>NC_084471.1:10957034-11579149 GCF_027409185.1 Cynocephalus volans
AGGGATTTTCCCAAGGTCAAGAGCTGCTTAGAGAAAGAGCTGGGATTTGGATCTGAGTGGTCCAACTCCAGGTCACCAGTTAGAGGATTGTCAGGCCAGGCTATGGAGGAGGTTGCAGCCCACGTGTCCACCACCCAGCACCTGCCCGTGTGTCTGTCACCAGGCACTGCCCTTTGCTTTTGTTAGGCTCTCGGCCATGTGACAAGTGCCGGCAAGTAAGGCTGTGTTTGAATCTCCATCACCGTGTTTGGACATCTCCCAGCAGGCACTTCTACTGATCAGTTTTACTCTCTCTGCAGTAATTAGGGCCTTGGGTTTTACTTCAGCTAACAACCCAGGGTGAACAAGGTCCCTGGCGGGAGGCAGGAGCTTCCAGCAGAAAGAGCACTGTACCGGGGGTCCCAGGCCCCTGCTCAGATCCCAGCTCCACTCTCACCACTTCACACAGTCTTGCCAGGCTTTGCTTCCTCGTGTACAAAATGCAGAAGACTATGCCTCCTCTGCCTCACAAACAACATAACCAAGTACCTTAGTAAAAAAAAGCAGCTTCACTGTACCAGGCCCCATGCTAGACACTAAAGACACTTCTAAGCCTCACAAAACTCCTTTAAGGTGGCAGGTATTATCTCAATTTTACAACAAGCTGATGCTCCCGTGATGCTAAGTGACTCACCCCTTCGGGCCATGATCATGGACTTGCTTATCTTTCTACCGGCTGGGGCAAGAGCTGAGCAGTCCAGAGAGGAGGCCTAAGTCCCTGGACTGAGGGAGGGCAGACTGTGGCCCTCGGTGCTCAGTAGGGCAGGGCAGGCAGTGGGGAGGAGAGGGAAAACCTTAATGCTCTTCTCAAAATGCATCATTAGCCAGACGGCTCTGGCCAGAGTCCAGGAGAGGGGGGCAGCTGGCAGAGGCAGGGCCTCAGAGATGAAGGGAGGTCTGCAAACCTGGCCTTGAGGAGACCGTGGCCTCCACGCCACCTTCCCCCTCAAGAAATCCCTCCCTTCTCACCCTCTCCTGTTCAAGGGTGTGCAAACGCCTTGTGCTAAACCCTCCACGACCTTCACGCCCACTACCCAACACAGCCTGGGTCCTCCGCTCCCCAGCACACAAGAGGAAACGAGGACTTGCAGCCATGTCCCCCCAAAGCACCTGGCGGGGAGGCCCCAGACCCTTCCCACGGGCATGGAAGCTCCAGGAGGGAGGACTTTGTTCCCTTCTGTTCACTGCTGTGTCCCCCAGTGACCAGAACCTTAAAAGGCCTGGCACACAGTAGGTGCTTAGTCAATATAAGAGAGAAAGAGAAAAAAAGGAAGTCAGAAAATCAGATTTGTTTTCTTCGCTCTTTAGACGGGCAGCCACGAGGGGGAGAGACAACCCATATCTTCCTGGATATCAGGATCCACAGGCCACAGACCTGAAGACCCAGTGGGGTCCACAGACCCAAAGACACAATAGACTCGCAGATCCGTGAACCCACTCATCCACAGACACACACAGCCACAGAGCTATAGATCCACAGACCCAAGGACCTACAGACCCACACACTCAGACCTCACAGAGATCCACAGGCCAGAGGCCCACAGTGGCACAGACAGCTCCCTGGGCTGTCTCGGAGCCCCCAACCCAGGCCCAGGACTCCTGGAGGCATAAGGGCTGATTGAGGGCTTCAAGGCAGGGGCACATCCTGGGAACATGTGGGAAGAAAATGGTCTGCAGAAAAGAACAGGAGGGAGGAAAGCGGGCAGAAAGGAGAAGTGGAGACAGGAGGATAAGCAAAGAAGAGGAGCAGGTGGAGGGGGAAGAGGTGGGAGAGGAGACGGGGGTGGAGCAGAGGGAGCCAAGGGGAGTAAGGGGTCCCCGCTCTCCCTGCCGCCTGGTGGGGTCTCTCTGGACCCCCACGCCCATCTCTTTCTAGTCATAGCTTTTGAGCACCCCAAGCAGGGGAGGGGGAGCTGTGGAATTAAGGCCGTCGATGTGGAGACAGACGTGAATCAGGGAACAACAAGACAGCCTGTTTCACTACCTTGAAAAGTGCTCAGAACTGCTGGGGGACAGAGCTCCGTGAGGGTGGGGAAGGGACGGAGTGGTGCCCAGAAACAGACTGTCCTGGGAGCCCCTTCCTGAGGGCTGAGGCCCAGGAAAGCCACACTTGGGGTGTGGAGTGAAGGTGGCAGAGAGGGCAGGGGAGCGGGGCTTGATGTAGGGACTGCAGGGGGGAAGTCAGAGGGGATGACCCTGTGGGTTTGGGTGGGGATGTGGGTCCAGAACCATAGAATGGCTGCAGTCACGGTAGTTGCTGAAACTGCTCCCAGCTTGGCTGCGGGCTCACGACGGGCAGGCTGTCTGGAGCCAGATAGAGAGGGTGGGAGAGGAGGGGGTTCTCACAGCAACCCACCTCCCCACCCAAAGTCAAGGGGAGTCAGAGCCAGGGACATGGGGACTGCCTGGCGCCCCCTGGTGAGCCGAAGATGCCCTCTCAGAAGTGCCTGGAATGGGGGAGGAGGAGGGAGGGGGTGTGCGGGTTGGGTAGGCGGGAATGGGGGAGAAGGGAAGAGAGAACCTTGGTCAAAGGAAGGTGAGAGGTCTTCAGCCAGCCTGCACCCCTCCCCCACACTGCCCTGGTGATGCCCCTGCCCCTGCCGGCAAGAGCAGCTACGAAGCGACAGTGGACGACAGGTGGGGGGCCAGGCCCTGGGGGGGGCAGGCTCATCGGCTTGGTGCCAGGCCAGCTCAACACCCCCATGACATGCTCTTCCCTCTCCTCTTCCTCCCTTAGACTGTAGCCCCACACTTTGTCCCTGCTCAGTCACCTGTGTTGTCCTGACCTGTCACTCACTGGCATCCCCTCTCTCCAGTCTCAGCATTGATGGCAGAGGCAGGAAGGGGACAGGGAGGTCTCTAGACTCCCTGCCCAGTCCCTATTTTAGCTCTGGGTCCTGAAGCCTGAACAGAAAGTTTGTCCTGAAGGGTGGACAAGAGTTTCCGAAGTGGGTCCTTGGGGCTGTGGGGAGATGTTGATCCAAGAGGTGACTCAATAGTGTGGGCAGGGCCCAGGGATTGGGGCCTGGGGAAGGCAGGCCCCAGCTCCTCAGCCAGACCCTTCCCTGGCTGGCCCGTGGACACACACTCCCGTCTGCACAGCATCCTAGCCCCCAGGCAGTGCCAGCGTCTGCAGGGTGAATCCCCCAGGCAGAAGAGACAGTTCAGACTGATGTCCACTCGGGCTGGCCTGGGCCCTCCAGCTTTAGGACACTCCTCACGCAGTAGTCAGACCCCATCACACCACACGCACAGACACACGCAGGCTCACTCGTGCGCGCTGTCTCTCACACACGCGCGTGCACACACACACCACACACGCACACCTGCCCCCACAACACAGATTCCCAGGGCCAGAACATAGCTCAGGGTTCTCCTCAGACCCCAATCTCATCCACAGCTCAGGAGCCCCCAGGACCCACACAGGAAAGAAAGACACAGCGGAGGGGCTGATTATGCCTCCCCCTGGGCCCATCCAAGAGCCCCCTCCCCCAGACAGCATGACACCCTCCCCAAAGGAGGCCTTCCCACCTTTGCCAAGCCCGCTTGCCCCCACCTCCCTGCCCCCACACCACCCAGCAGACAATTAAAACCAATCATCATAAACCCTCATTATATAACCATCTCCAACACTGCTGAGGATTCCTTTTACCCCCTAGAGTCCCAGCTCCGACCCTGGCCTGGCTTCATGCAGCGCGGCCTTGGCTACCGGCTGGGGGACTGGCCAAGAAGGGGTCCCTCTACCTCCCCGGCCCCGAGGAAAGTTAAACCCCGCCTGGGACTCCCCCAAAAAACCCCCCACGGACACCTCCCTCGCCAACACTCCCAGCTCGGCGCCATCGGACCCGGCACCAGCTCCGGTCCAGCTGGCCGCAGAGCCGCGGCAGCCGAGGGGCAGCGGGCGGGCACCGAGCCTGGGCCCCGGGCCGGCAATCTGACTTGTTGAATAAATTTCTGCAGCGCTGGCTCAGCCGGCTTCAGTGTTGGCACCGGGAGAACTTTCGTGGCCTTGGAGAGGGGACCGGTCAAAGTTTCCTGTCCTTCCTCCCAAGGCACTGGCCCTGAAGGCACCGATGGGGGCCCACCTGATGGGCACGCGCGGCTGGGGAGACCGGTCCCCAGAAATAAATACATAAACGCCTCAATAAAGAAAGAAGCCAACGCGCCAAGACACTGGCACCGAGCTGAGCCCTCCCTGCCTTCCCTCCTCCCCACCCCCCACCTCCACCTACCTCGGCATGGACGTGGCCGGGCAGCGGGGGGTTGTCCAGGCTCGAGACGCGGGGGCCACGCGTCCCCCGCAGCCGGCAAACGGAGAGGGACCCCCAGCCCCGCCAGCCGCCCCCCGCCAGTCCAGGATCAGCTGCGCCCCCGGGGCGCGAGGGGCGGCGGGCGGTGGGCGGCGGGCCTGGGGGCCCGGGCCATGGCGGGAGGGAGGGTCGGCGCGGCTCCGGGAGTGCGGCGAGGAGCCGGCGGCGCGGACGAGCCGCGGACCGAGCCGGAGTTGGAGCGCGCGGCGGGCGGCGGGCGGCGGGCGGCGGGCGGGCGGGGGCGCGGCGCTCCGGGCCGGGGGCGGGGGCGCGGGTGCGGCGGGGACCCAGCGGCCGGGCAAGTGCCCCGGAGGGGACCAGCGCGGCGCGGGGCGCGGGGGCCGGGCGGCGTCCCTCGCCCGCCTCGGCTCGGCTCGGCTCGCGCCCCCGGCCCCGGGCTCGAAGCGCGGGGTCTGCGCGCGGCGGGGGCTGCGGAGGAGCCCGAGCGCCCGGCGGTGCGGGGACGTGCGGCGGCGGCGGCGAGACCCAGCCGCGCCGCGTGCGAGGAAAAGCCGTCCTTATACTGACACCAAATGTCTTCGGGGAAAGCTGCAGGCGCGGGACGCTGGAGGGGGGAGGCGCGGAGGCGACAGACAGACTGACAGCGGCGGCAGCTGAGCCCCCTCCCAGAGGGACGGAAGCCCTCAGCCTTGCTGCCACCTCCTTAAAATTCAGGGTTGTGCCTGGGGGAGGGTCCTGACCCCTCAGCATGGGGGCTGCGTCATGCGTAAAATGGGGGTTACCCCAGTACTGACCACCCCCGGGCTCCAGGTGCCTGATCGGCCACATCACACTCCGGATTCTCACTGAGATGCGGGGTCGGGATGTTGCCCCCACTGCCCCAGCTAAGGCCGCCGGCTCTTAAATGGTGCAGCTGAGCTAGAACCCGACTCCAAAGGTCGCTCCACCGCTCAGGCTGCCTCCCACCCCTCATTCACACCCCCTGCTTCTTCCTGCCCTTCGAGACTTGGCTGAAAGGCCACCTCCTCCAGGAAGGCCCCCAGGTGGAACAGATGCCTCTTTCTCCAGCCGCAAAGCCCTGAGCTTCACCACTTGCCCTGGGCAGCCGGGGACACAGGAGCCTGAGAGGTCAGCCTGGAAGCTGGAACCTCTCCTTGTGCTCCTGCAGCACCAGTTCCCCCAATTTCATGCCCCTCAACCCCATCTCCCTCCTTCTCTCCCCCGTGGGCTATGGGTTGAGGGGAGGGTAGTGGCCAAGGTTATAACCCACTTTTATTTGTTCATTTGTATTCAGCCAAACAAATTAAAGGCATCAAGACCCTCCCAAATGCAGGTCAAATTGTTGACTCTCCTGCAACTCAGGAAGCAATTAATGAGCTCCTACTGTGTGGTAGGCGCCTCGTTAAACCTCCTGGAGTTCCACCCTTTTGCCCCCATTTTACTGATGAAGAAACTGAGGTCAAGACTACTCAGCCAGAAAGCAACAGCCCCACGTGTGAGTCTAGCAATCCCCAATCCTGCCCAGGATGTCTTCTCCACACTGGGCCACAAAGCTCAACCCTCCCCACCTCCTGGGAGAATGTTCAGTGGTGGGCACCCCACTGGGCTGGGGTTGGGCTGGAGCTGGGGGGATGCTGAGGCCTGCCCTAGGGCCACCTGTCCTGGTAGACAGACATAGCTTTGGAAGAAGGCGCATTCAAGTTTAATCCGAGCTCTGCCACTTCCTGACTGAAGAGGTGGGCAAGCCCCTTAACATCTCTGAGCCTCAGGTCTCTCATCTGTGAAGTAGGGATAAAAGTTCACACTTTGCAGGATGCACACAGTCTATAAAGGACTTAGCACAGTGCAAGGCACATGGTGCAAACAAATATTCATTGCTTTCTACCTTTTAATCTATCCAGGGAGACAAGACAAACCTTTGTAACCAGTGTGTAATGCGGGGTTGTGTAAGCACACACTAGGCTAGGAGGTGTCTTATGAGTGTGCATGAGCAGGCCAGACAGTGTCCACAGGTGGGACAGACTCGGATCAGAGTGGGCTTCAGATCAGGAGCCTTCAGGGAAGGCCTCATCAAAAGTGAGAGACTTAAATCGGGCTTCGAAGGCTTGTGAAGGATGGAGATGAGGGGGCAGAAATGGCATTGAGGAGGGAGAGGCAGGTAGGCAGGAGCACAGTGGCCCTCCATGCCCTGCCCAGCTTGTGCGCAGCTGGAAAGCCCCAGACCTGGGCAGAACAACTCAGCAGCAAGGTGGGAGAAGACGCCAACCATTGCTTGCTTCCCCCCATTCTCCTCTGGCAACATTTTTGTAAAGTTCAGGGCTCCCTAGGACCTTGGCAAGCCACCAGATGGTAAATTCTCAGGCCTGGGTCCCTTCCTTTAGCTACAGCCTCCTGAAGTGGCTACCCTGCCCCCTGCTTGCATACCTGGGGCAACGCAGATCTCACCACCTTTGGGGGTAGCTCCTTTGCTCTCTGGGCCTCTATGATCATCCAAAGTTCTTTTTTATATTTAAGCAGAAATGTGCTCCCTTCCATGATCTGGGTCCCTTTCCTGTCCTAGCAGGACTATCACTCCCTCCCCAGCCTCCTCAAGAATCCACCCTGGCAGGAAGGCCTGCTTTATATCTAACCTAAAGCTTTATGCTTCAACTAAAGCCTTAGTTGTCCACTCTGGCACTATTCTGCCCAAATCTCCCCCCCCCCCCCACACACCCCAGGATAGAGAGCGGTTCTGTGGACCTGGATGCCAACAGACTAAAGGTCACGACAGAAGTGGGGGTGGGGGAAGACCCTCAGTCCTACTGGGGGATGGGAGTGTGACTCCAAGTCTCAGCAAGAAGCAAAGCTGGGGCAGGCCCTCCCTGAGGCCCTCACTGGCTACAGGAGCTTCATTTATTCATTATTGCTATTTATATTGTGCCTGGTATTTGCAGAAGGCTGCACCAGTCGCACATACTCATTACACCCTGCCAGGCCCCTGCCAGGAGGGAGGTGAGGTGGACCCCGGCCTGGAGCCTCCTAATGCACCCACCTGACAGCTGAGCCAGGCTCCCTATCACCTTCCCAGACCCCACCCACGCCCCACCCTCTCCCATGGACCAGGCCCTTGCTCAATAGTCCAGCAGGCGCTGGGCAGAGCAGCCTGGGCTCACTCCCGCCCTCGAGAAGAACCTTCTTGTGCTTGTAGTGGTTGGATAGGTAGGGTACATCCGTCAATGGGGATAAATAAAAAAGCTGGGGCTGAAGGAAGCTAGGGCAGGTTTCCTGCCCTAGGACACAAAATGAGGCCCCTTCAAGGCCTAAAGATCCTAAGAGCACAGAGACAAAGATTCCAATATCCTTGGAATCCACGCCAATTTATTTCTCAAATACTCACAGGTAATTTTTCTTTGCCAGGCCTGGTTCTAAGCTCTTGACAAATATTAACTCATTTAATCCTTACCACAATCTTAGAAAATTATTGCCACTATTTTACAGATGAGAAGCCATTGGCGCAGAGAGGTTAGGTGACTTGCTCAAGATCACACACCTAATAAATGGCACAGCTGGGATTCCAATTTGGGGTCTGTGTTCTTACCTAGGATTCTGGATTCTAAGACTCGAAAGCTCTAAGAGTCAAGGTTTTCAGGATTCCACACTGACAGAATGGCTCCATCTAATAAAGGGGGGAGAGGCCTGGCCCAAAATACCCTCCCATGGGCCACCCTGTCCCCTGTTAGAGCATGTTCCTCCAAGGCATGGAGAGCGACTGCTCTCAGCAGCCCTGCTCAGGCCCCAGGTCTCCAATCTTACTCCAAGCAGTGCCACACCCTGAGCACCTGAGAACCAGGCCCAGACAGCGGCACTGGTCCTAAAGCAGCCCTGCCCAGGGAGCAGCCCACCATGAAAAGAGCAGTGGCAGAAAGCAATCTTCAACATTCCAAAAGCATTTGCTAAGCTGGGTACCAAGCCTGTGCCAGGGCTGGAGGTTATTACCAGATGGAAAAGTCTGAAAGTGCTGACTGTGAGGGAAACAGGGGGGAGGTTCAGCATGAGGCACAGAGGGAGAGAGGGCCAGACGCTGGGCTTCCCATACGTGATGGGGCAGACTGAACCCCAACACATACAGGCACCTTGATGAGTTCAGAGAGGCCGAAGCAGCCCCAGAGCCCAGTCTAGAGACTAATGGCTGGACTGTTCTGCAGTGTAAAGGGAGGTGTGGAGAGCAGAGTGCAGAGGGAAGGGAGAGGGGAGAAGAGACAGAGGCAGCCAGGGAGGGTCACACGGAAGGGGATGCCCCTGGGGGAGTCCCCCAGAAGAGAACAAAGACTTCAATTTGAAGTTGTTTGCATGGCTGCAGTGTCAATCTTCCTCCCCACAAGTCCCCAGGAAAGTCTTCTAGACACAAAGGGGCCTATGTGAGAGGGGTTTTCAGTGTGTGGATGTCAAGAAAGGAGACGCGTTCCATCAGAGCTGACGTGGGCAAGAACAGCCCCGGGCAAGCCAGCCGTCCCATCCTCCAACTGGACTAAGCCAACAGAAGCAAAAGGTCAAAGCCCGAGGGGCCCAGGAGGACACTGGCCACCCCTCAAGGTTGCCGCAGGCACAGGAATGCTGTCCAGGTGGGAAGGGTGGGGGTGCAGTGGCTTACCTGGCTAAAGAGCAGGGAGCCCCTTGTCCTGGCTGACAGGTGTCCATGTCTCCGTTAGCCCACTTAACCCTCCCAACAGGCCTAGGTGAGAGGTGTCAGGGACCTCCTCTTACAGATAGGAGAACAAGAGTGCAGAGAAATTAAGTAAACTGCCCAGGGTCACATAGCTGATGAGTGGCACAAACAGGATTCTATACCAGAGTGAGCGCGCATGCGTGTGTGTGTGTGTGTGTGTGTGTGTGTGTGTGTGTGTGTGTGTGTGTGTGTGAGAGAGAGAGAGAGAGAGACAGAGAGAGAGAGAAGAGAGATCCTTCTCCCACCAGTCCAGGACAGAGGCTGGAGAGGGGGCAGAGGGCAGATGTGGACGGATCTCAGGAACCTCACATTCCTGCCAGGTGGGAGGTCCCTAACCCTCAGCCAAAAGAGGTAATTGATGCCGTAGAAGCTTCCTGTGTGGGGCTTGAAGAATCCTGCCTGGACGCATCTGCAAAGGACTGCTCAATGCCCCGACAGTCTGCAATTGGCAAGGGGATGGAGGAGTGAGTGTCACAGAGGAGAACCCCAGGGGACAACTGCCTAGACCCCCACGCCAGACAGAAGCACGAGAAGCCCCCCTCACGTCTGACTGGCACTTGACAGTTGACACATCATCCCCTTTGTGCCTTACAACACCCCAGGCTCCAGCATGCAGTCGGTGCTCAATATTTGCTGAGTGCATTTCTTGAATGCCAGCGCCCCATGTCAGTGCTTCCAGGCCCACTCTATTGATAAGGAAATTGAGGTTGAGAGAGGGGATGTGACATGTCAATGGTCACTCCAGGTGGTCACTCAGTGACATTTACTGACCACCTACTATGTGCTTGGAGTTGGATATACAGAGACGAATAAACCCCAGCTTAGTGGGGAGGTGGGAGGAGAGAGGTGAAGGAGAGATGAGGGGAGCCCAGCTCAGGAGTGATGGAGCCGATGGATGGAGCCGGAGGGGAGACAAAGGAAAGAAGAGAAATCACTGCAGGGGGTGCAATCCTCTGCCCCGCTCGCTTTCTTCTCTCTGCCTCTTCTCTAGGTCTCTCGCCTTCTTCCTGTTTCTCTTGCCCGTTGCGCTTCCTCATGGGCTGTTTCTCTGTCTGCTCCTTTCTCACTCTGTCCGTCCCCCTCTGTCTCTGCCTGCCTCTGCCTCTCTGGCTGCCTCCCTGGCTCGTCCTGTCCTCACACACTGTGTGTGCTGTGTGCCTCACGCACGTGTGCTCACTGTCACTCTCTTTCTCTCTGACGCTCCTGCTGCTTGGAGAAAGAATAATAGAGCAGGCAACTCTCCCTTTCATCCTCAGCTGGACAAAGGCTGGTGCCCCAGCAGTCAGGCCTCGGGAAGCCACCTTCAATGTCACCATCAAGGAGAGACGACAGGGCTGTGCAAGTGGGAGCAGACAGGTGGGACTCCCTGCCCCATGGCTGTCATCTGCAAGCTCCAGCTCCTTCCCTGGAGCCTTCTGACCTCTGGTTCTCAGGATGGGTATTTTAGGGAGCAGGCCAGCTTTGCCAGAGGCAGGGTGGGCAGCTTCTCAGCCCCCCAGAGTGCCTGAAATTCCACCATCAGGGCTGCAGTCCTTTTTTTTTTTTTTTTTTTTTTAAAATGATGACCGGTAAGGGGATCTTAACCCTTGACTTGGTGTTGTCAGCACCACGCTCACCTGGTGAGCAAACCGACCATCCCTATATGGGATCCGAACCCGTGGCCTTGGTGTTATCAGCACCACACTCTCCCGAGTGAGCCACGGGCTGGCCCCAGTCCTTTCTTTTAAAGCTTTTGATCTTTGTTAAAAAACTGGAACTTGCCCTCTGGAAAGGATCATTCAGTCCAGTCAGCCAGCTCTGAGGCCAGCTTTGTGCCTCTGACAACTCTGGGTTTTGGAGAATAAACCCTTGCCCTGCCCTCTATTTGGCTATGGTCTTATGAAGGGTAGAAAAGGCCCTCATCAAACATTTCCACCTAGAGAGTGTCTTCACATCCCTCAAGCCCAGCTCAGCAGTCACCCTCTCCAGGACCACACCAGGCAGAATCAGTAGTCCCTCACTCCATCACCCACCCTGTCTTGATGGCCTGCCTCTCTGCCCTGCCCCTGCCAGGCCAAGGGTCCTATGAAGAGGGCCTGTCTGTACAGACCAGAGCTGGGCATAAAGCGAGTACTGGAGGGTTTGCTGAACAAATGAATGAATGAATGAATGAATGAGTGAGCAATGACCATCACACAGGATGGTGTGATAGGGTAGTTTTGTCCCTTTGGCAGCTCCTCCCTGAGCCCCTACTGTGTGC
Organism: Cynocephalus volans; assembly: GCF_027409185.1. Taxonomy (NCBI): domain Eukaryota; kingdom Metazoa; phylum Chordata; class Mammalia; order Dermoptera; family Cynocephalidae; genus Cynocephalus; species Cynocephalus volans. The sequence continues at coordinate 10,968,289 of NC_084471.1, forward strand.
CAGGCAAAGCTGAGGGCCTGGGGGCACAACAGTGAGCAATACAAAGTTCTTGTCTTCGTGGGGCTTATATTTTAGTTGGTTGGGGGAGGGGGAAAGAATCAGAAAATACGTAAGGTAAGGGCCAAGCCTGTGGCGCACTCGGTAGAGTGCTGTGCTGGGAGCGCAGCGACGCTCCCGCCGCGGGTTCGGATCCTATATAGGAATGACCGGTGCACTCACTGGCTGAGTGCCGGTCACGAAAAAACGACAAAAAAAAAAAAAAAAAAAAAAAAAAAGGACAAAAAAAAAAGAAAATACGTAAGGTAAATAAGTAAAATGTACAGTACATCAGATGATGAGGAGCCTATAGGGAAAAATAAAGCAGGGGAGACAGGAGGGGAGTGAAAATGGTAGGGCCTGTCATTTTAAATGAGGTGGTTGGGGACATGATCTGACTCAAATCCTAAGATCACCCTGGCTGCTGTGCAGAGAATAGACTGGGAGGGGCAGTGTCCATCAGTCTCCGCCACTCTAGGGTGAGAGGACTGTGCTTTCTCAGCAGGTTCCTTGGTCCCTACGCAGCTGAAGGCCCTGACGTTTCTCCATTCCTGGTTAGCAGAGCCTGGGGCTCAAGCTGCCCTGTGAACCACTGGGCCTTACCTTGCCCCTCCCATCCATCTCTCATCCTTTGCTTGCTTACACCATCCCCCCTGACACACACACTCTCTTTCGTAAAACCTTTCCAGGAATCCCTTCATCGAGGCCAGACACAGACCAGAGCACACGTGATGTAAGAGGGGCCGGCAGAGGGATCAGAGGAAGCGGGGGGAGGCAGGTGCGCACCCTCAGCAGGGATCTGGGGAGGCTTCCTGCAGGGAGGGGCCTTCCAGATGTGCCTGGAAGGTGCGAGTGGGCATCCACAGATTAAGATGGGGAGGACCCTTCCAGTGAGGGGGATCCAGCCTCCAATTCTGTTTGAAAGTCAGGGTAAATTGTAAATAAGCAGTGGGAGAAGCAGGATGAGCCCATTGAGGCAGAAAAGCAGACTTGACTGAGGGGTCTCAGCGTGTCCCTGGTGACTAGTGTGTCCTCACTACATCCACCTATGCTCCCCACACACCCATGAATTCTCTGACAATCCCCCAGCCCCATGCTGCAGGCTGGAGAGGGGAGCAGGGTCATCATGCTCCTCCAGCAGATGCAAAAGCAGGGACCAGAGAGGCCAGGAGACTGGCCCAAAGTCACACAGCAGAAAGTGGCAGGGCGGGGCCCGAAAGCCAAGCCTGTGTTCACTCCACTCTCCTCAGCCCAGCTAGGTCCAGATGGCCTGGAGCCTGCAACCACACTGCTTCCAGCCTGTAGAGATCTGGGGGTCCCCCTGTACCCTAATCCTCCAGAGAAAAGAGGATGCGGGGTCTCCAATGCTTAACCCAGAGCATTCACTTCCTGGGCACAGAGCTGCCCTCCCCCCAAAGGAGAAGAAACACAGAGACACTGACACACAATCCTCACACTCCCACGTGTGCACACCACACAGACACACAAACTGACACATTCACGCAGACCCACATATGGCACAAACACCCTCACACGTACACCCAAACAGATACCACTTTTATGAAATAAGCTCTCACGCCAAGACACAAATTCACACAGATACGTTCACACTCCCTCTCAAGTACACACAGACACATACACGTTATTATTAAGTTCACACTCACACAAATGCAAGCGCAAATATACCCTTTCCCGAGCACACTTGGGAAGAGGGAAAGACATCAGCAGTGTCAGAGAGACAGAGGGACAAAGAAGAAGGGAAACATCGGGAGAGAGAGAGTGGGTGATGGGGAGAAGCGAGTTGAGAGCATCAAAGAGGAGAGAGATTTGGGGAGAAAGATGGGAAAGGAGAGGGGAAAGATGAAGGAAGAAGATAGGGAGGTGAGGAGGGGACCTAGAATGAAGAAGAGGAGGGAGCGGGGAGCGGGAGCCTGTGATTGGAGCCTAACTTTAGCTGCAGCAGCAGCGATGACTCACACTTGGGGGGAGCATTGAGCCGGCTCCAGGTTTCTGTTTATATACCTCGATGAGCTAAATATACAGGCCAAGGGGTTCTTCTGTTCTGGTCCAGCAGCTCCTCTGCGTTTTTCCTCCCACCCTTGCCTTCCCCGTCCCCCCGCCCGACACACACACACACACACACGCACACACACACACTCTGAGCCTCCGCTTCCTCTCCCTCTCCCGTGCCCACAGGGCCCTGCCTGTGCCCTCCTGCAGCCAACAGCACACAGCCTGCCCTGGCCCACAGCTCTCCCCACCAGGGTACCGCCTGCCAGGAGCTGACCATGGGGTTTGGCTCCAGGCTCAGAAATAACATGGTCCAAACCACCCCTTTCTGAAGCCAGAAGGTCGGGTGGGAGGGGGTCATGCTCGTCCAAGGTCACACAGCATGCACGTGGATGAGCCGGCCCAGAGCATCCTGTGGCTGTCAGATCAGAAACTCCCCCTGGAGACAGGGGTGAGGGCCCGGAGAAGTGGAGCTGAGTACCCAGTGGCAGGCAGGCCGGGGGCTGGAGACAGGAAAGTGGGACGTGGAGGGATAGAGAACAAGAGCCAAGGCTTACAGACCAAAGAAGAAGTGGAATTGTGTGTGTGTGTGTGTGTGTGTGTGTGTGTGTGTGTGTGCGTGCGTGCGTGTGTGCGTGTGCGCGTGTGCGTGTGTGTCAGGGCGGTGGGGGGTACAGAGACCAGGAGACTCAGAAACAAAAGAAAGGATTCCCTTGGCAAATCGTCTCTGAACACAAAGAGTTCCTCCGACATCATCAGCCCCCCGACCTGTCCCAGCCCCCTGCACCCGACCTCCTGAGTCTGCCTTCAGGGCCCTTTGCCAGCCAACCGGCCCGGTTCCGATCCAGCGGAACAGCCTCTCGGGCCAGCCCTGCGCCGTGCCGCTGTCCGTGGTGCTGAATCTCCGCTCCACCCCTGCCCAGCCTGGACGCTGGCGATTCCTGCCCTAACCTCCCCCAGGAGTTCAGAAGGGTTGAGGGAAGAGGCTGTGGCGGGAAGGAAGGGGACAAGAGACAAAGGACAGGGACCGTGAGAAAGGCAGCCCAGCCGGATTTCGTCTTTGACATCGTTTTCAGGTAACCACAGTGACCAAAAGCAAAAATGGCTCACAAGTGCAGGGATCCCAGTGTGCCCGGCTACAAAGCTGGGGGTGCTGACACGCACACACGGGTCCAGGTGACACGCACGCACGGGTCCAGGTGACACGCACGCACGGGTCCAGGCCGGACGGTGGAGACTGGACGGGCTCGGAGTAACATCCTCAGCCAGCTGAACCACAGCACTCCCAGTCTTCCCGTTTTTGTTACCCATCTCGGCAGAAAGGTCGTGCGTTTTCACACTGTCACAGAACAAACAAAGCCGTGACTTCCGTTTCCCCGGGTACCTGGCTGTTTCGCGCACTCCTGACAGCTCCATCACATCGCTGACATTTTCAAAAATTTTGTTTTCCTCAAGGAACATAGAGGAGTGCTAACCCTTCCTCCCATCACACTGGGCTCAGGGGCCTCGTCCCCTGACACACTCCCACCTCCAATTACACTTTCCCCGCCCTTACGCTGTGTCATGCCTCCAGGCCTTTGCACACGCTGTTCCCCCCAATCTGGAGGGCCTTCACCCATTTTCCCTTTGAGGCCCAGCTCCTCTGTCTCTCCCACTGGACAGGAAGCTTCTGGAGGGCAGGAAATACAGTCATCATCTCAGTACCCCCAGCAGCTAGTACATAGCCTGTCACACCCATTCACCGAGTTTCCTTTCCTTCTATATGAGAAAAGGCCTTGGCTAAATAGCCTAGGACAGGGTTGGGGGGGCCACTCGGCTCTTTGAGCCAAGAGGACGTCACAGGTGTTCAAAAAAGAGGTCCAGATTCTTAGATAGAAACTTAGTGCTTAAAGCAACCTTAAAGACATTTAATAGAATCTTCCCTCCTCCTCCCCCCCACCCCATCTGATTTTGCAGATGAGAAAACCGAGGCTGAAAGAGGACTGGCCTTATGCAAGGTTGTCCAGGGGGATAGTGGGTATCACAAAGCTGCTCAAGACTGTGGGAAGAGCATGTCCTTCCGTGTAGGAGGAGGTGGGTTGGGGCCGGCTCTGTCCCAGGCCCCTGGGCCCCAAGCTATGCATACATGCCTGTCAGGAGAGAATCTTTAGGCCCAGGCAGGAAGACAGCCCTGCCTTACCTCCTCCACAGCCCTACCTGCCAGAGGAGCCCAGCCTCCAAATAATAAACGATTCCTAATTTAATTACATCTTTAATTCATCTGGTCTCTGAGGAGCTGTGAGCTGGAGTCTGAGGAAATGCTCAATAGTTCCCAAGAGGGAGGGAGGATTTCCTTTCCTTTTTCAGGGAAGGAAGAGGGAGAGGCCACAGGGTCCCATTTTCTTCCAGGACTGTGTGTACCCACTGCCTCCCTCACAAGGAATCCCTCTGTGGGCCGACCCCGTGGCGCACTAGGGAGAGTGTGGCGCTGGGAGCGCAGCAGTGCTCCCGCCGCGGGTTCGGATCCTATATAAGGATGGCCGGTGCACTCACTGGCTGAGCGCGGTGCAGCCGGTCACAAAAATGACAAAAAAAAAAAAAAAAAACCAAGGAATCCCTCTGTTATACTTGGGCTTTGGGACAAACGGGGTGCTGGGCAGAGAGTAGAGGAGGCAGCTGGTAGAGGAAACAAGGGGCAGAGGGGGAAGCCCGTGTCTGGTATTTCACGAGACACGTGGTTGTGGACCAAAGTGGGCTGGAGCGTCATGATCATTATGGTCATTTCTTGAGGGTCTTCTCTCCACAAGCACTTTGTCTAACTTAACTTTAAACCTCACAGTATGAGTATTATCATCCGCATTTTACAAATGAGGTAACTGAGGCTGAAAGGAGAGGAAGTGACTTGCCCAAGAACGTGGGCTTGCAGCCCCTGCTCACAAGTTCCACCTCCACAGGGGTCTCTCACACCCACCTAAGATGGACTCTCCGACAAGGGATTCCAGGAGACATCTAATCCAAGGACGCTGACACTTCAAGGATGAGCTTTTTTTTTTTTTTTGGCAGCTGATCAGTACAGAGATTGAACCCTGGACCTTGGTGTTATCAGGACCCTGCTCTAACCAACTGAGCTAACTGGCCAGCCCAGGATGAGCATCAACAGGCCCATGAGCCTCCGGGAAGTGTTTGCAAAATTTTGTGCATATGTGCAAATGTCATCAAATAATAATAATAATAGCAAACACCTGTACAGCATTTATTATGCTCCAGGTACTGTTCTAAGCACTTTTCACATATTAACTCTTTTCTTCTTCACAGCAGCCCTGGCAGGTAGGTGCTACTGTCACCATCCCATCATACAGATGAGGAGCCTGAAGCCCGGAGAGGTAGGTCACCTGGCTAACAGTCCCACAGCTGGGAAGCAGTGGGTTCTCAGAACCCAGTAAAGTAAGGCTTATGGTCCTGGTTCTGAAGATCAGAACCCAGGCTCAGAAAGGGGAGGGCATCCCCTGAAGACACACAGAAAATGGCTGAGCTGGAACTCACAGCTGGGTCTGCCTCCCAAGTTCCAGCCTCTCCACTGCATTGAGTGAGTGTGTATTAGGCCTCATGGCCAGCTTAAGGCTACTGGGCTGGGCTGGAAGGAATGCTTCAGAAGCCTATGCCCTAACTGACTAAATGTTATCAGACCACAAGGGCTGTGTCACCTTGCATACCACTGATTTCAAAATTGCCCATTACTCTGCCAGAGCTCTCCCTCAAAGTCTTATAAAACCCCTGCTTTCATTTGGTCAGGGGAGCTGATCTGACTCAGTCTCCCCTCCATGCTGGTGGAATAAAGCTTCTTGGCTGAAGTGGAACCTGGCTTGAGTCTCTCTCTCTTCTCCATCTTGCTGAAACTAACAGTATGGACCTCAATCTTCGCATCTGTCAAATGGGTCTGACACTGTGTCCCACGTTAAGTGTGAGGATGAGACTTTAACTGAGAAAGCACTTTGTAAATGGATGGGCACCAAAAACACAAAAGCTCCGTTCATAAAGCACTTAGAATGTGCTCATTTCATCCTTGCAACAACTTACAGGGTAGATATTACTGTTAAGCACAATTTATAAATGAGTAAATGAAGGCACAGAAATATAAATCATTTGCTGAAAGTCACACAGCCCATAGATGATATAGCCAGGATTTGAACCCAGAGGGCTGGCTGTAGAGTTCTCAACCACCATGCTCTGCTCCCTTCCTTAGGGAATCAACAACCAGGACTGGAAGAACACAAGGAAACAGCCATCTGGCAGAGAAGAAGAGAGGGTGAGGCTGAGGAGGGGATAATTTGGGGACCAGACCTGGGGCAGAGGCACAGCTGAGCCCTCCACCCCCCAGGACCAACCAGTACTGTCAGGCCATCTGTGTGGAAGCCATGGGGCTCCAGCCAAAAATGATTGTTTGGAGGATAGTGTTACCAACACAAGAGAAGGCAGATGAGACAGCTGAGGCCCTGAAGACCGCGTGGGCCACCAACTGGGCAGGTAACAGCTGCCCGCCACTGCCCACTGCCCAAAAGGGCCTCCCAGTAACTCTTGCCCCAGGAGGGGATCTGAAGGGGCCAGCCAGGGGACAGAGGGGAGTCAGTGTCAGGAGATGGGCTGGTGGCCTGGGCTGGGGGTGGAGAGAAGAGAGAGTCTGAAGATCATTTGGAAGGATGAATCGACAGGCTTAGGTGACTCCCTAGATGTAGGGTGGGGGAGAAGGGGAAATGGCACCCCTATTTCTGGCTCAGGTGAAGACAGAGGAGAAGAGAAGCAGGTTGGGAAAGGAGAGTAAGCTCCTTTTGGAACAAGTTGAGGTGAAGAGGTCTGTAGGACACATAGGAGCACACGTCCAGGAGCTGTGGAGACGTGAACCTGGGGACCCAGAGAGAGTTCCGAGCTTGCACAGAAGCCACACAGTCTTGGATGCCTCTGCCAAAGGGGCCATGCATTCCTCAGCCCTCCTAGTACCCATTTCCCAGGAGAGGAGTTGAGTGGAGCTGCTCAGGACCTTCTGGGACATCTCCTGCCAGTGTCCACCATTCAGGGCCCCAGCAAGGAGTGGCTAAGCCAGGATGCCCTCCTGGGCTGAGGCTGCCAAGGTACCATATCCTCAGGCCTCCCCTCTGGGCAATTCCAGAAATTTGACCTCCCCAAGCACAGAACCTGGCAGACACTGTGGGCACCAGGGGCTGACAATCCCAGCTTCAAGGAGATCATCCCAGGTCTTAAGGCCAGCCTGCTTAGGAATAGATTGCCCATGAAAGGGCGATCTCCCCATGACAGGTGACAGCTGCCCGAGTTTATTGACACCATCTGCACCACAAGCCCCCAGGTCTGCTGTCTCTCCTCCACACTGTTGCCCTGGTCTCCTCCCTCGGTTCCTGTCCCAACCTCGCTCATGCTGGATTCCTGCACCTCAGACAGCCCCTGGAACATAATAGGTGCTCAGTGCATTATTTTTTACCTAAACAAATGGTTTGACACTTGTTCATCTATTCAGCAATGGTGCCTGGCACATAGTAGGTGTCATGCGTCTACTGTTGGGGAACTGTCGGGGGCTCTGCTGCCACAGCAGACAGCACAGTCTGGCAGACAAGGAACAAGATTGAGTGAGTGACAACAAGGACAGTGAAGGTGCATGGCGGATGGGGGGTCAATGGCAGTTGAAGGTGCTGCACCTGTGGAGTGACTATGGCCCCTAGGCCAAGCTGAAGGCTTCACACCACCTAACCCTCAAGGCAACACTTTGAGGCAGATGTTACTATTCTTTGTATTTTGTAGATGAGGAAACTGAGGCAGAGGCAGAGTAAGTCTCTGGCACCTGGTCACAGTCAGGATCTGAACACAGTGATGAAAACCCCGATACTACCAGGGGGTGAGGTGTGGGGTGTGTTAGAAGATGCCCAAGCAGGGATGGATGGTTAGTCAGTAGGATAGAGTGCTGCTGTGTAACACTAAGGTCAAGGGTTCAGATCCCCTTACTGGCCAGCCATCAAAAAAAAAAAAAAAAAAGAAAGAAAGAGAAAATGCCCAAGCTGAAACCCTTGTGAGGCTCCCCATGCCCTCGTGCTTGCTTTAATGCCCTGCTGTTGCCATCTTGGAATGTTTAATTATTTTTTAACAAGGGGTCTCACATTGTTATTTTGCAATGGGCTCCACGAATATAATTCATAGCCAGGCCTGCCCTCACGGTGACAGTGCTTTACCTGGTTGGTTCAAGGCCCCAACTGATCCTCCTCTACAGCCTCTCCTAACTTCCTCTGGTGACCTCTCTCCACCAGCCCTTACCACACCAACTCAGGGGTCACTGTCGACGCTGTCTCCTGCACCAGACTCCTTCACAGCAGGACAGTGCGATTCTTCTCTGAGTCTCCAAGGCCCAGCGCGGGCGGGCACAAAGCAGAGACTTGGTGAGTATCTGCTGAGTAGGATGAGATGAGTGGGATGAAAGAACAGGCTCCGTATCGAGGGTCCTTGGTGGAGATTGCTGGTCCGATCTCTAACTCTCCTTCCTCCTCTGAGATCCTGCAATTCCCTCTGGCCATACCCTGACTACTTTCCAGGGCTCCTCACCAAGATGCAGCCCCTCAGGACACACCACAGGCCCAGCCCTTGTCCCCTGCCCTGACAGCTCCACCTGTGTGGACTCACACCTTTTTGCATCTTCTCTGCATTGGCAAAGGGGGCCCAGACAGGGCTGACTCTCTTGGGCTGCCAACAAAGACCTGGCAGGGGCCAGATGAAAGCCCCAGCCCCCGAACCTTGTCCCTGCTTAAGTCGCCTCTCTTAGCCACCTCAGGACCCTCAGATTGCTCCTCTGTGGTTGAGGAAGCCCCCAGGGGCCTGGTTGAAGGCTTAGGAGTTAGGTCTCAACTCCAGTTCCTGGCAAGGGAAGTGGAGAGGCTGAAACGCAGGTTTCTCTGTCCTGTGCAATCTTGAAGGCTGAGCCTTCAGGGGGACTAGAATTTTCACAAAGGACTCTAAAACCATAATAAAGCCTATTCCTCTTTATTCTGCCTCTGTGCCTCTCACACAACAGAGCCCCAGCCTGACCTCCTGAGGGGCTCGAGTGAGACTGTCAGGAAGGGAACTGGGAGGGGTATTAGTCAGGATGTGTTAGGCTATACTGCCATAACAAATAGACCCTGAAGTCTCAGAGATCTAATGCAACAATAATTTATTGCTTACATGCATCACGGTCCAGCTGGGCTGAGCAGCTCCCTGCCATTCACAACACTTGGTCCCAAGGTCACAGAAGCAAGGAAAATGTGCTGCAGTTGCAAGGGATGTTTTTAGGGGCCAGGCCAGGCCTAGGGTAGTGCCATCCCCCTGACTGACATTCCATCAGCCAAGACTCAGTTCCTGGCCCCTCCCAATTGCAGAGGAAGCTGAGGTGATAATAGAGATGTATAAACACTGACTATTGTCCTGCCATGATTGGTAAGGGAGTTAGATGCACATCCTCAGGCCCCTTCTGGGAACTGAGTCCCCATCTTGTTCAATAACAGGCTTCTCAAAGACTTCCCCATTCAGCCCCTCCCTTGTTCTTTCTGGAATGCGTTCTCACCAGCTTAGCATTAAGAACTCAAAATCAATCATCAGACACATTTTATAGCCATCACAGTCCGCCCCACGCCTCCCCTCCTGGCACTTAGTATAATGCCACAATCATGGAGGCTTAAGGGCTGAAAGGTTTGCATAGAATAGCCCATGCCTGCACTCTCTGTCTCTCTCTGTCATAATATATAATTTATAATTTATACTCAGCTATTTCTAAAGTGGATTTCTTAAAAAGTAAAATACAAGATCAGAAATCATTTAGGGAACAGGAGTGAGCTAGATGTACTAGAAAGTTAAAATGAACATTTATTACACTTGAACAATAAATTTTGATCTGAGCTTCCTAGCAGCAGAGGCAAAAAGGAAAACAACCACTTCCTCTATGTATGCATCCTTTCCTGCTTCTTTCACCAGCTCTCTTTTCCCTTCTTAAAGTTCCTTCTCTTTAGCTTCCCTTGTTTTTAGATCCACTGGGAGCAGAAAGAGACCCCTCTCCTGTTTTTTAGGTTTCTGTATCCCCCTTGCAAGGAAAGAACAGCCTGAAGGTAAATGGCTACAGGGTTAGTATGAGGGAAGCTTCAGCCTGAAGACTTAAGCCAATGTAGGCCTTGAAGGCCACCCCACACCATTCTTTGGCTCCTTGTCCACAGATGGAGCAGAAGCTAGAACTCCAGTGCAGCAGATGGCCTTGACATGCTTGGGGTCCAGGTTAAGGCTTATCGAGCATCTGAAACTGCATCTGAAGGGCAGACCCTTTCACCGATGGCTCATACATTTATGCGCTGAATCTCCAGTGTGACCCCGCAAGAGAGGCCTTGTTATCCCCAATTTGAAGATGGGGAAACTGAGGCCAAGAAGGGGAAATGATTTGTGCAAGCTCCCTTTCTTTGAAGACGCAGCCTCAGGGCAGGAGACTCCCAGGCTGAGGGTGAGTTGCTCAGAGTTCTGAGAGGGGGAGCATAGGGGCTTCCAAGTAGGTCCCAGCTTGGTCTGAAAGGACCGGTTCCCTTAGCCCCCCCTCCAGACTCGAGTTGCCATGACAACAGAGCCTCCATTCCGGTAGTTTCTTGAAAATTTGCATTTTAATGGAGACATAATTAGAACTAAAGGGCTGAAGCTGGAAGGGACAAAACCCTCCCCACTCCCACTCCACCCCCTTGAGAGCCAGAACCCCCCACACACCAGAGCCCACTGAGGCCCCAGAACCAACCCACTCCCCACCCTCCCTTCCCAATGCCCTACTGTGACACCTTCTCCACCACAACACTCCTACCCCACCCAGGGGGTAGTGTCTGTCTCCATTGCCCAGATGAGGACACTGAGGCCCAGAGCAGAGAACGGACTTGAAGATCTCACGGTGAGATCAAGTCCCCAGAGTCTGGGCTCTGCCTAAGGACCCCCCACCTGACCTCTGTTTACTGGTAAGTTCTTCAGGTACAAGTTGTTTGCTTGCTGAGCGCCCCCCAAATCCTGCCGAGTCCTTCAAGCTCACCCCTTCTTCACCCTGTAAACTCCCAACATTTCAGTGGCCCTGGGGGCCTGGCAGGGCCAGAGATCTCCACCCCTGAGAGGAGAAGGGATGTGCTCACAGCAACTTGGTGGCAGAGCTGTGTCTTTGGCTGCTCAGGGTGGAGCCACTAAAAAGACTTCACCTTTGACCCCATTGTTCAAAGTTTCCAGCAGCTTCTTCCTGTCTTTATTACATTCTTAAAATCCATCAAGCCAACCATTTCACCTTGTCAAATCACTGAAAAGAAGCCACTATGCCTCTGCCTGGACCCACTGGGGCTGCCATCCCTGGGGCCTGCTGCTGTCTGTGGGTGCCACCTTGAACCCCTCAAATCCTGGGGTCACACACAGGTCTTCACTGGGCAACAGAGGCTCACACTTGCTGAGAGTACAATGCGAGTGTGTGAGCTCGGCCAGGCCCCAGGGAGCAGCGTTCACCCCAAGTGCCCACCTCCCACACATGGCCCTGCTCCTAGTATGTGCTCAGCAAATATTTTTTGAATGAATAGATGATTAAGTGCCAGGCCTGGTGCTGAGCACACTCCACACAACCTCCTGTTGCTCCTTCCAACAGACACCTGAGGGAGGTGCCTCCAGACCCCCCACCCCAGCGCCCCCACAAAGCTCAGAGAGGTGGTGCAATCTCCCCAGGTCACACAGCGGATAAGTGGCAAAGGCCTCACTTGAACACAGACCTGCTGATTGCAGGCTCTCAGGCATTACTCTCTGGGACCTAATCTACCCATGTGCTGATCACAAAATTATGGAGATCCAGCAGCCACATACATGTGTAGGTCACGCCCACATGTCACATGGGCACCCTGCTGGCCCATGTAGCAATCATTTATTTACAAACATATAGCACTTACTCTGTGCCATGTGGTATTTCAAGCACTTTGCACTCAATCCTCCCAGCAACTCTAGGACACAGGGATTATTATTATGTGCAACTTACAAATGAGGAAACTGAGGCACAGAGAGGTTATGTGACTTGCCCAAAGTCACATAGCTCACTTGAGTGGAAAAGCCAGAATTTAAACTTGCACAGCCCCGCTCCCTCCACTCCGCAGGACCCAGGAGCCAGGTGCCCTGAGCCCCTACCGCCTTCAGCCCTGGGAGGGGGGCTGGACAGTACATCCAGAGCCCAATTCTCAGAGGAAAAAACAGACACAGAGAAGGAAGATGATGCGTGTGTAGGATGAGCTGATGCCCAGAGCATCTGTGTCAGCCCCAGACCGCTGGGGGCCCCGGCCCCCAGCACTGCCCATCTCCCAATGTCTCCCATGCTACCCTATGGTCCCCTCCCCCACCCTGGGGGGATGTTGACCCAGGACACTGGGGAGGAGTGATGTCCTGGTGACAGAGTGGTCAAGCATCAGGACACGGGACATGAGCAACATCTTTAGAAAAGAAAGCCCCAGGGGCTGGCCGGTGAGCTCAGTTGGTTAGAGTTCAGTGTTATAACACCAAAGTCAAGGATTCAGATTCCCATACTGGCCAGCCACCCAAAAAAAAGAAGAGAAAAGAAAGTCTGAGACAGATGGAAACCCGAGAGGGTGGAGATGAGACCTGAGGCCGGGAGGCGCCCACTCTCCATCAATTTAGAGCCAGTGCAGAAATGGATTTTCTCTTGCGCTCTCCTATAAACACACTTCAAAGCCACTGGTGGTGGGAGCAAGAGGGAGGGCTCAGCAACAACGCAGGGCCAGGTGGCAGAGAGAGGGGGGACGGCGACACAGGGAGGCTTGAAAAGGCAATTGGGAATTCCATTTCATTTCATTTCGTTTTCAATTTGGAGGTGGCAAGAGGCCAGGAGCTTGGAGACAAGTGTGCCTGTGAAAGAGACAGGAGAGAGGACTCAGAGAGACACAGAGACAGAGAGCAGGAGGGGATGGAGACACCGAGAGACAGGAGTGACAGATGAGGATGAGCAGAGGAGCAGACAGAGACAGAAAGAAAGATGGAGAGAAAAGCAAAGGCAAATTGTGAGACCCCAGCCCACAATTCAACTCACACACACTCTCGTGAGTCCTAGCTCTGGACTTGACTCTGCTCTTGAAGTGCTGTGTGATCTTGCAGAAGACCCTCTCCGAGCCTGGGGGACAGGTGAGATTACTCTGGCTCCACGGAGGCCGGAAAGGGGACAGGGACAGGGGACGGGGGCCGGGGGTCTAGGAGGGTGGCAACCTCACGGTGATGGTTCTGAGTAGGCACGCAGGGGCACCCAGGGAAAGGGCCAGGGGCAGTTGGGGACCCAGTGCAGAAACTGCGGTTCAGAGCAGGAAGGCGGCTGGCTCAGGGCCATGCAGCCAGGATGGGAACCAGCCCTTGAGACCTCATGACCACCCTCTCCCCAGCAGGAGGTAGCTGCCTGCCCCTCCCCCCGCCAGCCTGTCCCATCAGGGGCTCAGGACAAGCCCAGCAGGTCATAGGTGTGCAACTGTGGGCTGTGGAGGTTCCCACATGGGCCACACAGCGGTCCCTCTGCCCACCTTGTTCTTGCCCAGAGTGGGAGGACAAAGAGTGACAGCACAGTGGACATGTCTGTGACGTCGTCTGCAAACAGTATCTGGGCACCGACCCACCCAGGCCCTGTTCTTGGCACTTTATGGAAATAACTTACCGGCTCCTCACAGCCGTCCTTTAAGGGAGCCACTTCCAAGGCCTATTTAACAGAGGAGGAAACTGAGGCACTCTCTATTAGGGGATTGTCCTCTGCCTAGTTGTCATTTGCACACTCTTCAGGAAGGAGAGAGACCTCACCTCCTTTCTGGGCAGCCCAGCCTGGTGGCTCTGCCTCAGTTTCCCCACCCATTCGTCCGGGTCAGGCCGGGGAGGGGTGTCTGGCCTCGGGCACGGAAGGCCGCAAGGCAGGCACAACGGAGAGCCGGGGCCACGCGGTGCTGGCAGAAAAGAGCCAGCCGAGGCCCAGGGGCGGCGACCCCACACTCCCTCCCCCACGCCCCAGGCAGGGCGGCGGCGGACGAGGCTGCCGAGTTGCGCGGCGCGACAAAGCTGTCCTGCGGCGCCCTCTAGCGGCCCAAGCGGCGCCCAGCCCCGCCGGATGCGCCGATGCGTTCGCCCCAGGCTGGCTGGGGGTCCCGCTGAGGGCCTGGCTGAGCTGGGAACAATGCGGGGATCCGTCCAGCCAGCCCGAGGCGCCCCTGCTCCCGGAACCTTGAAATACAGAGAATCCCTCCACCCTGGGACCCTGTGCTGACCAGCCCGGATTGGGACGAGGATAAAACTCGGTCCTTTGCCCTCCTGAGGGGCAGATTTGCACATCCCACGACTTCCTGGACATCTCTATGCAGCTGCCCACTGCGTCCCAAACTCAACCTTCATCCATCCAATTCGTGCGCGTATGGAGCGCTTACTGTATGCCAAGCACTGTTCCCGGCGCTAGGGCTGTAACAATGAACAAAGCAAACGTCCCTACCCCTGTGGAGCTTACAGTGGGTGTTGATGGGGGAAATAGACAATAAACATAATGAAGAAGAAAACAATCTGGCTATTTTGGAGGCAAGAAAAAAGCACGAGTCTGACCTTGCCCCTGGGCTCCAGGGTCCCCCATGGCCCTTAGGTAAAAATCATAGAGTCAGCTCTTGAGACTGTTGGAGTGAGCAGGACTGAAGCTGTGTTGGGACCTAAAGCTGCCTGGGCTGCAGAGGGGGGGAGGATTTTTAAAAGGACAGTTTTTTTCTCTCCACTCTTGCTTCCCAGCCCCTGACTTTCTTATCTCACTCGCTAAGCAGGAAAACAAGGCCAAGAAACTAATTAGTACTTTCCAAAGCTGACAGTTCTTTGTCTGAGATTTGTAGAGTTTTGAGAAATGATCAAGGCCAAACGACTGGAGGCTGACCTTGGGCACTAGCCAAGTGCACTGGTGCAAGTCAAAATTTTGCAGGGTCCTGAGATAACAGCGAAGATGAGAACAGAAACCAGATGAGGACTTGGCGAGACCTTGTACCTGACCCATAGAAATGGACTCCTCGTAACTCACATCTCCGGCTCTCCTGCTCTCCTGCTTTTCACCTCCCACATTCTATTCTCTCAACCCTTCCTTTAAAAACCCCTCAGTAGGGCCGGCCTGTGGCTCACTTGGGAGAGTGTGGTGCTGATACCACCAAGGCCATGGGTTCGGATCCCATATAGGGATGGTGAGCTCACCTGGGAGAGCGTGGTGCTGACAACCAAGTCAAGGTATCCCCTTACTGGTCATCTTTAAAAAAATAAATAAATAAAAATAAAAACCCCTCAGTAAATGTAAATCTTTGAGATGGGAAAGCCTACCATCTCCTTCAGTTGAATACATCTGCTTTTCTAACACCAACCATTTGACTTCTGAATTTTTTTTCTTTCCTTTTCAAAGAGGCCGGCAGCTGGACCCAAGTCCAGTAACAAGACCATCCTGTCCTGCACGGCAAACCTCAACTCTCCTCTGGGCTACTCCTGTGTCACAGGGTGTAGGCTCTCACCAAAACATCCTCCTGCCTGGAACACAGCCCCCTCACTATGCATGATGAGCTCCTCATCCTCTAGAGGCCTATCTGACCCCGTGGCTTGACAGCCCCCACCCACACCACAGCACTGCTCTCCTGCGTGGCTGGGATGGGTCTGCCACACACATGCTCAGTGGTTCAGGCTGTCTGTCTTGATTCCTAGCCCTGACACCAGTTGTGTGACCTCCTCAGGTTCCTTGGCCTCTCTGGGCCTCTGTTTCTTCATCTATAAAATGGTGAAAACAGTTCCTACCTCTTAAGGATGGCAGGTAAATGAGTTA
The DNA here is from genome assembly GCF_027409185.1 of Cynocephalus volans. Classification (NCBI taxonomy): domain Eukaryota; kingdom Metazoa; phylum Chordata; class Mammalia; order Dermoptera; family Cynocephalidae; genus Cynocephalus; species Cynocephalus volans. The sequence goes on from NC_084471.1 coordinate 10,984,193, forward strand.
ACAGATGTACAACACTTAGAACAGGACCTTGACCCTTGATGTAGTGTTTGCGGTTGTTAATATCTATTAGGTGTCTATCTCCCTCCTGGACTGGCTGATGGAGGTTAGACAGTGAGGTCTATCCAGGAAGGACCAGTTGAGTCATCTCTATGTCCCACACTCCACAGTGTCAGATATACTAAAGGCCCTCAGAACATATCTGCTCAGTGATGTCAGTCGTTTCTTCTCATTCATCATTCATTTATCGTCTCCTCCATGTCAGGTGCTGGGCTAGGAGCTGTAGATGAAGCAGTGAACAGCCGGGGCTCCTTCCCACTGCAAGAAGAGTCATTTCTAGGCCAGAAGTTCTCAAACTTTCTGGTCTGAGCAGCACTTTACACTCTTAAAAATTCAGGATCCTAAAGAACTTTTTCTTTTTATTTTGATTTATTATTATTTTTAAGGCTAGTCAACTGACGCTGTAGGAGTGGAGAAGGAACAAAGAAATCTGTAACTGGTTGTGATCAATTAGTTGTAAACATCACTGCACTTGGACTGCCCAAATGCCTGAAGGAACTTCTGCATGTGGGTAATATCTATTGATACCATATTAGAAACTAAAACTGAAAAAAACCCAGAAACCTAAAACTGAGAAATTTTAAAAATATGTATTAATTTGTTTAAAATAACAATAACAAACCCATTGCTTGGTAGCATAAATGACAAATTTTATGAAAAATAATTGCATTTTTCAAAAAAACATTGCTTTGCATTTTTCCTAATGACTTTTGGCTTAATGGAAGACAGCTGGATTCTCACGACGCCCTCGATCTATGCAATATGTTCCTTTGGTTGAACTTTTCGAAAAAGAATCCAGTCCTACCTTTTTTTTCTCTACGGTGAAAATTAGGAATACCAACCCTCCGCCCCGCCCCCGGCCTCGCCCACCACGAAGAAGCGACACCCGAGAGGATTGACCATCCAGGCTGAGTTAATTGTGGACAGCTTCCGGGAGAGGGCGTGGCCTGCCTCACCAGGTTGGCTACGATTGGACAACAAATGTGTCCTTCTGCGCCTTGGACCCGCCTCCAGTTTCACCCCTTTTTCCGCGCGAGGGTTAACCCTGACGCATGCGTCCTAAGAAAGGTGGGAACTTCCGCCCGCCTCCCCCGGAACCTTCTGTCCCGCTCGGGTTTCCGCAGAGACTACTAGGACGGCCAAGGCGGAAGTAGCGTGAGGCGCGTGGGCGGAGCTAAGCGCTGTCATGTCGGCGGCCTTGCTGCGGCGGGGCCTGGAGCTGCTGGCGGCGTCCGAGGGTGAGGAGCGCCTGCCTGGGGACTCCCGGCGTGGGCAGGAGGGCGGCGGGGGCTGCGGGCCGGAGCCCGAGGGTGGGGAATGATCCACGCTGGGCTTAGCCCCAGTGTAGTGGGAACCCTGCGCGCCTTCCGACTTGGGTCCGTCCCTCTCTGTTTCCCTACAGCCCCCCGGGACGCGCCAGGCCAGACCAAGCCGAGAGGGCTCGGTCCGGTGAAGCGGGCCCGGAAGGCGAAGGCGACCCAGGGCCCCAAATTGCGGAACTCGGCTAAGGGAAAGGTGCCCAAGTCGGCGCTGGGTGAGTTCGGGAAGGGGCTGGACGTGCTGTCCCCGGATTGGGGGCGGTGCTCTGTAGGAGGTGGCGCTTGAGGCGGGGCTTGAAGCGCTCTCCCGGTATTTCTAGAATGCCTACTGTGCTCCGGGCGCGAAGGGGCGTCCTGGGCATGCAAAGGTGAACGAAACACGTCATCCCGGCCTTCAGGGACTGCAGTCTTACTGGTGAGAGAAGCAACAAAGAGTCTCAAAACAAGCATAGAATTGCTAAGTGCATTGAGGCCTATGAAGGAAAAGACTACGGTGCTCTGATGGAAACAGACTTAAAATAAAAGGCCAAATCAGCCTTCCCTGAGGAAGTGACATTTAAGCCGACAGATGAAGGAAGAATGAGTGAGCCAGGTGAAAAGCAGGAGAAGGGTACTCTAAGAAGGATATAGCATGTTCAGAGGTCCTGGGTGAGAAGGGAGCTTGTTGCTTATGAGAATCTGAAAGAAAGAAGGCTGGTAAAGGCGACGTATAGTGAACAAGGGTCAGAGATGGAACATTTAACAGTTGAATACTCCATGTGCCAGGTGCTATTCTAAGCCCTGTACAAATGTTGACTTATTTAATTCTAACCACAACCCTGTGAGGTCGGTACTACTATCACCCCATTTTACAGATGCAGAAACAGGCACCAGCCCAGGAGGTACAGGTAGAAACCAGGCGGTGTATCTCCAGTCCTGTGCTTACCCGCTCCATTCAAGTGGGAAGTGCTGTAGCCTGGGCAGTGGTGATGGTAGCAGAGATAACACGAGAATTGTACAGGTGGAAGATACATTGAGGAAGGAGCATTGATGGGCTTCAGTGGTAAATTGGCTGTGAAGATGGAGCACAGTTTCTAGTAGGGCATCTTGGGGTATGTGGTGCCACTTTATGAGACGTGAAGACTTGGGGAGGAGCAGGAGTGGGCAGCATGGTGATATTTTGATATATGGCAGGACTTGGTGAGCTTCTAGTATGTCTTTGAATCCCTAGGGCATAATGCATAAAATGTGTTCAGGTATTTGTTAAAAGAAGTACAAATTCAATGGCGGAACCTAATCATGAGCAAAGGTGTGAAGGTAGGAAGGTGAGACACGTTGGAGCACCAGTGATACTTGCTGTGAAGCAGGAGTGTAGGATGCCAGCGGTCACTCCCATCCATCCCAGCCCTTGTCTCACCACCCTGTCACACTGGTGTTTACTTACTGCCTCCCCTTTGGACTGGGAGCTCCTCAAGGCACAGGCCTCCCTTGGGCTTGTCTGTGGCCCTGGCATCCAGCACCAGGCTTGGCACATAACAGATGTGTAGTGATAGGAACAGCAAGCCTCAGCAGCCAAGTATTGAAAGAATACTTATGTGGCTGCCACTGTGGTCGAAGCTACATTGTCTTCTGCCTGGGTTTTTGCAAAGGGTTTTTGCAAAAGCCTCCTTACTGGTCTTCCGCCTTCCATACACCCCTCTTCCAGTAATCAGTTCTCAACAGCAGCTGCAGTGGTCTTGTAAAATCGTAAGTCAGACCTTGTTTCTCCTCTGCCTACACTTCCTATGGCTCCCATGGTGCTCAGTAAAAGCCAGAGGTCTTGCACTGCCTGATGAGGCCCTACATGATTTACCCCCATCTCCCCCCTCCAGCCATTTACTGTTCTTCAAACACGTTTGCCACACTTCTGCTTCCGGGCCTTTGCACTGGCTGTTCCCTTCACCTAGACAGGTGCTCTTCCCCCAGATATCCACAACTCTGTCCTTTCAGTCTTTGCCCAAATGTCATTTCAGTCAGACCTTCTTAGACCCTCTTATTTAAAATTGCAACCCTTGGGAGGGGGGAGAGGGAATAGGAGGGAGGTTTCGGTAATTGGCCACAATAATCAACCACATTGTATATTAACAAAATAAAATAAAATATAAATAAATAAATATTTTATTTAATAAAATAAAATAAAATTGCAACCCTCCACCCCTGGCATTCCCCTTTTCCGTTTCCTATTCTCTTTTTCTCCATAAAATGTATCACCCTCTAAAATAAGGTTTACCTTGTTTACCATCTCTCCTCCCACCGGAACGTAAGCTCCATGAGGGCAGGGATTTTTGCCTGCTCTGTTTCCTGCTGTATGCCCAGCATCTAGAAGACTGCCTGACACATAGTAGTGCTCAGGACTTATTTGTTGAGTAAGTGAAGAAGTCACACGAGCAATTAGGAGCCGAGGGAGCTTACAGCAGGATCTGTGTGGAGGTTGGATTTGACAAAGAGCCCAGCCTATTGCAATAATCTCAGGAAGGGAACATGGGCAGGTGCATGGGCCAGGTACCCAGAAGGCTTCCAAGGAGTGAGTCTGAAATGATGCTCCCCACCTGCCATCCACAGCTGAGTATCGAAAGCGAGCATGTCGAGACCACCTCAGAATAAACCTGAAGTTTATGACCAGTGCAAGAAACACATTGGCTGAGTCTGTGACCCAGCAGGTTTGTCAGGGGGATGGACTACGGGAAGGGACCTGGGGGGTGATAGCTGAGGCTGTTCCCCTAAGATCCATGGGGGTCTCAGCCCTGAGCATAGGGTGGAAGTTGGGCCAACCATAAATGGCAGAGTAGGGGGTGGTGGGAGGCTAGTCCAGCCCTGCCCCATGCCATCCATTCTCCCCTGTGTCCTTTGTGGACCTCAGTTTACTCTTCTGTAAATGGAAATAATGTATCCTCATTCCTGCACCCCTCGCAGATTCTGTGTCAGAACCAAGGCCGCAAGGCCTGTGACCAGCCTGCAGCCAAGACTAAGAAGAAGAAGGCGGCCGAGGGCACCGTGTTCACTGAGGAGGACTTCCAGAGGTTCCAGCAGGAATACTTCGGTAGCTAGGCTCCCTGGAGGGCACAGTGGGAGGGGCACTCAGGCCCCACCTCCTGACTTCCCCACCTCTGCTGGCCCCAGGACCCCCGCATGCACCCATGCACTGGCCAGCAATTCCAGAACTGCCTGGCTCAAGGAAACCCCAGAACTGGTGAGCTGGAAACCCTGGGAAGGATTTTTACTCTGACTGGAGCTGACTTCTGCAGGCTTGGGAGTAGCCATTTGCACCTGCCAGAAAGGAACTTTTCTGTTTTGTTTGCCTTTGCTCGGGTAGTGCCTCTGTTATGGAACAAAGCGAGTTACTGGGCCCCCGGTACCACACCTCCAGGAGTAGGAAGGAGGCTGCCAGGTGGGCTTCTGGGTTTTAATAAATGTGGACTCAAGAGTTATATGTGTGTGCTGCTGATCTGACTTATGGGCATCTCCCATCTCCTCTGGCACTGAAGGTTGTGGTCCCCCCCTTCCCTCATCTCCCAACGTGGATCTTGGAGCTCGGGTCTGAAGTCTAGTCCAGCTCCAGTGCAGGTGCCGTCCTGAAAGCTGTTCACCCAGCATCTGCTGACATACCCCAAAGGTGCCTTCCTCCCCTGGGGGTGGCAGCTGCAGCTGAGCCAAAAATAGCAGTCACAGCTGCTAGGGCTTTGTTCCAGGGAAGCAGACCCCAAGGTCTGGGGAGAGTGGGCATAGTACTGCTTCAGCCCTCCGCCCAGGAAGCATGGGGTCTGCCAAGGTCACCAGCAGAGATTTTGACCAAGCCCTCCCCCAGTCCCCCCCCTCACTGTCACCCACGGTTTATGCAGCCAGGTCGGGTCAGATGCCTATGTCACATGGGGTCAGGGATTAGGAGAGTCTCAGGAGGAAACGGGAAGAAACAGTTTCACATTCAGGTCTGCTCCCGAGCAGAAAGGTGGTAGGGAGGGCTACAGCTGCACCACCATGGCAAAGTACAGTGCCAGGGACTGAGGAGGTGAAGGACGGGTGCGTGCTGAATGAATGAATGCACACCAAAGTTGGTCTTCAATGAAGAGTGAAGTCACAGAAGGCTGGGAGTCCTTGCAGTGGAAACAGATGGAGGAGGGAACCCAGAAGCCTTCAGGCAGTTCCATTTGTTTCCTGCATTCACCAGTCTCCTCACACCTCACCCCCAGCCTAAGGATTCTTTAAGTCATGGCAGCTCCCAGGGCTTCAGGTAGAGGGCATCACTTCGTCCTGAGACTGGGTCAGAACCTTGATGGGTTCCCTGATGACACAGTATTAGGGGCTGCCTGCTCTTATCAGTAAGGGAATCCCCTTCACCCACACTTCCCCATGGTCTGTTTCTGCTCTGTGCTCCAGTTTTCTATCCTAAGTAAAAACAGGGGCCACAGAACTTTCTAAAGCAGAGTTGGAGTCAGGGTCCTGTCTCCAGGTGGCCTCTATCTGAGTGACAGGAGGCATGCATGACCTTCCAGCCAGGAGGCCTGGGCAGGCAGGATGTGCTGTGGCTCTAAAGCACAGTATTGACCGAGACCTTCCTTGGATGGGCTGTTCTTGAGGGGAGAGGTGTGGGCTGTTCAAATTCTCCACACTCCTCTTCCCTGCTGCTGAGCTTTAATGACCTCACTGGAGAGAAACAAACTCATATCCTTACAGACTCATTCCCTTCTTTCAAGCAGCTTAGCAAGAAGCCAGATCAGCTACTTGCCCACAGGAGTTTGGACAGGGGAAGAACAGGCTGACATGGGCTCCAAGGCCCCTTCTAACAAGGACACGCCTGTTACATAACCACAGCATGTTCCCTGTCCACTCCCTGGGTGGGTGGGGCGTCATGGGCACCTGGTCCAGCCAAACCCATCAAGGTCTGCTCCTGGGGAAGAATGAAGGCAGGGGTCCTGCTACTTCTCTGGTCGTGAGTATTGCAATAAAATCTTATCTTACATCTATGCCAAGGAGCACTACAGGGTGCAAGTGCAGGCCCCTCTGCATGCTGGATATTGGCGTTCACCCCTGGGATTCTGGTCAGGGACAGGACTCAGAAATCTGTGTTTTAACAGTCACCTGGGCAATTCTGTGCAGGTGTCTGGAAAGCAGCAGGGATCCAGGCACTGGAGAGGCTGTGTATGTAATCGTGTGTTGGGGGAGGTGCTGGCCATGAACACCAGGACCTAGTGACTGACAGGGCCCAAGTAAGAGGATGTTGAGTTGTCACATCCAAGCCAAAGCTCAAAGGACACAGCAGGAGGAGGACTTCCCCAATTAAGACATCTTGGTGGATGTGAAAACACCTGGAAGCATCTCAAGTGGCTTGGAGCAGCTGACAGATTTGGGACCAGCTGAAGAGTTTGAGGAACCCACACCATGACAAAGAGGAGGGCCCCAGCCAAGCTTCCTGTGGTTTCCACAAACAATCCACACACCTTTGTCCTCTTCATGACTGGAAGGGCTGGCCAAGGAGACAGGACTGCCACATGGGACCCCACTATATTCCACCTACCAGGACCACCAGCCCTGCCCAGAGCTTGTGTGGCTAAGGGGCTTAATTCAAGTTCTGGCAGGAGCTGGGAAGCTCCCTGTCAGGTGACTTCCTCCAGCAGAGTAAATCCCTCTAGGACAGGCAGGTGGGACAGTACACTCAGTGTGTGCCCCATTCTTTCCTGCCTGGCTTTCTTGGGGCCTCGTCCCCACCCCAGCTCTCCATACCCCTTGATCTGTGCTGGGCTGATGCTTTGGCCAGCGTCCACCCCAGGCCAGGCTTGCACATGGGGCACTTGTGGCTGGGCCTCAGTTGTGTCAGGGAAGAGTAGAAACATACGCCCCTCCTCCCAGCTCCTAATGAGGATATAAGCTAATCACAGGAAGGCATTTAGGGCCCCAGAGCTCAGTACATATTAACTGCAGTTATCATCATCAGGTGCTGTGGTAAGCCCTGGAAATATGGGCATGACCAAGACAACAAGCTATCGGCTGACATAGAGTTTACTTACATTGTAGTTGGGGGATGGAAAATAGACGATAAATCTGTATACAAATAAGTTCAACTGGAGAAAGGGGTTATATTAAAAAAAAAGGGTAGAGTTTGGGACATTAGCAGGATCACCTCAGAAGGCCTCTCCGAAGTGACATCAGACCTGCATAGGAAGGAGGCAGCTGTGGGAAAATCTCTCAGGCAGAGAGAACAGCAAGTGCAAAGGCCTCAAGGTAGGAAGAGGCGTGGCAGAGGTGCAGGGAGGCCGTTGTGGCTAGAGAACAGTGGAGAGCAGGCCAGGTCAGGGAGAAGGGCAGAGGCCGAATGTGTTCTGTGATCTGAGCCCACAGCTTTGCTGGTGCCTCTGGGCCTGGGGTCAGGCACACTGGCTACAGACCGCCAGCCTGCATTGCACCGCTCAGCATCTCAGCAGACCATCTCCATAGGCCACCCCACTCTAGCACCGGATGACTCGGGTGTGACCCTCAGCAAGCAGGCCAGACCACTTACAGGGCTGCTGTCCCTCGCCCTCCTCTCAACTGTGTCCTCTTCATGCTGCCACCCCACCCATGTCCCACAGGCTGGGCCAGCTGCCCCTCAGCAAAAGTAGGCTACAATGTTGAAAGTGGACAGTGGGAATTCTAGTCACAAAACTGAAGTGATGTATAGAGCAGGGATTAAGAACGGCTCCCCACCCTCCCCCAGCCCCTCATTAAACCATCTGTCAGTGAACTGTTTTCCTTAACTTGAGGGCTCAAGATCCACATTTTTATTGATCTGTAGCACACCCAGCACAAACATGGGCTTCCACTGAACCCCCAGCTTTAAAGGCCCCCTTTCCAACTAGATGGCTGCCTTTGCGCCCTGCCTTAAGAAACCCTGGAGCCCTCACTGATGAAGTGTGCACCCTGGAGTCAGACTACCTAGGTTTGAACCTACTACCTACTAGAGCCTGTTACTTAACCTGCAAGCCTATTTCCTTATTTGCAAAATGCAGATTAAGGGAATGGTTCTTATAAAAAAGCTCTGTATAGATCAGATTTCCTGTCTACACACGTAGTTGAGTTCATGCTGTTTAAGCAGTAAATCCCTTCACTTGGTTGTTAAGTTTAGCTGCTTAGATGGGGTGATCAGTGAAGGCTTCCCTGTGACTTTGGGGAAAAAGATGAAACCAGTTTCCCCGAGATGAGGCAGAGAAAGGATAGCACAGCCATGAGGAAGTCTGGGATTGCAGTAAGACTGTATGGCTTCTAGGAGCTACTTGGCCCTGACATTCCCTGGGAACATCACACCTTTCAGGTGGCTGACAAGGAGCCTTCACATGAGCTCCAACCTGGGAACCTTTGGGGCCAGCACTGGCCTGAGTCCATGGCAGGATGTCACCCTTCCACTCCACTGCATGGGAAAAGTAAATGGAAATACAACCCTCAATTCTTATATCCTGCTATAGCCAAGTACCAAAAGGAGCCACTTTTTTCTGAATGGGTTTTCTTCTGGGAAGAAGCCTCTTACAAAACTGTAAAAGCTTATTAGTGAAACCTAATCGTCTTGTGTGCTAAGCTCAAGGACTGCGTGACCTTACCTGGGTACTTACAGATGTTGGCACAAAGCCACAACCATGAAGGAACAGGTGCAGCCCAGGCTGCTCCTCCCTCCCAGCAACCCACAGACCCTCAAGGCTCAACTCCCAGCTCCTCCCTACCCCCTACCCTACCACGCAGTGCCCAACTCCTCCTGCCCCAACACTCCACTGGAAGCATAAGCTTATCACCAACCCTGGGCAGGTCTGAATAAATCTCACCCCAGGTTCAAATTTTCAGTGTTGAAATCCCCCCTCTGATCTTACAGCAGGTTAAGAATCCAGCCTTTTGGGGGTTGGGGGGTATACTGGGTTTATTTATAAAAGGTGAGAAATAACATACACGGCAAATCTGCATAAGCACTTTCACTACAAAATAATTTATTACAACACACAGCTTTAGCGTGACTCCTATGTACAAGCACACAACAGTGACTACCCTAACTAAGGGACCCTTTTCTTCCCCCTTGCCTTGCGGACCTCTTCTATTAAATCTTTCAGATATTGGATCTCCTTGGCCAGGGAATCTGCCCTCTCTTTCAGAGCCTCGTTCTTCTTTTCTAGCTCCTTACACTCACCAGTGAGGGCCTCCTGCTCCGCCCTCTTCTTCTGGCGGTACCTGGTGGCTGCTGTCTTGTTTTGCTCCATTTTTTTCAGTTTCTTATCCAGTTTCTCACCCTTTACTTTTGCTGCTACCATCTTCTCTCCAGGAGGGTCATAAGGTTTGGGGCGGGTAGAGCCACAAAGGACACCTGGAGATGGTAAGCTCCTATTTGGAGAGGCCCTGGAGGTAGAGGGGCTATGCTGGGGAGAGCCCAGATAGGACTCAGGGCTCATACAGATGCCACTGTCATTATCTGAGGGGGTGTCTTCCTCTTTTACGCACTGAGGGATCATGGTGATGTAAGCAGTAGAGTCTGGCTTCCCATCTCCTTCAGAGATACTGCCTAGCTCTAAACTAAAGGAATGGTCTGGAGTGGAAGACAAAACCCCTGAGGAAAGGGGGAAGGGTTGCAGGAAAGTGAAGGGGGCGACCTGGTCAGTTTTTGTTAATCTTTCTGGAAGATGGCCAATTGGGTTCGCTGTCTGGGGGGGCTCCTTATTACTCTCCTGGACTGGGGGGGCAAATAGATCATCACATGCATCATAAAATGTGGCCAAAAGCTCATCTGGCATGGTTTCCAGGTCATCTACATCCAACAGGGTACCAAACTCTAACTCCTTCAGATCCACTTTCTCCAACATCCAATCTGTCCCGGAAAAGGCATCCTCTGCAAAAGATTTAAAACATAAAGCTCACTGAGTCAAATACATAAGGCAGCAAAGCTGGTAACACCAGACCCCACAGTGAATGAACCCACTCACCCTTGCTGTTGTCTGAGGCATTAACCAACCCATCCACAGCCAGCCATTCGGAGGAGCCCGCCTTAGCCTTGTCGCCGGAGAACCCATGAGGTTTGAAGTGCTCGGCCACCTCCAGGTAGTCATCTAAGAGACCTAGGCTTTCTTCAGCCCCCAAACCCGACTGGTCGAAGGGGGACATTAAGTCCCCCTCCAACACCTTGCTGCTCAGGAAGCTCAATTCGGTCATGTTGAAGGGCTTTGCTGGAATGGAGGAATGTGCTTAATTCGAAGATGTCCTTGTCGGTTACAGCAACGCTGCTGCTGAATGCCGTGAAAAGCCTGAAAAGGGATCAGAAGTCAGGTCCCATTAGAAATTAGCTGGTCTAGGAGTTTCACCTTTTCACCCATACGGTAGGATGGCCACATCAGAAATCTTAGTTGTCGAGGATCGGGGACACGAGGCCCCAAGGCCATTGTGTCAACCTTCCCCGCTTCCGGCTCAGGTTGCACAAAATGGACGCCCAGCGAGGCTGGGCCATTCGTCACTCGGCCACCAAGAAAGCCGCTTGGTCCTCATGCCCAAATACGGCGAAGGCCGCCGCGCCCCGCCCACCCGCGACTCCCGCCCTCGCCGCCTGCCGCCGCCATCTTGGCGCCTGCCACGTCTCGCCGGGCTACGGCCAGGACCCCCGGCGGGACAGGGACCGACAGCGGCGACATCACCGGGGAAGCTCCCGGAAAAGAAACCCCAAGCGCCGGACTGAGCTCTCCCGACCCGGGGGCCCGGCGTCTCGGGGGCACCCAAATAAAAGCCACGCGTCCCGGGCGCTCGTAAAACCGCTTCCTCCTCGGAGACGCCACATAGGCCGCAGGCCGCGCCCAACCAAGACGGCCCCCCGATCCCGATCCCGACCCCGGCCGGCCCGACCCCGGTACCCACGCCATGGCTTAAGCCGCTGAGGGTTGCCGCTGCAGAGCCTGGTGCTGCTGCCGCCGCTGCAAAGGCCAACGCTGCCGCAGGCACTGCTGCCTCTAGTGCGCCATGGCGGCCGCGGGCCCTGCGGGAGGGGAGGAGGGACGGCAGGAGGGACGGCGCGCAGTCGAGGACGACTCTACAACTACAGGCAGCCGTAGCAGAAATGGCCGCCGCGTTCCCTCCGCAGGTCCTTTATAGACTTCGCCGTCGTGGGGACGCTTCACAGCCCGCATCCTTCCGCCGCGGCCACTTTACCCTCGCCTCCCGCCCACGCGTTTTAATCTCCGACGCCCCAACCGTTTCCATCCCACGGCCTTTATGTCCGTGGCATAGCTGTGAAGAGAAAAAGAGTTTACATTCAAGGCCTCACTAAAGATAAAAGGCGCACTACTTTACAAATCTTCTAAGATCAAAGAGTCTCGCTCCTCCCCCTGCCTCCGGGGGCGCGGAGGGATCTTCCCGACAAGCCTCGCTTCCGGCGTTAGTAGAAGGGCGGGGAGAGAAGTCTTTCAGCCCAAGGAAGGTTTTTATTGTGAAGGCCGAGGCCGCCTAGTTGTCACGCGAGATGCTGGCGGGGAGCGTGCGTTGAGCTGATTGGGCCAGATTGGGTGCGTCATATATATCTCGAGCTCCTATTGGCTCAGGGTCCTAGGTGGGCGGGCTGGTTGGTAGGGAGCCCGAGGTCCGCGCGGGAATGGGCGAAGCCTCTAGCCGGGTTCCCGCCGCTGGGCTCTTGCTAATTGTCTGGGAGTGTCCCCGCTGCAGTGGCTTCTTCAGCCCCGTCCGCGTGCTGGCTGGACGCGACCACTTCGGCTCCTGCACCGGGCAGCTCTAACACCGCGCCCCGAATAGTGGCCTCAGGGCTCGGCCCCTCTGGTCCCTTCCTGCCGCCCTCAGGGCAGCTGGCTCTAGCGACCGGTAGCATCCCAGGCCCAGGTTCTTCCGCCTCTCCCACCCTGTGCTCTCCCTTCAGTGCGGATTGGGCTGACTTCCCACCTGGAAGGGCCCTCGGGAGTTACCTGGTCCAAGCCTTCATTTTCCAGGTCGAGCCCACAGCGAGCGGCTGACTTGGTCCCCAGAGCCCCCATTAATAGCGAACACAGCACCGCCCCCAGGAGGCTCGGGGACCATAAGTGGAAGGGGACGCCGGGAGAGCGCTCATCGTGGGCCCTTACTTGGGAAATCGGATCCCTGCCCGTTTGCTATCAAAGGCCAGCTCTGCATCCTTCCTCCGAACTCTGAGGTGAGGAAGATGTGTAGTCCTGTCATCCAACCTGTATTTTTACAATACCCATTCTGCTAAAATACAAGATTGCTATTAAAGTATGCAGTCTATCACAGGGGAACTTCTTTTGGTTTAATTTTGGTTCAGTTCTCCTAAGAACGAGATTTTATTCACACGGCATCTCTCACTCTACTCCCAATTCTGTAACTTCCTGGCAGAACCAACTTCCCAACAAGTCACACTCATAGCCCTGTCGGGAGAGAAGCTTGAGAAGCCGCGTCCACCTGCGGGGGTTGGTGTGTTTGGAGTGCTAGTTCTGGTCTCTGCAGGGGAGCTGTTTTACCAGTGCTGAGAAACCTCTCCACCACCCTCCATTCTCCTCCAGTCAGGCCCTGTAAAGGCAGAAACCTTGAGTTTCAGCCCCCACTCATTGAAGTGGGCCATACGAATATTTCTGTGAGGGCTGTGATATCAAGATTGGGAAAGCACTGTTGCAGAGTAACTACAGACCGTTCATTGGCTTGATTCAGTCCAGCCCAACAATTTCTTTACAAAGGTAAATATGGGATGAGGTGTCTTGCTCAATCACATAGCTCCCACTGAAGGCAGTATAAGGTAGGGACTAGAAGACAGATCTTGGGAGCAAACCCAAAAGAATCCTGGCTCTAGCATTTATTAGCTAGGACACTTTGGCTAAGTGACTTAACCTCTCAGCCTGTTTCCTCATCTGTAAAATGAGGCTAATGGTGAGTATCATTGTTCTAAGAATGAAGTGAGATCATATATGTAAAACACTTAGCACGTTGCCTGGTACATAAGTACTCAAGTGGTTGCTAGTATTACTGTTGGAACTCAGGTCTTCTAACCCTGAACTCCCGCCCTCCTACCCTTACCTCCATTACCTCATCCTGCTTCCTCACAGAACTCTTTACTAATAATAATTTATTGAGAAGAAACCGACAACTATAAAACTGGTATATGCAAGGCACACTAGATGCTGGGATCAGAGTGTTTTTTCTTTCCCCTTTGGGGGAAAATTTGGGAATTGTGAGGGTCGAGTATACAGAAGTTGTCTAGTTTTTCAGCACAAAGGCAGTAAGAATCCCTGAGCCATTATCCCTGTCTTCCAAAGAAGTAACTAAGGACCCACGGGGCATGTCCTCCTTTTGCTAAATTGAGAGACTTGTCAGTGCCTCCTGACAGATAACCATGCAGATGGTTGACAATTAAAGTAAGACTGCCCCAGTTCTGACATTGCAGAGTCATGGAAGAATGACTCCAGTGGCAGCTTGTTCCATCCATTCTATTATGGAAAACTTCAAAGTTTCTTCTAGCTGAAAATGGAGACCCAAAACCACTCCCATAGGAAGATGTTTCATACCACACACAAAAGTCAAAGCTGTTGGAAAGATTTTTATTTTCTTCTTCCCATGCTGTGGAAGGACATTGTGTTCCCCCGTTTTTATTTCTCCCACAAGGAGAAAAAGGATAGCAGTTCTCTGGGTCTCAGGGCTAAGCTGCTCCTATATGAACTTAGCCAAGATAGGACAGAAAGACTGGTGACTGATCCCAAATCTACCAGCTAACACATCAAACACCAGTGAAAGGGCAGGGAAGTGACTGGAAGGCAAGCTGAGGACTTGGCCTCAGGGACCAAGAATTTAGACTATGGGGTTATCAAAATGAAAAGGTAAACATCACCCAGTATGCAGCTGACCACAGAACTCACATCTGTGTTTTAGCCACTTACAATAAGCAGTGTCTAAAAGGGCTACAGCCTCCCAGCCTGGTACAGAGGTCAGCTCTAGTCCTACATGTCAGTTACCGTTCTCCTTGAGCTTCAGGCGAAAGGGCAGAGTTTGAACAAATCCTCAGCCAAGTCATAGTCCCAAGGAAGGTGTACCACGGCAGAGGGCTCTGGACACATGCAGGAATCTGTATATACGGAACCCCCTCAGGGTCTCTCCAGGGCCCTTTGATTCTGAAGCTGATTCCGCATCAAAACCATCTGAGCTCTCAACTTGGAGTACAAAAGAGCAAAATCAGCTAATTTGGAGTATGAAAAGATGGACTACCAGAGGCCAAGACCCAGGAGACTATAGGCCTCCTCAACATAGCTTTTCCAAACATGAGCTTCAACTGTTTTTTATTTAAAAAAAAAAAAAAAAGAAAGAAAAGAAGTCGCAACCAAGCATATAAAAAGTACTGCTGTCCTGAACTCATTTTTTAGGAAGGGGCAACAGGGAAAAACAAAATAAAATTTGTTATTTATTAGGTTTTCAAGGTAATGATGAGTGTATTTTCTAATCATTAGGCTAAGCATGTGGTTTGCTAACCTAGATAGTGGAAAAAATTCTCCAGACAGAGAAGTAGGAACAGATGCTATTATTTCAGGCAAAAGTGGGAGTTACTGAACAGAATGAGTGTTGGAGAAACACTGCTGCTTTCCCCAAAGATTAAGGTGGGTGGGCAGAATGTAACCCTCTTCCACCCAAGAATCTCAAAACACTTGGCTATCTTCCAAATTTTATGATGGGGAATATTGGCAGCAGAGAGAATGGCTTGCCCAGTCAGTCAGTAAACCCTCCAGGACCAGGGCTGAGAATTCCCACTGCTTCTAGTTCTGAGGACTTCTAAGAGGTTCTTGCTTGCAAAATGGCAAAGTTATGGTTCTGTGAAACATACTCTAAAGCCAGAGATGCACTTAGAGAAATGCTCTTTAAAAAAAAGAGATAAACTCATTTCCCTTCCTAAAATCACATTACATTTGGCTTTGATAACTTGAGATTCTTTAACATCTTGGGGGAAGGGTCTTTTGAGCTCTCCTTCCAATGTTATATATGGAATTTGGTCAGAGATGCCAGCTTGAGAAAATTGTAAGTTTTATAATACTGGAAAACCAAATCATTTATCTCGACGAAGAATAATCTATGCTTTTGCAACACTATCAATTTTCTCCTCTCCCTTCCAATGGATACCAGATGGATGAATTGGGACCCTCATATCAGGCTCCACCCCTACTCTCTATACCATTCACTCAGGGTAGTAATACACAGGCATATAGATTTTTTAAAACTCCCATTTGATTCTGATGAGCAGCCAAGATGAAGAATCTCTCAAGGTTCTCAGCTTTATCTTTTCCATTCTCTCTTAATATTATGCAAATGAAACAACTAAACCATCTTAATTAAGAAATCCTTGCATAGATATGGGAGAAAAGGCAGAAAGATTCTCTAAGTATAGTCAAGGTTAACCCTAGTTCTCAATCTAATCTATGACAAAAAGGGAGCAAGAATCTCTACCCTAAATTCAAAGGGTTGCTGAGGTGTCAATGCTATTTAGAGTCATTTTCTGTCAATGTCATTGGGAAGGAATGAGACAGCTGCAGAGAGCTTCACCAGATCTCACTGATGGAGAGGTAGTAAGAACAGAAAAAATAATAAGACTTGATGGGAGAACAAAATACTGGATGGGCAGATCACAAACAATTATCATCAACCTCTTGCCACATACAGGAAAAAAACACAAAACAAGACACACTGATAGTGTATTAAACATTCTTTCCCATCCTCCGGATACATTTACTCTGCAATAAATAGTGCAATTTTAGCAGGAGGAAACAAGAAGGAACATTGGAAGTACCCACCTCCCTCTCAAACACGTTTTATCCGTGTGCTCTCTCTTCCTAGGTAGCACAGATCTCCCCAGTGCTGGGTGAGAGACAGGACAAGGGGGAAGAGGTCTGTGCATGTTCACTTGCCCTTTGGCTTATGGAGTTGCCCGGAGAGCTCAGCAAAAAGCACTCTCACGCTCGTATGGCAGACACTGGGGGAGTAAGGGCTGGCTGTTGGGCCTATTCTTGCTCTAAGGCAACATCCTAGAAAGGCAGGGCCTGGCAGGGGAGAAAACATGGTCACTGAGCCCCAACTGCTGACTGCATTTTCCAGCTGACATCCAGCCTCCTGTCAACCTCCCTTAACCTCTACTGCTAAGGCTGTGTTCTTTTATTGCCTAATTGGCAATAAAGCAAGGAAAAGGATGAAAAACAGCATTTGTGGTGAGGGCTGCCCTTGCAGCCCCCACCCCTTGTCTGTCTGACTCCTGCAGCCGCAGATGAGGTGTAAACACTGGGTACACAGACCCTCCACCAGGCTCTCTTAACCAGCTCTGTCTCCCCCACTCTACATGCTTACTGATGGCCACTAAGAAACACTATCTCCAAATAACTTTGCATCCAATTTATCCTGTGTGAGTCAATAACAATGTTCCCATGAGAGACATTCTCAGCACTTATAAATATGGGTTGGTCAGGAGGTGTGGGGAATAGAAGGCTTCTTCAGGAACCAGGGTCAAAGGCCAGCTCTTCCACTTGCCTCACCCCTAGAAACCTTAAATACTGTCTCAGCACTCAATCTGCAGAGTTCGGCTTGGAAGCATGCAATCATAGCTCTTCAGCGACCTTCAACTAAAAGGCAACATCTTGATTAGGCAGATATGCTCCAGGGACAAGAGCAATACAGATGGTGTGAACAAGAGAAGAAAAGACAAAAAAGACACTGAAAAGGAATAGGCAAAAGGGTGGGGCAGGGCAGACCAGACAGAAGCAGGAAACCTGGGCCAAAGTGCAAAACACCAAGTGGTCTCAACAGCTCAGGCCAGCACTCCACCTTCTCAATTCATTCTCAAAAAATTTGCCTGGTGCAAGGGGATATTAGGCGGCACAGTGTTTGGTAACAAAAATAGAAGGGGTTAGGTAAGAAAACAGGAGACCAAAGAGATGTCATTCTTATCAGCATGAAGTGACCAGGACAATGACCAGCAAGACAGGATGCACCTGGGGACCCTGTGAGGCACCAACTATGTGGTCAAGTGTTTCTAATGGAGAATCCAGGGCCTGACCACCTGACATCTGCTTTGGCCTTCACCTGCCCTATGTCTGCAGCAGCACCTCTGGCTCGGACAATGAGCAATAGAGAGTGTATCCCAATTCGTCTATTTCTTCAGGGGTGAGCTCTGCAAATAAGTTCACCTTGGGGTTTAGGGCACTGGGCAGGACTCCAGCCTCTAAGTAGCTGATGAGTCCCCTCAGAGCCTGCAGGAAACGGTCGGCCAGCATATCTGGAGACCAGTCAGCCTCCTCCTGGGCCAAGTGTAGGATCACATTGGTTAGCTGGCTGGCAGTGAGGTGGCCCAGGGCCGGAGTAGACTTGCATATGGCCTTGAGGATCTTGAGGCACAGAGATCGGCAGCCGGAGTCAGCCTGGTCCAAAGCCCGCAGGCGTGCCGTCTCAGCAGGACGCAGGCTCAGCCGCCACAGGTTGTCATACTGGGCTAGCCGGTGTGGTTTGGCCACCAAGACAGTGTCACCAAGGGTCACTGATGGCAGGAAGTCAATGATGAGATGCTTGTCACGCTCATACTGCACCTCCAGTGTCAAGGCCTCTGGGGGTGGTGCTGGTCGGATCACATAGTCCAAGAGGGACCCTATGGCCGGCCAATTGATAGAGCCAGCCACTACCTTCTGAAATGCATCTGCCACAGTCTTTGGAGAGAGGTAGCCCCCTACTACGCAGCGGTCCCAGTAACTGCTACCACGAGGAAAGTACTCTGGGTTCTCACGACGAACCAGGAAGAAGCCAGGGACATTCATGATGGTGTCCTCGCCAGGGATACATGACCACAGATTCTGCTCCAGCACAAGGGGGACAATGAGTTGGATGTGATCTGCTGTCACTACCTGTCAAGCAGAATTTAAAATGTTTTGAGGGATTTACTCTGCTCAAGAGATGTGCTTCCCCAAAGACAGGTCCCATCTTGCATTCCCCCAAGAACAGAAACTAAGGATTCTTTCATGTCACTGTATCAATCTATATGGAGTGAGAAAATTAGAAAGTAGAGATTTGCACAAGAATATAAGAAGGAGGTGGCTTCTTAAAAGTTGTGAGTATGACTAAAAAATGAGAAAGGGTTAAAGAAGACACAAGAGCAAAAATTAAAAAACATGGATCTCCAAATGCTGCTGCAATTGCACAGGACTCAGAAGCAGTAAGATTGCAATCTTCCTGGCAAGTCTGGGACACTGATTTTCTGTACTAGTAACACTACTGAGAAGCTCCTGGTCAGTACCCAACCCCACTCTTTGTAAGAACCACCTTGTTACCTGCAGGTCATCATAAAGGCTGCCACTCAAGTACATGTCCCGAAGTGGCATGTCAGGCAACTTGGCCCGCAGGAAGCTCCGGAGCTCGGCACATATGTCCACAGCAGCTTGCTTGGCTCGAGCCTGCTCTCCAGCAGGGATGGCTGCCTGGTTCCGGTAGTAAGTAAGAAGTTTCTCCTGCAGGGACATGCGGAGTCGTGACTTCTTCAAGTCTACCTGCCCCTTCCTGGCCAATGGCTTGGGCCGGGGTGGGCAGAATGTATCTGCCAAGGCAAGAGAGAGAAGCACATGAGCTCTTCCCACGCTTGCTCAATCCACAGCTGCCTCAGCCCCAGAAAAGAAAAGGGCTTGGAACAAAGGGCAAGTGCTTGCATGGTGTCTGGCACATATGTGCTCAATGTTTGCTGAACACAGGAGTAGTACTGAAAGTCCAGAGGCAAACCTTAGAGGGCTGACGGCCTTTCTCACCTGTGTCAAAGGAGTTTGTGGGAAGGGTCTGCAGGGAGCGGCTCAGGCCTGTCTTCATGTCCTTGTTCAGCAGTCGGGAGGAGCCCATCCAGTTTGGTTCTTCCCAGCTCCTTTTCCCTGAATGGCTCAGGCGGGTGGGGCTGGTAGGAGCACTGATTGCCCGGTCATACATCTGGAATAGCAGAGAGGACACAGGACATACACCTGCCTTCTTTTCTCTATTTTTAAATAATTTTTATTCTAGATTATGGAATACTTTGTTCAATGCAGAAAATATCGAGAAATACTAAATGATATAAGAAAGAAATAGATTTACCTATGATGTCACAACCCAGAGAAAACTGTTGTTAATATCTGGTATATTTCTTTCCAGAAATATATATTTATGTAATTAGGATCATGCTCTCTATATACTTTTGAAACCCGATCTTTTAACATCATTTTGATCATTTCCTCCTGTCACTAAGAATGCTTGAACATTTTCTGACTACACAACCTTGTACCTTAAGAATATACCAACAAATAGCTATTGAGTGGCTACTACTCATATGTGTCGGGCATTGGTTGAGGTGCTAAGAATAAAGCAGCACACCAAAGAGATCCAAATCCCTGCCCTCATGGAGTTTTCAGTCCACTTGTTTATATATACTGCCTATATATATATATAATATATATATAGGCAGTATATAATAAACAAACTAAATGTGTGGTGGGGTGTTGTAGTTAAGGAAGGATACTTTGGTTATTTACAGTTTTTTACTTGCTAGAATAAACTGCTTTATTTGTATCTCCAATGATTTCTTTAGGGCAGAGTTCTAGAAGTAAACTTACTGAATTATCTTAAGGTCTTGTCTACTAATGCCAAATTACCAAGTTACACTCCCATTGGCAGTGTGAGTCTTGTTCCAGGTGAGCTCCACTTCGTAGATGCTGCCTCACCACAACGCATCACTGCTCCTGGCTGCACACACTTACCCGCTTAACTGCCAGCGTGGCGATGCCCAGCATGGCCGCTCCACCCACCCCCAGCACCAGCCGGGCATTGGAAAGCACAAAGTCAATGGCCGTGCCAATGCCATTGTCATCCTTCTTGCCTTTGCGCTCACCAGCGCCTGCCATTGCTCACCTGAGAATGAAGTTAGAACACAGCCATCAGCACCTGGGACCTCAAGAACTGTCCCCTTTCCCCCACCCGGCCAATCCCCAACAAATTTAGGGTACTCTGTAAGTTCCAGCAACCCAAATCTTCTTGCCTCTAGCACTGCATACTATAGGGTCTAGAGAGAGATACCATGTCCCATGATATTTCTGAATGTAAGGGGGAGAAACTGATCATGCATATTGTGGGAAAACCTTTCCACTAATCTATTAAGATTATAGAAACCATTAAACTCACTATCAGTCCTTTCTCATATTACAGTGAAGTTCCCCACCATGCAATTACAACCCTCTTTCTACGCCTTCACAATGTTATAATGCAGAATGTATTTTGACCCTCTGGCCACTGCTTTGTGAAAGGTGAGATCTGATAATGGCCCTGGGGCTCATCTAATCCTATTACATCACTACACATATAGGGAGGTGACTTACTAGAAGTCCCAGAGAAAAGAAAAGGCACAATTGTCTCCAGAACGCAGGAATCTCAACTCGTTCTATGATGCTTTTTCTGGTGTTTCATGCTTACCATTACCCAAATCAAACTGGCCCTTATTCTATCTACCTTCTGCAAACAAAACACAAAATAACATGGACCAAACACCTATACACTCCCAACCGGGCAAATGCTTTGTTCCTTGGTGAAGTATCCAGGGGGACTATAATAGCTCGGGTGAGGCTGGCATTGAGACTAAAAAAAACACAAAGGACTCTGTATAGTTGGCTGTTAACTGGAAAACAAGGCAAAAAACCCCCATCTGCTCAAATGCGCATGGAAGATGAACTAAAAATGTGGTCACCTAAAGGAGTACATGGGCACAAGACAGAAGAGGCTGGCCTCTTGTACAGTGCTCAAGCAAGGCGAGCACACACATGCTACCTGGCTATAAGCAGTCATCCTCACTCAAGTGGCCCTAGTCCCCAAATAAGCCCATTTCCCATTGAGTTGGAACCCTGGGCCTGACCAGATAAAGGTTGGCAGTGTGGTTCAGATCTCAATACTGCTCTTAATGCTGCTGCTCTCTTCTACTTCCCGTGTCCTTTACACCAGGAATTACATAAGGAAAAACAAAGCTGTATACCATTCAGGGTCCCAGAATAACAGGATACCAAGAGACAGGATCAAGAGGAATATCTTCCAGAAAGAAATAGCATTCTTTTTAATACCGTGTTACAACTAGGTATTGCTAGTTTCACAATTCGTGACCCCGGCCTATACCTCCCTGCCTCCCCAAAAAAGAGATATTTCTGACTCTACTTAATCCAGCAATTGAGTTAACCAAGAGTTGGTCAAGTCCAAAAATATTTTTTCACGACCTTGGTCGCATATCCTTTTGCCCACCTTTTACCGTCAATAGAAGCTTCAGATTTAGGGACATAATGAGAGACTATGTGGCCAAATGAAATCTATTCCTACTTCAAATGCAAGGAGCAAGGAAGACCAAGAACTCTGTATTTACAGGTGGGGTCAGGCAAGACCACTAGTCATCCTCCCTATGGTGGCCACTGAGAGAGATAGGACGTGTCTGAGGCACAGTCATCCAATCAGAAAAAAGTAGAACATTACACATTTCCCCACACTTAACAACGTCTCCTGTTTAATTTTTTAAAAACAAAAGAACCTTTACTGATGTATTTACAATAGGGAGAACCACTGGATACAAGCACCCTCTAAATCATCCTTGAATGTGATGCAGCAGGACTAGAGGGCACCTCCTCCCTCTGAGAACAAGCCAGAAGGGGCATCCCTGGACCATTTAGTCCTTGGTCCTTCTGATGACTGGTAAGAACAAGGTGGTGGTGCAGTATACCAGAAGAGAGCATAGGTTTTAGAGTTGGAAATCCTAAGATTGAATACTTGCCTTAAACCCTGACTTGTTAGCTGAGCGACCTCAAATGAGTTACTTAGTCCCTCAGCTATGAAGAGAGAATAATAATCCCTGCATTGCCCAAAGCATAGGGTTGTAGTGAAGAACAAACAGCTACTGCAATAGTGTATATGAACACTATAAACTGTAAACGTGCACCACAAATGTGGGCTAACATTAAATTTTTTTGTTTTGTTTTTTGGCAGCTGGCTGGTACAAGGATTGACTTCTAGATCCTGGTGTTATCAGCATCACACTCTAACCAATTTAACCAACGGAGCAAGTGGCCAGCCCCTCATTAAGTCTTTTAAGATTTCCATCTACAGGACAAAAGGTAAGTGCGGTGAGCTATCCACCCTGTCCTCTAAGTTACAATTCACCCTCTGGGACTGAGCTAAAATGGCCTGTAACTCACATTGATGCTATCCTGGGCTTGAGATGAAAACTGTTAAGTTGAACAGGCTTGTTAAAGGCTTTTCCTACTCTGGTGCAATACGGTCCCCCACCTCCATCCAAGGACCGGGTGACATAATAGACCTGGGGACCTGGAGGAGAGAGCACCCACAAACTCCAAGAGGGAGACGTAGTCTTTATTCTAAAACTTAATTCAACTTGTTCCAGTTGAAACTGATTCTCCACAGTGTACCTTCCATTCAGATTCTGCTACATTAGCTCGCAGCTTACAAGAACACCAACGGCAAGGAGAGAGGGGCCTGGCTTCTCAGGGCAATAAAAAGAAACACTGTTGTTTAATGGGCATAGGGTTTCAGACTTGTAAGATGAAAGAAGTAGTGGAGATCTGTTACACAACAATGAGAATATACTTAATACTACTGAACTGGACATTTAAAAATGGTTGTGGAGGGCTGGCCCATGGCTCACTTGGGAGAGTGTGGTGCTAATAACACCAAGGCCACAGGTTTGGATCCTATATAGGGATGGCCGGTTAGCTCACTGGTTGAGCTTGGTGCTGACACCAAGCCAAGGGTTAAGATCCCCTTACTGGTCATCTTTAAAAAAAAAAAAAGATAAAAATGGTTGTGGAATATACTAACATTTATAAAGAAAATGTATTTCACAGTGCCTAGTTTCCAAAGCCCTGTAGTTTCAGGTATAACCTAACTTTTTAAAATTACATATAGAAATGTTAAGCTTGCAAAAGACAGGAAACTTTCCCCAGGCTAAAGTCTCTGTTGTAGATAAAGAATTGTAACACAGCAAAATTGTTGGCTCAAGGACAGATGCACTTGGACAGGTTAACCTAAAGTTACTTGATTGTTATATAAACATACTGAGGAAACTGCTGTAGGAAAAGACAGTATTTGCTAAGAACAAGCTTTTGTTGGTGGATCTACTTTACCTTTTGCAAACTGCATTATGGAATGTCACTTTGTTATTTCACTGATGTTACCAGCTTCTATTGTTAAACTATACTTAGCCATAACTCCACCTATGTTCCTTTTCTGTAACTTTTTTTCTGGGCTGGAGAATAAATACTGAGACAGAACCCCAGTTCAGGGTTAATTTTCAGAAGGAGAAATGCCTCTCTCTTGAGAGTTCATGGAAAATTAACCCCTTCGGGGCTTCTCACTGCTCAGAAGAAATGGGCTTTGAGTAATCCCTTGTGTCTCAGTCACCCAGAGGGAAATAAGTGACAAAGAGAGTGCAATAATGGTTAAGATGGTTAAAAAACAGAAACAAAAAAGGAACACCAACCTGGTGGGCAGGGTTGGGGATTAAGAATTTGAGTTCTGGCAACCTCTCAGGCAAATTATTTAACCTGTCTCCCTAGATACAAAAATGGGAACAGAAATACTCATCACCCCAAAAGTAAAGATGACAAACAATGGAGACCCTGCTGCTTCCGAGGATGACCACACTGAACTATGAAAATTCCAACTTACTTTACTTGAAAAAGTCATGTTTTTTCATAAACATGTCTTGCTTGAGTACATATGAGAATAGTTAACATATGTTGAATGTGTATTTTGTGCTAGACATTTTACACATCGTAATTGCCTTAATTCTCACAACAATCCCATGAGATCATTAACTTTGTTATCTTTAATTTACAGATGAAGAAACTGAGGCAGAGATTAAGTAAATGGCCCAAGGTCACCATGGCAGTAAGTTGTGCAGACAGGATTTGAACCAGAGCTCACACTGCTGGGAAGAACTAATCTACAGGGGTCCCAAGTAGCTTGTGACCCCACCTTGTTCACATGTCCTCTCTATTAACCACTAAACCATAAGTTTCTTGGGGACATTTTGGCTCATTTACTGCTACATCCCTAGGGTATACAGTGTCTGACACATAGTAAATATCTGTTGCATGAATGAACTATTAACCCTATGGCATTTTGTTTGTTTTTGGTTTTTTAGAGGGGGTGGTAATAGCAATGTGTAACCCAATTCACAGTTAAAATAGGTTAGGAATACAAAGATTTCAAGTAACTCACTAATTCCCTCCCAGATCTGCTACCCCTCCCTGTGCAGCAGGCCCCCATGGGCATCATCCCAACCCTGGTCCTATACTGCCAAAGGCGGGTCTGCCAATCATAAGTAGCTAAGAACCAAAAGTAGCTAAGAACCACAAGGCTCCTCCTCCTGCTTCTCTCTCTGTTAAAAACACCACCCTCCACACAGCTGGCAAGCCTTACATACCCTTCATACTTCTCTCTCCTCCTGCCTCAGCCAACTGATCACCAAGTCCCACTGTTGTACACGTATTTACGTGTGGCCACCCCCACCACCTCAGTCCCTCAATATCATCTAGCTAGATTCACTGCTCTAGTCTCTCACCAATTTATTCTCCACACTGCCCCTGGCACACTCCAAGACAGAAATGTGGCCATGTTATTCCCCTGCCTACAAAGCTGTGATGGTACCCCCACAATCACCTATTAAAATCTCCTTAACTGGGATTCACCATTCTTCCAGACCTGGCCCAGTCTCAACTCTGGCCACTTGCCTTACAGATGTGCCATTTTAGCCATGCCAGACTCAAGTTTCCAGACTATAAAATGCAGTTTCTGCCTCCAGGCATTTGTTTGTACAAGGGTACTTTAATGTACATTTGAAAAGATTTGTATTATCTTTTTTTTTTTTTTTTTGGCGGCTGGCTGGTACAGGGATCGAACCCTGGACCTTGGTGTTATCAGCACCATGCTCTAACCAACTGAGCTAACTGGCCAACCCCAATTTGTATTATCCTATTCTATTTTTCTATGAACTTTTTGAAGTACCCTCACACTTGCCCCCCTGCCCAGAAAGCTTCTATTTCTCATTTAAGGGAGACCTCAAATGTCTTCATTTGGATTTTTTTTTTTCTTTTTTTTTGATGGCTGACCGGTATGGGGAACCAAACTTGTGACCTTGGGGTTATAAGGCTGTGCTCTAACCAACTGAGCTAACCAGCCAGCCCAAATGTCCTCATTTCTATAGCCACCTGTGATCCCATGCCATCACCCTACCCAAGGCAGAGTTATGTCTTCATCGCTCTTTATGCATAGAGCTCCTTACACTGTAATTACTTCCCATTGACCTTCGCATTAGGCCAAGTTCCTTGATGGACCATAACGTTCATCTCCATCCCCAGAGCCTATCAGAATGCCAGGACCATACAAAGCCCTCTGGGAAATTTGCTAAATTAAATATAATCATGATGTTAAAGTAGGACTTCTTGACACTGGCATTGAGAGTAAATAGAGCTGACATACCACTTGCCAAGTACCATTCCAAGTTCTGTGTGTGCACTGTCTTATTTAATTCCCATAATAACCTAAAAGGCAGGTACTATTATTTTCCTTTCACATATGAGGAAATGGTGCTCTGGAAAGGCTTAGTGACTCACCCTAAATCTCACAACTATTAGTTGCAGTGCCAGGATTTGAAGTCAGGCACTGTAACTGAAGTCTATACACTATGTTTGCTTTACAGAGCTGTAAAAGAATATAGTTATGTTTTGAGGAATGTGATCTGACCCACAGTATAACTGAATCCTCTGAATAATGAGTCGGCTTGGAACTGCTCTAGTGGTTTTAACCAATGTCTTTTCTAACATTTTCATATGTAAAAAGTTCTAAGATAAAATGGTGATAGCAATTCTGTTCTGGTGGGGTTTGAAACTCAGGGTCTACTTTTTCTCAATAAGAGAACCCACTTCTGTTAATATGTCTGTATCTCCTCGACTGATTTCTAATGACTAAAGGAACGACTTTGGTCACCTAAAGGACCCCTTTGCTGGTACCCTGAATCAGAAAAAACAAAACCTATAGGAAATAGGGCCTACCTACCTTAGGCTTCTTAATGCATCTGTGAGGTGGGGATGGGAGAAAGCAGGAGTGTCTACAGAAGGCACCTCTGTCCTCTTTCCTGTGGAATTAGAGTGGGAGGGGACAGGAGAGGGTCTTAAATAATCCCCCCCAGTTTGCTGTGGAGGAAGACCAGGCCCTTCTCCAGCTGTCTCTCCCTAGCCTCAGGATCCTCTAGCTTCTGATTCTTCCGGAATTCACGGCGGATGAAGGCAAGGTAGAAGTCTCGATCGGTGTAGCGAAGCTCTCGGCCCTGGCGCAGCAGAGCCCGGTAGAGACTCAGCACCGCCGCTCGGCTCCAAGGGGCCATGGGGGACTGGCGGGGGCTGGGCGTCACGCTATAAACAGAAGGTAAGACATAGAAGCTTAGTATCAGAATTAATGACAGAATGGCCAGTAGAGACTATGTAAGTCAGGAGTTCTTAATCCAAGTTTCAGAGACCCCCACGGTCACGCTATGACTTAGTGGCAGGGCTAGGACTAAATCCCAGCCTCTTGACTCCCACTCCTGAAAAGTACAGACTGTGGTTCACCAGAGCTCAGAAGCTCGACTGCCTGGGCTTGAATCCTGGCTCTGCTACTCACTTGCTACATGACTTTGGGCAAAGTACTTAACCCTTCTAAGTATCACCTTCTTCACCTGTAAAATGGAGATGATGATATTATGGCAACCGTTCCTATCCATAGGGTTATTCTGGGAGTCGTGCATGTAAAGCACCTGTATTAGAACTTCACAAGGTATGGACTAGAGTGGTTGTACAAAGACTCAGCCATACTTGAATGCTGGTACCACCAATTACAAGCTGCATTACCTTGGGCGAGTTTCCTAACTTTTCTGTACCTGCCTCAGTTCCTCACCTGTAAAATGAGGACAAAAATCTTATTTTGCCCATCTGATTGGTATGAGCATTAAATGAGTCAATGTATGTGAACATGTTTAGAACGGCACTTGGCACATACTAAGTACTCTATCAGGACTGGCTATTATTATTAGTGCTACCTAGCCAGGTTTATAAATGCTCAATAAGTATTACATTTAGTTATACAAAAACTGCCACTGCCTTCCTTCAGTAACAATAAGCCATTATACAACCACAGAGTGTTATCATCGGTAAAGTGCTTTGTCATCCATTGTTACAGTTAAACTAAGAACCTATGAGATGGTCAGGGTTTATAACAATAATAGTGCACACTTATTGAGGGCTTACTACACACCATGCACATTCTAAGCAAGTCCCACACAACTCATCTCCTTCTATCAACAACCCCAGTGTCATCACTACCCTCATTTTAAGTGGAAGAGACTGAACTTCCCAGAGGAAGTAACTTGACTACAGGCGCACAGCTGTAAAAGGGGGTGCTGCACTCCTGATCCCCACGCTGCCTCTTCTGTAATGGAGTCACCGTGTGCTAAGGCCTTACCATGTGTAACGGCACTTCTAGGCGCTCCACCAACTTTCCCAGCACAGTGCCCGGCACATACCAGGGGCTCAAAATTAACACTGAATATAAGAAGGAATCCTCACAACATCCCCATGTGGAAGATATGACCATCCCCGTTTCAGAAATAAAGAAATATGAATGAGTAGGGGACGTATCTGGCCGGAAAAAAGATCTGGACTTTGGCCCCAAAGTCAGCTAGCCATTAGCCTCCGGCCTGGCTAACTTCCTGCGCGAGCTTGAGCAAGCCACCGTCCCTGTCCCGGTTTCCTGCAGAAACGCTCCCTCCGGCCCTAAGGGCCTCCCGCAATGGGAGAGATGCACAAAATCAACCGAAGTGCTTGAGGAGGTAGAGCGCGACTGTCACCGCGAGGGCTGTTACTACAAGGTCGCTCGGCGAGTGGGCGGCTGAGCCCTGACCAGTCCAGTTCCTCCACCGACCTTGGGGGGCCAGGCCGAGCCGGGGTGCGGAGACCCCGCGGCTGGGACAGGCCGGCTTGGGGGGCCTGGGAGGACTCCGGAGGATGGGGCGGGGCGAGCTTTCGAGGGGGCCGTCCAGGGCGGGCTGTGGCGAGCTCCCCAGCGGCAGGCCGGTAGCCTGGGCCCGGGATGGATCGGGGCCGCCGGCAGCAGCCCTGGGGGGAGGTGCGGCGAGCTCCCGGCCGCCAGGCCTCCGCCGCTCCTCACTGCTTCCCTCACTCACCCGCGGGCCGCGCGCTCTACCACTCTTCAGGACTCGCCTCTTGCCCGACACCTGTCTCGGGGGTCACCCATCAACATGGCCCCTTCACTTCCGGGACACGACCTTGCGCACGGAGGCGGGCGGAGGCGGACGGACTTCCGGTCTTCGCCTCCACGCTCTCTTGAGGCGGGGCCAGAAGCCTCTCCGGCCCCGCCCCCCGTTCGGGGCTCCGCCCACAACCCTGAGCCCCACCTCCGTGCATGATGTCACTTAGGAACCGGCCTGCAGAGGCCATCCGCGTCCCACCCCCGGAGGGCGGACGTGCCAGCGCCGGCTGTGGGCACTGAGTGGGCAGAGGGGGGAAGACAGGGGGTGACTTCTGACGAGGCGGCTGCGCCGGGTGGGCCCCCCACCTGCTGTCAGCTCTGTAGCCTGTCGGGGGGCTGACAGCAGGTGTCAGACCCCTGTACTGTCCGCTGATCTCGGGTTGGGGCTGGGGGTCCCTGAGGGAATTTTTTTTTTTTTTTTTTTTTTTTTATAAGATGACCGGTAAGGGGATCTTAACCCTTGACTTGGTGTTGTCAGCACCACGCTCAGCCAGTGAGCGAACCGGCCATCCGTATATGGGATCCGAACCCGGGGCCTTGGCGCTATCAGCACCGCACTCTACCGAGTGAGCCACGGGCCGGCCCCCCTGAGGGAATTTTTAACGCTACTATTCCTTCATGGCTTTCAGAGCTCTTCCAAATCCGTATTCTCAGATTGCCTTCTTTTCAACCCGCCATGCTATTCCCGCTCCCCAGACCCCTTGGCTCCTACCCTTCCTTCAAGGTCTACCTCAAATGTCCCCTCCAGAAGTCTTTGCCAGCCCCTTCCTCGCCCCTCCTCCAACATACTCAACACACCTTCTTTGAGGCCCACAGAAATGTCTGCATACCGCCTCGATTGCTCTTAACCCGTTCAACAACAAGACATTTCTACCGGCGTCTCTTATTTGCCAGGCACTGTTCTTTAATTTATTCGTTTGCTTCTCTTTCACTAGATTTGAGGACAGGGGCAATGTCTCTGTGGAATCTGTGAGCCCCCTCCCCCAAGTGCCTCCCACAGTGCCTGGCTCAGTCAAACCAAGGAAGGAGGAATGCTCTGGAGTCAGGCCAAACTGGCTCCAGTTCTAGCTCCACTACTTAAAGAGAGCTGCCCTTTGGCAAGTTTCCTAACTTCTCTCAACACCGCAGTTGGGAGGATTAAAAGGAATCTAGCAGGAGGAGGGTTGGCACTTCACGGAGTAGTTGCCCATCCATTCATTCATTCCTGTAACATATCCTGGTTGAGGTCCTTTCATGAGCAAGGCACTGCTAGACCCCACGGGGGACAGGGAGACCAAGTGCTTGTCTTCCGGTGGGGGCTGATAAGAGGTGGTAAGAGCCTGACTTCCGTTTCAACGGTATCAGTCTGGCTTGAGAATAACTGAAGGGAAGGAAGGCTGAAGCTGGAAGACCAGTCAAGAGGCTGTTGCAAAACCCCGGGGGAGAGAGGATGGGGCACTGACCAGGGAGGTGAGAGTGGAGGAGGGAGAACTGGTCAGATCCTGGATGTATCTGGAGGTAAAGCCCACAGGATTTGCTAATGTGGGGTGTGAGAGAGAAGGGTCGAGGATGGCTTCTGGTTTCCACCTGAGCAGTTGCCCTGCTGACGACTCCCTGCTCCAACTTATTTAGGAGCATATTGCAGGTTTTCCAAATTGCTAGAAGAAGGCTGCTTTCCCGGGACTGAGTCTCCACTCAGTGGTGATGTGTGTGTGTGTGTGGGGGGGGGGTGTCCTAAGATTTCCTACACATGGGGAGCCCAAGCAGCAGTGGGGAGACTGTGAATCCCTGGAGCCTCTGAGGAAGGGTGGGGCCTGGATAGGGGCCTTAAGGAGGCTTAAGATTTAGGAGCAATAGTGGATGTGGAATCCAGGATCTTAGGAATTGTTCCCCCAGGGCTGGCTTGGCATGGAAAACAAGTTCAGCAATGATCTCCCTCCTACAGTCACCCTGAGACAGCACCAACACCAGAAGCCACCTTTATCATGCACCTACTGTGTGCCAGACATTGGATTCAGTACTTTACAAACGCATTATGTGTAATCCCAGCATCCCTGTTCGGTAGGCATCATTATCCCAACATTATAGATGAGAAAACCAAGGCCAAGAGAGGTTCAGTAATTTCTCCAAGACACTGAGCCAGGCAGCAGAGAAGCTTGCAGGGGAACCCAAGTCTATCTTACTCCAAAATGCCTGTTCTTTCCACACTCTCAGGCTGCCCTACTTTGCTTTTCAAAGAAATAATTTTGTGACCCAAATAAATCTAATTGGTAACATTTTCAGCTGGTAGACCAGGTGACCTTTCATATCCCTCCTGACCTTCCTGTTTGATAGAGTATTATTTTGGGGAGAGAACAAAGGAGGGAGATCCTTTGGCAGGGGTAGCAGATCTGCCATTCAGACCAGCTGTCCCAGACTACTCTTGCTTGTCAGGGTCTTTACTTCCAGACTCACAAGGCCCCTCCCTGCCCCCAATGCTCCCATGGCATCTGGCACCCAAATGTATCCATGATGCCTTCGTAGGGCAGAGAGCTGTGGCAGGGGCACCGACCTGAATCTCAGGGTTCTGCCAGGTTTCATGAGATAAGGGACATTCTGGGACCTCTTGGATTGATACTGCAGGTCTGACATAACCCCCTGGCCTTGCATCTGGATGATGGCAATGACCTCTTATGGGGAGCGGGGCTGGAGGGTGAGTGGGAAGCACTTGTTCACCCAGAGCAATGACTGTCACATAGTAGGCATTTAATTGTTGAATGAATGAATGAATGGATGTTTCCCAGAAAGATAGAGGTCCTGGGAGAGATGGGCCATTTCCCCTGGGTCAGAGTGGTCAAGTCTGTCTAATTCGAAAGGGTCATATGGGTTGGTGGTGAACATAGGGCAAGTGACTTAAGCTTCTTCTGCCTTGATTTCTGCATCTATGAGTTGGAGGTGGTGATATAAGGCTGTTGTTGAAGAGTAAATGAGAGAGGGCATGTAAGGTGTGACAGCACACAGTAAGCATCAGCTAGTATTATTACAAAATGTCATTGTCCTCTTTCATGCATGGATGGGCACATAAGAATATTGGTTCACAAGCAGATATTGGAAACCCAGGACACAAGTTCCAGGGAATAACCTCAGGGTTATCTCAAGCTGTGGTCTCCTGGCCCTGGAAAGCCTTGGTGGTCAAAGGTCTGGACCCCTGAGGACTAAGGCAAGATGCTGGGACAAAAATGAACAAAACATTTTTGGCAAATGACCCATGAGAACCAACACTATTGTTTCTAATGTGTTCATCAAGTAGTCAGTTGTTTCGCATTTACTGAGCACCTAGTATGAACCAGGACTAGAGGCAGGAATGTAGAAATAAAACAGACAATTGCTGTCCTCATGAAGGTCAGGGTCAAGGGGGGAGATAAACAAATACACAGACAAGTGCTGGGAGAGAAGCCTTCACAGGTGCGTGGGAACCTGTGACCCAGCGCAGAAGCAGAGTGTGGGCACCAACTCACTGGAGTGCAGGGCAGGAAGACGAAGAGACAGGAGGCTGGACAGGTGAGCATCCTGGGCTGAGGTTGCCCAGGGAGGAAGTGACAGCCAGCAAGGTGTGCTTCAGCTGTTCCACTTGCACCGCTGGCCTAGAGTCAGTCGTGGGTTTAAATTCTGCCACCTGACAGCCAGGTGACTTCAGCAAGGTTCTCAATGGCTCGGGCCTCAGTTTCCACACCTGTAAATGGGAATTAATTAAAGTACCTAAGAAATCAGACCTTGAAATTGACTCAGTTACTAAGAAATTGACTCCCTTGCTAAGATGGAGGGAGAGATAAGCAGGTCAAGTGGATTGTTTGCAGTGAGAATTATAACTGTTGCTGAGGTCTTAGGAAACTCCCCAGGTGATAGTGCAGGGGCAGGAGAGGTCTAGGCAGAAGACGGGGTTATGTTCTATTGGAGAAGCTCAAAGGACTGGAGCCCAGAGAATTCAGGAAAGAAAGGCCCAAGAGAGACAAGTGAGGAGGCAGGAGTCAGCCATGCAGGGTCCAGCAGACCACAGCTGCGAATTTGGCCCTGATCCTAACAGCAATGGGAAGTCTGTGCTGTGATCAGACTTGCGCCTGGGAAAAATCAGCCCGCCTGCTTTGTGGTTACTAGACTGGCGGACTGAGGCCTACAGGAGATCAGTCCCCAGACCACTGCAGAATCCACTTGAGGGGGGCTCCTCAAGAGTTAACACTTATTAAGCTCTTCCTGTGTACCAGCACTTACACGCGCCAGTTTCCCCAATCCTCAGCACAGATCTGGAAGGATAAGAACAGTCATTGCATCGCCCCAATTACATCCAAGGACATGGGATCTTAAAGGGCCCTAAGTGTCAGGACTAGAATCTGAACCCAGGTCTGGAGCTCTGAACCATCCACGGGACCAGGGTGGAGAAAGATGACTCTTATCAATCGAAATTAAGGCTGTTGAGGCAGAAATAGTTAAGTTTATTGGGAGGCAAATGTGAGGATTGACCCAAGAAACACTATCCGACAGAGTCAGAGAGTGCTCCAAAGTTTATTACAAATAACAAAGGCTCTATGGACAGAAAAGGCTGAAGAAAGCAGAAAAAAAGAACGAAAAGTGAATTGGTCATTTCAAAGTTACTTTCCTTGTAAGGTGGGAAAAGGGAGAGAACAATAGAAAAATAACTGATTAGTTAACATCTGGTTACTTCAGGCTGTCTCTTCTGTGTAAGGATTACAGCAGTGGAAACTTCATTACCATGCCTGTTGAAGATTTAACCTGGCCTGTTGTCAGTCATGGGGGGGACTATTATCTCTTTCTCCTGACTTCTAAGAAGATGGCACTACAACCTAAGTGATATGAGACTTAGCATGGGTGACTCCATTTTTGTTTTCGGTGGCTGGTTGGTAAGGGGATCTGAACCCTTGACCTTGGTGTTATAACATTGTGCCCTGACCAACTGAGCTAATTGGCCAGCTCCCATTTTGGTTTTTTAGTCCTGGGGACAGCAAAATCTAAGGACAAGGAAGCAGAGGACACTTGGGAGGAACCATCAGAAGACAGAGTGTCTGGGAGGCCTGGGAGGGAAGGAGGGTGTGGTTGCAAAGGCCAGGGCCCCTGCAAGTTTGGAATTGTTCTAACCCATTTACCTGGTCTGTGATGGATGGTTCAGCCAGAGGTGGGGGAGAAGCCCAGGGACTGAAAAGTAAACGGGAAATAGAAAGGGAGACAGTGATTTTGATGGAAAGGTAAAGAACAAGATGAAAGGACAGCTGGAGGGGGACAAAAGCCGATTGTATGTGTTGTGTGTGGTTTGGTTTAGTTTGGGGGTTGGATGGCACTTGTTCTAGCCTTGACAGTGGGGAGAGGACTGGGGGGAGCCAGAGAAAGAGAAATTGAAAAAGCCAGAAAGAGGGAGCCCTCAGTGGAGTGATGTCACAGAGGAGGCAGGGGAGAGTGAGGGAGCAGGCCCCGCAGGGATAGCGGTGACTGGCAGCCCAGGCTTCCCAACAGAAGGGCATTCATTCCCTCTACTTTGCCCAGTAGGATGCCTTCTAAAATTGAGACCCTCTATAAATGCCTGTTGCCCTTAATAGGAGGGAAATTGATACTGGATGATGACAAAGCTCAAAGCTCAGTCCAGCCTAACCCTCCTCCCCACCCCACCCCCGCCAAGGTAATGACCCAGGCTGGTGGAGTAATGGAGGTGTTGGCTGTAACTAGTGGAGCTCTGGGATGTGAGCCAGCCAGGGACCAGGAAATCGCTGTCACAGAGAAAGCTGCCTCCCTCCTAATGGGGTTTGCTGTCATCAGATGTCATCAATCCTGTATTCTCAGACTAAAACCTGATATCCCTGGACAGGAATGAGGGTCCTTCACTTGCCCACGAGATCTCTGCTGCCCACATTGTGCCAGGTGGTGTTGAAAAGGGCAAAGGTAACGTGAGCTTATTCACTGAACACCCTCCCTTTGCCACGCAGCAAGAGTTGGGAACCAGAGGCTGGTGGTGGCACAGGCTCTGAGCCCAAATCCCAGCTCCCCCATTTCCCACCTGTGGGACCTCTGGGAGTTTTGGGACTTAAGAGAAGGTGGGGAAGGCTGAGAACAGTGCCTGGCCCAGAGCAGTTACTCAATAAACGGCAGCTGATTTTCCTTTACATACTTTTTTCCCGTTGATCCCTACTACAGTCTTGTGAGGGCTCGGTATCAAGGTACCCATTTTACAGATGAGGCAGTATTACTCGGGCTGATTATAGCCTCTACCTTCTCAAAGGGCAAACTGAAGGCCTACATGCTGGACTGGGCCAAGTGTCCTGCTTGCTCTACAAAGAGCTTTATAAAACCCAGAAGATGACCAAAGACAGCTTTCCAGGTTCACTTAAATGACAGAACAATCTGGCAGCCCTGGGCTCCCCACCTATGCTGAGGAGCAGCTACCAACTTTGACAGAGTGTGAGTTCCCCAGCTCACCTCAACCCCCACCACTCCCTATCGTCTCATCTGTGACCACTCACTCACTCATTTACATCACCCACTGAGCTCCTGAAGTCTGCTGGACTCTGCTCTGCCAAGGCCTTGTTAGGATTTCCTTCCACACTGGAAGGAAAAGGAATCAGAGAGAGGCCTGACTGCCTAGCAGAGTCACGGTGAGTATGCTCTCAGACTTGTCTTCCCAGCTCCAGTCACAAAGCACTGAACCTTAAAATAAGGACTGGCTGAATTGTACTTTAAAAAAAAAAGCCATTTATATCTTTGGTGTATGCACCTGGAATTCACTTTGGTGTAAGGGGTGAGGTAGGGATTATAATTAGTTTTATTTCTTTGGGTTTTTTTTGGCAGCTGGCTGGTCCAGGGATCTGAACTCTTGACCTTAATGTTACAACACCACACTCTTAACCAACTGAGCCAATTGGCCTGCCCCTAATTAGTGTTTTTTCTAAATGGTTATCTGTGGAGAAAATAGGATAATTCAGTCAGGCTCCCTCCACTCAGGTCTGGGTGGGGGTCAAGCAGCACATTTCTTGTAAACAAGTCGTGTATGGGTGGAGTTAGTGCTCACTATTTGCCAATGTATCTTTTTAGTTAATTGCTATTGTGTGTTCTGCAGTTTGTGAAGGAGGCTGGCAGGCAGAGAGCTCCGGTCTAAAAATAGAGCATGTTTACTCTGCTGGCAGCTGTTCAATTTTTCTTTGGACTTTGGGGGTGGCAGTTGAATTTCTGAGTTTCTCTGTGGACTGCTTAGTTCATAGTGTTGTGCGTGCTGAATAAAGACTATTCCTTCTTCAACCAAGACTCCAAGGACTGTTTTGTCTGGTTACCTAGCTCATAGACCTGCCTGTGAAGGGTTTGTGAATGGGCTCAAGGGGTCTGTGAGCTCCAGATGCTAGCCCTAGCTCTACACTATCAGATATTTATAAAATAATCCTTTCCCCCACTGCCATGAATTGCCATCTTTATCATATAATAAATTCCTATATTTATTTGAGACCTGTTTTCAGGAAATTGTGACTACTTCAACTTTGCTAATTCCCAAGTTGCAGCTCTGATAGGGCTGAGTTCATGGATCAGAGCTCCACTCAGGCTGCTCAGGTCAGGTTTGTTCCAAGGACCCACCAGACCCAGACACTGGAGGTTGGTCTCTCTAGTGGCTGCTTCTCTTTGTACCTGTTCCATTTGCCGCCTCTCCAACCAGCTTCCTCTGCTTCCTCCAATTGGCCCAATTCACTTCTTCAAACCGGGCTCCATGTCCTGGGCAGTGCTGCCCCACCTGCAGGTGGCTGACTTTGAGTCAGCTGCCTACTTTGGTCAAAGGCAATGGGACAAGGTAGCATGAGTGGGAAGGAGGGACTCTCTGAAGTTATATCAGGAACTTTGACTTGGTGCTGTATGATGGGAAGCCATAGACATTTTAAAGTTGGAGGTGTGTGATAGGATCATATCTAGAATATACAGGCACGGCCGCTGGGTGTGGTTGTTCATGTTACATACTACAGAAGGACACTACATCCAAGGGACACCTTTCACACCATAGACCTTGTGGAGTTGTACATTTCTTACAATATTTCTTCAGCAGAAGGCAGTGTACACCTAATGTACGCTAATGGAGTCAGTACATTATGGCAATTTTTGAATGGATGGAAATAAAATGTTTTGAGAAAGGGATGCTCTTCCCAATTTGCACAGAGGCCCGTATGGGCTTGTGGCAGCCCTGGGTGGAGGATGGATTAATTGGTCGAGGCTGGAAGGGGGAGAAGGAAAAGCGGGGGATGGCTTCTGTGTTTCCGGGTCAGGATCTCGGGTGGGTGCAACACCAGGGATTAGGATGAGAAATATCCCAGAGGATGAACAGAGCTTGGGCAGACCCCAAGTGTGGTTCAGATGTGATGAGTTGTGATTGGACATGGTCCTGGTTCTTTCCCTGGTTCTTTGAGTCTCAGAACTTGACCCACTGATGCCCTCCTGCTTAGTCGCAGGCAAAACACCCTTTCCTTCCTGGGGTGTCTCGGCAATCCCACAGGCCCAGTGAAGGCTAGAAAATGGCAGGAACCCTGTCCAAATACCATTTGGCTCCACAGTAGGAAAGCCGTTCACACAACCTTCTCACATCAGAAGGTCAGAGCAAGAAAGTCTACCAGGTCGGAAGAGGAGCCAACAGGAAGCAGGCCCGAGGCCCTCTTATCAGATCAGTGAGGCAAAACCCGGAACCATCCCTGGCCTGTGTGCAGGAACTTCTACGGGTGTTGACACCGCCCGGCAAAGCCTCCCATTGACGCATGAGCAGGTGGGCCTCCATCTTTAGTGTGGTGGAGGGGGACAAGCCAACCTGACTAAGGAGGGTGGCTGCCCTGGGTTGGCTAGAGTGCCCAGGTCCTTGGGATCTGACTGCTTGGGGACAAACCTGTAGGGGCAGATATCAACACATACTGTTACTACTTCTAAGAACGCAAGTTAAAGGCTTGGGAGAGACAGGTCGCACAAGGAAGGGTGAGTTATGATGTGCACATCAGGTCAGTACAATTCAGCAAGGATTTTGTGAGCACTCTCAGGTCCTGAGCACAGTGGTGGGGGCACAGAGGTGAGGCAGACATGCCCACCCCCGCCGTGGAGGAAAGAGCTGGATGCTCTAGAGGTGGCCCCCCATTAATGATCATCCTAACATTTGGCCTCCTCTTGTGCAAGTTCTGGAAGCTTCACTTCCTCATCCTCAAAGGGAGAGAAAGCCTCCCATTGACTCATGAGGGTCAATATCCCCTTCCCTCTGCCTTCTTCATTTTGTGTTATTTCCTAGCTTGGTTTTTCCTTTTTTTCTTTTCTTTTCTTTTGTTTTAATGAAAAAAACGTATATTTAGAATTAGCCAGCTGGATTCAGTTCAGATGATCCCAATTTTGTTGGCAATATCCAAAGCATCACAATCAGAAGCCAGTCGAACAGTGCCTTCTTCTCTCTGTCAGGCCTGATCAGGGTGTTTACCTTGCCACACTGACGTTGTAGAGCTTCCTCATAGCCTGTTCAATCTGGCGCTTGTTGGCCTGGGCATGCACAATGAACACAGGTGTGCTGTTGTCTTCAATCTTCTTCACGGCAGACTCCGTGGTCGGGGGGAACTTGATGCTGGCACAGAGGTCAGGCTTGTTTCTCCTGGGGGCGCTCTTCCAAGGATATTTTGGTTGCCTCTGGAGCCACGGTGTCTTGGGCTGCTGGAAGGTGGGTGATGTGCAGATCCTTTTTTTGTAGCTTTAGATACTTTTCAGCCCTGCCTTCGTGGCCTTCAAAGCCTTTGCTTTGCTTTGCTTTGGCTTTGGCAGGGGCAAGAGCTTCCTTCTTCGTCTTCAGTGCCATCATGTGAAAGGCACTTGGTTTTCTTTTATCTGTATAATGTTCCATGATTCTAATTTTCATATATTTGCTTTTCCATTTTGTGCAATATATTTGTGTAAACAGCCTCAACTCCTGTGTGTGGTCGGCCGGCAGGGTGCCGGCTACTGACACGCCTCAGCATCCACTGGGAGGCAGCACAGCACAGCATGACAGTGTTGTAGTCCCCACTCCTAAAGCCCAGTTAGGAGCTGTGTGCCTTTGAGCAACTCATGCCCTTACTCTACCTAAATCCTCAGTTCCCCACCTCCCATCTCACAGGCTGGAAAGTGGAAGGAGCTCCCACCAAATACCACTCAGTTCCACAAGAGAAAAGCTGCTACCTCATAGGATTAAACAAGCTGATCTATGCAAAGTGCCTGGCATGTACACAATAGGTGCTCAACAGTTGTGTGCCCCTTACTCCAGTGGTTCCTAACCTGTGTGATTTTGCACCCCAGAGGATATTTAGCAATGTCTCGAGACGGTTAGTGTTGTCACACTTGCGGGGGGGGTGTTACTGGCATCTAGTGGTCACAAGCCAGGGATGCTGCTAAACACCCTACAAAGTACAAGACAGCCCCACAACAAAGAATGATCTGGCCCACAATGGCAGTACTGCTCAGGTCAATTCTTTTGTCTTGTTCATTTCTGTATCTTCCTTGGGGGCTGTTACACAGTAAGCAGCCAGAGATTGAGTGTAGGGTTGAGTTGAAAGGAGAGTAGTAGCAAAAGGGGTGGCACAAAATGATTGGTGGGAACTGTGGGTGTCAGACCAAAAAGACAGATTGCCAAGAAACAGGGGTCCTGTGCCTAACTGCATTAGTAAGAATGCTTCCTGAGAGCTGGAGCAATTTTCAGAAACAAAACTGCCTCCTAGGCATACTGATGAGATTGTTCTACATGCTAGAGATCAAGCTGACCCTTGAGATTTATATTTATTTGCTTATTTATTGGCAGCTGGCCAGTATGGGGATCTGAACCCTGGACCTTGGTGTTGTCAGCACCGTGCTCTAACCAACTGAGCTAACCAGCAGCCTTGAGGAGCTTTATAAAAGTGAGTGCCCCCTATGGAGCCTTCTGCCCCAGGAAGTGGACATGATAAACTAGAACAGCTGAATTAGAAAATTCTCTGCCTCAGGGCCGGCCCATGGCTCACTCGGGAGAGTGTGGTGCTGATAACACCAAGGCCACGGGTTCAGATCCTATATAGGGATGGCCGGTTTGCTCACTCGCTGAGTGTGGTGCTGACAACACCAAGCCAAGGGTTGAGATCCCCTTACTGGTCATCTTTAAAAAAAAAAAGAAAAGAAAAGAAAATTCTCTGCCTCCTGCGAATCTCAAGAATGTGGTGTCTCCTTCCTCCTACCCCCAACCTGCACCCTAGGCCTTGGCCAACGTTTGTAAAACCAAGTGGTGAAGAGTCTAGAAGGCCCATTACTGGAAGGACAATGGACTGACTGGCAGAGCAGATGCAAGGAATGGAGACAATTGCTATTTTTGAATACCTGTGGACAGTAGTGTGGATGAGGGCCTGGCCTTGTCCTATGTGACCTTCTAGAGGGCCAAGTGCCCTAACTGGGGCCTGGCATAAGGGATGCGAATCTGGACCAGGTTGGGCCGATGACTGAGGAGCAACCAATCCTGTAGGAGAGGCCTTGCAGAGGAGACCTCAGGTGGTAGGAGGTTGCATATGACAGAACCCCAGCCTGAGGGCTGGCAGATTGGACATTCAGGGAACAGAGTATCAGAAAAGCCTAGAGTACTGGACCGCATTGGAGACAGCCCTGGGCTCATGTCCCCACACCTCCAGTTATTAGCGGTGCTCATTTGTTTAGTCTTTCATTCCACAAAGAGCTATCAAGCCGTGCCAGGGACTGTTTGCTCCCAAGGGTGGAGACAAACACAAAAGGAGACAATTATCAGACCATGGGAAAGTGCATTGGAGGCATAACAGGAGCCCAGAGGATCAGCCCCTACCCCAGGTGTGGGGAGGGTTGGGTGGGGCATGTCCAGCAAGGCCTCCTGAGGAACCTGCCACCTGAGCAGAGCTCTGGAGAGTGAGAAATAAGTGCAAAATGGCAGAGGGTTCTGGGCTAAAAGGACGGCACCCACAAATTGATAGAGGAACGGTTTCATTAGATGACCTAGAATGTTGTGTGTTGTAAGTAGCAGAACACCCAACCCAAAGTGTCTTTAACGGAAGGGAATTTATGGGCTCATACAACTTAAAAGTCCTGACAGTGTGGGTTTTACATAAAGCTCCATACAGCACCTGATACTATAAGCTATATATACCCACCTCCCTTTATTTCTCTCCAGTGACAGGGAGCTTTTTATCCATCCTTCTTGGAGAAAAGAGAAGAACTTCTTTTCCAGGAGTTTCCAGAAATTTCTTATCACTAACCTGAATTGGGACACTTGTCCGTCCTGAAGCAATTGCCCTAACCAGGCAGTGGGATGTACCAATTGACTTGGCCATTCAGGGCTACCTCTGGTACTGGGGGTGTGTTTGTGCATGTGTGTGTCAATCCCACCAAAATGTATAATTAAGAAATTCTTGGAGGAAGAGCAACTGCCAGTGTCCACTGCAGCTGGATTTACTGTGTGCTTGCTGGCTCTGGGCTACCTTCCCCAGGCATGCTTCAATACCCACAACAACCAACACTTCGAGGTAGAAATTGTCATCACCACTTTACAAATGCTGATGAAGGCTTAAGTCCAAGGAACACATCCAGGGTTATGTGTTTAGCAAGTGGGAATCTGAGATTTGGACCTTGGGTTGTTATGTCATGACAGTCCCTGGCATACAGTAGGCATCCATACAGTGAGGCAGACATGCCCACCCCCGCTGTGGATGAAAGACAGCTGGATGCTCTAGAGATGGCCCGCCATTAATGATCATCCTAACATTTGGCCTCCTCTTGTGCAAGTTCTGGAAGCTTCACTTCCTCATCCTCAAAGGGAGAGAAAGCCTCCCATTGACGCACGAGGGTCAATATCCCCTTTCCTCTGCCTTCTTCATTTTGTGTTATTTCCTAGGCTTGGTTTTTCCTTTTTTTCTTTTCTTTTCTTTTGTTTTAATGAAAAAAAATGGGAGAGAGTTCTCTCTATTGGGAGAACTCAAGGATGTCTCCCAAATTCCAACTGTTGTGATTGGGTAGTGAGGTGTCATGAATGGGATGGAGAGTACAGAAAAGGGAGAAGAGGCTTGGAGGGGAAACTAAGTTCCATTCTGACCCCTGGTGTTCAAGGTGACCTTAACATCTTGGGAGCTCATTCAACAGGCAGCTGGATCCATGAGCTGGGTGTTCAGGAGAGAGAACTCCCTGGAGAGATTGCACCAGCACCACCTTGGTGAGCATTGCGAACTGCAGACAGAGCAGTGGGCCAAAGACCAAGACCTGGGGAGCCCCTTTTTTGCAGAAGTGCATGGGGAAAAAGGAGCTCAGGAAGGCAACCAGGAAGGAATGTCAGAGAGGGAGGAGGAAGAGGACAGCCATGAGGTAGATGAGTCACAGAGGCTAAGGGAGGAAGGCTCAGGAAGGAATGCATGACCCATCTGTCAAGTGTACCACATCTAAAGAGATGGAGGATGCGGACAGAGTCCTGGTGTGATCACTTACACTCACGATGCTCTTACCATGCCCCAGGCTCTGTTCCCTGCTCTGAGCATCCTTACTACCACCTCTGGGGGTCTGTCCTATGAAGATCCCCCTTTTACAACTGAGGATCCAGGAGAGAGAGTTGACCAAGAAAGTCCTGATGGAGGCAGCTAAGGTTCTGCCAAGGGTGGCATCTGTGCTGGCTGCTTGGCTTGTTCCTGTGTGTGTCATCCCTCCCTTTGTCATCCACCCAACAATACAGATCAGGCCCGAGCAGGCGAGCATGTCCCTGCAGCCACTGTCCACCTGCTGCTGGGTAGAAGAACCATTCAGCTGAGCCCAGCCTAAATTGTAATCTGAGAGCAAATAAAGTGTTCTTTTAATCGACTAAGTTTCAGGGTGGTTTGTTTCACAGCAATAAATGATTGACAGAGTAAACTAAAAAATTTTTTTCTTTTAATTTAAAGGAATTAGTTTCCTGCTATAACTGAGTCTCTGGGAATTCACTAGAACAGGAA
This sequence comes from Cynocephalus volans, assembly GCF_027409185.1. NCBI lineage: Eukaryota > Metazoa > Chordata > Mammalia > Dermoptera > Cynocephalidae > Cynocephalus > Cynocephalus volans. Next base: position 11,026,833 of record NC_084471.1, read on the forward strand.
GGGAGGGGGCAAGGATGCTGGCCAGAGGGCCACCCCTGAGCAGGGCCTTCCACTCCCTTGAGCTTTAACCAGAGATTCGTGGCTGCTCCATGGTTTGGGGTGCATGGAAGGAAGCATATGGGCCTTCAGGATCTCAGGGTGTTGCCTGCCCACAACTCAAGCTCCAATCTGGAAAGCACCCCTTGGGGTGTTTTAATGGTGGATGTTGGCCATTGTCATCACTGTCACCCTTGTCTCTCATCCGATGGAGCTTTACAGGTTGCAGAACAGTTCCCTTTATTTCATTCCATCCTCTGGGTGCAGTAAAGCTAGAATGGGCCATCTTTATAGGTAGAAGACAGAGTCTGGAAGAGAATACACATCCCCTCCTAGGTCATGGAGCTGACAGTGTCCCCACACCTGCCTGGATGGCCAGTTGAGGAAGACAGTTGTACCTGACACTCACAGACACAGCACAACACCAGTTTCCTGGCTCTGATAACTTTGACCAGCCCTCACCTGACCATTCTGAGCTTGTGCTTACCTGTCTGTGTTCTCGGTTGACTGTGATCCTTCTGAGAGCAGGGACTGTCTTCCCTCATCGCCCCACGGATGCTGATAGAGGGAGTGCAGTTTGGCAGATAAGCGCTCAGCTTCCGGTGTTAGGTGAACTCTGACTCTGCCATTCACTGCCATATTTAAGGTGCCTAAACCTCAATTTCCAGATCTAAATGGGCATAATGGGGAGAGAAATCTTTAAGCCCAGAGTTTGGCACACAATAGGCACTTAATAAGTAATGTCTATAAATGTTTATGATGACGGTGATTCACCCTAGGACATGATTCAAGCTGTAAACTTGATCTTAAATGGCAAGTGGGTCACCGCCATTTGGCTGGGTGGGGTGTCTACATCTCCTCCACTCCCTCAGTCCTGTAGAATTCACCCCCCACCCCACGTACCCACTACAGGCACTTACCTTGGGGGTGTGGCTGAAGTCCAGGCAGTCCCGGCCCTCAGGGGTCAGATTCACGCATGTAAAGTGCTTGGCGCTTTGTGAGTGCTCGGGAGACACTAGCCCCTGCTCTGCCACCAACATTACTGTCCTCCTCCTCCCATCTCTGGGCCTCAGTCTCCCTAACATGGAGACTGCACCCCACAGGGAACCAAGGCAGAGCTCAAAGACTACCTGTTCCCACCATCTCTGAGACTGTCCTTAAGAAACACCCAGGGACCCGCCCCGAGGACAATGCCAGCACCCACTGGCCCAGAGGAATCCTCCAGGAAGCCCCCCACATTCTAATGTCCCAGGTGCTGTCACAGCACAAGTTCAAAGCCAGCTCCATGGGAAGATGATTGCTCCTGAAGAGCTACCCGAGAGGACCTGGCGCTGGGAATCCAGGTCTGGGATCTAAGTGGCTGTGTGACCTGAGCCAAGGCATTTAGAACCCCTGGTAGGGAGGAAACCCACTGAGGCTGGAGTGCTTGTCTCCGTGCCCTGACAGCAGAACTGTGGGGGAACCGCTTCCTCTCCGTACTGGCACCAAAGCCTCCATCCAGATCCCCAAAGGGGTCTCCACCCACCTCAGGAGGATGGGTTCCTCCAGTCCTAGGAGCCAGGCATCGTCTCCTTCCCAACCTGTGTCTACTTGTGGGAGGAGGCACACTCCGCTGGCTGGTGCCTCCCTGCGTGAAGTGCTCGCCACCTCCCCCTTCTCCCCACCGGCTGCCCAGTCCTAGGAAAGGCCTCGCACCCCACTGACCCAGGCGTGGCAGCGAGGGCCTCTTCAGCAAGACCAGAGCCATCTGCTGTCACCCTTCCTGGCCCCAGAGCACCCACAAACTGGCCACACACGCACACCCTTCAGACTTTGTAGGTGTTTTTATTATTAATATTATTTTCTCCTTTAAGCATCCCTTTAAGGGTGAAATGAAATCCAACCATTTACAGAGAAAATGATTTCAGAATGTACATATTGATTTTCCCTTACAAAAAAAATAATCTTATTGTGTCCTTAAATTATACACTTTCCAGGGTCCTGCCTTCTGCACGGGCAAGTCCTGTCTCCCCACCTTGACTCTCACCTTTGTCCCCAACACTCTCCCATAACCAATGTGACCTGTGGTGGACGAGGCCAGCCCATACTCCCTGGACGCTTCGCATGGACAGGACTCCTTGGGTCTAGAGGTCATGGGGCCAGTGGTTCCTAAGGGAAGAGATCTGGATATGGTGATGGGCAGCAGTGTGCTGGCGTTCACAGTTTGGTTCCCTTCATATTGGGGGAGGGGCCCTGGGCTCCTCTGCCCCCCCCCCACTGAAATTCCCAGTATATGCTGTGACTATATCGAAACTCTTCAACCCTACACCCTGGCCACTCACCCCACTGACACTATGCTGTCCACCCAATGCCCGGCCCCACTGGGTCTGAGAGGGAAGGCGGGGCCTGGCAGGTTGAGCCCCCCCACTTTCCTTCCCCTACCTCTGAGCTGGTGAGCTGGAGGCTAGCCTGAGGGGGGCCTCCCCCCAGCAGCTGAGGGGCCAGGGGCGTGGGTGTGAGGAAGCCATCAAGGAGGGAGGCCCAGGGCCAGGGCTCAGGTAAGATTCACGAGCCCCCTGAGACCATCTGTCCATGGGGTGAGCAGAGACAGCTCAGGAGGGTGGCCCCAGCCTGGACTGACCCAGAGCCACAGGGGCACCCTGACTTCTTGCAGAACCAGAGAGGGAGCTCCTGTGACTTCAAAGGAAGGGTTCCATTGGGAGCATCCCCCAGATGGGAGGGAGTGGGGACACAGAGTCCGCTCAGCTCGCTTCATGCTTGCCCACTTAGGCTAACTCCCCACATCACACCCACGTGGGTACTTCCCCCAGACAGAGCTGTGGCAAAGGAGACACCCTCCTCTCCTGGCCCATCAGGAAACTCTAATAAGACATCCAGAAAAAGCCCCGCTGGAGGTGGAAGAGGACGGGCAGAGGATGTGGTTGGGGCCAAGAGGGGCCGGGGCAGTAGTGGGCCCTCAGCTGTACAACCCTCAGGTCGGGAGGATTCTCTTTCCTCAGACTGAAAGACAGACAGACAGACAGATCCTGCATCCCCGTTAGCCTGGTTTCTAGGCTCCCTGAAGGTTTTCTGCCTCAGTCATTTTGGGGAGCTGCAGGAGGTGTGGCCGTAGGCTCCAGGTCCTAGGCTCCCACATCCACACACAAGCATCTATTTACAGGGACACATCAATACAGACATGTACAAAGACACACCAAGCATGCACCCATGCCCATAAATATACACGCGCACGCACAAACATGTACCGTTCCACAGGCAGACTCTGAGTACTGGCATCACTGGGTAAGTGTCTGAGGGGCCCCCGGGAGGGGGTGTTTCACCCTTCCCACACACCTGTGGGCTCTCACGGCACCCCAGCCCTGGGCTGGCATGGTGAGAGCAGCAGGAGCAGATTGTTCCAGAAGCTCTGAACAATGAGAGCAGAACCCTACGACTGAAGCAGTCATTTCCACCCTCCCCCATGCTGCAGATGCTACTCGTCCCTTGTATCCCTTCTCTTCTCCTTCATTAATAAGAGAACTCTTGAGGCCGGGCACATGGCAGCCCAGCTGAAGACTATTTCCCAGTCTCCCTTGCAGTGGCTTGTGGCCATGTGACTAAGTCTTGGCCAATGAGATGCCATCAGAAGTGACCGTGCCATTTCTAGATCATGCCCTTAACGGGAAAGGATTCCCTTTCCCTTACCTTTCTCTACTTCCCCCAGGCTTGGATGCACACTCGATGGTGGGAGCTGGAGCAGCCTCTCTGTACCCAGAACTGGAAAGTGTGTATGAAGGAAAGCAGAGCTGCCCTACTAGCTCTGGACCGTCTCTGTCTCAACAATTTAATTGGAAACAAGCTTCTATCTTGCTTAAACCACTGTACTTCAGGGTCTCCTAAATACAGCAGCTCAGAATGTACTCCAACAAATACATCCCCCACCCCCATAAGGCAAACTAAGAAGAACAAGATGACATACAACTGGCCTTAATGTCCCTTCTTTAGCCCAGGATAGCTGGGCCAGCTCCAAGAAGGGGCATACAGGTGATTCCACCCGAGACGGTGGAGAGCTGGGGCTGCGGGTGCTCATGGGAAGGTGTGATGGGCAGGGAGAGGGCAAACGATGCAGAGGCCTCATGTCAGTCTTCTCCTTCCTCCCGTCCGTCCCCTCCCCATCCCCCAGGTCCCACCTACTACCCTGGCCATTAGTACAGCCTCCAGCTCCCATACCTCCCTGAGAACTGGACTCCTGGCCTCGCAAGGACTGAGCGGGCAGCCCACAAGAGAGCAATGTAAAGTCAGAAGGAATGTCAAGGCCAGGTTTGGAACCAAAAGGAGTACTCCCCCGGGTTGCCCAGGCCCCATGCCTATGTCAGCTCATGAGGGAAAGGGAGGGGGAGCACAGGGACAGACTCAGGTGCCATCCTCCCAGCACAGTGGTGTCCTGGAGGCAGGTGGGTGGAGTTCTCGCCTCCCTCTGGCCCGCCACTTCTGAGGACACTGCAAAGCATTTCTCAGCTGTTCCTCTCAGCTGGATGCTGTTTTTCATCCCCTCCCCCAGGTGTCCCCTCTTTCTCTTGGACCCAAGAGACCTGGGACCTCCTCGCATGCCCCCTTTCCCACCTCAGCTCCAAAGGCCAGCTGGTGGGCTTCTCCCCGGCCACACTGCAGCTCCCAGGTGGCCAACCAGGTGTGTTCCTGCAGGCTCCCTTCCCCCACCCTGCCTCCCCTGCCCTGCCAGCCAGGAGCCATCTGCATTCTCCATTGGCACCTCCTGGCCACAGCACTCTTGGCAGGGCCAAAGGGCTGCGCAGACATCGGGGCCCGCTCCCCTCCCCCGACAGGAAGGATTTTGTTTGCTTGTTTGTTTTTATCTCAAAGGCCTGACCCTGGATTCACGCGGGCTTGAGTCGGGAAGGCCCCCCCCCCCACGCACTCCTGGCCCTCTCCAGAACCCTCCAGAAGGCGGCAGGAAGATAACAGCACAGGAGTAGCCGTCCCCCCACCCCCCGCCGCGGGCCCCACAAGGCCGTGCAGCCTCAGCCGGCCACCGCGTTCAGTCTGCCCCGGGCGGGCGGCCTGCCCTCGGGGCCCCTGTTCCGCCCGCCGCCCTCGGCCGTGCCCTTGGGCTCCTGGTAGGGGTTGTCCAGCAGGTAGCGGAACTGGTCGTAGTTCTTGAGCAGGTACTTGGGGGCGTACATGTGCTCGCTGGGGTCGGCGGGCGGGTACTCCTGCTGGGTGCCGTCAAACCAGCCCCCGGTGCGGATCAGGCTCCGGATGTAATTGAGGTCGCGCTTGTCCTCGTAGTCGCCCCAGCGGGGGAAGTCGCCGTTCTGGGCCGACACGAGCTTGAAGTAGATGCCCTCGGGCGTGAAGCACCAGGAGCAGTGCCAGCCGGCGAAGTGCAGCGGGCTGCCGAGCGACCACTGCACCAGGATGTGGCCGGTGCGGTTCTCGTAGTGGCGGAAGGCGGGCAGCGTGTAGTACTGGCGCCGGCGCAGGCGGATGCCGTCCAGCCCGTACACGGCCCGCAGCATGTCCACCGTGCAGCCCGACACCACCTCCAGGCTGCCCGGCTGCTTCCAGAAGAAGCCGTACAGCGACTTGCGCATGTGGAAGGCGAAGGGCTCGGTCCAGCCGTCGTAGAGCTTGAGGAAGAGCACGCCGTCGCGCGCGGGGATCTCGTCCGCGTCGTCGATGATGAACACGTCGTCGGGCCGCAGGTTGCGCAGCCGCGACACGCCGTCCTGCGTCAGGAAGGTGCGCAGGTAGTCGTCGGCGATCCAGCCGTCCTGGCGGCCGCCGGCCGGGAAGTGGTCGAGGAAGACGTACAGCACCTTGTGGCGGATGTACTCGAACGTGCCGTTGGTCAGCAGCTCGCGGAACTTGAGCGGCCGCGGCTCGCCGTAGGCCGTGAAGTTGGACTCGCACACCACGAAGGCGTCCACCACGTCGCCCAGCTCGTGGAAGCGCACGTCCAGCAGGTCGAACTCGTGGTTGACGTTGATGGCGTTGATGACGCGGCGCGGCACGTCGCGCGGCACCAGGCGCTCCTTGGTGGGCAGGTTGGAGTACTGCACCACGGTGGGCACGCCGCAGCTCGGCCCGTGCCAGCCGGGCAGGCACACGCACTCCACCCACTTGCGCCGCGCGCCCCGGCTGCCCGCGCGCTCCCGGCCGGCGCTCAGCAGCTTCCGCGGGGGCCGCCGGGCCGAGGAGCCATTGGCCGCCTGGGGCTTCTCCTCGGGCCGCCCCGACGGCGGCCTCTCCAGCATCTTGGTTCCAGGTTTGAAGCAGACGCCCCCGGCTTTGGTGCGCACGAAGTACTCGGTGGTGTCCTCGGGCAGCACGAAGTCCACCCGGTGGAGCTCCTCGGTGGCCTTGCTCGGGGACAGCGGCTGGAGCAGGGGCGAGTGGGAGTAGAGCGGGGTACGCAGCAGGTCAGGGCTGCCGGGCTCGGGGCTGGCCTGGGGCGTGACTGGGGCATTGTTCCAGAAGAAGCTGGACACGAGGTTAGGGCTGAGGGAGGCCAGTTCTCGGGGGAAGGTGACATAGGACAGGGTCTTAAAGAAGTGCAGGAAGGAGATGAGGCACAGGCCTGCCATACAGAACATGAGAAAGAGCTTGTAGCGTCTCATCTTCATCCTGCGGGAAAGAGGAAGAGCAGACGGGTCAGGGGCGGCCTGAGGCCCTTCTCCTAGGAAGGGGATCTGGGGAAGCCTTTGCTGCCACCGTGCTTGAGAATGACTTGGCCAGTGCGCGGTGGCCCCACATGGAGTCACCTCCTGACCCCCCAAGAGTCAACTCGCTGTACCAAGTCCCCTAGAAGACCCGGCATCAAGGAAGCCCTCCTGCTCCCACAGCCCTCCCCCTCAGAGGCCACCAGGACCCTCCTCTGGGGCCTGCTCCTCCTCCTGGCCCGCTGCACCCTGACTGTACCAGCTGCGTGGCTAGGCTTTGCCCCTGGGGGGTCACAGGCCCCAAGGGGAAGGGAGAGCAGACTGCAGGCTGCCCATGTGGGGTCCCGTCCCTGCACTGCCCCAGGGTGCGGCTCTTGCCCTTCCTTCCTTCCTTCCTCCTCCTCTCCCTTCCTCTCTTCTTTCCATCTGGACATACTGACAAACCTTTTGGATACTTTTTCACTGAAAAAACCCACAGTTCTCAAGGGAGCACAATTAATTCTAATATATTTAAAGAATAAAATTAAGTACAAGTTCTCCTTCGTTACTCCCTGCCCTAAATTAGACTGATCTCTAGGTGTAGACAATTTGAGGTGTATGGCTGGTTTTATATGCAATTTTTTCTGTACTTGGTTTAATATTTTTCATAAATATTATCATATTGGATACTAAGTCCAGTCAAGTTGTTTTCCTCCATCAATGATAGATTTAAAAGATTTTCATATCAGTAGAAACAAATCTACCATTTCCTTTTAAATCCCACATAATATTCCATAGTTATTTTGAGTGAATCACTCTCTGAGTCACCATTTGCTGTTCATTTATGCAGTTTATCAATTAGTTTATGGCTATGGAATGGAGATGCTTGTATATTCTTTTTTTCCAATTTAAATAAACTTTTAGTTTTAGGATATTTGTAGATTATCAGAAAAGTTGCAAAGATAGTACAGAGAGTCCCTTACGTGCCTCACCCAGTCTCCCTATTGTTACATTTTACGCCTCCATGGTACATTTGTCACAACTAGGCAACTGACATTGGCATGCTACTATTAACCAAACTCCACACTTTATTCAGACATACTATTTATCTTGTGAATGAGCTTGTGCAGCCACAGAGCACCTCTGACTGTAACCATCCAGCTCATTTTATCCTTGAGCCCGGGGGGTGGGGGGAACAGGTGAGCCGGGATGTTACATCCATTCGGCCAATGAGAAAGCTGGCTGGGATCAGTGACTTGCCTGGGAGGACCCCTGAGTCACAGAAGGGGCTGGGACAGAAACCTGGCCTTTGGCATCTGGCACTGTTCTTCTACCTAAATTTTCCTTAAAATGCTCATTTCTATGGCTTCTCTGGGTCATTTGGGTGCCCTCCTGTCATCCTCTCCCCCTTACTTCCTAACTCTGAGGATAGCAGGGTAGAGTGGAAAGATACGCATTTGGCTTCAAACTACTGTGACCTTAAGCAAGGCACCTCATCATTCTGAACCTTAGTTTCTACATCTGTGAATGGGAACAGAGTTCCTGGTGTGCAGCATGAACTTTTCATCCTTTCAATGCTCAAGGCTGGCAGCCTCAACATAATTTCCTCTAAGCTACATGGTCATAAGGTGCAGAATCATGAAATAGTTGATATAGAAAACAAATTTTAAGGACTATCTCCTCCAATCCTTTCATTTTACAGAAGAGGACACCAAGACTTAGAGGGCTTCAGGAACCCGTTCAAAGTTACAAAGCTGGGGTGTGAGCCCAGGTGGCTGGACTCCTGTGCCACATGCCCCTCATGGCCTCCCCTTGCTGAGGAGTCCTGAACAAGCTAGTGAGGAACAGTAGAGCTGCTGATGCCGATGGTCAGAGCAGTACTCGTGCTATTAGATCCGAGATGTCCCACCCCCTCCTGTTTAAATGCCTGCTCCCTGGAGCTGCCCACGGGTGACTGGCATAGTTGACTGCAGGCAGGCAGGACAGTCGGGGGTGGGGGCCTGACCTCTGCTCAATTGTCAGCTGTCCCAGGGCAGAGGTGGGGCTGGTCTCCACTGGCTTTTGGGAGGAGGGGCTACTTGTTGGCAGCATTTCAAAGTGGGTCTTGTGGCTCCTCTATCCACAATGGATTCCAGCCTTGGTCTGGCAAAATGAGACCAGTTAGACCAGGCCAGCAGGGTGAGCGAAAGGGTGAAGGGGTCAGGCCCAATAAAGGCAGGTGGGTAGGACTTCCTGCCGTGGCTGGGTCCAGGCACAAAGCAACACAGCAGACTGAAGTCAGCAGGATGGAAGCCTCCAGAGTGACCCACCTGGGAGGTTTCAGGACCTGGCAAAGCAGCCCTGATCCTTCTGGTTGAATGTTTTTCTCTACTTGGGACCTGCCTCTGTGGGGCACACCCCAATCCCAGCCCTCGTTGGACTGAACTGGCCCACGAGCTGCGGAGGGCAGGGCCTGGGGCTGCCATTCAGACTAAATCCTCTGGCAGCAGTGGACAAAGGCCTTAGTAAGTAAGAGAAACTCAGAGGCAAGTGAGTGTCCTGCTTGGCATAAAGGGGTCTGTGGACCAATCGAGGGACAGACTGACCCAGCTGCCCCTAGGCTCTCCGGCAGGTGGGCTTTCAGGATCTGGTTATGCCAGCCAGCTGTGCCCTTCCGAGGACAGACGGACAAGCGCCTAGGGTCTCCTCTCTAACTGACTGAGACCTTCAGGGCAGGGCCCCTTGCTGCTGAGAATCATGGGACTGAGCATGTTTCCCTCATCACTCAGGCTGCTAGGAGGCTCAGAAGCACACAGTGGGTCAGCCCAGAGGAAGTCAACAGTGGCCCACAGAGCACATCTTCTGGGACTCCTTCATTTGCAGCTGCATATTTTTTGCACCCTTATTCTTCTCAGCCCTGTTCCTTTTTATCTTATCTTCACATATTTTGGCAAGTGCCTCAAATACATGTTTTGATGGAGGCAGCATATAAAGTGGAATAAATAAATAAGCACCGGTACTCAGCATCTCATTTAAATTTCTCTGCCACCCTGGGAAGTCGTTGTAACTGCCCTGTTTTTACAGATGAGGAAACTGATACTCAGAAAGATGATGAATTTCCCCAAAGGACATTAAGAAGGTGGCTGAGTCAATTCTGGATCCCAAGCCGGCACCTCTCTCCCTCATTACTGCTGAGACCCCACATCCCTCCATAGTGTGGGTGGCCCGGCCGTGGGCTAAAGCCATGGAACCAAACTGGGCCCCAGCTGGCCGCATTGCTTTTCCATTATAAAGCTTCAATGAGAAAACTTCAGGCATGACAATAAAACCGACCATCACTGATGCTTACATGCCAGCTACTGTCTTGGGCATGTCACACGCCTGACCTCACTGAATCCTCCCGACATGAAGCAGGTACTCTTGTCATCCCCATTTTACTGATCAGGAAACTGAGGCCAGAAAGATGATGTAATTTGCAGTGTCACACGAGTAGTAGGGGTCATCCTCGACTCTGTAGGGTCAGTAATGGGGTTTCTGCTGTCCTGAGCCCCTTCCATCTGCCAAGTTCAATCCAAGAACTTGCCCCAAGAAGAGTCCACCTGTGACCAGTGAAAACCCAATGATGGAAAAGCCATTGTCACATCTGATCCACACACCACTCCACAGAGAGCTCAGCTATCCTGTATCATTCATTCACTCAGCAACTACTGACAGAGCAGGCCCCAGGAACACAGGGAGACAAGACAGACCCAAATGCCTGTCCTCATGGAGCTTGCCCAGGCTTAGCAGGGTAAGGAGACTGCAGTAAACTAGACATAAGTGAGGCACGTTGCACCGTACGTTAGAAAGAGTCCTGCTCTGGAGAAAAACAGGTGGGGTAAAGGGGGGGTGGGGGAATGGGTTCAGTGAGAAATAGGGTGGTCGGGACAGGCTCACTGGGAGGTGACGTTGCAGCAGAGACTGGAGCTGGCTAGGGCAAGGCAAGGATGTCCCGGGCGGAAGGAACAGCCAGTGCTCGGGCAGGATGCATCTGCCATGAGCGACAGCAGGAGGGGAGGCTGGAGGGTGCGAGGCCTGGGGCTGTGGTTGGAAATGTGACTTTCACTGGAGGATTCTGAGCAGAGGAGGGACGTGGCCTGACTTTGGTTTGAACAGCTCTCTTTGGCTGCTCTGCTGAGAACAGACCATTGGCCTCAAGGGCAGTGCAGGGAGCCAGGAGGAGGCCACTGTGCCATTCAGGTGAGACCTGGTGGGGGCAGGGAGGGTCTTTGACAGCGTGCAGGAAGTGGTCCGGTTCTGCTAGATTGGCTGATGAACTCGATGTGACCAAGGAATCAAATTCGGTGGCCCCAGGCACTGGAAGAATGGAATAGCCTTTGACTGGGCTGGAGAAGGCCACCTCTAAACAGCCTTCATGGACCTGGCAAACAGCAGAGCTGGGGCTTCGGCCAGCACCTGGCTCTGCAGGGTCCTTGCTCTGACCGCTACTTCACTTCCTGCAGACATGAACACCGAGGCTCAGAGTGAAGGATGCGCCAAGGTCACACAGCTGGCTAAAGGCAGACCCTGGGTGTTTACCTTGGTCTCTGGATCCAAATCTCAGGTCCTTTCTGCTGCATGCTCTGTCTAGAAGTTTCACACCATGGATGGGGGTGGGGTGGGGTGGGCGATGCTTTGGGTCTGTGGTTCCCCTGTGGGCTCTGGTAGTAGGAGTTCGGGGGTACATTGTCCAGCCCACAGCCCCACTCCCACTCAACTTCCCATGATGCACTTGGCTTGAGCCCCTCCAAGAACTCAGGACCCCAGGAAGGGCATGGTGGTCAGAACCTGCCTGGAGAAACAAATTTAGCTGAGGATGGACTCCCATGGGGGAGGGCAACGGTTCAGCCAGGCAGCTCTGTGAAGACAGAATCCCTCTCCAGGTCCCTCCTGCTGCTGAGGCTGATTTCAGCAGCTCAGAGGCCATACTTAGCCACCCCCCCCCCCCACCGTTTTTTTTTTAAAGATGATCAGTAAGAGCATCTTAACCCTTGACTTGGTGTTGTCAGCACCACGCTCTCCCAGGTGAGCAACCGGCCATCCCTATACAGGGATCCGAACCCGTGGCCTTGGTGTTATCAGCACCACACTCTCCCGAGTGAGCCACAGGCCGGCCCTCATACTTAGGCCCTTACTCAGTTCAATAAAATTCACTGAGGATTTCTTAGGTGCCTTCTCCGTGCCAAGGTTGCCCTCCCTGAAACCCAAATGCCTCTGCCCCAGTCCAAAGCCCATACTGAGATCTCCCAAGCCTCTCTCAGACTCCTCAGAGAGCACCGAACCGTCACTTTCTGGGTTCTTATGGCCACTATAACCCAGAGCATGTCCCTTGACCTCTCTGAGCCTCAACTCCTCCATCTGTAAAATGGATATAATCATCCCTGCGCTGCCCACTTCAAGTGAGAATTGGAAAGACCTATCCACGGCCCCAGCCCCGACCCCTTTCCCAACATTCACTGCTGGGTCATCTCCCATTGATGTGTTTTCCCCAGAAATGTATACAGCAGGTGCTCAGCAAGACTACTCAGCATTGCCCTGGAGTTCCTCAACGTGCTCACTGTCACTTCCATATGCCCGGATGCCCAGTTCAAGTCCTCTGCCATCTCCTATCTGTGTGACCTTGGGTAGGCTCGTCACCTTCCTGTACCTCTGTTTTCTCATCAATAGAGTGAGGGTTCAGTACAAACCCACATGAAGTGCCCAGCACAGAGTAAGTGCTCAATACATGCCAGCTCATCTTATTCTTATTGTTATTTCCCAGCCTGGCAGAAGCGACAGAAAGCCTTCAGGTGGGGGTACAGCAGAAGCACAGGCCTGGAGGCGAGCCCCTGGCAGGGCCCCAGCCCCAGTGTCCTGTCTCAGAGAAACAAGGACCAGAGTTTGGGGCTCCACAAGCAGAGCCCAGGCTAAACCTGAGCCTGCCAAGGGGAGAGGGCCATGGGTGGGAAGTGGCACATGCTTCCTGGGGCTCCAGGAAAAGGAGGATTTGAGGGTCCCCGAGGGTCGCCCTGGAAGGACGCCCCCCACCCTGCTGCCTGATACTCTGAGTCACACCCAGCCCCAGGGGCCTGGCTCTCCTGTCTGAGCAGGTGAAGGTGGTGGGGAATGGGACAGGTGCTTCCTGGTAGCCAGGTAATCCTGATGCAGGAGGCTGAGGCTGAGGCAGGACTCAAGCCTGTGGTCATGCCCCAGAAGGTTCAAGCTGGCCAGATTTTCTTCTTTCCCTCCCTCTTCGCACTTCTACCTTCTCCTGCTTGTGCCGTTCCCCTGGGCTCTGCCTGGAAGGTTGACGGGGTGAGGGAGGAAAGCTGATGAGCCCAAACCCCATAACCCAGCCATGACCTCAGAGCCAGGGCTCAGATTGAGTACAGATGGGGTCTCCTGGCCAGAGAGAGAGAGGCGCTTCCTGGAGGCCACAGGCTGTGACTGTGGGGCTGGTCAAGCGGGCAGCAGCCTCTGGGTGCAGACACACGCTGACAGCTGTCACTGGGGCGACAGGAGACTCCTGTGGAGCTCTCCGTGGTCCTGAGCTCTCCTGTGCTGACCAGGGTCTTAGCTCCGCCCTGGGGGGGTGCCCTTGGCTGACCTCACCGTGGCCCCTGCCAGTCTCCTCTGTGGTTCAGATGGCTCATGTCCTAATGGCCACTCTCCCTGTCTATGACTCTGTGGTCCCCTTCCCTGCCTGCCTCTTGACACCTGACCTCTGGTGTCCTCAGCTCTGGGACAGCCATCAGGCACTCAACTCCTCCAACTGGGAAAAGGGGCCAGCCACCATCTATGTCCAGCAGAGGACAAGCTCCAACACCCAGTAGGCACTCTTGGAATGCCTGTGAGGGGAATTTTGGAGGCCACCCAGCCCCTCAGTCTCCATTCCTCGGCAGGAACTCCCCCATCTATAGCCCCCAGCCTGGAAACACCTTCAGGGATGGACCCTCACCACCTCTCTAGGTGTTAGTTCATCTCCTTGAAACAGCATCTTGACTTTGATCTGAAGCCCGCCGCCCTTTGCTGAACTTCCACCCCATCCCAGTCCTGCCCCACATGACCCAAGGGCTCTGACTGCACCAAGAGGAAAGCAGGAGGCACATCTTTGCAGCAAACCCTGGGTAGACTGGTGGCTGCAATGGCCAGAACTGAACATTGCCTGTGACCTTCGCAAGATACACCATCTTCCCATGACTCGGTTCCCCCTCTCCATAAAATGGAGGTATACCACTCTCTATCTCACAGGGTTAATGTGAGAATCAAATGAGCTGTTCTATGCAAGGGCTGGAAAACATGCCCAAGCATACAGTAGATGCTAGTGCGTGCTGCCTCCATTGTTACTGGCAGTCTGGAGGATTTGGTTTCAATCCTAGCACTGTGGCTTACTTAGCTCTGTGCCCTTAGGCAAGTTACTTAGCCTCTCTGAGCCTTAGCTTCTCTGCTGTAGAAGGCAGATGTCTTCCTTCGCTCTGCATTCCTGCGCAAAACCTGGATGAGCCATAGCGTCAAAGCATCCTGCATGAAGCCTGGCACTTGGTAGATGCCCTATAAAGGCCTAGTCCTTTCTTTCTTTCCATTTGGGTTTCCTGTCAAATGACCAAATACAGATGACCCCGCTGAACATAACAGGCCCTGCTCCTGGCCAGCTTTGTTACCTTTGACGAAGGTAACAAAGGTAGCTTTGTTAAGGTACAAAGGTAATTGGGCCACTTGGGGGGCTGCTTACCACTGACTAGCAGCCACCACCCTACAGGGCATTTCTCAGGGACTCATCAGGCTTTCAGCATCCGAGTCAAGAACCCAGGAGATGTGGAGCCCCACCGAGGATCCAGACTCCTCTCTTGGGTCCAAAGGGCCTTCAAGCTTTCAGCTTGAACAGCCAGTGCCCCTGCCAAGTGTACATCTGGCCTCTGCTTGTCCAATTCTTAGTGTGGGCCCATTCCAGATCCTTTGGGCTGCTGACCCACATCAGTGTCCCTGGAGCTTCCACTACGAGTTCCAGTTCCTTCTTTGGCTTGGGATGGAGTGGAGCAAGTCAGCATCTCAGGGATCAGAAGACAGAGACCAGGGCCGGCCTGTGGCTCACTTGGGAGAGTGTGGTGCTGATAACACCAAGGCCACGGGTTCGGATCCCTGTATAGGGATGGCTGGTTAGCTCACTTGGGACAGCGTGGTGCCAATGACACCAAGACAAGGGTTAAGAGCCCCTTACAGGTCTTCTTTAAAAAAAAAAAAAAAAGAAGAAGAAGAAGACAGTGACTACCTCCCTGGTCTCTGGGACGAAATGTGTCCTTCCAAATTGAGGTTTCATGATTCCACATGGAGTGACAGGCAGTGTTGATGGCTACAGAACATGACAGATTCTGGAGTTCCAGCAGATTTGAGAAACAACTGACACTGTATTCCTTCAACTCTCATCATTTTATTCATTCTTTTGATTAATATCTATCAGGCAGGGCTCCACAAGGGTCAAGCCTACACACAGTGGTCACTCTACAGCCAGCATGTCAGCCAGGCTCCTGGTGGACATTTACTGCCATGTGCCAAGCACTGCTGCTGCAAGTGTTGGAGGGAAATTAGGGCTGGTTTGTGGGGCCAATCCTGGGAGGTAGGGATGTATGGCTCCATTCTGTAGATGAGGAAATGGAGACCTCATGAGGTTAAGTTACTTGCTCAGCCGCATATGGCTAACGGGAATGAAACAGATGGAAACTAAGACTCCCCAAGCATCCTGCACCTGCTGGCAGGCAGACCTGAGGCCCAGAGGGGCTGCAGATTTGGGGGTCTTGCCCCAGACTAAAAATGAATGGCCTAGCTGAGGGAGGGCCTGGTGTACCATGATGCCCAGCCCCCAGGAATTCTGCTCCCCCCACACCCCCCAAGGGAGGAAGTCTGCTCCTGGCCAAGGACTCCATCCTCCCCAGGTGACCAGAGTCCTTGCAAATCCTGTTCACCAGGGGGCAGGTGGGACAGCTGCCACTGTGCCCATCCATGGATGAAGAAGCCAAGGCCCAGAGAAAAGAGGAAGCTACACTGGGAGCAGTTCTTGGACCAGCCAGGCAATGTTGAGGGAAGACAGGGTGGCCAGGCCACCAGAATACCCAATTTCCTGGACACAAGAATCTGGACTCCACAGAGTCAGCCCCTCTCTGCTGGCTGTGCTCCAGAGCGGGAGCCGAAGCTCTCAGTCCAACACCCACCCCCAAGAGCCATTTCCACGGTAGACCCCACCCCTCCCCTCGCCCACACACCCAGCCTCTGTGCACCCTGGCCCTCTCTCCTCCCTCCAAACCCATCCCTGCTCAGTCTGATCCCAGCCCCCTGCAGGCTGCCTGAGAACTTTCCCACAGAGTGGCTGGCAAGCGTCTGGGAAAGTTGGTTCCCAAGGCTGGGACCTGCCCCCTGCTGTGGGGCTCCACCCCCCACCCCCACCCCACCCCTCACTGGTCATTGGCCCACCCAGCACATCAGCTTCTGGTCCCCAGAGGCCCATGGGCAGCATAGATAGAGAACATTTCTACCCTCCCAGAATGTTCTGTTGGATAGCGCTGGAGGCCAAACAGATTCACCATCCTCAGGCACCAGCCAACAGGTGGCTGTGCTCAGAAGCCTTCAGTGTGGCTCCCACCTTTCAGAAATGCAGTTCATGGCAGTCGAGACCCCTGCCCCTGTGATCTGCCCCTGCCTTGCCTTGTTCATGTTAACAATGATGGTTACTGCTGCTGCTGCCACAGGGCCTTCCTGGGGTCTCGGGGTATGGATCTGGGGACCAACCCCTCCTCCCACAACCAGGCAAGGAGCACGCCAAAAACACTACTTCCATGTGGGTGGCCCACCACAGCCACCACAATAGCCACGGCTGTCACAAAAGCGGCTAGACGTCACAACCACCACGCAGATGGCCCGCCAGCCACCCAAGTGCATTGACACAAGGAGTCACCAGTGGAGACCAAAGAAAAGAAGAGGATGTCTCTCTCCACAAAGCCCATTCCAGAGTGACAGAAGCATCATCTGCTCTATGATAATATTGGGGGACCTCAACACACCTCTCTTAGTGCTGGACAGATCATGTAGGCAATAAATCAGTAGAGTAACCATTACTCTTTCAGAAGGAGAGAAGAAATCTAGGGTTATCAGTGGCGAGAGAGGGGGATGGGGAGAGATTGGACCAGGGGCATAAAGAATAAGTATGATTTATAATAATATATATGCTAATAATATTGATTTGATCAACATGCATCAACGTTGAACCCCCAAAATATGTCTGATCAATTATGATTCAATAAAAAAAACATGATGGTTACCACTCATCACGCTTAATATGTGCCAAGCATGTGCAGGGGGCTTTACGTTACTTTACCCTCACAACCATCCTCAGAGGTAGAAATTATTATCCCCATTTTACAGTTGAGGAAACTGAGGCTAGTCGGGGTAAAGCAACTTGTAGACCATTCCTCTGCTCACCTGCGCAAACCCACTGCTCTCCAGGGCCTGATGCCCACACGGCCTCCACCCCTGTGGGGTGCGGTGGGTGGAGAAGGGGCAGGCCTCAGCCCCAGGCCACTGAGGGTCTGTGCAGAGCAAACCTCTTGAGCCTGTGCCTGAGGATGGCCAATCTGTTTAGCTTTAAGCGCTATCCAACAGCACATTCCTTGCTGCAAATGTTCCAGGCTTGTGCCATCCAATCCAATAGCCACTAGCCATACATGGCCATTAAGCACTTGAAACTGACTGTGGCCATTGAGGAACTAATTTATAATTAATTTTAATATTAATAGGCGCATGTGCTGGCAGCTACTGTATTGGACAGTGTAGGTTTAGATTGAACTGGGGAGAGGGGGCGGCAGGAGGCCAGCTGGGTCTATCGCACCAGCCCCAACACAGTCGTGGGGCCAGTGCAGGAGGAGAAGGTGGGATGACTGGGGGGGAGGACACTCATGGGGACAGCTGTGAGGATGGGGGTGAAGGAGCAGCCAAGGGGTGTCCAGCCTGGGAAACAGGCTGTGCTGAAGAGGAGGGCCGGGGGTGGGATCGTGGTGAGCTGATGACGTGGTCACGGCCCGGAATGGGGCTCATTAAACACTGGGTGACTCTGGGAGGGAGGACACAGCCCTGGGGGCAGCCTGACACTTGGATCCTGGGCGTCACCAGGTGATTGGCGCAGAGAGACCAGGAAAAGCCTGGAGACTGCCTGGAGGCGGCACTCCCAACCTTGGAAAGGGAGGTGGGGCTGAAGGCAGGACCTGGGGAAAGCCAGGAAAGGAGGAAGAGGACAGAGCCGTGCAGAAATGGGTGCCAGGTGGTCAGCAGTGTTCAGTGCACAGTGAGGCAGGGAGAACCCGGGTGGTCTGGGCCCTGGGGAGGGGCTGTGCGTGCAGCTCAGGGTCCTCAGGGTCAGGAGCGGGCAGCGAGGGTGGGGCTGGGGGCCTGGGCCCTCGTTCTGCACAGAGGCAGTGTTCAGGCCCTGCAGCCAGACTGCCAGGGCTTCTCCATTTCCCTGGGCTTCAGTGTTCTCATCAGTCAAGTGAGAATACAATGGTGTCTGTGTCACAGGCCTGTGGGGAGGATTTTGGGTATTTAAAGTGCCTGGAACAGTGCCTGGCAGAGCGGGCACCAGGTGAGTGTGTGTGTAACAGTATCTGGTGGGGGCATGTGGGTGAGCGTTTGTCACAGGAGGGAGACAGGGGCATCTGCTGTGCAGCAGGGACTCCTGGGGGTGGCTTGGGAGGAGGGTAGGACACTTGATGCAGAGACGTGGAAACATCCCCTGGACTTTGTTCTGTGTCACTGAGGACAGTTGTTCCTTGACCAGGTCCCTGGAACTACCCTGAGGTGCCCCTGGGACTAGAGGATGGGGTGGAGTAAACAGGAGAAGGAAACAAAGTCCAGGGACCAACCTCCCAAAAGCACAATCAAGAAGCTGATTGCTCAGCTTTTCAATTTTTTTTTTTAAAAGATGACCGGTAAGGGGATCTTAACCCTTGACTTGGTGTTGTCAGCACCACGCTCACCCAGTGAGCGAACTGGCCATCCCTATATAGGATCCCAACCCGTGGCCTTGGTGTTATCAGCACCACACACTCCCAAGTGAGCCACAGGCCGGCCCTCGCTTTTCAATTTTATACATTGAGTTCCTCATAAGATTTTGTTTAAAGAAAAACTTCTATAGTAAAAAAAGTCTGACAAGCCCTCCTATGAATCCATAGACATGGGGAATGTGGCCCAGAGAAGGGCAGTGACTTGGCCAAGGCCACACAGCAAGCAGACCTGACCTCAGAGAGGCCTGGGGCGCTGGGATGGGTCTCTTCCACCTTGGCTCTTCAGCTCCCAGCCCTTGCCAGGCAGGGAAGGTGGTAGGAACATCAGAGGGCATGACCAGGACAATGCCCACCCCGGGGCAGTGACACATGTGCACGATTCAGAAGGGCCCTCGGGCTCTGACTGCTTCAGAGACACAGACTAGAAAGCAGAGGCGCAGACTTGGCCTGAGGGAACAGCCTGCCGGGCAGAGGGAACCCCCAGGCCAGGAGTGGGGAGTAGCTCCTGCCCATATTCCCTTAGCAACCCAGAGAGGGAACGTGGAGGTGGCTCAGCCCTGAGCAGACATTCAGTGAATGTTTGAGATAAGCCAGGGGAAGGAGTGCTCATGGTGGAGTTTCAGGCACAGAGGCTTTTCACTTCTCTGGGCTATGACTGTTCTTCGTAAGGACGGTCCCCTTCCGCAGGGCACACACAACCGTGGACTTGCCTGACGTAGGAATGGGAGCCCACGGGGGCTGGGCCGGGGTGCAAGGAAGGTGCCTGAGGGCTGTGAGAGGGGCTGGGGGCTGCTGGTGGAGACAGCAGGGAGCAAGAGCTCGGTCCAGCAGAGGGGACGGAGGACAAATGAGAAAGCAGCCAAAGACGATGCCAGGGTCAGGGAGGGCCTCCCAAGGAAAGGACATTTAAGCCAAGACCCCAGGTCACGAAAGAGCCACTATGAAGAGTAGGGGACAGCACTCAGACAGAGCAAGCGGTGGTGCAAGCCTGACACGTCAGGAACCCCCTGAGGCCAGCACGGTGGCAGCACGGCAGGTTGGGAGGTGGCCTGAGTCTGGTGAGGGGTGTGTGGGACCTCAAGACTGTGACCCCACTCACGTCAGACTTCAGGGGCTGCTTGGGCAGAAGTCTGGGCACCCCCACCTCGGTCGTCACCACCACGTGGCTAATCCCAATCACAATCCTAATCAGGGGTGGGCGGCTTTGGGGAGCAGTGGACCCAAAACGTTCCTCCCAGGAGACAGCGCTCTCCCATCCTCCCCACTTCTTCATGGCAGCTGCCACCTCCCAAGTGCCCCCCGGAGCCAGATGCTGTGTGCTATTTGCCTTCATTTATCCTCACAGGCGCAGAGGGCAGAGGAGCCCGCCCGAGACCTGCAGCTGGCAGGTGGCAGCAGCAGGATTCACCGCCACCTGCTGCCTTGGGGCTTCTCATGCAGGATTTGGGGGGCAGGGTCTAGGGGCCCCATCAGGGGCGCAGGGGCCGTTTTCAAGTTTCCCTCACTCTGCAGGTGACCAAATCAGCCACGAGAGCCCTGTGCCGTGGAGAGCTGCACCTGCCTATCCTGTCAACCGCCCAAACCCCCTCTGCCTGAGGCCCCCCTCACCATCCTGTAATGGTGTGAGCCCCCCAGGGTGCACTCAGCAAGGCTGAGTCAAGGGGACCTCAGAGCAGCCCTTCCCACCCCCACTCAACTCCAACAGGAAGAAGTCACCCTGAATAGTGGTCTGGGTGGGGGCCTGTAGCAGCTTGGAGGGGCACTAGTGCTCTAAGAAGTCGGGAAACCTCCAAGGTGAGCCCTGGACCTCAGAGGGCCCTGGGGGGCCCGGCTCCCGCCTGCACTGCACAGTCCTGGCCAGGGCTGCCCCCGGAGCTCGCAGCTTTGCAGGTGATCTGCCCCCTTCCCCACCCTGCCCGGCCCGGCCCCGTCTGTGCTGCCCTCCTCCCCCACACCCTCCCTCCTCAGCTTCTATCCCCCCACTTGGTGTTCTTCCTAGTCCTGACCACTGGGAACTTGGAGATGAGCACAGGAGGGGTCCCACACCAACTGCACCATTGACCCTGGCCTCCAGTTAGCCCGGCGTGGCCAAAGGCCTGGGGATGCCCAAACCTGTGCCCACAGCTTCCCCCCATCAGCCTGTAACCATATAGGGGGTGCTATGGTTTGAATGTGTCCCCCAAAGTTCACATGTTGGAAACTCAACCCCTATGCAACAGTGCTGGGAGGTGGCACCTTTAAGAGGTGACTAGGTCATGGATTAATGGCAACTAAATGGATTAATATGGTAATCGTGTGAGTGGGTTCCTGGTAAAAGCCTGATTCGGGCCCCCGTCCCTCTCTCGCGCATGCTCTTTTGCCCTCGGCCCTTCTGCCACGGGATGATCCAGCAAGGAGGCCCTTGCCAGACACCAGCACCTTGATCTTGGACTTCCCAGCCCCCAGAACTGTGAGAAATTTCTGTTCTTTATGTTACCCAGTCTCAGGTATTGTTATAGCAGACACAGGAAGGAGAGGAGGGCACTTCTGAGACGCACCCCAGAGTCGCCCTCTGATGGGATTGTGCTCAGTGCTTTAGCTCCGCTCTCTAACTTTATCCCGCCATCAGCCTTCCATTGCTATTGTAACGGGTGAGGAAGCTGGGGTCAGAGTCAAAGACGCAAGCTTGGGTACTCCCTGTAAGTGGTGACATGTCCAACCCTCCCTGTGGCCGGCACTCCCCACCACTCCACCCCGCATCACGTCACTTCCTTGTCCTCACCCCCCACCTGCCCTGTACTTGCCTTGGGCCTCCAGGGTGGCACCACCACAGGTGAGGCACAAGGTCTAGTCCCAGCTGCGGAAGTCTGCTCCAACTCTGTGCCTGGCTTTTATGGCCTATGGCAGCTGCTTCCTCCCTAGAGGCTGTCCCCTGCCTCCCCACGCTGAGCGCAGGTGTCAGTTAGGTGACTACACTGGGAGCTGACCTTGGACCAGCCTGGTGCCAACCCTACCCTTCATCTGGGCTGGCTTCCCTGGCCCCACCTCTTCCGAGCTGGGTCGCCTCACCTCCCAGGCCTCAGTCTCCTCATTTGTAAAACAGATAACCACGTAGCAGGAGAGGCAGCCCCACCCTCCAGGGCGCCTCGGTGGTGCCAGGTGCTGGGGGAAGTGGGAGCATCTGTGGGTTTACAGGTGCAGAGCCTATCAGGCCAGGTGCTCAGAAACCACGTGCCCATCTCCTCTTTCAGCCTGGCCCTGATCCCTCTCTAGGCAGAGGGTCCCCATGAACTGTGCCCTGACTCCCAGGGGGCTGCTGGACATTCTCAGGGGGACATGCATGGGAAACCTAGGAGAGTGGTACACACGGAAGACCTTGGAAATAATCTCTCTCTGCATGGTGGGGCCCAGTGTCACAAGCAGATCGGGAATGGGGCCAGGGGCGGGGCCAGGGGACCTAAGCCCATGCTGGCTTCCTGCAAGTGGGCCCTGAGCGCAACAGCCCTGTCGGGTGTCGTGAATTAGGGGCTGTCCACGAGTGGGAGCAGAGGCCAGACTCTGTGTGGTTGGCCACGGATGAGAAATTGGGGGGCCCAAGGAGACCCCCACATAGCTATTGTACTGCTGGCTCCAAGCCCAAGAGCCCAGGCTTAGCAAGACATTCATGCACTCATGTTAAGAATTATTCTCTCCAGGCTCCTCCTAAGACCCTGGCCCAGAAGACAACTGAGCCCAGAGCTTCTGAGCATCCACGCCACTGGGGAGGGGGAAGGCGGCGCTGCACTGGGGGCCTTTGCACATGATGCCCCTCTCCAGGACTCCTTCTACCCCTGCACGCCTCAGCGAAGCCCGGCCTCCCCTGGGGCATGCTCTTCCCATGGACCCCTGGACTTCCCCTCGGCCTGCAGAGGAACTTCCCGTTCCTCGTCTGCCTCGCCCCACAGGCCGGGAGCGCTCGAGTCCTGCTCCCAGTGGGCGGCTCACAGTGAACAATAAACAGCCAGTGAATGAATGAATGAGTGGTGTGTCCGTGGGCAGGTCACCCTGCCCCTCTGTGCCTCGGTGTCTCTATCTGTCAGGTGGGATAGCGCCTAGCTGGTAGGGTTGCCAGGAGGCCCAAGTGGGAAGGAGAGCTGAGAGGACGGCCAGCGTGTGTGTGTTGGGGGGTGCACTGGGCCTGTCATCTCTGCAGAGGGAGGCTGGCTGGGACTGACGGCATGGGGGACAGAAGCGAGTGTCGGGTGCCAGGAGAGAGCAAAGGAAGGAGGAACCAAGAGTGCCAGAGTGTGGCTGAGGCAGTGGGGAGGGGCAGTATGGCCTGTAATTATTAATTGGGCAGTTGATTAATTATTAATAGAGCTTCTGATCAGAGGAAGAAGAATGCAGCTTCTTCCGAGTTGTCAATAGGCTCAGGCTGCCAGTCCTTCAGTGAAAGTGGACTGAGCCAAGCCCCACGCAGGCTCAACACAGAACCCACTGAGGCCAGTGGGGAATGAATCCCCAGAGACCCCTGTGCCTGGGGCTGGAGCTCCCTACCCACTTCCCAATGTTCAGCCTTCCAGACCCAAATATTCTGCCTTGCCCTGTCTGGAGAAGAGAGCAGACAAGTCCAGGGGGCTGGGCCTGAGACCAGTGTTGCCCTGCCTCAGTTTCCCTGTCTGTGGAAGGGAGGTAAGAATGCTCACACCTCCAGGGCTCGCTGTGAGATGTGGTGCCTCCCAGGCAGAGTGGTGGTCAGCATGTTTGGGCTGCTGGTTGGGAGTGGTCTGATGGTGGGGTGGCCATTGCCAGCTTATGAGGGAGACCAAGGAAAACCAAGGCCAGAGAGGCAGGGCTGAGGGCTCTCCACCCCTACGTGAGAGAGGAAGCTCATTCGTTCTCTCCTTCATGGGTCCTTCTGGGCCGGGTGCTGCCCAAGACTCCCTCCATCCCAATCTCTGCTGTGGGGCAGCAGCTTCCTGGAGTCTGGACTCAAAAGGGGCTGGATTCAATCCCTGCCCCTTTTGGATCCCCCATGTGTCTTGGGCAGGTCACTTAATGTCCCTGGGCTTCGCCTCCCCTATCCACTAAGTCCCTGCCACACTCCTGGCCTTTCTGTCCCTTGCACCCCCAGGCTTGGCCCGAGCCCAGGGTCCTCGCACTGCCTGTTTCCTCCCTCTGGAGCACCCATCCCTCACATCCCAGCAGGCTGGCCACCTCCTTGTCTTTCTGATGTCACTGGTCAGAGAGACCTTCCTGCCCAGCCAGCTGAAGCGGCTGTCGCCCTCCCCCACCCCTGCCAAACAAACCATCCCTCCAGTCTCTTCCCCATAGCACCCATCGCTGTGGAAGCTATCCTTTCCTTGTTCATATTTCCTGTTTATGTGTCCCCCACCCCCACCCTGCTCACTCAAAATGTCAACCAAAGGAGAGCAGAGCAGGGTCACCGAGGGCCTCGCTCACCGCAGTTCCCCACCCCCAGGACAAAGCCCGGCCTGGAGCAGGCACTCCATAAACAGCTGGTGAATGACGACAAAATAGTCCAAAGACACAGGAAACCCTCACAAGAACTGATAACACACTGAGTGACAAGCATCGTCTAGTTTGGGGGTGCCTGGGGCGCAGGCCCAGCCAGTGAGTGCTCACACCCGACAGGGTGCTCTCCCCTGCCCCAGCGGCCTAGAGAAGTCCCCCGCTCCCTGCCCTGCTGAGATCAGTGCTGTCCATCCCCAGGCCCTGGCAGCCCCAGTAGTGCCAGCCCCTCCCGCCCAAGCTTGCCATCCTCCCAGGACAACGTACAAAGGGCCACTTCAGTGCGAAACCTCAGCTCCATCTCCAGCCCAGAAGGCCCCAGGCTGGGGGGAGGGCGGGGAGGGCACGCCTTCTCCAGCATTGGGCCAGGGAGGGGGCCGTGAGCAGGGTGGCGAGGCAGAGGTCAGGTTAAAGAGTCCCCAGGCGGTAGGAGTGGGTGGCCCAAGTGTACAGGGCAGCAGGAGACGGGTGCACAGTGTACCCGAGAGGCCCGAGTGCCAGCCGGGGTAGGGGGAGCAAGATGCAGGGCTGGTGGGAATGATACCGGCAGGGCAGCAAGGACGGCATGGGCTTTGGGTCACACAGGGCCGGGCTCCAGTCCTGCCTGGGCAGCTTACTTAGCCTCTATGAGACCCTCCACTGCAAAACAAGGCTCAAAGAACTCTCTCAAATGGTCCTTCTGACAACCTGAACTGATAACCTGTGGCCCAAGCCTTGCACCGAGCGACAAAGCTCCAACAATTTTGGCATTCCCAACGTTCCTCCTCCTGGACCCCGTCAGTAATGTGACCATCCACCCAGCAGCCCATGACGGGAACTTGGGAGCCACCCTAACCCTCCATCTCAATGACCTACCCATCTGTCACCAAGTCTGCCCATTCCATTGTCCCAGGCTGGTTGAACTGCTATCAGCGCTCACCCGGACAACAGCGGCAGCCTCCCCGCGGGGCCAAGCAAAAGGCACATCTTGAGCTGCCCTCCCAGCTTGGAACCACTGCCCTTAGGTTAAAGTCCAAATGCTCTAAGGAGGCTCGGAAGTTTCTGTGTAACCTCACACTCTGCTGTCCCATGCCTGTCCCTGGAGGGTTCGGCTGAGCTGCACTTCCTTCACGCATCCCTGACTCCATCTGCAAAGAGACCCAAGATGAGGCCCCCAGAGCCCCTCACCCCATGCGGGAGCTATGTTGTCCTGCGCTCCTGGGTCCCCTACCCCAAGCACAGAGCTTGACACAAAGAAGGTGCTCAAATTTGGTTTGCTGAATGAATAAATGTTCCTCCCCAAATCCGCACACCTGCGCCTTTCAGTCAGTCAATGCTGCCAGGCTCTCAGGCCTGGTCTGGGGCTCAGGAAAGTGGCCCAGGGTCCTAGTCCTGCCTGCCATGCTACCATGCTCGTCACGCCCCAATGAGGTGGCTCATGTACATGAATTCTAAGGGCCCTTCCAATGGGATGTCAGCGGTGCAGAGGGGAGACACAGGAAATGACTCCAACCTTCAGAGCTCCCAGTGAGCAACGAGGGCCGGGAGGAGTTCCGGGAAGGAGGACTGTGGAAAATAGAGAGGGCTGCAAGTGAGCGGGGATCCTCCCCACCAGCGTCCACACTGCAGCTCACTGCCCAGCACCATGTACTCAATGAGCCGCTGCAGAGTGAAGGAACGGGCCTGAACCCTGGCTCAGCCACGGGGACGATTTGGGGAGGCGATGAGGCGGCACCTGGCCTGCAGCTCCTCCTCCGATCTGGGAACCTGAGCACCACAGTCAGCTCCCTGTAGGAGCACTCTGATGGGACATGTGCACAGCTGCAGGCTCCAGACCTTGGGCACCGGGGGAGCCCACCTGCCAGCCTGCATGAAGTTGGAATCATGCGCCCTTTGTCTTTTCCCTCCCCAATTACTCTACGTCCACTGCTGCCTGCACCTGGTGCATGGTGCATTTGTGCCCTGGTCTATGCCCGGGGGTCCAGCTGGCAGCCAGGCCTGGGTCTAGAAGGGACTGCGGCTCTATCAACCGTAAGCTACCTGAGGGCAGTCTGGAAGGTTTGTTTTGTTTTTCTGGGGGTGGAGGGTGAGGGGCAGAGTGACATTTATGCTCTCTTCTACAGTGGCAGCCCCAAGGATGGGCTCAATAAACCCATCCCAGCTGAATGAATGAATAACTTAGTTAAATCACAGTCTTACCCCTTCAGAGCCTCTGAGGGCAATGGTGAAGGCCTGAGGCAATAGGCTCCCTGTCTCGCTAGTTTCAGGGAGATATTTATGGGCAGTGGGGAGGACTAAGGAGGTGGCCACACTGCAACAGGGAAAAGCTGGACTCTGCATGAGGGGCACAGCTCTCTTGGGTCAGGACCCAACTGTCTCCACCAGGGACACTCAGAAGGCCTGGGGACACCATGCAGGTCTGCAGATACTAGGCCTGCTGCTCCCTAATATCATGGGACCACCAGCGGTCTGTTCTTGCCCCGCTAATTACTTAACTTTCCCACCTGGCAGATCCAGGAAGTGCTATGAAATAGGCACACAAGTGCTCAAACATCCCACTGACATTGGGGAAAGAGAAAACAGCAACAAACAATCACCACAAGGTAAGGAGGATATTCCAGGAACCATATGGCTGGGGCTGGGTTTCAGCAATGCCACTAGCCTCCTGGGTGACCTCAGGCTCCCAAGTGATGAGCACCATCTCATTTCATCCTCACAACCCATTTCACAGATGAGGAAACTGAGCTTGGAGAGTCAGGCATGCAGCAAGCTGTGGGGAGGGCTCTCCCTGCTGGCTGGCCCAGCAGAGACTGCGTGTGCCAGCTGCTGCTCACCCTCTGGGCCTCAGTTTCCCCACTGACCACTGAGGGCCTGGCCAGCATCAGCTTTCCATGTTCTAGAAGACCCATGCTCTAGGTTTGCTACTCCATGTTCCCCTCTAAGTTCAGTGTTCCAGCCTCTCCGTCTGAATCTAGAGATTCTACTTTCCAGGCATCGTATCCTGCAGGTGCTGTGTTCTAGTGGCTGTTCCCCAAGTTCTCCTCTCATGGAAAGGTCTGCATCCTGGGCTGTCTAGCCTGCCAATGAGTCCTGTGTTCTGTGTCCTCCAGACAATTCATTTCCTCTTTGGGGCACTGTATTCTTCTCCCAGCACCCAAGAGTGGGATCCTGCCCACTCCTCCACACTCCAGTCCCAGCACCCTAAAGCACCCCTGAAGGTCAGAGCCTGGCACCAGCTTGATGGGTGCTCAGTAAACACTTGCTGAATGAATTAACCAGGCAAGCCAGGGCTTCCTGCAAGATTACACCTGGGCACAGCCTAAGAGACAATCATTCATATGGCAGAGATGCTCACACTGTGTGCATACACACACGGTGTGCACAAAATGCACACACACATACATGCACACAGTCACACCCTGAAGTCAGCAGATCTGTGCCCCGTCCGCTAGCCCAGCCCCTGGCACACAGTAGGCGTTTGGTGAATAACTGCTGAATGGATGGATGAATAGATGGATGGATAAATGAGTGCTCTGTACGAGGTACAGAGTCAGGAGCCGGGAGGGATACAGAGACTGGGTTCACACCCAGGATCAAGGCTCAGACCCAATTACAAATGACGTTGCCACAAGGTTAAACTTGACCCATGTGTAGGAGGAGAGCCAGAAAGGCCCTTAGAGGCGGGAATCAGTAAGGATGTCAACCAGAAGTGATGATCACACCCAACTGGCATCAGCAATGTAGGCGAAGCAAACAGCCCTGGCCCCTGCCCTGGGGGCCACCTCTGGCTGGGAGGGGCAGGAATGGCTTCCCGAAGAGGGACAGCACTGGTAGCAACTGGGGTGGAGTTGGCAGGCTTTCCAGGCGAAGGCCCAAGCACCAGCAAAGGCCAAGAGGCAGGAAGGAGAGGGCCACACACAGAGAACGGCAATGGCCCCAAGAAGCTGGAGTGTACAGGGCACAGGGCCAGACCGTGGCCATAGGAAGAAGGTCCAAGGTGTTTGAATAAAATTCTTGGTTTTGTTCAAACACCTCTGCCTCTGCAAGCTCCAGGCCTGAACACTCATGACCCAATTGCCAGGAATGAGAGAAGCACAGGCTATTTGCCGCAGATGCACCTGTTCTGAGGGCTGTGCCTGGTGCTGCACGATCCCCACCATGAGGCCACACAGCTGGTCACTCTGAGGCTGCCCACAAGTGTTGGCCCCAGAATCAGACGAAGAGGGAGCTGGGTCTCGGAGCACGTTTTCCCTCCCACCTTTAGAATTTAACTTCATTTTTCTGGTTATAAAGGCTTCTCGTACATTCTAGAAAATCTGGAAAGCACACGAGAAACTGGTCACTACCACCCACCATCCTGCCACCCCCTGCCTGACATTC
The DNA here is from genome assembly GCF_027409185.1 of Cynocephalus volans. NCBI lineage: Eukaryota > Metazoa > Chordata > Mammalia > Dermoptera > Cynocephalidae > Cynocephalus > Cynocephalus volans. The sequence goes on from NC_084471.1 coordinate 11,055,397, forward strand.
TGGCCTAAGTTCTCACAGCCTTTCTTTTTCCCCCTGTGCGCCTTTTTGCTGGAATGAACCATCAACACGGAATTCCTGCCAGCTTTGGGGCAACACGTATTTTTCTCTGTCAAGCTTTGTCCTTCTCCACGCCAGAGAACTGGAGCTCAGACCTGAGCCCTGAGGATTCTGCTCCCCTCGGCTCCTCTCATCCACCCCCAAGCCTGACCTGGCTCCTGTCTGAAATGCTCCAGCTTGGGGACAAGGGAAGATGGCAAGGGAGAAATCCCACGTGGCCCTGAGCTCTCCTCCTGCACACCACATAGGGGACCCTCAGCCCCTCTCCCTGGCACTCTGGGCAAGTCCCAATGGCCCGGGCCTCTTTGCAAAATGGACAGGTTCTGCTGGACACGTGAACTCCCTGGGCTGATGTTACAGTCACCTGGGCTCAGCTGCACCTTATAGACACTTTTAGGAGCTGTCCCGGGAGGCACCTTGGTCTTTCCCATAAATCTCTCCCTCTGCCATAAATCTCTCTCCACAAGGACAGCAAAGCCAGTCCCACTGCTGGCCCAAAGACCTCACCCCAAGTACTCCCAGTCCAGTCCTCTCTATTCATTGCTCTGGCATTTCCTACCAGGCCCTGCATTATTATAAGGCCCTCGAGGAACTGTGCTGCCTATGAGGCTCTCACCGTCCCATGGGGGCAGAAGACAGAAGTATCCGGCAATGAGGACCTGCCTGGCCGTCCTTGGGTGGGGTCAGGTATGGCTTCCTGGAGGAGTCTGAAGGAATGAACCAGCACCAGCCAGGAGAAGAACTGGAGCAGGGAGTTCCGACATAGAGACAGAACTTGCAAGGGCCAGGGGAAAACCAGCACCTGCAAGGGCCCGGGGAAAACCAGCACCTGCAAGGGCCCGGAGGGAAAATCGGCACCTGGACTTCTGTGGGGGGGGGTGCGTGTGCTGGTACCATCGCCCTGGGGCACATCACCCCCTCACCACAGGCAAGTGCCTGGAGGCGGGGACTGCAGTTTCCGCCACTTTTCCCCCAGTGGTGAGTGCAGGGCCACAGGCCCATGCTCAAGTGTGGCCCCAAACATTTCTGACAGCAGTGACAAGCCAGGCCCCAGTCCAGCCTCAGGAGACCTGGTCCACGGACACCTCTGGGAAGGGGGTGCTTACCAGGGGCCCTTCGGGGCATGCCTCTGCTGAGGCTCGTCTTCCTGCTGCGTGACCCATTAATGAGCCTAATGCTGGCCATTCTGCACAGCCGGAGCCCACCCTGCCAGGCTCCCCTGACCTCTTCAGAGCTAAGCTGTGGCTGTGCCAGAGAGCTGCACCCTGGGCATGTGTGGTGTGGCCTTGGGCCAGTCACCCACACTCTCTGGCCTCTGCTTCAAGACTGAGGGCTGTCTTGGGATGTTCTGAGGCCCCAGTTAATAAAAAAAATTTCAGATGAGGCCAAGCCATGTACCAGCGTGGCACCAGGGCACCGGTGCAGGCCGGGCTCTGCCCCACCAACCAAGCCAGCTCCCAAACACCCGCTGGGTGCCTGACATGGGCACCAGGGCTTCATTCCCATCTCCTGTGAGCCTGGGCAGAGGCTCTCCTCTCCTCACGTGCCCCCCACAGACACAGTGCACCCCTCAGATGGTTTTCTGGTCCCTGGGTATGGGCACGAATGAAAAAGTAGAGCTGTACCCTCCAAGCCACTGCGAGAATTACATGAGATCCTGTGTGTGAAATGCTTCGTAAACTGTAGAGTGCCACACAGACTCATCCAGCCGCTCGCCTTTTGGGCAGGCTCTGTACTGCAACCTCCTCCTGCCTGTGTGACTCAGTTTCCATACAGTGAAAGGAAGATTATTCTGGCACCACTACCCAGGGTTCCTTAGATATTGAAATGAGATTACACGAGAAAACTCCAGCATCTCGTTCCCATTTGTGCCGTAAATGAGTTGTGACCCTTAGTGTTGGCGGTCCTGGGCGATGGTCGGGAAGGTGCCTTCTCAATTCTTTGCCTAAAGCAGCCAATCTGTGTCGTTTCTGGGGGTGGCCCTCACCTGCCACTCTTGCAATCACCATTCAACAAATATCTAAGAAATACTTATCGAATGCCTTCTACGTACCAGGCATGGTGCCTGGCCCAGGAGCCCAGCACTTCCTGTGTCATCTGCAGTCCCCTCTGTGCCCCCACTCCTGAGGCAGCCACCATCATTCACCCACCATGATTCACCCTGACCACAGGCTGGGCTCCGGACAGCAAGAGGAGGACGGACCACGAGAGATCTGACTGGAGTACTAAGCAAGGTCTGCAGAGCCACGCCCAGCTCCAACCTGCTTCCAGGAAGAGGCAGCAGCAGCAGGTGCTGGGGTAAAAGCGGGGTGTGTGTGTGAGTGAGAAAAGTTGAGGGTGGGGGGACCCGGGAGCAGAGGCTAAGAACACAGGTGAGGGTGGTCACAGGGTTGGGGGTGGGGTCTTGGAGTGTGCAGGCCTCCGAATGCCCAGGGCAGCATTTTAAAAACTGTGGGCTTCCAGACAGCAGGATTCTGACTCAGCAGGGCTGGGTGGGGTCGGGGAAGTAGGTACTTTCCTCAGGCTGCCCGGGTGAGGCTGAGCAGGGCTTCCAGAGTCAGGGCTCCAGGACGGTCGGAAGGAAGGCGGTGGCACGCGGGCCACAGGGAGGGTGGCCTGGAGGCCAGGGGACTGAGGAGGTGCCTGTCTCAGAGAACAGGCCCCTCTGGAAGTCCATGGGGAGGAAAGAGGCAGGTCTGGGTGATCAGGGAGGCGCAGACGGGCAGCCCCGACAGGCTCTGGTTTCCTACAGGCTGGACACAATCCCAGCCCTGCCACTTCCCGGCCGTGAGCCCCCAACTCTGGGCACCCTCAAACTGCCAAATGGAGATAATAATAGTGCCTGCCTCTAGGGAAGTTACGCCACATCGCTGGCATAACGTGCACAAAGTGCTTGGCCCTGTGCCCAGCACATAGTAAGTGCTCGATAAATAGCAGCAAATTATTCTAACTCGGAGGTTGAGGTGGGGAGAACCACCTCAAAAGCCATCCATCGTGGGTCTCTGCCAGCCAGACCTCTGGAACCCGCTCTGGCTGCCCGCCCTCCCTCAGACCCCTCCCTGGCTCTGGGCTGTCCCTTCTGGGAAGTTCCTGGCCTGCCCTGAGAGGGCAGCAGGAGAGCAGGCCCTGAGGAGGCCCCAGTGTCTGCACAAGCTCCGGCCTCCGGTCCTGGCCCTCACCCTCCTGTCCCCGTGGGAATCAAAGTTTTAAGCAAAATAAGCTCTAAGTTCATAAAACAACATAGTGATTAGGTATATGAATGATTTCTATGGTTCCAATTGTATTTTTCTAGAAAAGATGAAAATACGTGAGTCAACAGGGGAATTTCTATTTCAGGCAGTACAAAGGAAAGTATTTTAGGACCCCATTAACTTCTAGGATGGGGGGAAGGCGTTGGGTCCCCTTGTTCAGCCCCATTCTAGACCATGGGAGGGGGTCCCCAGGCTTTCTATCAGGCCTGCTTCCAGCCCAAGGGCATTCTGGGAGGTGGGGACAGTGACCCCTCCCTACCTGAGGCCATCCCCCTGTGGATGGCTACCCTCTGGAGGGCCAGTCCCTCTATCAGGGATAGAGAAGGGGAGTAATGGGCAGGACAGCAAGGCCGCTCACCTGGCCTGGGCTGAGAATCGCTGAACGACTGATTCATTCATCTGCATATTTACTAAGGGCCTCCTTGGTACATCTATCCCTGACAGTCTATCGGGAACACATAAAAATAAACACGCTAAAGAAACAGGCGTGGTGCTCTGCCGGCCTACAGCAAGGAGACCAGCACTCACGTGGGCTTCCCTGAGCCAGTGATGCTCCAGCTAAGATGTACTGGATGGGTCAGCACTAACAAGAATCCGTGGCTCAGTTTCCCCTCTGTAGAAAGGATTATCATGGACCTCTGTCAGGCTACTGTAGGAACACAATACATGTTAGCCATTAATATTTTTATGGACAGGCATGTGTACATCTAAGGGGCTGTATGGCCAGGGGCAACAGCAGAAGGGAAGAAGGGTCTGTCTGATTTGGGGGACAGGGATGGCATTGTGGAGGACAAGGCACACAGGAAAGCTTTTAATGGGTGACAGTTTCAGGGAACAGAGAAAGGGGTGGAATGGAATAGATATTCAAATAGAGGGGAGAGCATATGCAAAGAAGTAGAATTTGAGGTTTGGGACCTGTTTGGACCACAGCTTAGAGCTCTGTTAGGCTAAACTTGGGGTCCAGTTGGGCCATTCTGTGCAGATCCCCAAGGCCAGGCCAAGGTAGAGGGGAGACTTTGGGCGAGGGGCTAAAGTAGGAGTGAGGCAGAGTCAGGGGTGTGGAGGGTCTCAGGAAGGGACAGCACAAGCTTCCTCTCTCCTCCATCCCATGACTGGCAGCCACAGGTGCCTCTTGCCTCCGGCCCTCAGGCCTGTCCAACACCTCCCCTTACAAACCCTTCTCACCCACAGTATCACCGGGCAGCCAACTGGACCCCAAGCGGTTCTAGTGGTAAGGTGTGCATCACCCTCCTTTTAGAGACAAGGAAATTTAGGAACAGACATGCAGAGTACCCAGTCCACAGTCACATAGTAAGAAGTGGCAGGGCCAGGATTGGAACAGGGTCAGCGGATCTGGAATCCCTGCTTTTGGAGCCTCCCCCACCCCCCAGGCAGCCAGCACAGGGAGAGGCAGACCACTGTGCACAGGGTATCTGTTGTCCAACTAGATTCTAATCTGGAGGGTGAGGCCTGTGTCCTCTCTACCTAGCACACTACCCCTCACCTGAGGACATTATGTTTCTTGACCTGAATGTCTGAAGAAACTTCTAGAAAGTAGCCCTGGTCTCCATGTGGAGGGCTAGAGCTGGATGGGAAGCGGCTGGGAGGAGGGAGTGCATGACGCAGAATGGGGAACAAAGGCTTGGGCCATGGGGAGCAGAGCAGGATACCCCGAACACCTTGGCTGGAAGGTGGGTGCCCACAGGGGCGAGAAGATGCTGTGTCTGCAAATCACCCTGCCTCCAGCCACTGCTCACCACTTACCTCATCTCCTCCCTCAGTCCCTCCCGGTCACATCCACCCTCACATGACCCTCACCACGCCTGTCCCATGAAGCTGGCCAGGCTGACAGCTGGCATCGGTGCCCATGCTTTACACTCGGGGGCCCACGAGTCCCGAGTACTTCTCAGGCCCTGGGAACCCCACACGTATCCTCTCATTCAATCTTCCCCATTTGACAGACGGGAAACTGAGGCTCAGAAAGCCAACTTCCTGAGGTAGTCCAGCTAGTACACTAAAAAGAAGTGCCAACGTGCATCAAGCAGCCCTGGCCATATCATGGGCACCTGCAGACCCTGTGAAGGGGGTGGTTGAGCCAAACATGTCACCGCCAGCCCTGACTTGGCTCCTTTTTGTCATCAGGGGCAAGTGCCAGCTCCCTGGTGTGGCCGGGCACCTGGCCTCCACCTCGCCCTCCCTACCCAGCCTGGCCCCTCTCTTCACCTTCTCACTGCGACAGCACAGTGACTGTTGCCCAGACCTCCACCTCTCACAGGCCTCAGGCGCTCACACCTCTGGGCCCTCGTTCCTGCCACTCCTGACACCCCCGCCACCCAGACTATTCCAGCTTCCTGTCTTCCAGTAAGTTCTCTCTCCCTCTTGGGCTGGGAGCCCCTCTTTCAAACTTTCCTAGGACCCTATGCCTATCTCCTTAACATTCCCCACAGAGTCGCCAGCTCCTGGGGGGGCTTTTCTTGCTCTCCCCTCCATCCTCATGCCCCCCACCCCCACCCTGACACACCAGTGCCCACGGCTCCCCCACCGAGGCATATCTGAGTAGCTTTCCCAGAAGTGAAGGGGGGTCACAGAGGAATCCCACCGGCTTAGTGCTCCTGCTCACACCCTTCTGGGGCGTCTTCCGGGGCTGGGAGAGTCATCCGACCTCAGAGAACCAAGGCTGGCTGAGCCCCATCGCTTCTTCTTGCTGCACCCCAGCTCAGGCACCCCCCAACAAACACGCCCAAGCGCGCTCCCCTCCCCACCCCCGGTTCCAGAACTCACTATTTGCAGATATTTATAGCGCCCTCCTCCAGCCAGGTTCCCTCCCCGCCTTGGGCCGTGTAGTGCAAAGAGCGGGACACCCCTCCCCAGAACAAGGCTGGGGACTCTCTCCCCACTGGCCTCTGCCTGGTCCCCACGGGCAGCTACAGCCCCAGCCCCCGCACTCGCCCAGTACCCCGACTGCGCCTGGGCCTCCGCCGCCGCAGCCTGGGGTCGGGGGTGGGGAATGCGGGCGCTGCGGCCTCCCGCCCCCAGCCCCGCGCCGCGCCGGAGGTTGGGGGGCGGCGCAGAGCACAAAGCAGGGCTCCAGCCCCGCGCCTCGGGGACGCCCCCCGCCCAGCCGGAGCGATGAGGCTCTGCCCTCCGGGGCCAGGGAGAGCTCCGCGGAGCCGCCGGGCTGGGGGAGGGGGCGCCCGAGCTGAGGAGCTGCTTCTGCATCCCGCCCCCACCCGGCCCCCCAGCCCGGCGCCTCCGCCCCCGCCCCCAAGGGTCACGCTCCGAGAGGGGGGCCGTGGGAGCGGCGCGGGGGGGCGCAGCCAGCGCCGAGCTGGAGGCGCAGGGCCGGGAGCGCGGGGATGGAGGGGCTGCGGCGCGGGCCCCCCAGGACGCCAGGGTCAACTCACCCATCGCCCGCTGGGTCTCAGCATTGGCGGCAGCAGCGGCGGCGGCGGCTCCGCGGCCCCCGGGGCCCCCGGCGGGGAGATGCTGACGTCCGCCTCAGCCTCTCGCCCCATCCCGGGCTCCGGCGCTGGCGGCTGCGGCGGGCGCCCGGCATCGCAGGCGGCGCGGCCCCGGCCCGGCCTCGATCCCCGCCCCACACCCCCACCTCCACCCCGTCCCGCGGGCCCGGCGCGGCCGCTCGGCTGCACCCCGGGGTGGCGGCCGGGCGCGGGGGAGGGACCCCCGGCAGCGCGCGGCGGGTGCGGAGGCGAGGCCGAGCGCTGCGTGCAGAGGTGCCCGCTCCCGCCGGCTCGGGCGGCTCCGGCCCCCGCCCCGCCCCCAGCGCAGCCCCCTCCCCTCCCCCGCCAGCCGGGCTCCGCTCGCCGCGCCGGGCCGGGCCGGGGGCGCCTCGGACCGCAGACTCGGGCCGCCGCCGCTCCGCGCCTCCCGCGTGTGCTCGGATGGAACGTGTGTGAGTGAGTGAGTGTGTGCGCGCCCCTGCCCGGGACCGTGCGTGCGCCGGCCCACGGCCCGGGGCGTCCTGTGCGGCTGTGTGTGTGCGGTGCAAGCGGGGCGGGTCGGAGAGTGGGGGTCTGCTGCGCGCGTGGGGCTGCGTGTCGGGTTCTGTGTGCGTGTGTGCTGTGCATGTGTGGGTCTGTGTTCTGCAGTGTGCTTGGGGTTCGTGTGAGCCACAGTGTGTACCAGGTCTGTTCCTGTGTGTGCATGACGTGCAGATCTGTGTTCTGGTGTGTACGTGGATCCCGGCGGCTGTGCCTGCGTGTACCTAGACTGTGATTGTGTGTACACATCTGTGACTGTGTGCAGAGAAGCCTCTAGGTCTTGTGCGGCGCGCATGGCCTTGGGCGGCTGTGATTATGTGTACACACATCTGTGGCGGGTGCAGAGGCCTGGCCTTGGGGCGTGTGCATGGTTCGGGGCCATTAAGATGTGTACACAGGTCTGTGTCTGGCTGGGGTGCGGGTGGCCGGTGTATACCAGCCTGTATCCTTCCGACTCCCCCCATCCACGCAAATGCCCAAAGCCACCTGCCCATTCTCTTGGGGTAACTCCAGGGAGTAAACCGCCCCACCCCCACACCCCTCAGCGGCCACCCGAGGCCTAGCTGGCCCTGCCCATCTCTTGAGCCTCCTTTCCTGCCACTTGGCCACCGCAGTTCTCCGAGGGCTCACCATTTCACACCCTGGCTCCTCACGCCATTGCTCTGGGCCATCTCTCTCAGGGCTGGGAGGTGGCGCCAAGTGCTTCCCGCCCTTCCAGCGGTTCCGCTCTGGGGCCTGCGGAGTAGTCACTTCCGCCGTGGGTGCAGCGCACCCCGCGTATACAGCAAGCACTATTCCCGCCACTACGGAAGGTGCACGGCGGAGGGCAAGGAAATGTCTCCAGGTCTAGGTCTGGGCAAATGTGCCCAAGGGTGGTCCCATAGACCTTTGCTGAGCTATAACCGCGGCCTCGGGCTGGTCTTCCTGCTCCAGATGCCCCCATACCCACCATCATCTATCTTTGCCAAGCAGCCAGAGAGAACTTTCTTCAACATTCATCTGAGCGGGTCACTCTCCTGCCTGAAGCCTCTATGGCTCTCACTTGCCCTCAGCTTAAGTTCAGTGCCTGGAGGAGGCACAAGGAGGCCCTTGTCACCTGGCCCTACCCTTTCTCCTGCATTACCCACCACTGCCCTCCTCTTCCTGGAGGTTCACTCCAAGCCAAGAGTAGGCAAACTATTTTCTGTAAAGGCCCAATTGTAAATATTTTAGGATTTGCCAGCCATACAATCTCTGTTGCAACTACTCGACTCTGCCATTGTAGCATAAAATCAGCCAGAGACAGTACGTAAGGGAATGAGCACAGCTGTGTTCCAGTAAAACTTTATTTATGGACACTACGATTTGAATTTCATATCATTTTCACATGTCCTGAAACATTATTCTTTTGATTTTTTTCCTAACCATTTGAAAATGTAAAAACCATTCCTAGTTTGCACTGCTCCGAGTGCATCCCTGAGCCCTTTATAACATCTGCAGGACTCACCTGCTTCAGGTACTCTCACTCCTTCCAAATCCAATTCTATTCTACCCCTCCCACCCCCACCCCGACATGTCAGCCTCCTCTTCTCTCCCACCTGCCTCTGCAGCCACCTGCCTCGGCTCTCCCTGCACCAGCCGTCAGAGACTCCTGCCCGTCTGGAAAGGGCCGTGGCACAGACAGTTTTCTTCCCCAGAGGACTCTGCTCTCCCTCCCCTGGCATCCTGCAGTGATCTTGGGCTCCCCGCAGCCCACGGGAGAAGCACTGTGTCAAGTCTGGCTTCTCCGTTGGACTTGTTCTGGGCGTTGAGCAAACGTCAACGCTGGCCCCCATCCCCCACCCCCCGCCAAGTGCCAACACGGTCACAAAATATCACACCCACTGCTCCCAGCAGAGGGGAGGAGGTAAAGTGATGTGCCAAGTGCCAAGGTAACAGACTGGGAAGCCCTGGAGGCGCACTGGGACGCAGGTTTTGGGGCTTTCTGTTCCTCGCTTCCTTCGCCAGGATGCTCACATTGGGCAGTCACACTCATCTGTCACCTCGTGTGTACTCTCTCTCCCCGTGACCAGCTCTGCTCCCCCAAGACTATGAGCCCCGCAGGTCTGGAACAAGGCCTGAGCCACAAATGTGCTTTTTGTTCTTTAATTTTTTTAAGTGAATTTAGAATTGACTAGAAGCCCACATTCAAGGGAAAACAAAAAGAAAAAAAGTATAGCTGCACACAGTGCAAATTTGAAAATTACCAAAGGGTGTCCAAGGAAAGTACGCCCAGGCCATGGCCTCAGCACCCAGTTTCCCTTAAGTCAGTATCTTAACCTCATGACATTTTTCTTGATGCAGCTCTTTTTATGTGAAGCCATTTTGTTGTGACCTAATAACCAATCTAATACACTTACAGCTTAACTCTCTCGTTTTTTTTTAATAAGAAGAAAACAGACATGCTTGCCTGTCCCTGAGCCCCCAGCCCCTGCCCATGGGCAGAGTGAGGTAAGCGCCCCCGCAGTCGCAGTCGTGTGGAGGAACGAGAGTGGGACAGCCAGGGCCGGCGGGGCTCAGGCGTCCTGGGCCTGCTCTCCCTCCTCCCCCACGCGGTCTTTATTCTCTGACCTTTCCAGATTCCCAAGCTTCTTGAGAAGCTGCAGGGGAGTCAAAGTCCGCCTCTGTTTCCTCATGTGGCTCTCACAGTGTATTGAGGGCCGTGTGGCAAGTCCACGCCCTCCCAGCTCTTCAGAGGTGACAAATGACTTGCTCAGCCACACACACCGACCCCTGGAGGAGCCGGGCACCCGAGGCCCTCCCTCTCCCAGCTGAGGCCCAGTGGCCCCAGGAGCCCCTGCAGAGAGAGCTGGCAAAAGGGGCAACAGCCACTCCTTCCTCCGGCGCGTCCCCTCTCAGTCTCTTGTCCTGAGCATTTATACGGGCCTAGCACACAGTAGGTGCTCAGCAGGTGGAGAAGCTGAATACCAGGGTGATTAAGACCTGGGTTCTAATCCAGCTCCACCACAGTCATTTCAGTGCCCAAAGCCTCAGAGTCATCACTGTCCTGACATCACGTTGATATCAGTGCAATCTGGACCGCACCATCCTCTTCCTCCCCCCTGCTCACTTCCTGTCCCACCTCCCAGCCATCCACAGGAACATGGGGGAGCACGGAAGCTTGGTAGGTGGTCCTCCTGCCCCACCCCCTCCTCTGCGGGCCAGGCTGCATGACAGGGAGGCTGTGGGAACGGAGCTGGGAGAAGCCCAGATACAAGATTAGCAAGCCTCAGGCGGTGTCGCCTTACAGCCCTGCCATCCCCTTTCACCTGGAGCTGATTTGGCTCCAGGAACAATTGCTAGGTCTGTTATCCCTTCGGCAGCTGCTGCCTGGCCCACAGAGCCGCATTCCACCCTTCCTGGGTCATCTCACTCCAGGCCCTGGGTCTCCAGGTGGGGAGTCTCCTGATTCATGCCATGAGGGCCAAGCACCAGCCCCGCCAAGGCTCTGGGTGGGCAGGGAACGTGGCGGTGCAGTGGGCCGGGTGAGCTGGCTCCAGTCCGGAGCCCTACTAGCGGGGCCAGGGCTCTGCGCTCAAAGCCTTGGCTTCGTCATCTGCAGAATGGGAATGCAGGTGGCTGCCTACCAGCCTGTGGGGAGGACAGGGAGGTAGAATGTGTGAAAGGGCAGCACTGGGCAGGCTCCATGGGTATTCAGTAAATGTTCTGTTCCCTTCCTTCCCCATCACCTGCTAGGTGAAGTCATCAGACCTCATCACACGTACTCCACGCACCCGTCCATTCATTCATTGCTGAGCCCTCTCAAGGGCACACAGCAGGCAGCCCTCTGAGACGCTTGCTGTTGCTCCAGCTTTTCTCATCTCTGCACCTGGCATTTATAAGCCCTACCCAGACAGCCCTTCTGGAAAAACTCTTACTCACCCTTCAAGACCTAGACCAGATGTCCCCTCCCCCGAAGGCCCTTGAAGGGACTTTGGTTTCCAGGGTTCCCACCTCAAGGCCTTTATTGCTACTAGACTGCCTACAATGCCCTTCCCAACCCTGTCTCTGGGTGTTTATTCCACCCATCCCAGCCTCCAGGGCACAGCTCAGATGCCACCTCTCCACAGAATCAGAATCCCTTCTCAGGCCGGCCCGTGGCTCACTCGGTAGAGTGTGGTGCTGATAACACCAAGGCCACGGGTTCGGATCCTGTATAGGGATGGCCGGTTTGCTCACTGGCTGAGCGTGGTGCTGACAACACCAAGCCAAGGGTTGAGATCCCCTTACCGGTCATCTTTTAAAAAAAAAAAAGAATCCCTTCTCAATTCCCCTCATCTGAATTTCATCTTCTCAGCCCACCACAGGTGGTCTGATGCTCTCTTAGGACCTGATCACTTCCTGTCTGGTATCCTGGGTTCCCTGCCTGGCCTTGCTGTGAGCTCTTTGGGTACTAGGATGAAAAGGGTTTCCCCAGGCACCCAGCTGGTGCTGGGGGACAGAGGACCCTAAGGGAGGGGCCCCTGTTGCTCCAGGTTGAGTGTCTGGGCCAAGTCCTGCTGATTAGGCTCTCTCTGCCTAGATGACCTTGAACAAGTCCCTTCCTCTCTGCAAGCCTCAGTTCCCACACTTGTTAAGTAGGGGCAATGGATTAGACAGGGATCTGTTACTTGGAAGATCAGGGAGTCCAGAAATCTCCTAAAATTCCCCATAGCATGCCGTGTGTGTTTGTGAACATGTGTGCGCGTGGATGCTCAGGTGTGGACATGGGTTGAATGTATGCCTGTGGCTGTGTGAGCGTGTACATGCCTGTGTGAACATGGGTGTGTGTATATATGTGCAGAGGTGTGATGCGTGTGTGCACCTGTCTGTGTATGTGCGAGTGCACGCATATGTGCACATTTTTCTGGGGGAGGGTCCGTGGCTATTAATCAAGGTCTCAAAGAAGTCAGGAGCCAGATGAGGAATCCTGGGCTCTCCAGTGCTTCCGGGACCCCTCCTGCTGGAAGGAATCCTGTGGGCCCCAGGAGCGCCGGCTCATCTCGCCCCTCCACTGCCCTCACCTGCATTCTTGCAGCAGCTACCCCACTGGTGTTCCTGCCCCCGCCCCACAGAAAGCGGAAGTCAGCTCACCTCCCTCCTCTGCTCAAACCCTGATGTGGCTTCCTTCCGGAGAGAGGCCACAGTCCTTCTGGTACCTGCAAGACTCTGCCTGGTCTGGCCCTGGTCCCTCCCTGGCCTCCTCTGTCCCCAGGTGCTGGCTGTTCACCCAGCCGGGATGCTCTTCCCCTGGGTACCGGTGGTCCCTTGGAGCGCAGCCCCCGATCCCTCTGCTTACTCTCCTTCTTCCCTCCATAGCGCACTTCACTTTGCGGCATGCTAGACGATTTACCCCCTAAGTTTCTTGTTTTGCCTGTCTCCCCCTCTAGAACACGAACGTGAGGAGGGCAGGGATCATTGCCCACTGCTGTATCCCAGCACTGAGTCCAGTCTGGCACACAGTAGGTGCTCAGTAAATATTGCTGCATAGGAAGGAAGCCTCAGACAACCCTTCCCTGTCCTCTACGTGTGTGCTTGGGGACACCTGTCATCTGTGAGTGTCTGCTGCTGAGGACATGAGGGCTGGTGAGAGCTAGAGAAAGGAGGGCCAGCCCTCCAGGCCAGGGAAGACCCCTGCCCTGCAAAAGTCCCCCTGTTAGGACCAGGGTTGCTGGGTGGCACAAGTGGATGTGACTCAGCATGCAAATCACCTTTTGTACCATAAACTGCACACTTAGCCGGGCTCTGGCCACTGCTCCTAGGAAACTCAGGAGCTGGCTCTCTCTCCAACCCCCACCATGTTGCCCCCACACACCTCACATACTGGGTCCGCAGGTGAGGAAACTGAGACACAGCAAGAAGAGATTGAGCCCACTCAATGACCGAATGGCAGAGCCAAGACTCAGACCCAGGTCTGGGACTCCAAAGCCAGCACTCTGGCCACTGGGGGAGTGTTGGCCCCTCCCAGCTCCCCACCCAGCAGGTCCTCTCTCCCACAGTGGCCGGCCCCACAGAGAGAGAGAGAAAGGTGAGCACACGGGGCTGATGTGGATCTATTCATTTATTGAGCCTCTACTGCATGCCAGGCTCAGGCTCCAGGCTATCATGGAGGTGGAGGTGAGTTAGACATGTCCCTGCCTCCAGGAGAGCCTGGGACACTGGGGGGGCAGGGAAGAGACAGAAGACAGAAGACAGCAAGAGGCACAGTTCACTTGTGGAGCCAAGGAGGGTGGGGTAGCATCTCAGGCCTCAAGATTGGGGCAGATTTGGAAACATAGCACAGTGGGGGTACATGCACGGTGCATTTAGGACAGGGGGCTAGTCATGGAAAGTGTGTAGGGCATCCAGAGGGAGGTAATCCAGGCCGAGAACCCTGGCAAGTTTCAAGGATGCCCCAGACACTGAGAGTTGGACTGAGTCACTGGGTGGAAGCTGAGCAAACGACACCCCCCGCAGCCCGTGGTCAGCCTAGAGGGTGGCCTGCTGGAGTGAAGCTTGGAGACTGGATGCCTGCGGGGAACAGGCTGAATCACACCAGCGGCCCCAACTGGTTTTGTCTTGCCTCGGCACCGTTGGAGAAAAGTAGACACCCCCAACCCGTGTGCACATGCCTGGCACACGAGGCCCCAGGCCCTCAGCGCACACGCACAGAACAAGCCCCCATCTGCCCGCATATGCACCCACTGGGAGGCTCCCCATCCCAGTGTCACAAACACATGCACTCTCTCTCACACTCACACAACCTTGCACACACAGACACACCCCATGTGCACACACAGGGCACACGCCTGAGCCCACATAGCCCTGCTGGGCACTCCCCACAAACTCACATGACAACATTCCATAGGGTTACCGAAGGGAGGGCAGGGCTGATAATGGTGAAGTCCAGACAGGTGGTGACAGCAACCCAGAGCCTCTCTCCAGTCTCCCGACCCCTGCTCTCACCACACCCTCCCACACCCCAGCACCTGCTCTGGGGAAGGTGCCTCGAAACGTGGAGGGGGCCAGCGAGGCTGACTCCTGGCCGTCCATCTTCCAGCAGCCTCAGCTCCGCGGCGGTCAGTGAACTTCAGGTTCTGTCCTCACCCGGCGGCTGTGCGGCCACAGGGAGGTGGGCAGAGGCCAGACCTAAAGAGCAGCCTTAGGAACATCCAGTCTGCACTTGCCTGACCCTGAAAAGCACAGGCCAAGAGGTGACCTGCTAGGGTCAGCAGGTTCTCTAGTCCTTTCGATGACCAGAAACTTGTATAAACCAGGGCACCGCTGGGGGCCCTACTTAGGGGTCCGGGCTGTCCACCAGAGGCCAGGCAAGTGGGAAGAACTGGAGGAAGGGAGAAATTCATCCACAAAATCTAAGGTCGGCCACAGAGAAAGGCCACAGGGCCAACTCTCCACCTGGAGGCCTGAGCTGGCAGCAGGAAGCTCAGCCACTGACCTTGAACCCATGCACACTTTGAGGCTGTTGAGCTGTCCAAATGCGGCTCGGCTGGGCCTTACACCTGCAAACTTGTGGCGGGGAGGGGCCCAAGGTCATCTCGGAGCTCCCCCCATCTCATGCCTCTGTGCTCAAAGGCTCCTATGACATGACACTCACTCTGCCAGACAACAACTCCTTCTTGTGGGCTGTTTGGGACATTAGGAGTCCCAGAACTCACCACTTAGAACTGGTCAGAGCAAGTCGGTTTCTTCACCTGCACCGTGGTCCTTCAGAAATTTGGCAAGTCCTTCACCTTCTTCTCCCAGGGCCTTTAGTGGTTCCTCCTATGACATGGTTTCCAGACCTTTCCCTCCCAGCCACTCCCTAGACACGGCCTGACCAGCACAGACACACGGGGAGGGCCGCGCCCCTCCCCTGACCGGCCTGTTCTTCAGTCTGCCGGCTTTTGTCTGTCGCCGCTGCGGCCCCCTGCGAGCTGCTTCGTGAAGAATGGGGTTGGCACTTGGAAAGGCTCAGGTGCTCAGAAAACATTCTGGTTTAAAAAAGCCTCAGCCACATGATGGTATAGAATTGTGGGTAGAACATGGATTAGGAAGGCAGCGTTCAAATTCTGCTGTCGTTGTGGCTATGGGCCAGTCGTTGAACCTTTGTGTGCCACGGTTTCCTCGTCTGTAACATGGGAATAAGAATCCAATCTGCTTCACAGGTGTGTTAGGATGAAATAAATGCGCACATGTTAAGCGCTTAGAGCGTAGTGAGTGCTGTTATGACTACTCTCCATAGGCGGTTGTTGTCCAGAAACTCTGGCTGCTCAGAGTCCCCCCTCCTTCTGGGAGTTTACGGTCATGAAATCTCCTAGTTGGGAGGGTCTTTGACAGCCATTGAGTTCCAGCCTACCCCCCATTACACCAGTGAGGAAGCGGGGCTCAGAGAGAGGCTGGGGCCTGCCCAGGGCCATAGGAAGCTGCTAGATGAGACTCCAGAGCCACAACCTTCAACCCATGGCCCCCAGGCCCAGATCTCTCCTCCTGGCCGTACGTTGACATGCTTCAGGATGCTTGACCCCCAGCCCCAATCAGGACGGGAGCTATGGACGCTGAGGCTCCACCAGGACCGGGGCCTGAGCAGAAGAGACACCCTGCTTCTGACAACTTTGCTTAGAGTATAGAGCACCACCCTCAGCCCGGGGCCAGGGGCTCTGATGAGTCTGGACTTTCTGGGGCCTGCTGGCTTGTGCCTTCTTGGAGGAGGCCAGTGGCCCAGGCAGGAGTGGAGAGAGCCAGGAGCTGGGTTCTAGAAAGGCCCACCCCTCTTGACTCCCTGAGAGCCTGGCCTTGGGAATTCCTCAAGGGAGCTTGGCCTCTCCCAGTTCACAAAACTGGCTCTCAGGACTTGTTCCCACCATGGGCGTCAGCCCAGCAGGGGAGGAGGTAACTAAGGCCCGGGCAAGGCAGGGCTGGGTGGCGGGGGCTGTGCAGCAGGGCGGGGTGGGGCTGGGCTGAGCAGGGAATTCCTGCCCCAGGGTCTGACTGAGACCCCCACGCTGGCCTCTCTTACTCCCTCTGCCCTGGGGGCTGCCTGGCCCGGCAGAGCAGGGTTAGGGAAGGTCAGAGCCAAGGGACTGTGCCAAGGGCTCAGAGTCCATGGGTGGGACGTTGGCCGGATAGGATCTGTGGTGTCTGCCAGCACCACCAGCGCCCTGCCCTGCCTGCCCCTCAGCCCTTCACTCAGGAGCTGTTTGACCACGATCCCCAACGATCCCCAGGGATTGGAGTCAGACTGGGGTGCAAGAAGGAATCAGGAACCTCGTGCATTGCAGATGGGCATGTAAACGGTGCAGCTGCTGTGGAAAAAATTAAACATAGAATTTCCATATGACCCAGCAATTCCATTTCTGGGTATATACCCAAAAGACATGAAAGCAGACTCTCGAAGAGCTATTTGCACACCCATGTTCATAGCAGCATTCGTCACAATTGCCAAAAGATGGAAGCAGCCCAAGTGTAAATGAACAGGTGCGGATAAACACAACACAGGGTCTACACACTCAGTGGAACATTATTCAGCTTGAAAAAGGAAGGGAGCTCTGATGAACCTCGAGGTCATTATGTGAAGTGAAATGAGCCAGACACAGAAAGACAGATAGTATGTGAGTTCAGTTGTCCGAGGCGTACGAGAGGCCAAGTGCACAGAGACAGAGTGGAGTGGTGGTTTCCAGGGCTGGGGGAAGGGGACAATGGGAGACGCTATTTAATGAGCATGTAGTTTCATTTTTGAGGTGATAAAAAAGTTCTGGAGATGGGTGGTGGTGACGATTGCACGACAAGGTGAAGGCACCTGATGCCAGTGAACTGTACGCCTAAAAGTGGTAAAAATGGTAAATTTTATGTTATGTATGTTTTACCATAATTAAAAAAAGAGGAGTTAGGAGAAGGGGAGCAGGCATGGGGGAAGAGATGGAGGATGCGTCCGAGTGATGGTGACAGGGATCGTCGCAGCAGCGCACGCAGCGCCGACCACGGGCCTGGCAGCGTCTGCACAGATGCACCAGCTAACAGGGCAGACTCAGGCTACCTGCGCCTACATCCCGATTCACCAACCGTGTGACCTCAGGCAGGTTACTTGACCTCTCTGTGGCTTTGTTTTCTCATTTGTAAAGTGAGGAATATTCTGTAATCATAGAACCCACCTCGTAGGGCTGTTGGGAGGATTAAATGAGTTCTGGATGTTAAGTGCCCTTCTGGGTCAGGGCCTGGCCCAGAGTGATCACGTTTGACCTTCCTTTCTTCCCATTTCTCGGATGAAACTGAGGCATGAAGCTGTTAAGTAAGTTTCCCAAGATCGTACAGCAAATGAGTGGCAGAGCCGGGGTTCAACTACACTGCCTGTGCTGGGTGGGCGGCCACCGTGCAGGTTCTGAGGCCTCTTAGGGGTGCAGGAGGGAAAGGACACACCCTGGTCTCCTCCCCTCAGTCAATATCATTACCTGGGGACATTTTCTTAGAACCTGAGAGGCTCGGTGGGGCCAGGAAGGAGCTACTGCCCGGAAGTTAGCAAAGCCTAGGAGGGGCCCATAGTGTGTTGTCACCAGCAGGAAGAACAGGCCTGGCCTCATTCCCTACTGGGGACTGGCAATCCACCCCTGTGGGGTTAGGGTGCACAGGGCTGAGCTAGGGAAGGAAAGGTCCAGAGGCTTGAGGAGAAAGGGCTCTGGGGCCTTGGTCCTCCTGGGCCTGGCCACAGCCAGCTTATCCTTCTAGTCCCACTGCCTCTTGGGCCCTCCCTCCTCCCCCTCAGCTCTCCCACCCTGTTTCACGGAGAGGTGGGCTCTGAGGGCAGGGATCCTGGGGCACAGAACTGTCTGCCAAGATGGCTACAGCAATTCCACCCCTCCCTAGGCCAGGGGCCACACGGCCCATCATCCCCCTCCCCTGGAATCTGGGCTGGGCTGTGACTTGCTTTGATCAATAGGATGAGGTGGAAGTCACTGGAAATTTCCAGGCCTAGGCCTTGAGAGCCCTTGCATTGCCCATTTTCTCCAGCTTGGAAGCCAGAGGCCATGGAAGGAAATCCGATTACCTGCTGCTGCAGAGAGAGGCCACGAGGAAAGAGAAGCCCTGGAGACCATGAGCGGAGGAGAGAGGCCCGGCCAGCCCCTGCTGTGCCAGCCTGCCCCGCAGTGGGGTGGTGGACCTGTGAGGGAGGCCAGTGGGCCACCCCAGCTGACCCTATGTACAGCAGGGACGATGGCGTGACAGACAGATACAACCCCTGCTTCCGCAGGGTGGCCTGGGCAACTCCCATAACCCCTCTGCAACTTGGTTTCCCCCACAACAGGGATAACAACAGCACCGGCATGGCTTGGGGTACAGAGAAGGGGTGCAGAGTATGTGAGTGGGGTGAGTGGAGCTCGGGCTGGCCCAGAGGTTGTGTTCAAGAAACATGAGCCGTTTTTATTATTATTAGAGGTCTGGAGACTCAGCCGCTCTCAGATCCCTGTAGGTTCATTCTTTCCCCCCTCTCAAGGAGGTCACTAGGCTCCTGGACTCTGGGCCTTTGGAGTTAAAAAGTTCTCCGGGACTGAATCAGACAGGCTCTCCCCAGCTGGACAAAGTCTCCAGGAACCTGGAGACACCAGGATGCTTTTTTTTTTTTTAAATTTAAAAAGATGACCAGTAAGGGGATCTTAACCCTTGACTTGGTGTTGTCAGCACCGCACTCTCCCAAGTGAGCCACGGGCCGGCCCGACACCAGGATTCTAACAAGAGCTACTACTGCTGCAGGGACACGTACCATGCGCCATGTCTGAGCACCAGTGACCTCACTTCTGAGCCTCCCAACCATGTCATGAGGCGTGTGAATGTGGACCCCACTCATGGAGCTGGGTGGCAGAGGGGCTGTTTCTAAATCAGGTTGGGGTGAGAGTCGCTCCTCCCTTCCTGGGCCACCCCCTCCAGCCTCCCAGGAGGATTCGGGGCCCCACTGATTCCCACAGTGTTCCCACCCACCAAGTCTGAGCTCATCCTACAGGTAGATAAGCCAAGGCTCAGAACTGGAAAGTGACACGCCCCAGATCATGCAGCCATGTTGTGCAATGTGATGGCCAAGTGGAGTCAGAGACCTGGTCCAAGTCCCAGGCCCCTACCCCTACCCCAAGTTGTGTGACTTCGGGCAAGCCGACCCTTCCTGAGCCTCCCTTTCCCCATGTGGAGAATTTGGTGGAGCTAGAGACCACACCAAGTCCATGATTTCTTCACTAGCTGGGGATTTCTTCACTAGCAGGTGCAGACTCACAGCAGATCTGGACCAGGCCCGAGGGCACAGAGATGTCACAATCTGCCCCCCGCCCCCCACTCTTTTCCTCCCGGTGCTTGCAGTCATATGACACATTTACCGTTTCCTTGTGGTCTCTCTTCCTTCTTGGGCAGGGCCTTAATTTTGTTCCTAATGAGTGCTGGGCACGTACTAGAGACCAGTTGAGGCTTGGGATGTAGCGGGGAGGTGACAGGGATTGGGGCTGGGACTGAGGTGGGGCTGAGGTGGGGCTGGAGACAGGAGATGAGCCCAACCGGACTTGGTGCTGTAGGGGATATGTGTGGGGCAGGGGGGAGTTGTGGGGCTGACTCCCAGGGATCTGATGGGGAAGGCTGCCCCTAGGCCACCCACCCCTGACAGCCAGGCTCAGAGGCTGGGTTCCAGGTGTGATATCCCCAGGTAGAGCTGGGGTGACCTCAACACCCCCTGGGCCAGGGCTGGTGCCCATCCTCACCCCATCTCCTGCTCCCATTTCCGGGCCCAGGATGCAGGAGCCTCCCCCGGAAGGCTTCCCTGACTCCCCTGCTCCCCGCCCCACAGTGAATTCCTCCTTGCTCTACGCTTGCGTTTATTCATCCACACACCACTTAATCACTCACTCACTCAGAAAACATTTCTGCGACTGGCCCTGAATGCTGGCCCCATGGGGACACAGAGATGACAGTGCTTCAAGGGAGACAGACCCAGAAGCCAAACCACAGCATTACACAAAACCAAGCAATGCTCGAATGCTCTTTCAGAGAAAAAATTTCTTGTAGATCCTGGGGTTGTCTTCAGTGATTTTTATTATAGCGTTTCTTAAATATGCACAGATGCTGAGCCAGGTATAATCCTTTTGTGCTTATGTTTGCCTCCAACATTAGAACCAAAGCAAATTTACAAAACGAACATAAAGAATATCGCAGAACCAATAAAAATTCAAATTGACAACAGGAAGGGACTGTGCAGGCTCTGGCCACAGACAGGGCGGTCAGCAGTCAAGTTGTCTAAGGAGGGGCTGGTGCTCTAGGGCCGGGCAGCCTTGACCACCAAGTGGGGGCCAAGTGAGGCCATTCATCTCCCTGTATCCCCTGTTCACCCCCACCCACCTGCAAGGCCCCGGCTGGGGCAGCGCCTGACAGCTCGCGGCCGTCCAGGCACAGGGCCTCAGCTGGGCTGTTTCCCCACATCTTTTCTCATTAGCCACTAGGACTATAAAGTCTCATCGCCCTGGTCAACACAAACCCAAACACACCGGGAGCAGGACTTTTCTTTTTCATTGTGGTAAAATGTACATAAAATAAAATTTACCATTTTAACCACTTTTAAGTGTACAGTGCAGTGGCATTAGGACCGTTCACACTGGTGTGCTACCATCTCCACCGTCCACCCCCAGAACTCTTTTTATCTTGCAAAACTGAAATTCTCTACCCATTAAACAATTAACTGCCCATGCCCCCCTCCCCCAACCCCTGCCACCTGCCATTCTCCTGTCTCTATGAATGTGACTACTCCAGGTATTTCATATAAGTTGAACCATGCACCATTTGTCTTTTGTGACTGGCTTACTTCACTTGGCATAGGTCCTCGCGGTTCATCCGTGGTGCAGCATGTGTCAGAATTATCTACCATATGACCCAGCTATTCCACAGCTGGGAATATACCCAGAGGAACGGAAATCATCATGTCAAAGGGATACCTGCACTCCAGTGTTTACTGCAGCTCTATTTACAATAGCCAAGAGTTGGAACCAGCCCAAATGTCCTTCATCAGATGAGTGGATAAATAAAATGTGGTACATCTATGCAATGGAGTACTACTCTGCTATAAAAACGAATGAAATACTGCCATTCACAGCAACATGGATGGACTAAGAAAAAATATTATATTAAGTGAAATAAGTCAGGCACAGAAAGAGACATACCACATGTTCTCACTTATTTGTGGGAGCTAAAAATAAATAAATAAATAAATAAACAAATGGTGTGGGGGGGAGAAGACACAACAATCACAACAATTACTTGAACTTTTTACGACAACTGAACAGATATGATGTAGCAGGGAGGGGAGAGAGCGGGGGAAGAGGATCAGGTAAGGGTCATGAAAATCAACTACAATGTATATTGAAGAGTTAAAAAACTGAATAAAATATATAAAGCCATAAAAAAAAAGACAAGTGGGGGCCGGCCCGTGGCTCACTCAGGAGAGTGCAGTGTTGATAACACCAAGGCCATGGGTTCGGATCCCATATACGGATGGCCGGTTAGCTCACTAGCTGAGCGTGGTGCTGACAACACCAAGACAAGGGTTGAGATCCCCTTACCGGTCATCTTTAAAAAAAAAAAAAAGACAAGTGAACAGATATGATGTTGATGGGGGGAGAGGGAGGGGGAAAGAGGAATTGGTAAAGGGACATGAAAATCAACTACATTATATATTGATAAATTTTTTTTTTGGAGTTTTATTTTTATTAAATTTTATTTTGTCAATATACAATGTGGTTGATTATTGTGGCCCATTAACGAAACCTCCCTCCCTCCTCACTCTCCTCCCTCCCACCCAACAGTGTCCTTTCTGTTTGCTTGTTGTATCAACTTCAAGTAATTGTAGTTGTTATGTCTCCCCCGTTTTTTTTGTGTGTGTGTGTTTGTGTGTGTGTGTGTGTGTGTGTGAATTTATTTATTTATTTTTAGCTCCCACCAATAAGTGAGAACATGTGGTATTTCTCTTTCTGTGCCTGACTTGTTTCACTTAATATAATTCTCTCAAGGTCCATCCATGTTGTTGCAAATAGCAGTATTTCATTTGTTTTTATAGCTGAGTAGTATTCCATTGTGTAGATGTACCACAATGTCCGTATCCACTCATCTGATGATGGACATTTGGGCTGGTTCCAACTCTTGGCTATTGTAAAGAGTGCTGCGATGAACATTGGGGAACAGGTATACCTTTGACTTGATGATTTCCATTCCTCTGGGTATATTCCCAGCAGTGGGATAGCTGGATCATATGGCAGATCTATCTGCAATTGTTTGAGGAACCTCCATACCATTTTCCATAGAGCCTGCACCATTTTGCAGTCCCACCAACAATGTATGAGAGTTCCTTTTTCTCTGCAACCACGCCAGCATTTATTGTTCAGAGTCTCTTGGATTTTAGCCATCCTAACTAGGGTGAGATGGTATCTCAGTGTAGTTTTGATTTGCATTTCCTGGATGCTGAGTGATGTTGAGCATTTTTTCATATGTCTGTTGGCCATTTGTATATCTTCCTTAGAGAAATGCCTTCTTAGCTCTTTTGCCCATTTTTTAATTGGGTTGCTTGTTTTTTTCTTGTAAAGTTGTTTGAGTTCCTTGTATATTCTGGATATTAATCCTTTGTCAGATGTATATTTTGCAACTATTTTCTCCCACTCTGTTGGTTGTCTTTTAACTGTTAATTGGTTTCTTTTGCTGTGCAGAAGCTCTTTAGTTTGATATAATCCCATTTGCTTATTTTTCCTTTGGTTGCCCGTGCTTTTGGGGTCGTATTCATGAAGTCTGTGTCCAGTCCTATTTCCTGAAGTGTTTCTCCCATGTTTTATTTAAGAAGTTTTATTGTTTCAGGGTGTATATTTAAGTCCTTAATCTATTTTGAGTTGATTTTAGTATATGGTGAGAGGTATGGGTCTACTTTCATTCTACTGCATACGGATATCCAGTTCTCCCAGCACCATTTGCTGAAGAGGCTGTCTCTTCCCCAGTGTATAGGCTTGGTGCCTTTGTCAAAGATCAGATGGCAGTAAGTGTGTGGGTTGATTTCTGGATTCTCTATTCTATTCCATTGATCAGTGTGTCTGTTTTTATGCCAGTACCATACTGTTGTGGTTATTATAGCTTTGTAGTATAGTTTAAAGTCAGGTAGTGTTATGCCTCCAGCTTTATTTTTTTTTGCTCAGCGTTGCTTTGGCTATGCGTGGTCTTTTATTATTCCATATAAATGTCTGGATAGTTCTTTCCATTTCTGAGAAAAATGTCATTGGAATTTTGATGGGGATTGCATTGAATTTGTATATCACTTTGGGTAGTATGGACATTTTCCCTATGTTGATTCTTCCAAACCAAGAGCATGGGATATCTTTCCATCTTCTTGTATCCTCTCTAATTTCTCTCAGCAGTGGTTTGTAGCTCTCATTATAGAGATTTTTCACCTCCTTGGTTAACTCAATTCCTAAGTATTTTATTTTTTTCGTGGCTATTGTAAATGGGCAGGCTTTCCTGATTTCTCGTTCTGCATGTTCACTATTGGAGAAAAGAAATGCTACTGATTTTTGTGTGTTGATTTTGTATCCTGCTACTGTGCTGAAATCATTTATCAATTCCAACAGTTTTTTTGTAGAGGTTTTAGGCTGTTTGATATATAGGATCATGTCATCCGCAAACAGGGACAGTTTGACTTCATCTTTTCCAATCTGGATGCCCTTTATTTCCTTCTCTTCTCTGATTGCTCTGGCTAGTACTTCCAACACTATGTTGAATAGGAGTGGTGAGAGTGGGCATCCTTGTCTAGTTCCTGTTCTTAAAGGAAAAGCTTTCAGCTTTTCCCCATTCAGGATGATATTGGCAGTGGGTTTATCGTATATGGCTTTAATTATGTTGAGACACTTTCCCTCTATACCTAACTTATAGAGGGTCTTTGTCATGAATGAGTGCTGAATTTTATCAAATGCTTTTTCAGCATCTATAGAGATGATCATATGGTCTTTGTGTTTGACTTTATTAATATGGTGTATCACATTTATTGATTTGCGTATGTTGAACCAACCTTGCATCCCTAGGATGAATCCCACTTGATCGTGGTGAATAATTTTACGTATGTGTTGCTGTATTCTGTTTGCTAGTATTTTAGTGAGGATTTCTGCATCTATATTCATCAAGGATATTGGCCTGTAGTTTTCTTTTTTGGTTATATCTTTACCTGGTTTTGGTATCAGGATGATGTTTGCTTCATAGAATGAGTTTGGGAGATTTGCGTCTGTTTCAATCTTTTGGAATAGTTTGTAAAGAATCGGTGTCAATTCCTCTTTGAATGTTTGGTAAAATTCTGCTGTGAATCCATCTGGTCCTGGGCTTTTCTTTGTTGGGAGCCTTCTGATAACAGCTTTAATCTCCTTTATTGTTATTGGTCTGTTCAAATTTTCTACGTCTTCATAGTTCAGTTTTGGGAGCTTGTGTGTGTCCAGAAATTTATCCATTTCCTCCAGAATTTCAAATTTGTTGGCATATAGTTGTTTATAGTAGTCTCGAATGATTCCTTGTATTTCAGATGAATCAGTTGTAATATCGCCTTTTTCATTTCTAATTTTTGTTATTTGAGTCTTCTCTCTTCTTTTTTTTGTTAGCCATGCTAATGGTTTGTCAATTTTATTTATCTTTTCAAAAAACCAACTTTTTGATTCATTGATCTTTTGAATTGTTTTTTTGGTTTCAATTTCATTATGTTCTTCTCTGATCTTAATGATTTCTTTCCGTCTGCTAACTTTAGGTTTGGATTGTTCTTGTTTTTCTAGTTCTTTAAGGTGAAGTGTTAGGTTGTTCACTTGCCATCTTTCCATTCTTCTGAGGTGAGCATTTAATGCAATAAATTTCCCCCTTAATACTGCTTTTGCAGTATCCCACAGGTTTTGGTATGATGTATCATTATTTTCATTAGTTTCAATAAATTTTTTGATTTCCTGCTTGATTTCTTCTTGGACCCATAAGTCATTAAGTAGACTGCTGTTTAATTTCCAAGTGTTTGTATAGTTTCCAGAATTTCGTTTGTTATTAATTTCTAGTTTTAATCCATTGTGGTCTGATAAAATACATGGGATAATTCCAATTTTTTTGAATTTATTGAGACTTGATTTGTGACCTAATATGTGATCTATCCTGGAGAATGATCCATGTGCTGATGAGAAGAATGAATATTCTGAGGTTGTTGGATGGAATGTTCTGTAGCTATCTGCCAAGTCCAATTGGTCTAGAGTATTGTTTAGATCTTGTGTTTCTCTGCTGATTCTTTGCCTAGACGATCTGTCCAATATTGACAGTGGGGTGTTCAGGTCCCCTGCTATTATGGTATTAGTGTCTATTTCCTTCTTTAGGTCTAATAGAGTTTGTTTTATAAATCTGGCTGCTCCAACATTGGGTGCGTACATATCTATGATTGCTATGTCTTCTTGATGGATCAGTCCTTTTATCATTACGTAGTGTCCCTCATTGTCTCTTTTTATGGTTTTTAGTTTAAACTCTATTTTGTCAGATATAAGAATAGCTACTCCAGCTCGTTTTTCTTTTCTGTTTGCATGGTAAATCTTTTTCCATCCTTTCACTCTATGTGAGTCTTTATGGGTGAGGTGGGTCTCTTGAAGGCAGCATATAGTTGGGTCCTCCTTTTTAATCCAGTCAGCCAGTCTGTGTCTTTTGATTGGGGGAATTTAAGCCTTTTACATTAAGAGTTGTTATTGAAAAGTGTTGATTTATTCTAGCATTTTATTGATTGTTTGGTTGTCTTAGGTGTCTTTTGTTCCTTGCTTTCTGACTTACTGTTTGTTTTCTGTGTTTGTTGTTTCCTTAGTTTGTAGATAGCGTTTTTGTTTGTTTGTTTTCTCTTCATGAATGCCATTTTTATTATACTAGTGGGTTTTGATTTTTCTTGGGTTTTTATGGCAGTGGTAGCTATTTTTCAGGAACCAAACCCAGTACTCCGTTGAGGATTTCTTGTAAGGGTGGTCATGTGGTAGTGAACACCCGCAGTTTTTGTTTGTCTGAGAAATATACTATTTGCCCTTCATTTCGGAAGGATAGCCTTGCAAGGTAGAGTCTTTTTGGCTGGCAATCTCTGTCTTTTAGTATTTTGAATATATCATCCCATTCCTTTCTGGCTTTTAGGGTTCGTGATGAAAAGTCTAATGTTAGCCTGATTGGGGCTCCCTTATAGGTGATTTGATGCTTCTCTCTTGCAGCTTTTAAGATTCTCTCTTTGTCTTTGAGTTTTGCCAATTTGACTATAACATGTCTTGGAGAAGACCTTTTTGGGTTGAATACGTTTGGAGATCGTTGAGCTTCCTGGATCTGAAAATCTGTGATTTTTCCTATACCTGGGAAGTTTTCTGCCACTATTTTGTTGAATATGTTTTCAAATCAGTCTCGTTTTTCCTCCCCTTCTGGAATACCCATGATTTGGATATTTGAGCGCTTAAGGTTGTCTGATATCTCTCTCAGATTTTCTTCAATGCCTTTGATTCTTTTTTCTTTTTTTTTTGTCTGCTTATGTTATTTCAAACAGCCCATCTTCAAGTTCAGAGGCCCTCTCTTCAACTTCTGCAAGCCTGCTGGTTAAACTCTCCATTGTGCTTTTTATTTCGCTGAATAACTTCTTCAGTTCGGCAAGTTCTGCTACATTTTTTTTCAGGAGATTGAGTTCCTTGTACATTTCCTCTTTCAGGTCCTGTATAGTTTTCCTCGTTTCATCATGATGTCTAGCTGAGTTTTCTTGTATCTCATTCAGTTTTCTTAGAATTATCACTCGAAATTCCTTGTCAGTCATTTCAAGGGCTTCTTGTTCTATAGGATCTAGAGCTTGAGATTTATTATCTTTTGGTGGTGTACTTTCTTGATTTTTCGTATTTCTGGTATCTTTTTTTTTTATGTTTATTCATTGTGTCAGGGGGTTTCACAGTCCACAGGTTTGACCCTATTGACTAACTAAGATGTTGCTGTGGTTGCCAATTTGGTATGGCTACCTCTGTGACTGCTCACTTGGCCACTAGTGCCTTGTGTGTGTGGTTGCCTCAGGTCTTGGGCCTCTCTGGGGAGCCACCTCTCTGGTCAGCGTGGACTCTGCCGGGCTGCTGGGTCACGGGGCGGTACCACAGAGCGTGTGGTCTCTGCAGAGCTTCCCCTTCCCCTGCAGGATGTCTCCCTGCTCTGTGCACGCTAGGCCAGGCTTGGGATGGAGCCGGGTGGCGGCAGTGAAGCCTACCTGCTGCTGGATCGCGTGGCGGCGGCCCCCCTGCAGGGTGTGTGGACTCTACGGAGCTTCTATCTCCCTTGCTGTATATCTTTGTGCTCTGTACACATTGGGCCGGGCTGCTGGATCTCGCGGCAGCAGTGTGGTCCCTCTGGAGTTCCTGCCTCCCCTGCCGGACGTCTCCCTTCTCTGAGTGCACTAGGCCGGGCTGCTGGATCAGGCAGTGGCAGCCCCACAGGGTGTGTTTTTTCTGCCGAGCCTCTGCCTCCCCTGCCGGATGTCTCCCCACTCTGTGCGCACTGGGCTGGGCTGCTGGATCACGCAGTGGCAGCCCCACAGAGTGTGTGGTTTCTGCCGAGCCTCCGCCTCCCTTGCCAGACGTCTCCCCACTCTGTGTGCACTGGGCTGGGCTGGGAATGGAGCCCGGTGGCGGCGGTGAAGCCTATCTGCCGATCTTGTTACGGTGGCCCCACAGGGCATGTGGTCTCCGTGGAGCTTCTGCCTCCCCCGCTGGACATCTCCCTGTTCCATATGCACTTGTTATGTTTTTATAGTTTAAATCAGTTGATTTGTGGGAGTGACGCTAGGGACCAAAAGTCCCTGTATATTGATAAATTTTTTAAAAAATTCCCTTCCTTTTAAAGGCTGAGTAATATTCCCTTGTATGTATATGCTGCATTTTGTTTATCCATTCATCTGTCCATGGACATTTCATCCATCCATGCATTGTCTCACCTTTTGGCTATTGTGAATAATACTTCTATGAACATTGATGTACAAGCATCTGTTTGAGTCCCTCATTTCAAGTCGTTTGGGTGTATACCCAGAAGTGGAATTGATGGGTCATATGGTAATTCTATATTTTATTTAGGACTTTTTATTTATGTTTGGCAGGTGGCTGGTACGGGGTTCTGAACCCTTGGTGTTATAACACCACACTCTAACCAGCTGAGCAACCGGCCAGCCTAGGACTTATTTTTAAGGTGGTTGTCCTAAGTAGGATTACAACCAACTGTTTTTAATTCATAGACTCAAAACCCACTACATTTTAAAACCTTTTTTTCCTTCAGATTATGCCCAGAGACTCCAGTCTGAGACAGTCTAGAGCTGCACCCAGCAGTGGGGTGACCTCGAGCTACATGGCTATGAAGCCTTGATGTCAGCCAGCCTGTGTGGAGATGCTCTGTGCAGGCAAAATGTGCGGATTTCAAAGGCTTAGTATGAAAGAGAAGGTAAAATATCTCATTAGTAATTTTCAAATTACTTGTTGAAATGTTAATACTTGGGCTATATTGATTAAAGAAGGTGTAGCAATTAATTTAATTTCACTTGCTTCTTTTTGCTTTTTGAAATGTGACTACTAGAACATCTCAAACGGCATATGGGGGGCCAGCCTGTGGCTCACTCGGCAGAGTGCAGTGCTGATAACACCAAGGCCACGGGTTCGGATCCTATATAGGGATGGCCGGTTGGCTCACTGGCTGAGCGTGGTGCTGACAACACCAAGCCAAGGGTTGAGATCCCCTTACCGGTCATCTTTAAAAAAAAAAAAAAAAAAAATGGCATATGGGTCCTGAATTGTCTCTATATTGGACTGTTAACCCTAGAGGGTTAGTCCAGGTGCTCTTCCACCCTGGAAGAGCCATTTAGAGCCCTTCAGCCTAAGAGAAGGAAGCCTTGGCTGGTGCTTCTGATTGAGGCAAAATTCACATAATACACAATTGTGCAACCACCACCTCTCTCTAGTGTCAAACTTTCTTGTCTCCCTGGACAATCCACATCCATTAGCAGCCACTCCCCACTCCTTCCTCCCCCAGCTCCTGCAACCACTTCTCTGCTTTCTGTCTCTATGGATTTGCCTATTCCAGACATTACATTTAAAAGGAATCAAACATGTAACCCTTAGTGACTGGTTTCTCTCACTTAGCATGATGATTTTGAGGTTCACTCATGTTGTAGCATGTGTCAGTGTTTCATTCCTTTTTATGGCTGAGTAATATTCCATTGTATGGATGTAACACAATTGTTTATCATGCATCTATTGATGGGTGGGTGTTTGGGCTGTTTCCACCTTTTGGCTATTGTGAGTAATGCTGCTGTGAGCATTTGTGTACAATTTCCGTTTGGATATGTTTTCATTTTCTAGGAGTGAAACTGCTGACTCATATGGTAATGGCTGGTTCCTTCTGCCTTTTTAACATTCTTTTTGCTTATCAAAAGTTCTAGATGCACATTGCCAGAATCAACTGGCTCCTGTGTTAGGACAGAGACTTGATTTCACTGAGGGAGGTGTGGGGATGCACTTGACAGGGAACCCCATGTTAGCACTTTCAAGCCTTTGTTCTTGGGAGAATCAGATTCTTCAGGGAGGACCCCACAGAATCCTGCCTGGAGGGTGAAGGCCTGGCTGCCTGCTGGGAGCAGGGAAGGGGCCCCAGCACTCAAGAGCACCTTGTTTTCATCTCTCGGGCCTGGAAGGGCCCTTGAAAATTAGGAGGAAACTTCATGGTACGTAGGGAAAAGTCCAGAGTTCAAACCCCTGCTTCTGTGTGATCTTGGGCAACTTGCTTAACCTCTCGGAGTCTTGGTTTCCTCATCTCTGTAGTGGCGTCAATGATACCTACTCCTTGCCAAGATGTTAACTGTTAAATGAGAAATTACATGTCAGCTACATGCTGGAACATAGAACTCATTCAGTGGTAGTTGTTTTTGTTTTTATGAAAGGTTAAGCTGTAAACCTCCATTTGGAGATGAGATAGAGATCAGAGAGGTTAATGGGTCCTCTCTAAGGCCACCCAGGAGCACCCAAAGGTGAGACTTACAGAATCCTGTCAGCCCTTCCTCCAGACAAGAATCTGCAGTAGCACATGGCTTTTTCTTTTTTTTGTGGCTGGCCAGTAAGGGGAGGAATCTGTATTTTTAACAGCCACCCCCTCTTCATTTCCGAAGTACTCTGCTGTGCAGCCAGGCTGCGGCCTGCAGCACGATCCTCCCCACCCTGTCTGATGGCAGGTGTGCAGCTGCTGCTCACGCAGCCATGGCGGGAGGCTCCCCACCTCCCACGGGCAGCCCCTTCCGATGCCTAACAGCTCACACTGTTAGAAAGTCCTTTCTGATATGGAGAACTGTATCTCCTGATCACTTTGCCCATGTTCCTTAACCTTGTGCTTTCTTTCTTTCCTCAGCTGTAAAATGGGGCTAGCAATAAGATCCAGCAAGCCTTCAGACAAATTTTATAGTAAAACGAACTCAGGAATATTATGGATTTGACTGCAAAGTACACCTATTCGAAATAAATGATGAAACATCTAATTTCTTATAAACCCCCAAAACTCTGTGGGTTCTGGGGTGGGGATAGTTTTCCATAGCATAAAGATATTCCCTATAACAAAGTTCCAGAAGATCTGCTCTGGGCAGTTCATCTATGTGTCTGTTCACGTTCTCCTGACATTTCTTAAACACTTCCCAAGGCTGGCCCAGGGCTATTGAGATGACTGGAGGAGACAGTCCAGAGCTAGGGGTGTGGGGGTAAGACTGAGCACACAGCAGGTAGGAGGCTAGAGCCATGGAAGGTTCTGGAGGTCAGTATCATCTAGCCCAAAAGATGGCTTTGCTGAAGTGATAATGCAGAAGCTTAATCGCAGCATGCATGGCCCACCCTGGCTCTTGGCCTGGCCCCCTTTGTGACTCAGGAGAACCAGGGCAAGAGGGGCTGGATTAGACAACAGGCCCACATAGCCTGGGGTCCTCCGACCCATCTGGGGGTCTCTGAAGGCAGCGACGGAGTCCGTGAACTGGTGTCAGTACTTCTCAAAGCCGGCTACCAGAGGATGTCCTCAACCAGGCCGCCCAGGCTCCTGGAATCATCAATTGCCTGTCTCTGCTCTGGGCTGACATCAACTCAGCGTGGGAACAAAGCGTGTGCTCATGCCGAGCCTGTCGGGATTGGTAGTGATGTATCCTTGACTGGTTTCAAAACAGGGAGCCCAGAAGGAAAAATCATGAAAGAGGCCATTGTCAGAGGAAATGTTTGGGAGCCTGGTCAGTGGCCTCTGTCAGGGCTTTGGCTGAGAAGAGGCAAGAACCATACCCATCGCCCAGTGTCTGGGTTCCGGGATGGAGCTGCAGGTGCACCAACCTGGCACCTGCCTTGCGCTAGAACCAGTGTGCGTGTGCGTGTGCATGCAGCGGAGGGGTGGGAATCTCAGCTAACGCTCTTGTAACTGTCCCAGTCCCAATCTCCACATCAGTAGGGCAAGGGCAGTTCTTACTTCTCACCGCTGACTCAGACATGTCAGACAATCTTAAGAAGTGGGTCACATCCTCATTTTGTACATGAAAAAACCCAGGCTCGGCTCAAGAAACCTGCCCAAGGTCACACGGCTATTCACTCATTCACTTATTGATTCATGCAACACTTATGTGAGGGGCTACTATGTGCCTGGCACTGACCTTGGGGTAGGGGATCTAGTGGAATGAGGCAGACAAAATCTCTGCTTTCATGGAATGGATATCTTAGAGGGTGAGAGTTGACACAGATACAGGCGCAAGAAACGTCAGACAGTGAGGGTTTCTGGGAAGAAAACTAAGCAGGGAGATGGGCAGGGTGTGGCTGAGTGCCAGGGCAAGCCTCTCTCAGGAGGCATCATCTGTGCTGAGATGTGTGACAAGGAACCAGCCATGCCAAGAGCATGATCAAGTCAGAATGGCCGAGTCATTCCAAACAGGTCTCACTGCCCGACTAGGACTGGTGGGAAGACCCCGCCAACAAAGAAGGGCATTTTGGGGAGTTCCCACAGCTTAGCTCTGCAGCCAAGGACCAGGAATGCAAACACCAACCAACCCTAGAGATGATGGCCCAAGGGTGCTGCAGAGGCCCTCCCTCCCTGCCCACCTGCCCCCGGCCCTGGGACAAGCAGTGACTCACCAGGGCCTGGCACCACCGATCTGATGCAGGCCAGGGCCTCAGTAAAGCCTGTGACCAAATGACTGAACATCTCCAAGGGACAAATGGGTAGGGGTGGCAAGCGCTGGGTGGGGTTCTCTGGTTCTTTCTAATGCAGCCTCAGGGAAGCTGGGCAATTTCCCCATTGAGACTGTGTGAGGAGGTCAACGCTGAAGGGGCCACCTCAGGCCAGCATCAGCAGTCTGACCACCTTGTATGTGAGACACCACCTGGGACAGACTCGGGAGCAGTGACTCACCTGTGACTGCACAGCTTTGCTTAGCTGTGGTGGTCGGTTTCCAACAGTCCTTATGTCTAACCCCACTGCAGGGAACCTGGGGGCTTCAATGGTGCTCCTCTCACCTCCATTTGCCCCCAGCAGACAGGCTAAAGCACAGCTAAATGACATCAAGGTGGGGGCCTGGCGACACAACCGCCACTCCCCCCACCCACCTAGGGCAGAGCAGGTGCTGGAGAGGTCCAGGGACCAAGGGATTGGAAGGTGGTCACTTGTAACCAGGACCATGCCTGAACCTGTCTGTACCTGTTACTCATGAGAAACAGTATGCTCAACATGTCCCTCTTGGGGTGGCTGGGCTGACCCCATGGCTCCAGGAGCATTCAGGGGCCGTGGGGGTTGTCAGGGCACAGCTGGGGAAGTTGAGAAGGGGACAGATCATAAAACTAGAGCCCCTGCCCAGCAGAGAGAGGAGGGGTGCATCTGGGACCCTCTGACTGCACCAGACAGAGCTTGGATTTGTTGCTAAGCTGACAGTGTTTCGGTTTTGGTTGCAGACTCTCATCTTGGAGGGATGAGTTAAGTCCCAGAAAGCAGGAAGAGGTACTCTATGCCCTAGTATTTATAGAATACCCTTCTCCAAAACAAAACCAAATAAAGCAAGCTGGTGGGTGAGAGGGCGAGGCCTCTGTCCTGGTGACCTGAGCACTGGGCGATCACACCACCATGCACATGCCAGGACCCTGGGCTCACACTCAGGAAGAAGGGGGGCGCTGCAACACCTCTGCCAACAACCACGGGCCCAGAGGACCCAGCACACTGTGGGGAAAACTGTCACACTCTCCAGATGTGTAGGGACTGGGTGAGCAGGGACCTGGAGGGGGGCCAGATAGCCCATGTTTTCCCCGAGGGTGTGAGGGCGATAGCGTGGAATACAGTCAGGAGGCCTGGGTTCAAATCCCAGCCCTGCCACTTAGAGCCTGGTGAGATTAGTGCTTTAACCTCAACAGCAGCATACAAGAGGTGGCATCTGCCTCCCACTGCTGCTGCCAGAGCTCCATGAGACACAGGTAACAGCACTGTTGACACTTGCAGCATGTCATACCTCCATTTACTCTTCGTTACTGCATTACAAAAGGGATTCTATTTCCAGAGACCAAACAGAATCCTAGAGACATCCTTGGAAGAGAATTCCCTTTGTTCCCAAGCCTTTGTGACCAACTTTAAATCTGCTCACCTGCAGAACAGAGACTGCTTCACAGTGGAGGTGGAGCCGGGGCCCTCTGCTGAGACCTGTTTCTCCTCTTAGGTCATGGCCTCCCTAGGAAAGCCAGCCTTCCTGGGTCCTGTGCTGGGCCCTGCTCTGCCACAGAGGAGGATTCCTGGAGCACAGAGCCAGCAGGGGCTCTGGAACTGGCCTTTGATGTTTGAGACCAAGCACACCAGAGGCTGCCCCGCAGTGCCAGTCCCTGGTGACCTGTATCTGGGGCATCGTGGGGAAGGGAGGCTGGGTACTGGGGAGGGGGCCTTGGACACTGACACAAGGCCACAGTTTGAGCTCTGGCTGTGTGACTTGGGCAAGGTGCAAGTCTCTCTGGGCCTGCTTCCTCCTCAGAAAATAGGAATGGCAATCCCAGCTGACAGCCTGGCGGCACCCCCTCCCCTCTGAAGGCAGAGAACACATGGGAAATAGTCTAACACAGAAACGTGACTGACCTAACGCTTCTTCTACGGGTCTGTAAAAACTGTGCACATCCCCAGAGCCCTTGGTCTGCGAGAGCAACTCGTCCCAAAGAGCCTCTTCCCTCGGAACTATGTCCCACACTTCTCTCTTTCATACGAGCGCCCATGGTCTGACTCACAACCTGTTCGCTACCCCGGAGCCAGAAGAGGCTCATCATTGGTGGTAAAGACGGTTAATCTCAGTTGCTCCCCCATCTGTGGACGTCCCCAGCACCAATAAGGAAAAGGCGAGGCAGGAAGCAGAACTCCCTGACTCTGGGGCTCCCACTCCTGACAGGGACAGACAGGAGCAGGCCCTGCCACCTCTACTGGGCACGTCCTCACTGCTCCCGCACCCCCACCTCTGGGGAAGCCCGGCTGCACCCCTCTCTCCTGGTGGCTCCAGGACCAGTGCTTCTCTTAGTTCCTTTCTACCTGACCTGCCCCCACTGGGGCTATCCTAGGCTCCCAAAGCCTCCCTGGTCTTCCTGAATGTTTCTGACTAACAGCTACCAGGGCACGTACGGGGATGGGCCCAGGGACAAGTGCAGGCACCAACCAGGGCTCCATGCTGGATTCAGGAGCATGGAGCTGACAAGCCACAGAAGAAGGGGAATCACCATCCAGAGGTGTAGGGAACACGAGCAGTGGCCGCAGGCTGGTCCAGGGAGGTGGTGGCAGGTGGAGTGTGGCCTTGAGAGAGCAGCTTCTGTGGGGCCTGTGACACTCGGGGTTCACAGGAGACTTCTTCCCGTTCTGCTGCACACGGGTCAAGGAACCCTCAGGGTGGCCTGAAAGCCAACAAAGCTTCCACACTTAGGCCCTTTGTTCTGAGAAATGGCAATGATCCTCCTGTGCAGTGACAAGGTGCAGACAATGGGTCCAGTCTGCACTCACCCTCCCTACAGCCCTGAGAGCTGTGGGTAGAGTCTGGTGCAGGCTGAGGACAGAGCACCCACTGGCCCTGTGGCATAGGCTGATGTCAGGAAAGGCTGAAACCCTGTCTTGTCCCAGCACTGGACCCCTTGTCCCCACGAAGACCCTGCTGGAGCTGCACTCCCTGGACGGGCTATGGAGCTGTCATCACGCTCTGCTCGCCATGGTCCACACTCCAGAGTCGGTAAAACTCAGCAAAGTCCACATAGGGCTCAACGCGGCCGTCCTCACCGGGTGGGAGCGAGTGTGCGGGCCGGGAGCGGAAGAGGCCCCCGTCTGAGCTGGAGCTGCTGCTGTGGGTGTGCGTGCTGGTGGACTGCAGCGTCAGGGTTGGGCTCTGGCTGTGGGGATGAGAGGGGAGTCAGTCAGTCAGGGGCAGCTGGGTCAAGAGGGCCTTGGCTTCCACTGTGGGGACAGAGCAGACCCTGCCTCTACCAGCCCCTTGGGCCACAGGCCTCTATGGCAAAGGTGACTATAACAGAGGACCTAACCTTTTGTTCTTAGGGACACATAAAAAGTCAACTGTATTTTTAGTTTTAAATTTTTAATTTATTTTTCTTTTTTCTCCTTTGAAATGTATTTTTAAAGAACTAGCTACTCGCGGCTATTTAAATTAACTAAAGTCAAGGGGCTGGCCAGTCAGCTCAGTTGGCTACTGTGTGGTGTTATAACACCAAGGTCAAGGGTTCGGATCCCCGTACTGGCCAGCTGCCAATAAATCAATAAGTAAATTAATTAATTAACTGAAGTTAAATAAAATGGGATATCTAGTTCAAGTGCTTCATAGCCACATGTGGCTAGTGGCTACTGTATGAAACGGCACCAACACAGAACGTTCCCACTGTCAAGAGAAGGTTCTGCTGGGTAGTGCTGAGCTACGGTTCATCCACTTCAGTCCCTCCCAACCCATCCTAACCCAACCCCACTATCACAGCAGCTGAGGTTTCTTCTTTTAGAAGGCCTTCCTTGGGGCTGGCCCCTGGCTCACTCGGGAGAGTGCGGTGCTGATAACACCAAGGCCTCGGGTTCAGATCCCATATAGGGATGGCCGGTTTGCTCACTGGCTGAGCGTGGTGCTGACAACACCAAGCCAAGGGTTAAGATCCCCTTACCGGTCATCTTTAAAAAAAAAAAAAAATAGAAGGCCTTCCTTTGCTTCCCTGCCCCTGCTCCCCTCTCATTGGCCCGGTGGGGACAGATACCCAGAGCGTGGAACGGAAATGACTTTATTAGCTAACTGTCCACACTCCCAGTACCGCCCAGCACTAACCCATGGGGGACCCAACTACCACTCAGGTGCTGGAGGGAGCAAGAGGCTGATGGGGCCCAGGGAGTTAGAGGCAGAGGCAGAGGTCTGGCTGTCCTTCCTTGTCTGGGACCACAGTGATCACGCTCTGCTTTGTGGACACAGCTGCTGGCTTCCTCTGGGCAGCTCAGCAGGGGTGCACTCATGATGGCCATAGCAAGTTCCTTCCAGCCCGCAGTGGTGGCTGCAAAAGCAGTAGCAGCAACACAGGGGCAAGGGGCACAAAAGGCCCCCTGGCGAGGCAGAGGCAAACAGGGCCACTCCCTCCTTCCTGGCCCTTCTAATTGGTGACATCCTGCCCCGCTCCATTCTCAGAGTGGGCTGGGTGTGGCATCTCTATTATTCCATGCAGGGCTGGAATGTGGAAACCAGATCCTGGTCCCTTGGTATTGTAGGGTGGGGGTGGGGGTGCACATTCCACAGAAGTGGAGGGGGTGGGGTCGACACCAGACCTGTCAGGCAGGTCTGCAGCTCCGAGGAGGCTGGCCTCGCCCCCACCCCCACTATAAACTAGAGAACTGACTTCAAAACTAAAACCGGACATTTTAGTCAGCACTGACTCTGACAAGCCAGGACAGGCCAAACAATGTCCCCCAAGCATGGATGCCATTGGGAAGGCCACCCTACAGCACACACTCCAAACTGGGAGGAGAGGAAAGAACAAGAGAAGAACCTTCCCACTGAATGAAACTAGTATGTGGGACCCACAAGAAAGTACAACCAGTGAGTGGGCTGTCACCATCAGCTACCCAAATGGAAACCCTGCCCTGTCCCCTTCCAGCCCTCCACACCCACCCTCCACTCCACTCCATTTCAAATCCAGCATCAACAAGCTGTCAGAACCAGCAATGCTGCCTCATCCTGCCTCAGTTTCCAGGGAGACCTCCCTCACCCAGGACGGAGTTGGGGAATTTGAGAAGTATGATACCCCAGGGCATCTCATCTAAGAGTTCTCAGACACAGGACTTGGCCCCATGGCCATTTCTGTCCAGGTCCCTAGGACGTGCCCTGGGGAGGCAGGCCTGAAAGTGGCAGGGTTGGGGCACGGGCTTACTTGGTGAGGGTGGGGGTAGCTTCGTCCAGGGTGGAAGCGCTGTGGGCTCCGTTGACCATCTGGCCCTGGGAGGGCATGACGAGGGAGAGGGTCACACTGGTCTTGCTGGTGCTCTGGGCACTCGAATAAGGCACGGACACAGGGTACACACGTCCCCCTGCAGTTTTGGGAGGAAGAGAGCGGTGGGCCACAGGGAGTTGCTGAGAAAGGAAACCTGGGGGAGAGGGAGTAACACTGCTCCGGGGCCTGAGGGGGTGGTGTCTGAGGGCTGAGGGTGTAGGTGGTGGCCATGCCTGGTGCCCCGGTGTGGCCCTCAGCCCTTTGGAGTGGCTCAGGAGGAGTGTCCCTTGCAGAGACTCTTCCAGGCTAGGCCAGGACCTCCTTCCCTTCATCAGTAAAGCCCACTGGTGCTCAAAGCAGGAACAGAGTTGCCTGAATGAAAGGGTTATTGCCCAGCTTCCCACAGATGCTTTAATGCAGAGGATAAGTTTGCTCTTAGTTGAGGCTGACCCAATAAAAATATGGTTGCAAGGGGCCGGCCCGTGGCTCACTCGGGAGAGTGCGGTGCTGATAACATCAAGGCCGTGGGTTCGGATCCCATATAGGGATGGCCGGTTAGCTCACTGGGTGAGCGTCGTGCTGACAACACCAAATCAAGGGTTAAGATCCCCTTACCGGTCATCTTTTAAAAAAAAAAAAAATATGGCTGCAATAACAACAAGCCAAAGAAACTCCAGCAACCCTGGTGTCCATGGGAGAACACATCATCTGTGACTGCGTGAGCTCTAGGGTTTGCTTGTTTAACAAAAAGAAAGAAATGTAGTCGTCAGGAACTGAAGGTCTTAGCACTAAGCAGCACTAGGAGAGAGCACAAAAAACAACCTCTTTTCCCAAACATCTTGATTTACAAATTAAAAAAGTAGAAAATAAAATGCCTCTCCCCCAACACAGCCCAGGGACAGAGCGAGGCTCTGGGGCTTGAGCATCTGTCCACATGCCTAACCTCATCTTCATTCTTGAGCCTGTTCCTCCCTCTGTAAAACGGGGTACCATCTGTCTTCAGGGTTGCCAGTGAGGACTAAAGGAATTAATGCAGGTAAAGTGCTTGGCACATAGTCGGCATTCAACTAGTGATCTCTATTATTGGCCTTGTGGCTCTGCAAATTGCTTGTTTGCATCCTCAGGTCTCTAAGCAGTAGCCAGGGCAGGTGGTATTATCCTCATTTTAGAGACAAAAGGCAAAACAACAACACACAGCTCAGAGAGACTGCGAGTCACAGGCTGGCTTAGAGCCTCTCTATGCCAGGCCTACCGACACCTCTGTTCCAAGCAGCCAGGCCATGGCCTCAACTGCTCTGCACCCCCTCCAGCCCCAGATGGCACTCTCAAGTGCTGCTTGTCCCCACAGCACACATACCTGGGGCTGGGGTCTGGGTGGGCTGGCTCATTTCTCCCAGTGGGTAGCCAAAGTTCCTCACCAGCAGGGTCATGTCCTCATGCCGTGGGCAGAACTTGGCACGCTCCCCACCGCTGGCGAAGGTGTCCCCGTGGATACGCTTCACCCGGTCCACCACGGCCTGGGCTACTGCATCCAGGGATGTCTGCTTGGCAAACTCAGTGTCAATCATCGCAGCGATTTCCTGGGGGCAGGGGAGAGAGAAGCCGGTGAGGAACAAGGAGTGGCCCAGGGACTGTGGACCAAACTCCAGGGCCCTCACTCAGGAGACTTAGGGGTCACTGGTACAGCAGATAAAGGAAGTTCCTGCCAGCCAAGCTTGCAATCTGAGCTTTTCAAAGTATTCAGGATAATCCTGGAACTCTCTCATTAGAAAAGAGTTGTGTGACCTTGGGATCTCCCTGACTACTGACTCCCACACCTCTCAAATGGGGATAATATCCACCTCACTGGGTTTTTATGAGGATTAAATAACATAATGGCTGTGAGAGCACTCTTCAAACTACTAAAGAGCCCAGTACAAATTGTCATTATTAATAAGCATTCTATGCTGGAATAAACTTATTATAGGATATAATATGCTAGGAATTTTGTCAGGAACTGGAGATATAGAATGAAGATAAGATCCCTGCCCTCAGAGAAGTCCATTGTCCAGTATATTCTAAAACCTAGTAGGAAGAAAACAAACAAAATAACCCCAAAATGAAATAAAACCTTGTAGAAGCCACTGGATAATTCTATCATGAAAACCAAAAATATATTTAAAAAAAAAAAAAAGAAAAGGAAAGAAAAAATAATTGACTAAGAGATCAAAGCACAAACACAAAATCCTCTGCATGATGGGGACCATAGTCTCCTGGAGATAAGAGGGCAGAGGCAGGTGACAGGAAATGACCTGGACCCGGGCCTGTGGGGGACCAGCTTCATCGCTAACCAGCAATGTCACCCAGGCAAGACCCTGAACTCTGTGGGCCCCCAGTTCCCTACTGTACATGGAAGTAAGCCCCTGGCCCCTCTATGTTAACAGGCTGCTGGAAGGAATAACATATAATAGGTAAAAACCCTGAACCCAGGGATCAGGGCACAGTTAGGCACTTAAGACTTTTTCCTCATGATTTTTAATTAAAAAGGACAAAGCAGAAAAGGTTATCTTCCCACAAGAATCACAGAGAGAAGGAGGAACACAACCTGAACTTACCTTAGTGACCCAGAAATCCAAGGTCAGGTAAAGACAGCTCCCCTTTAAAAGCACCCCTATGGTGACTGCCTCAAAGTCATGCTTTAGTGGCAACTGTTTGCCATATATGCGCCAAGGTGTAGGAAAAATAAGAAGCTCCCACTGGCTGAGGACCCACATTTACCACAATTAACCCCACAGCCCCAAGAAGGTAGATGTTACCATCCCCACTGTAGAGATGGGGAACGAACTGTAAACTATCTGTCCCCAGGGCCCTGAGCAGGACGTGGCGCTCCTTCAGGCCCAGCCCCTTCCTGGGTGGTCCGTGGGAATCCCCTTTCACCTCACCCTCTTCCCTTCACGCCTTGCTTGGGCTCTGGGGACTGACACTGTTTCAAGCCAGAATGAACAAAGCTCTTGGGTGAGATGGGTATTTTAGAGCTCTGGGCTTTTCCTCCCCCCAGCTTTGAACCCAGAAGGGATGTCCGGTGACTGCACTTGAGAACCAGAGTTCCAAGCCACCAGGGACACACATCCGCCCGCTGTGGGCCAACCAGCCATGCTCCGTAGTGTCTGCTCTGCCCAGGCCCAGCTCACCTGGTTGGCCTGCCCAGGCCCGTGGGCTGCCTCCAGGGCCTTGTACAGCCCCTCAGACATCAGCACCAGGAAGCCGGTCACTCCATCCAGTGGCTGTGCACCATGGATTTCTGGCTCTGCAATGATTGGTTTGGACTTGGCAGCACTATGGGGAGAGAGTGGAGGAGAGAGCTTTGCTTGGACGGTCCCAGGTGGATGCTGATCATGCTGGGGGGAAGAATCTACATCCAGAAGGTAAAATAAAACACAAAACTTGACAAGAGAAAAGAAATAGAGGAAAGAGAAAATCAGGAAAACCAACCTGTCTTCTGAGGGCAGATATTAAATTATAGCTCAAAGGGCCAGAAAACCTGGCTGGCAGCTGAAGTCAGGATGGCAAAGATCAAATGTCCAATTCTGGTCCTGTTCTACGCCTCCTGTCCATAGAGCCTGAACAGGGCAGGGTGGAGGGTGGGACAGCAAGAGGAAGGATTACCTTTTAAAAGCCCGCTCCCCTTGCTACTGTTTGGGCTCCTCCAAAGCACATGTCCAAGACAACTAAGATCCCAAATAAGCTTTCTAATCTGCACAGAGATCATTAACTGATGTGGCCTCAGAGTCACCAAATGTCAAAAAGTTCCAACGCATGTATGTGCACATGGAGGTAAGTACACGAGGACGTTCCTGACACAAGACTCAAAAGAGCCAAGTCTGGAAGCATCTGAGGGTCCATCACTAGGGGCTGGTCAAGTGAGCGCTGATACTGCCACACACTGGAATCCTAGGGGATGTTACTGAGAATGACATTGGCCTAAAATGCAGATGTGCATAAATGCAGGAATGGGCATCTTTAATGAACACAGTGAGGTACATGTAAACCTGTCTCCAAACTCATCAAGTTGTATATATTAAATGTGTACAGCTTTCTCTATGCCAACTGTACCTCAATAAACTGGTTTAAGATAAAAAGAAAAGAGGCCGGCCCGTGGCTCACTCGGTAGAGTGCGGTGCTGATAACACCAAGGCCACGGGTTCGGATCCTATATAGGGATGGCCGGTTTGCTCACTGGCTGAGCGTGGTGCTGACAACACCAAGCCAAGGGTTGAGATCCCCTTACCGGTCATCTTTTTTTAAAAAAAAAAAAAAAAAAAAAAGATAAAAAGAAAAGTGAGGTACAGAACACTAGGCAGGCCATGCCTCCATGTATGCAGGTTCTGAAAAGGATGCCTGTTCCTCAGCCCCCATGAAACACACATATTCACAGAGCACATGTGTGTAAGTGTGCATGTACACAGAAATTTGGGGGCAGGATACACAAGAAACTAGCAGCCTCTGGGGAGGCAGTCCTGTCTTGGGGTGGGAGGAAGACTCACTTTCACTGGATATTCCCGTAGCACTGTTTGAACTGTTTTAAACCGTAGACATGGTTCCCAATAAAGCAAATGGAACCCCATAATTAAAGATAAAGGCTCTAAACTCAATTGCCTAAATCCTGCGAGGGTAAGGAGTTTTAACATGTGCTAAGCCATGAGGCCTGGCCTCTGCTGATGAGGTCTTTGACATGATTCTGCCACAGCTTGGCCGTGACACTAACTGACGTGATCAGCATCACACAAGTGCACAGGCATACTTCCCCAACAAATGCCTCAAATACAGGGTAACCAGTGGTTAACTTCAGGCCCCCACTTCAGGCTGCCTGGGTTCAAGTCCTGCCTCAGTCCACCACTAGCCCTATGACCGGGACAGGCTACCTAATGTCTCCATGCCTATTTCCTCTTATGAAAATGTCTTTGGGGTAATGATAGTACCTATCACATAGGGCCAGAGTAAGGAGTGATTAAAGGAATTATGTAGAGAACTCTGCGCAGGCTTGGCACAACAAAGGTTCCCAATTATTGTTACTGCTCATTTTGCTTCTGTGGGCACCTACGTGACACCCAGAAGGGAACTGTCCTTGGAGGGAAATGTACGATTGTCTCAGACCTCTGCCATGGGCAGCACTGACCTACAGGCTTTTGGTCCATCCCTTTCCATGCCAGGAACATCAGGCCAACTCTGGCTTCTCCTGCCAGACTCTGTGGCACTGGTTGCTGCCCTTGGCTTTGGCCCAGCTCCCCAACTTGACCACTTGCTAGCCTAGCTCTATAGGAGCCTAACTCCTGGCTTGCTGGGCCCAGACCCTGCCCCACACCAACATCTCTGGGAGGAAGAAAGTGTCTCCTTAGGCTCTGAACAACTTCAACGGTACCTGTCAGTGGCACCTAAAATCTGCTTCTGCTCCAGGCCCTCTCGTTCTTCAAACTAACGGGGGCAGCTGGGCTTGCCACCTACCTGAGTAGGTCAATGTCACTGTAGCCGTACTTGACCTTGTAGTCCCCAATGCGCCTGGTGCTT
The DNA here is from genome assembly GCF_027409185.1 of Cynocephalus volans. NCBI lineage: Eukaryota > Metazoa > Chordata > Mammalia > Dermoptera > Cynocephalidae > Cynocephalus > Cynocephalus volans. Next base: position 11,098,732 of record NC_084471.1, read on the forward strand.
TCCTGCCCACAGATGATCCCCACTTGCTTGATCTTTCCTGCGTCCAAGCCTACCAGAGAGAACAATGCAACAGTCCTCTTCCTTGTTCATAAAGAAGGACAAAAAGAAGGGGCTAGAGACATACCCATGGGAACAAGGCAATGAGGACCACTGAAGAGGAACGAGCAACACTGGGGCACCTTGGAGAGCTACCCCGTGTTCTCAGTCCAGGTCCCCATCAGAACACCCCCTCATCAGGCCCCTCCTCCACAGCACTCCAGCACCACTGAACACAGCCTCTGTCTGCCCCTACATCTGCGGGAAGCTTATATGGAAGGGAGGGAGTGGCTACGGCAGCTGAAATCTCAGGACTTCTCTGGCCTCTCTTATTAACTCTTTTAATTCTCACAACACTCTGAGGTAGGTGTTGATATTATCCTTGTCACACAGATGAGGAAATTGAGGCACAGAGAACCTGAGTAAGCTTCAATCACCAACTAATAAGTGGCAGAGCTGGGATCTGACCCCAGGCAGGCTGGTCCCAGAGCCAAGGTCGCAGCCCTTCCACTATGTGCCTCTCTCTAGCTGGCAACAAGAGGAGGGCAAGGGTGAGCCCACAGGGGCCGGTCTCCCTTACCCAGCTGCGACAGGCGGAAAAGCTCATCCTCGTTCTCTGTGGTGTGGTCCATGTTCAGCTGTGTCACCTGCAACCCATCCACCGTAGACTTGCATAAAAGCGCACGATTCGTACCTGAAGCATATTTTGAGCAGCTGAGCAAAGACCAAGCATAGAATAGGACACATTGGAAAGACAGAGAAATGCAGGCATCTCACACGTGGAAATACTTGAAAAGAGCAAGAAAGTCAGTCTCAGACCGCTGGGGTTAATCACCAGCCAGGGAAAGCTGATGATATTAAGGAATTAGGTTAAACTTTTACAGTATAATCATAAGATCATGATTTTAATAAAAGAGACCTCTTCTCTAGAGATACATATTGAAATATTTACAGAAAACATGACACAATGTCTGGGATTTGCATCAAAACAACACAAGGATAGTGGGCCAAGATGAAACAAGCCCCACAAGATGACAATTGTTGGGGCTGGGTGATGGGGCACAGGGGTTCATTAAATACTACTCACTCTATTTTTTTATATTTTGGAAATTTTTCCATAATGAGATCCTAAGGAAAGGAGGAGAGGGAGGGACATCATCAGTGGTGTCTTTGCACAGTACCTATAGTCATCTGTGCCCTGCCCACAAATCCAAATGTCCCTGTCTCCCAGCCCCATCTCAGCCATTTCTGGGGATGCTGAGTGGGTCTTCCACAGCCAAGCAACCTCTCTTCCAGAAGCAGCAGCCACTGAGGTCATTCAGATATGGGACAGGACTTGCCCAAAGCCACAAGCCAGTTAGGGACAGAGTAGGAACTAAAAGCCAGGACGCCTGCCTCCCAACCTGTCCGTTCTTCTTTAAGCTGGGACTAAGACATTACTGCAGAGTGAAGAGAAAACATAATAAACAGCCTCGGGAGACCCTGCATCTACAGCGTCTTACATGTCTAGAAGGAGATTGCCCAAAACAGGACCAACCCCCAAGGTGCACCTCCCACCCCTCAGACCTCCCCACCCCGGAACCGGCAGGCGGCTCACCAACATTGGCGACGTAAAGCTTGTTGTTGAGAAGGACCGCCACGACGGCCATGGCTCCTCCTGAAATCTCCCTCTCCAATGCCTTGAGTCTCTCAAGGATCTTCTGATATTGAGAAGGCAACTGGTGCTGAGGGACACCCTACAACCATCACCAGAGGGGTCAGAGCAGGATAGGTCCTCAGGACCATCTTACCAACCATCTCCCTCCCTTCAGAGCAAGAATCTGGGCTGTGATGGAAGCCTATGCCACAACTCCAGGGCACGGTTCTCCAGCGAAAGTGGAGGTTACTAACTCAGAGGTCAGCTTTGAAGGTGCTTGTGGGTAACGTGAGCAGTGGGTGACAAGGCTGTGGACTGACTCAAGTGCGTAGCACCTGGAAAGGCCTTTCCTGACACCTGTCCCTGCACACCTGATGCTGAGCCTCAGAGTGAAGATGCCCACGAGAGGCCAGGGAGGCCCGTTAAGGGCAAGTCCATCGCCACCCGCCAGCATCCCTCATCAGCAACTGATCCAGGCTGCTCTTGCCCCATTGTGACAAGGGCCTGCGAGTGACGTGGCAGATGAGTCCTTGCTCTTAGCACAGCTGGGCCTTGACTTGCTTCTCCCAGGGTGCAGGCTGGGAGATTACCTCTGGCAGCTGGGACTGGAGGCTTGCCTTCTCAGCCAAGGCATCATCAATGGACTCCAGGAAGCTCCTCTCCACAACATCGAAGGCCTGGAGGAACAGAGGACAGGACAAAGGCTGGTTTGAAATACCACTGTCACCTGATGCTAAAACTCCCCCTATTAATAGCAACGAATTCACTGCAGGTCCTCATGACATGGGGGCTTGACACACATCACAGCTGTCTCACACCCAGCACTGCAAGCCACCTGTTGCCTCCTGCAGATCATCTTTGACAAAGACCTTCAGCCCTGTGAGGATGGGTGCACTGCACAGGCAGTACTGCAGAGGGATCAGCCAGGTAGGAGACATCACAGAGGCTAAGAGCACAGGCTTGGAATCAGACCACCTGGGTATGAACTCCACCTCATAGTCCTCATCTGCAGGATAGAGGTAAGTGTTATTCTGAGGGTGACCTATGATAACGTGCCCTTAGCGTTCAACACAGCACCTGGCTCAGGGGACATGACAGATCAATGACAGCTCGTATGATTATGACAACTTCTTCCTGGGAGGCTTCTGCAAAATCTTACTGGCCCTTGGACAATGGTGACGCTGACACCTTCCCCTGGAGTGGGATTTGCTGAGAATCATCAGCACAGTAGCCCTGAGGCTGTGGACGGCAGGGAAAGGCTGGGAACACTATTCCTGAGGAACAGGAATCCATCCTCCTCCTCTAAAACAAAGTGCTCCAGATGTGCTTCTCAAAGGAGTTGCCAGGAGGAAAATCCCAAACAACAGCAGGCAGACAGGCAAAACTGGCCGATGTTGGCACCAGCCAATCGGAAGCGGGGAGGCAAGGTCTCCTCCTGAATGCCGGGGGATGCCTTCGGCACCTGGAGGCTGAGCACCCAATCACTATCAAACAGACATGGTCACTCTAAGTGACTTTGTTTCTACCAGGCTTTGCCTTGCTCCCCCTGCATGCCTTTGTCCAAGCTCACATCTCTAAATTCCCATTTCTCCAGAGACAACTCCACCAGCGACAGGAAGCACCACTGCTTGTTGCCCAGTCCTGGACTCCCGGGGAGGGGGAGCTCCTGCTGCTGGGAGCTGCTCCCAGAGCTGATCCTCAGCAGGGGTGAAGAAGCTGGCAGAGTCTTCAGACCAACCTTAGCAACATCTCTTAGTGGCAGGGTCCAAGTCCCAGCGGGGGTGGGGGACATGACTCAGCCAGTCCCTGTCACCAGCCCAAGCACCATTACCTGCAGGAGCACACGCCGCACATCGGCCTCAGTGTGCTCGGCATTGAGCTGGCCCAGCAGGAGCTCCGCAGACAGCCGCTGGGCCACGAAGTTGGTCACCCGGTTGCCATCGTAGCCATTGAATACCCCATACAGGAAGCAGTTGTTCTCACTCCTGGCAGAAGGAGAGGGCAAAAGGAGGCCTGAGACTAGCGGCTCACAGAAAAGGAGGGAGAAGGAAACGAACTGGGGGAGAGACCAAAGATACGGCAGCTGCAGCTTCAGGTCCCTACCTGGGTCCCCCCATTTTGGCCATCATTTCACTCTGGCTATGACTTTCTGGATGCCACCCTCCCGAACCCTCCCTCACTGTAGCAGGCCCTTGACTGGTCTGAAGCCTGGATGTGGAAGGGACAGTAACAGAGGCCATATCTCACTGGCAAGTTCCATACCTGAACTTGAGCCAGTTGTCCTCTGGAGGATGGCTCTCGGTGCCCTTGCCATCAGCAGAGTAGCTGCGGTTGGGAGCTGAGCCAACCCCAGAGAGGTGGCAGAGTGGCAGGTCGTCCGTCCAGCTTGGCTGCTGCTCCTGGGGAAGGACACCAGGAAACCGTGAGGTGCCACCTCTTCCCCAAGGCAGACCCCACCTTACCTTTTTCTTCTCCAGCAAAGACCTAGCAGGCCTGGAGCCCCACACAAAACGTTCCATTTCCTTCTGGAAAACAATGACACTTGTACGAGCAGAAACCTGCAGAAGGGTTTGCTGTTTTTATGGCTAGTCCACAAACTGGTTCCCCAGGAAATCTGAAAAAGACTATAAAGCTCCCAAATGCAAGGCTCGGCAGTGGTTTCCAGGAGTGAGGTGTTATGAAACACAAGTGGAACACACATACAAATGAAGCAAACTCTTAATAGGGAATTCAGTGGTGGCCCCACATCTCACTGCAGTGGTTCTGGCTGCACAAGGCAAAGGAATCCCCTGGGCACTGGGTTAAACTGCAGACTGAATGCCCCACCCTCACAGTGCCTGATGGCATGGGGCCCAGGGTATCTGCAGTGTTGGCAGCTCCCCTCAGGTGATTCTTGCACAGGCGGCCTAGGAGTCGGGCTGGAGAAACTCCTACTTACAAGCTAGTCTCAGTCCCTTTCCCTGGCACAGGGACCCCTGTTCCTCACTCTGCCCTGGTGTCCTCTCCCACCTCCCCTTGCCACTTCCTTCTCTGCCAGTACCGAATACTTGCAGCCCTGTCCGTACCCTGCTCTTTCCCTCCGTTCTACCCCATGGGATCTCAAACCAGGCTGTTCAGCGTAATCACTGCAGAGCTTTAAAAACACATAGGCACGTGCACAGACACGCGTGTATAAACACACAGCTGTCCGGGCCATGGCCCCAACCCACTGATTCTAAATTTCCTTAAATCTCCTTGGGGTGCATCCTGAGCATCTGTATTTAAGCCCCAGAAACTACTGACACAAGGCCCAGGTGTGAGCCCCTGCCTCTCACTGAAAGCCAGCTGCGGGCCGGCCCGTGGCTCACTTGGGAGAGTGCGGTGCTGACAACACCAAGTCAAGGGTTAAGATCCCCTTACAGGTCATCTTAAAAATAAATAAATGAATAAATAAATAAAAATAAACAAACATGAATACTGTATGCAACTTCTTATAAGTTAGTTAAGAGAGTCTTCAAAAAAGGATGTGAAAACCACTTCAACAGGCTTTTGCAATCAGATATGTAAAAAGCTTGTGGTTAGCTTTCGTGGCAAATTTCATCTTCTGTTTATTTACATACTGACATTACGATCTTTTTTCTTCATTTTAATTGCTTTTATGTTGCCTTTATCTATTTTAGTACTTTAGTTCTGTACTTTGCACCTTGGAGCAACTTCTGTAGGGTGTGGGAGTTAATTTTTAAATTAACATGTAGTAAAATTGACTTGTTTGGGTGTGCAGGTCTATAAATATTAACACATGTAAAGATCTATGTAACTACCACCACACTGAGGATACAGAACAGTCCCATCACCCCTAAACACTTTCTCCTGCTGCCCCTTTGGAGTTATTCCCTCCCTTAACTGCTGGCAGCCACTGACCTGTTCTCCATTACTATGGTTTTATCTTTTCAAGAAAGTCATAAATGAAATTATGCAGGACATAACCTTTTGAGCCTGGCTTCTTTCACTTAGTATTATGCCCTTGAGATTCATCCAGGCTTTTGCCTGCATGCAGCAATAGTCTGTTCCTCTTTATCGCAGAGTAGTATTCCATGTAGGGGTGCAGCACAGTTTGTCAACCCATTCATCCATTGAAGCACATTTGGGCTAGTTCTGGTTTTTTGCAATTATGGATCCAGAATTTCGTTCTCTTTTTGGCACCCGGCAGGTACAGCGATCAAACCTTGGACCTTGGTGTTATTAGCACCATGCTCTAACCAACTGAGCAAACTAGCTAGCACTGGTTTTTAGCAGTTATGAAGTGAGCTGCTCTAAACATTTATGTACAGGTTTTTGCGTGAACATAACTTTTCATTTCTCTAAGGTAAATACCTAGGAGTGAGATCACTGGGTCACATGGTAAGTTAAACTGTCCAACTGTTTCCCAGAGTGACTGTACCACTTGCATTCCCACCAGCAACACACAGGAGTTTTAGTTGCTCTGCATCCTCACCATCTTGTTGTATTATTATTATTATTATTTTCAATTTAGACATTCTGAAGGTGTGTAGTGATGTCTCATCTGGCTTTAATTTGCACCTCCTGGGGCCAGCCTGTGGCTCACTTGGGAGAACCTGCTGCTGACAACACCAAGTCAAGGGTTAAGATCCCCTTACTGGTCATCTTCAAAAAAAAAAAAAAAAAAAAAAAAAATTTGCACCTCCCTAATGGCTAATGATGTTGAGCATCTTTTCATGTGCTTATTTACCATCCACACACCCCCTTTGGCAAAGTATCTAAGTCTTATGACCATTTTTAAATTGGGTAGTTTGTTTTCTTACCTATTGAGTTCTCAGAGTTCTTTACAGATTTTGAATAAAAGTCCTTTGTTCGATATGTGATTTGCAGATATTTTCCCCAGTCTGTAGCTTATCATTTTATTCACTTTTTAACAATGTGTTTTGCAGGAAAAAAAAGTTTTTAATTTAATTATGTCCATTTTACCAACTTTTTTCTTTCATGGGTCATGCTTTTGAAGTCATGTCTACGAACTCTTTGCCCAGCCCCTGGTCACAAAGATCTACTCCTACATTTGCTTCTAAAAGTTTTATAGTTTTACATTTTACATTTAGATCTGTGATGTATTTTGAATTAATTTTTGTATAAGATAGGAGGTTTAGGTCAATTTTTTCTTTTTTGTTTGCATATGGATGTCCAATTGCTTCAACACCATTTGTTGAAGACTAACTTTTCTCAGTTGAATTACCTTTCCACCTTGGTCAAAGATTATCTGGTCATATTGTGTGGGTCTTCTCCTGCATTGTATTGTGTTCCATTGATTTATGTGTCTATACCTCTACCAAGACCACACTCTTGATTACTTTAGTAGTAAAGTATTATGAAGTGAGCTGCTTGATTACGTTGGCTTTATAGTAAATCTTAAAATTGGCTAGTGTCCCCGAACTGGCCAGTTGCAAAAAAAATAAATAATTGCCTAGTGAAATATCTCGGACTTTATTCTTTTTCAAAATAGTTTTGCTATCCTAGTTCCTTTGCTTTTTATATAAATTTTAGAATCAGCTTGTCTGTATTGACAAAAAAGTCTAATTGGGATTTTGATTGGAACTGTTTTAAATCTACAGACTAATTTGGGGAGAACTGCCATCTTCACTATGTTGAGTCTTCCAATCCATCAACATAGCATATTTGTGTACTTACTTATATTTTCTTTAAAGGATGTTTTAATTTAATTTAACTTATTTTTAGTTTTGGCGGGTGGCTGGTGACAGGGATTGAACCCTGGACCTTCATGTTACCAACACCATACTCTAACCAACTGACTAGCAGCCAGCTCTTTTTTTAATTTTAATTATTTAGTCTTTAGAAGACTCATTTATTTTTTATACACACAAATTTACAAGGTCTGAAAAGCTGCTAATGTCTACTAGTAGCCTTTGAAAACTGAAAATATGACTAAAACCTAGTAATGGAAATAAAATGGCAATAAGATCTGAAATTCTAAAAAAAAAAGGGGGCCGGCCTGTGGCTCACTTGGGAGAGTGCGGTGCTGATAACACAAAGGCCACGGGTTCGGATCCCATATAGGGATGGCCAGTTTGCTCACTGGGTGAGTGTGGTGCTGACAACACCAAGTCAAGGGTTAAGATCCCCTTACTGGTCATCTTTAAAAAAAAAAACAAAAAAACTGAAATTCTGCCTAGCCCCTGATGACACCAGACATTTAACACTTTCAGGTCAAGTGACAGCAAAAGGAAAACTATCTCTCAGCAACACAAAATAGTTTCTAGTTCTAATCTTAACCTGTCTCATTTTAAAGCAAAATAAATTTCTCTCTTAACATAAATGGGAACTTAAGCCTTTGGAATCCACATACGATACTATAGGTTACAATATATTCAATATTTGCTGAGCATCTACAACAGGCTGGCATTATTCTAGGTACTGGGGACACAGCAGAGAAAACAACAGAGAGGCTCCCTGTTTGAAGCTTCCTTTCTAGAGGGAGAGATTTCAAATCAAACATGTAGTACAATAAACAAACAAGGCAGTTTTAGACAGGGCTATGTGCTATGGGGAAAACATCAGGGAAACAGGACAGAGAGTGTTGGGGAAGGCTCTTTTAGATGAGGTGGTCAGAGAGCAGACTTCTCTGGGAAGGTGATCTCGGAGCTAGACCTGAATGACTTTGGGGCAGTGGCCTCTTTACAAAGTTGGGACGGAGCCTTCCAGGCAGAGGGAACAGCACATGCAAAAACCCTGAGGTGCAAACAAGTGTGCTAGGCTTAAGGAAGCACAAGAAGACCAGTGTGGCCTCTGTAGTGAGCGCAGGGGAAAGCGGCTTGATGTCATGTTTGCATATATGACGGCACTCATGTGCCTAGGTGGGTAGGACAGCGCAAGGCCTTTTGGGCCATGGTAAGGAGGTAACTGCCAGGGAATTAATTATTTTCCAAGGAACTGCTTTGTTGCCAGTTATCCCTAGGTCTTAGATCTGACTAGTATGCCTCCATTCCCAAGGAGCCCACAAAGGTCTCAGATAACCTGACACATAACACTTCCAAAGGAAACTCCTGTTCCAGGGTCCATCTCCACCTCTAGATGGAATGAAATCAAGCACAAGATTAAGCAGAAGCACAAAAGCTTCTCCCCAGTCAGGAGTATCTGGTGCCCTCTTCCTGAAATGACAGACCAAGGAGTCAATATTCAGCACCCCAAAGTACTGCAGGTGTTTTAAAGCATGGGAGAAAAAGACATTTTATATTATATGCTAGAGTCCTGTCTGAGATTAAAGACGAGATTAAGATGGACTGAACTCATTCTCTAATACGAGACGAACATATAAGTGTGTCGCCCATGACATGAAACCTGTCATCAATGCTGTGATCACAGGACTTCCTCTGCCATTATCTAACTCCCACAAGGGACAGACAAAGGCTTACAGTGATTTGAATCTTTCCAACAAATCCATACTTTATAGCAAAAAATAAAATTACTCAAGCAATTTATGGGCCCACTCGACATTAGAGGTACACTATTAAAAAGGCTGGTGAAACTGTCTTGCACGAGTAAAGAAGGAAACACACTCAGATCGTGACTGAGGAACTCAACATGTCAGTCAGTGTGCTACGGCACAGGAATGAGTCATATAAGAGCATGGACGCTGCTCTCAGGAGTTGGACTGATTGCTGTATGCTGCAGCCCTATTTGGCTGATGTGGGAATAACAAACTTTCCCAAATTAGAAAACCTATGTGTATGACAGTGGTCAACCTACTTAGCAAATGCCTTGTTCTTCAGTAAGTACTTAGGACTACTGTCTGGGCACTTCCACACTGCTAAGTACTTATTTTTGAAATCTGATTTTCATAATGTTAAGTGAGTAATATTTTGGAAATTTATTATTTTATTAACTGGCAAATGGTGTTTGGGTCTGTGGGTATAGATTCTAGTGCTATTGTTTATTTAAGGACAGTCTTTGTCCCTTCTTGATAAAAACACTCAAGAAAACAGAAACTGATGGATACCTTATGCACATGTTACTATATGCATACTTCAGTCAGTCCTAATGCCAGCACCTTACTTAGTGGGGAAACACGGAGAAGAAACATTCCCACTAAGCTCAGGAACACAGCAAGGCTGCCCCCATTACCTCACATTAAACTGGAGGTGTTAGCCCGTGATATGGATTGAAGGTTTGCCCCTCCAAAGCTCACGTGGAAGACTGATCTCCAATGTTCAGTGCAGAAAGATGAGGCCTTTAGGAGGTGATTGGATCTTGAGGGCCCTGCCCTCATGAATGGATTAATCCATTAATGGATTATCATGGGTGTGAAGTGGTGGCTTTATAAGCACATGAAAAGTGCTCTCCCCTAGCCCTCATGACGTGATTGCCTGCATGACCATGGGACTCTGTAGAGACTTCCCACCAAGAAGGCCCTCACCAGATGTGCACCCTGGATCTTGGACTTCCCAGGCTCCCAAACTGTAAGAAGTAAACCTCTTTTCTTTATATGTTATTCAGTTTCAGGTATTCTGTTACAAGCAACAGAAAACAGGCTAGTGTACCAGACAATCAGACAGGAGAAAAGAGTGAAGGCATATGAATTGGAAAAGTAGTAAAGCTATCTCTATTTGCAGTTGATATGATAGTATTCCTGGAAACCCTAAAGAACCAATAGAAAACTAACTCAAACAATAAAAGAAATCAGTCAGGTGGCAAAATAAACAACCAATACATGAAAATCAGTAGCCTTCATATACTTAAATAAAAGATGGGCATCTAGCCTTCCCGTGAAAACTCCTACTTGCTGTCAATCAAAATAATAAGGTCTTTTTTTCTGTGAGGTTCTATCATATCAGTCTCCCCCAACCCAACTCCTATAGAAGATTTTTAAATCCTAAATTTATATCGGTCGGATTATACCTTAATGCTTTCATCCCAGCCTTCCAGACTGTTGACATGGTTTTGAATCTCGTCCTTTCACAGATTAACAATCTCACTCAGCTATCCGTTTTGTACAGAGAAGGCTTTCTACACAGTGTTTCAAACGATTTCTTAAAAATCTGTGACCAGAACAAAAAGTGTGGGAAGCTAACCCACTTCTGGCAGGAGGTATTCAGAGCAAACACAGGAGGGAAGTAACACTTCCACCACGTTTGCCCTACTTGAAAATGTATATTGGAGGCCTCCAATGAAGACACTACAGACCCCAGAGGTAGTCACAGGGACAAGCATACACTTTAAAACAAACCAACCTCCTTAAGCAAACTATTTATTTTAGATTGGCACTCTTAAACATTAACTTCCTAGCCAATTTGTCTTGGCTTGCTATTAAAATAAAGAAAAAAAAAAATACCCCAAAGAGCATATTAAGAAGTATCCGTGGTGAGGCCTCCTCTTTTCTGTCTTTCCAAGTCCTGTCCACCCCCAAAGGCCACGCTCAAATCCAACTGGTGCCAGAGGCCCATGTTTCCCAAACCTCAGTCATCCACTTACCTTCTTCAAGAAATTATCCACCTCATATTTTATCTTTGTTTATTATTATTTTGGGGGAGGGGGAGGAGGGGCTGACTGGTAAGGAGTTCCGAACCCTTAACCTTGGTGTTACATATTTTATCTTTATATTGCCACATTTTCTTTTACCCAAATGATTTCATTTTGAATGTAAACTTTTCCAGTATTATAAGTGGAAAACCAGTATAACTTGCCATATCTAGAAGACAGTAAGAAATGAAAACAAAACAGGTTTATTCGATTCTAGCTGAATCTACTGCCTGTCTGAGCTGGAGCCCTATTCTACGTTAAAAACAAAAGGGTAGCAAGTATCCAGTGTTAAGGACACAGGAGGACCAAACCAAGTTTTCCTCTTACTATCATCAGAAAATCTGAAAAAGAACTGAAAAGCAAATAACCCCAGTTGGTTTTATTTACTGTCCTCCGGCACACACCAAACCACCTCACCTGCGTCCCAGATTCTGGGAAAATACTGCCCAAGGCTATGGGGTCCCTTCTCTGAGAAATCCATCCCAGTGGCCTCACCCTACATACAGGGCACCCCACTCATGGGCCATAACCATATGGCCTTGGGGCAACTCTCACTCTGTAACCTGGTATTGTTAATTAGCTATCTTATTTCACTGACTGGAAGACCTCTATTTTCAGCATTTTAACATCTCTGGAATTGGTACAAGTTAATGAGCAGTGCATTTTCTTTCATAGTAGTACACAAAATACTGATGCCTTCTTATAAAAATGATGTCTTAGATCCAATGAGGTATGGGCAGTTTCTCAAACAACTTGGGTGCTCCCTTAGTGGAAGGCCCTGCCTGGAATGTAGTCCCCATAGCATCGCAGACAAGTGGTGGGAGGATTCTAGGAGGTTCTACCAGTGTGGGAGTGGAAGAATATTTGATCCTCCCTGATTTCACCAGTGGAACTGAAATCACTCTCACTCTGCTGTGGCTGAGTGAGCTTCGATTGCATTATCCCACCTCTCTCCATCTCCAGTGGGGACGATCCATACAAAGCATCCACTGCTGATGCTATTAAAACCTACCAGACTGCCAAGTCTCTTGCTTCCTTCCTCCACATTTCTGAACAATTTTTGGAAAGGTCATGTATTTTCTACTCACACAAACCACCCACGCCTCCACCCTGCACACACTGATGCATGCTTTCTCCACACCCCCAAATGCCAGGCCCACCAGCGCTCACAGCAAGTGGCGCACAGGAGCGCACGTCTGCGAGAAGCTGAGAAGGGGGCGTCTCACACACAGCGTGGCCTCACCGCAGAGCCATTGACACACGCACAACAGTGAATGTGGGGGGCTTTAACTCTTCCATGGGTTAAAAATTAATTGCTCACAAGAAATTTAACAGAAAATATGGTCAGAAAAAAGCCTGTTTCAAAAGGCCTAATTTTGACTTGATTTTCTGAGGGAGTTTCCAGAATTCTTATTTTGGTATGAAAAGTTTCTATGGTGATCCAATTGTATTAAACCTGTTAAGGACTTCTGTGTATATAAATCTCATATGCATGTGTGTCCATGTCATATAAAAATAGTTCATAAAAGTCCCCACACAGACTCATCTCCAACTCTGGGGCAGCAGAAGTAGACAAAGCATGGTTCCAAGTTCAGACCAAAGCTTGAATATCAAATTATGGTATGAAAAGGCCAAACGCTTTTTGTGGTGAAAGCACCTAAATTCCTTAGGGGCAAAAAGGAGGCTCAGAAAGAGAGAATAATGCCCCTAGGAATGCCCCTGGGGGTGGGTGACAGCAGTTCTTTCTTTCCATAAATCTGAGGCCTCAACGCCTCCCACCGTCTTTAACCTTCTAGTGACCCACTTCTCTGAGACCAGCTCCACTCCTGGCCCCAACCTCTCCCACTAAGGTTTTCATAAACTGTTCCCTATGTTGTCACTACAAACAGAGTTCCTAATACATTCTTACAGGCTCTACTAATAACTGTGGAGCACTTATTATGTGCTAGAGCAGCAGCACATTACTGATGGCAGCATATGAAATGGCTACAGGTAGTGGTATGATGGGTGTATTCATTTTAGTGCTACATATTTATTTTAATGTACATTAGAAAAAATACATAGCTAGCACCTGTGATTTCACAGATAGAATTGCTCAGGACATGTATAAGTTTTAAAAAAATTGATTTCAAGTTGATTTTCTTTTTATTAAGTAATGGTATAGGCAGAATCAAATTCTTGATTCTCCCTGCCCCCAAGGTGCTCCTCATCCAGGGACCTGAACTCAGTAAATGGCACCTCTGTTGTTCAAACCAAAGCCCTAGAGTCCTCCCTGACTCGTCTTCCTCTGTCATGTACCCACATCCAATGCATCAGCAAATCATATCAGCTCTCCCTCCCAAATACGGCCAGAATTTGATACTACTACGTAGGGATCTTCCTCCAATCATAAATCAGATCACATCGTGCCCCTACTCAAAACCACCTGGACACGTCATAACACACTTCGAATAGAATCCAAAGTCAATGCCAGGACCCAAAAAGCACTGGACCTTGGCTACTGCCACTCTCTCCCAAGGCACTCCACTCATGCCACACCGGCCTCCTTAAGGCTCCTGAAATAAGCAGGCCTTTGCACCCCCCCGCTCCTGTCCCCACATCCCCTACTTCATCTCATCAAATATGGAGAGGACCCCCCCACCACCACCCTAAGATGGCTCCTCCACCACTGAGAATCTAGACTATTCCTCACAGCATCATCTAATGTTGTATTACAGATGTTGTTAAATCATATATAATTTGTATTTGTTCATGGTATACTGTCTGTCTCCCTTACTAGAAAACAAGCTTCATGAGAACAATGTCCCCTGCACAGTGCCTGCCACATAGTGAGCACTCAGTGACATTTGAGAGAATGAATGTAGATGTTCACTCAAGGCAGAACTGAAGGTGGAAGTTCATGGCTGGAGTGTGACGTGTGACTTCATTTAATACTGATACTCCCAGGAGTCTTCTCAGAAACTCAGATGGGGAAACTGAGGCTCAGGGATGTTAAGTGACTTGCCCAAGACCATATGGGACTCATACTCTGTTTTATCAGGCTGAAAGGGCTGGGTTCTTTTAAACACATCAAATTTGCTTCAAAAGCTCTTTTCTTCTTAAAAGACCTTCTATGAGGGATGGCCAGTTAGCTCACTTGGGAGAGCGTCGTGCTGACAACACCAAGTCAAGAGTTAAGATCCCCTTGCCAGTCATCTTTTAAAACAAAACAAAACAAAACAAAAAAGACCTTTTACGGTACCACACTGCCTGGGGAGCAAAGGTGAAACTCTTCAGGATGACATTCTATCAAGTGCTCTGCCAACTGGCCCCAGCAGTTTCTTGCAAGCACCACTCTTGCAAGCAGCAAATCCCCGGCTCTTCCCATGAGCCCCAACTGACTGCCTGATCAAATCAGGCTGCTCCACCACCCCTTAACACAGACTTATGGTATATAACTCATGAAGGGCTTTCCACACCTTATGCACATGTATTTAAACACCTGTCCTCCTGGAATGTCTGTCCTCTTCACTGCCTCGCAAACTCCTACATCCTTTAAAGCCTCTGAAGTTCTCTGCTACCTGCTCTGGGTTCCCAACACAGGTCCACACCGACACAAGAGTGCCTTATACACTGTCCTAGTGGCATATGCCCCTTCTCCCAATCTGGACTGCAAGCACGAGTGTGCGCACCACGCCTCATGCATCTTCACAACCCTGGGCATAGCTGCCACAGGTGTCTGAGCTGCTCTCACCAGACCTGGAACAGTGGAAGCCAGGTCAGCAAGCCCCGCGCCTCACCTGGACACTCAGACACCTTGTGAACAGGGATGTCCTGATCATCATGAAGGTGGGAGGGGCCTTGTGTGGACATACCTGCCATCCCCAAGCCTTGCATCAAGATGCTGCATGTTTAAAGCTAACTATTCTTTCTTTAAAAGAGGCCACTGCCACCTGGAAGAACACACGCTGGGGCTAGTAAAGCTCGCCTTCCATCTAACCCAAGTCCCTTGGGCTCCATCACACACAGGAGGGAGGAAAGCTGGCAGTCTCCTGCTCTGCCTGACCCAGGCAACCACTCTTTGCTGAGCAAGCCAATCAGCCTGCACCATTTACCACTTCCCAGCCACTGTCTCACAATGCCACAATCCAGCAAGTGTTTCCCGAATGCTTATTTCAACAGGGACATTTACACAGGGGCCCAGCCCTCCAGGAGCTTACAAAGCAGAGGGCCAGGCCTATCTAACCACGCAATGCCAAGGCAGACCTTCTCAGGAGTAAAATAGAGGAAACCATAGGTGTGGAGGGGGAGAGAGCAATCTCCACCAGGGTGACATGGGAATTGCTCTCCTTGGAAAGCATTTCAAGACTCTGCTTCCAGAGAGTCTACACAAAGCCTGCATTAATATGCTGCAGTGAAGATCATCCCTTACTGTCGGATTCCAATGCCTCAAGACCTGCAAGAGCAGGAGAGCCAATGTCTGCTCACCACTGTGAGCAGGCCAAGGCCTAGCACCGGACCTGGCTACAAACGCTTTCCTCATTACTTCACAAGTATTTACTGAGTGCTCAGCACATGGTGGTGGTAGGTGCTTGAGACACAACGGTAAACAAGAGATGACAAGTCCATCTTCAAAGAGTTCACTTTCTAGAACAGGAGGCAGACATGTCCACAGGCAATTCCAACAGAGTGCCACAAATGGGGAGGACCCAGAGTGGGCCACGGTGCCACCATGTGTGCATCTATGTGCACATGTATGTCAGGAGGATGCAGGGGCTGGACGACAGCGCCAAACCCATGAGGGTCCCAACTGGGTAGAAGTCAGTCTCAAGACAATCCTTCCATTCTCTGCTCTCACCTTAGTTAAGAGTCAGGGCCCACAAAGCTACCATTCCTCATTCCTTCAGTATGGCCCAGAAGTTAAAGGGGTTTCTGGAATCAGACTGCCTGATTTTAATCACACTGCCACTTACCAGCTGTGTGGCCTTGGGCAAATGACCGCCTCTCTGTGCCTCAGTTTCCTCATCTGTAAAACAGGAATAACTATCGTACCTATCTCATGGGGCTGTTATGAAAATTAAATGTACCAATGTAAAGTAATTAACACAATGCCTGGGATACGGTAAGCGGCTATTACTATTATCATTATTCTTGCACGACTGCTCGGCCCCGCAGTGGACCCGGACCCGGGCTAGCTCGGCTGCCGCGCGCCACGTTCCCTTCCGGCTCGAGGACGCTCCCACCCCGCGCGCCCGGCCTGAGCGCCCGCCCGCAGCCGGGAGCCCGGCGCCCTTGACCCCCGGCGGCCGGGCCGGCAGCGCGCACGCGCGGGCCTCGCGGGGCCGAACCCGCCGCAGGTCTCGCGCGCGGCACGCGCCCCGGGCCTCTGGATGTGGGGGTCAGCCCGGGGACAGGGGAGGGCGGCGGTCACACCCCGCCTCAGAGAGGGAGGCGGTACAAAGGCGGAGAGGGTGCCGCTCCTGCACCCGACAGCCCCACTGGGCTCCCAACCCCGAGCCCGGACAACGGGTCGGATCCTCACACTCTGCAGCAGGCTCCTCCTCTGCGCCGCCATCTTGGAGGGACCCCCCGCGCCCGCCTCCCGGCAGAGCAGCGAGAAGGGCGGCTAGAGCGGCAAGGAGGACCGCGCTGCCAGGGAGCATGCGCCCAGCGCCAGCCCGCGGCCGAAGAGGGATGGGGCGGTAGTGGAGCGTGTGCGCAGGCGCGCTCTTCCACTTTTTCTCTCCTGGGCCCACGGAGAGCGAGGGTTCAGAGCACCTTCACGATCTGTGTCTGACTTCTCCTCGCCCTTCTCTATTTGCGCATTTTCTCCAGGACGCCTGTCAGATAGGGCTCCTAAGGCCCCGGATTAGGGTTCTTTATGAACACAGTGGGGGCGGGGAAAGTGAATTATTCATTCACTCAACCAATGCTCATCGAGTGACCGTGGCTGGCTCTATAGTGGGTCCCCCACTGAGCAAGACAGGCCTTCAAAGAGCTAACGTTTTATTTGGGGAGGGCAAAGCTTATGTACATAAGACATTCTAAGAAGTTCTAAATTCTAGGAAGAGAAGTCACGGATGGTGGCATGGGAGTGTGGCGTTCCCTGGCAACGGGGAAAAGCAGGCTAGGTGGAGAGGACAGCTAGTGCAAAAGTCCCAAGGACAAGGATCGTGTGGGTTCAAGAAGCATGCGTGTCACAGAAGGCTGCTGTGGCTGGAGCAGAGATAGAGGAGAGATGTGAAGGGGCGTCGCCCCAGGCAGGAGCTTGGCTATTATCTGGAGGACAAAGGGAAGTTGTTGACTTGTTAGCAAGCGATTGACGTGGTCCTATTGGTAGGAAGATCTTTTTGACTACTGTGAACAAAATAGGTTTTGGGGGTATTGGAGTGGAGACAGGAAGACCAATTAAGGGACTGTTAACAACCGTTCTAGGTAAGAGATGACAGCGGTTGAGCTGGCTGATGGCCGTGGGTGGGTTTTATTTAGGAGATGAAATTGTCAGGACTTGATCATGGATTGGTTGTGGGTGGTGATAGAGACGTGTCAAAGATTCTCCCAGATTTTTGGCAAGAACAACTGGGTTTGGGGGGAGGGAGAAGGAAGTGACCATGATCAGTTTGGACATGTTGAATTTTAGGTGTTTTTGAGACATGCAAGAAGAGAAGTCAAGTCTGTGGTTAGAGAGGACTAGAACTTAGAGCAGAGTCTGAGCCTATAAAGATGACAGAGCACAGTGGCTGGAGAGGCAGGGCGAGCACGAGGCATAACAACCTCAGGGGAGGAGTGTTGAAGGAAGGTGGGGATGGTGGTGTGAGGTGCTTTTGCAGTATCTACAGTAGCTGGAAGATAACTGAAGAAACCCTATTAGATTTAGAGGTCCTAAGGCCCTTGGACCAGATGATTTGGGTAGAATTGTAGGACAGAAGCCCAAATGCAGTGAGTTGAATGGCTGGGAAATGGAGACCTTGAGAAAAGGCAGTTCTTCCCAGCTGATGGACTGTGAAAAGAAGACAGAGAAGGGAATATGGGATTAAGAAAGGTTTTTTTCTTTTAGGTTGGGAGAAACTTCAGCCTGTGTAAATGCTGAAGGGAAGGTTTATTAGGGACGAGCTGAGGATTCAAAGGGGAAGGAGGAGGCAGTCTAGTGCTCACTATCTTCTTGTCCTACCAACAATAGCTTCACATGGCCCAGGATTACTCCTTGGGCTCTAGCCATTTTGTCCAAGTTCAGCCAACAGGAAAGAGGAGGGTAGGAAGATGGCAACCCCCCCCCCTTTTTAAATTAAGCAAACTTTTATTTGCAGCACTCTCCCTTCCCTTTTAAGGAGACCTCCACAGGTTCCACGTGACGCTTCTACCTACATCTCATTGCCTGTAACCTAGCCCATGGCCACATCCAGCAGCAGGAGTCATCTGGAAGTGTAGGCTTTGGACTGAGCTACAGTGTCCAACCATAAACAGGTTTCGTTGCTAAAGAAGGATTGGAAAATGCGCACCAGGAGGCTGTGAGCAGTCTCTGCCAGGAAGCAGGGTGGGAGGGGCCAGGTGGTTTGTCTGTTGAGGGAGAGTCTGGAAAGAATCAGGGCTGGGAATCCAACCCACGTCCATGCTAATCCCAACTCCATATTCTGTCTCCTGTGTGACCTCAGAGAAGCCACCTCCCCTCCCTGAGCCTCAGTGTCCTCTGTAAAGTGGGAGTGACAAGTGACTTAGCAGAATGGCTGTAAGGATTAACAGATGTTATGGAAAGACCTGAGCTGTGGTAGATACTGATGTTTGTTAACATTCAGATTACAGGTTGATTTTTTAAAGATAATAAATACACATGGGCCGGCCCGTGGCTCACTCGGGAGAGTGCGGTGCTGAGAACACCAAGGCCCCGGGTTCGGATCCCATATACGGATGGCCGGTTCGCTCACTGGCTGAGCGTGGTGCTCACAACACCAAGTCAAGGGTTAAGATCCCCTTACCGGTCATCTTTTAAAAAAAAAAAATAATAAAATAAATAAATACACATGGATCATCTACTGTATATCGGGCAGTTGCTGGATGCTTTTTCATCCACACATTTGTCTGTTTCTCACTGCAGCCTTGTGAGGTAGGTATTACAATCATCCTTTTAGAAAGCAGGAATCCCCAATTCAGTGAGTCACCTGACAAATAGAGTTGGGATTTGAACCTGAGTCTTCCAACTCCAAGCCTTTCCTGGCAACCCTGGGAGATAGACTCTACAGGACCCTTCACAGCTCAGCCCCATGTCACTACTTGTTATTTCCCAAACAGCCACGTAGTTTCCTGCTTCCACCTTTGGACATGTTGTTCCTTCTGCCCAGAATGCCTTTCCCATGTTCCTGGTGACTACCCAGTGAAGTTCTACTCACTTTTCAAGTCTCTTATCTAATGAAATCTCTTCTCAGAAATTTTCTTGATTCTCATCTGAAGAATGATGCCCTCAGTCACTTTTGATCATTTAAAACCATAGTTATGTTGGAGTGAGCAGGACTGAAGCCACGTTGGGACCTAAAACCACATGGGCTAAAAGATTTTTAACAGACAGTTTTTTTCTTGGCATGTATTTCTCTGAGTTCCCTCTTTTCCCATAGTTATTTGATATTTTGAACCTTGGTTATGAGGCAAGAGGACATTATTTGCATGAATGCAAAGTTGTTTTCCAGCCAGCCTGGAGCTGCAGACTTGCACGTACTATCTAGACACTGAGAAACCAAGACATCAATGAAGCTGTGCTGATTCCGCTCTCCAGCTGGACCCTGAGATAACAACAAGGACCAGAGCAGCAACCAGATGAGTCCTGGAGAGATTGCACCTGGCCCCTTGCACATCCCCCTCCCTCCTGTTTTTCGTTTCCCACCTTCCATTCCCTCAGCTCCTCTTTAAAAATCCCTCAGTAAGGCCGGCCCGTGGCTCACTCGGGAGAGTGCGGTGCTGATAACACCAAGGCCGTGGGTTCGGATCCTATATAGGGATGGCCGGTTTGCTCACTGGCTGAGCGTGGTGCTGACAACACCAAGCCAAGGGTTGAGATCCCCTTACCGGTCATCTTTTATAAAAAAAAAAAAAAAAAAAAAAAAAAAATCCCTCAGTAAACCTGAGACTTTGAGATGGCTTTAGAGTGGCCTTTCTCCTCAGGTTTACTGGAGAGATGGGTTAGCCCAACAGCTCTCCTCCAGTCACCGATATTCCTGAATAAAAACTTTCATTTTCACCAACATTTGAGTGGTTTGCTTTTGTCTAGGGGCAGGCAGCCAGACCTGTGAGTTTGGTATCAATTTGGGGGAGCCTCAGCCAGGAGCTGAGAGTGCCCTGGAACACTGTTTGCAGCGAACTTCCCAAGGGCAGGAACTATTGCAATTCCGCTCTGAGTTTCCTCACAGGCTCCAGAGAAGCTGCTCAGCAAATGTTTGCAACATTGAATTGGTTAAAGAGTAAGACAGATTGGGCCGAGCCCGTGGCGCACTTGGTAGAGTGCTGCGCTGGCAGCGCGGCGACGCTCCCGCCGCGGGTTCGGATCCTATATAGGACTGACCGGTGCACTCACTGGCTGAGTGCCGGTCACGAAAAAACGACAAAAAAAAAAAAAAAAAAAAAAAGAGTAAGACAGATCAATGCACACATCAGTAAATGAGGAAACTGAGGCACAGGCAGTCCCAAGGTCCCCAAGTGATTGAGAGGGGAGCTGGGACTACAGCTTGGGGCTTCCAGACTCCCTTCACACCTCTTTCTATCCCTAACCCCTGCAACAAGGCACCATGGCAGGTTCTCCCTCCAAAAGTCCTTAGATCTGGCTTTCCAAGGAGCAAGAAGAAGATGCTGGACTCAACGTGATCCTTGGGAGAACGAGCATTAAGTCAGAACCTCCTGTTTGCAGGGCACTGAGCTCCCAGGCTGGGGGATGGATACAAAGAAGTCTTCTGTGGACAGGCCCCTTCTTCTCAGGGACAAAGAGCCTGGAAAGCAAGCTGTAAAATGGATCCTGTTTTCCCCAGGACAACTGTATGTGTCAAACTGAGGTTTGCAATCAATTTAAGACATGCTTCTGCCAGAGGAACAAAGATGCCATAACTACTGGCCTTGACAACTGTTTAAGCAGCCTCTGGACCCTATCAGGGGTGCCCAGATGGCTGAGCCACTTGGTGTGGACGAAGGTCTCTGATGCACCGTGAAATGTACACCTGGCCCGGAACATCAGATAAGTGCACCGTGACCTTTCTAACCCCCAGACACCAGCCAGAATGAATAGCCATGCAGCATGTTGGGCCACCTTCTGAGAACTGAGACCTTTTCATAAGATCTGCAATGAGGCTTTCTATGCCTCCAGCAGCTCCCCACAGAGCCAGCAGATTCCAATCAATCCTTTGTTTGCCTCACAAACAGCCACTGCAGCAACTCTTGTTTGCAGATATCAGCTTGAAAAGATGAAATAAGGACACTGAAGAATATTGAGAAGGGAGAATAAGACAGTTGCCCATCACCCCACCATCCTCCTCCTCCTCACTGCCTTTTCACCCTTTCAGTTCTGGCCAGGAACCCAGGCAGTTGTCTTGGCCTGGTTGCCAAATGAGAGGGCAGAGACACGTTGGATAGGGCTCTTTGCCTTTCTTTTCTTTTTTCTTTTTTGATCACAAAATCGTAAGATTTTGCCATGTGGCTGAGTGGTCTTTGTACTGATCATTTTAGTGGATGCATCAGGAATCTTTGACTGGATACACCACCATTTTTGGATGGTTAGTTAGTAAATTTGTTTCCAGTTGCGGGTCTTTATAAACAGCTCTGCAATGAACAGTCATTCATGCATTTAAAAACTAGGGTTTGGCCCCAGTAGAGACCACCAAACTGCCACAGGAAGTATCCCGGGTTCTCCTGAGCCAGGGTGGTGGGGGGCCGAGGACCTTGGCCACACTCCCCCAACACGTGCAACCAGCCCAGCAATGACCACTGAGCCACAGCAAGAAGGGCCCCAGGTTCTCAAGCTGGGGTGGTGGGGGGCGAGGGCTTTTGCCACACCCCCCTGACATCTGCACCCAGCCTGGAATGACCAAGCCACTGCTGGAGGCCCTCCGGTCTCCCCTGTGGGAATGAGGGGGTGCCACAGGCCTCAATCCCACCCCTCTTCCTTCCTCCTTCTTCCATCACATTTCCTTTCCCTTTTCCCTTTCCCCCTCCCTCCATACTGCTCTGCAACAACATACTAGAATGTAAAAAAAAATATTAAGAAACTAAAAAAGCAATTGACAAAAAAAACAAACAAAAAAAAACCTAGGGGCTGGCTGGTTAGCTAAGCTGGTTAAAGCCAACTATGATCAAGGGTTCAGATCCCCACTCTGACCAGCCACTAAAAAAAATCCTGAAACTACTTATTGAATTTCTTAGATAAACACGGTGAAATATAAGTGGGGGAAATGATTTGTTATATACTTTAGTGAAGGGAAAAAAGAAAAGAAAAGGTGAGAGATGGAACCAAAGGAACGAAACCTTGAACTTTGTGGAATCTGGATGGTGGGTGTATGGGGTTTCTTGGTGCCATTCTCTCTCTTTTGTATATTTTTGGAATTAAATATAGAAATGTAAACAGAGTCATTGCCCTCAGAGAGCTCACAGTCCACCATGTGAAGATGAAGGCAGAGATCAGGGTGATGTGCCTACAAACCAAGGATTGCCAAAGATTGCCGGCAAATTACCAGAAGCTGGGAGAGAGGTACAGGAAAGTTCCTCCCCCACACCCTCAGAAGGAACCAAGCCTGCTGACACCTTGATCTCGGACTTCCAGTCTCTAGAGCTGTGAAAAAATAAATTTCTGTTGTTTAAGCCCCCCAGTCTGTGGTACTTGGTTACGGCAGCCCCAGGAAACCAATATAGGTGTGACAATCTTTAGTAGCAGTTAAGTGTGTAAAGACGTCTGAGGTCTTGGGGTGAGAAGCAGCTATAGGCTTTGCAGGAAAAGCTCTGCACCAGCCCTCGCTCTGGCCTGGGTTCCACCCTCTCCTGGCTTTCTGAACCCCTCCTCTCTAAAGTGGAACCATAACACCTACATCACAGCGTTGTTAGGGAGTTTATAATACACGTGGGGAATGTATGCAAAAATAATAGCGTTATTATTACAGAATTCCAGAGAGGGAAATTGAGGCTCAGGGAGTTGAAGTGTCCAGCAAGAATGTGGCACAGCCATGATTTAAACCCTGGCCACTCAAGCCCCAGGTGGACCTGACTTCCTGTGCTGACTTCACACTTGGGTGTGAAGATGAGAGGAAGCAGATTCCAGCAGGTATTCCTGCTGTAATATGCTCCCTGCCTCGGCTCAACAGCTTGAACAGGATGGGATCACTTCCCAGGCTTGGTTCCAGCTCCTGGCCTTGGTCGGCTGTGCTCCCGGCTAATGGTCTGACTTGCGAAAATCCATTCTAGCTCATCTCCCCTGGTTCAACCATCTGTTGGATAACCCTGCAGCATGACTCCTCTGGCCAGCCATCCCCAGGGCAGGGCGCGGGTGTGGGCACCCTCCTGCATCTGGCCCTTGGCTCAGTTTGTGGAGGCCCCTGGCTTCCATGCAGTCCACAAGGAAACTGGTCATTTTCTTTTTCTTTTTCTTTTTTTTTTAAAGATGACCGGTAAGGGGATCTCAACCCTTGACTTGGTGTTGTCAGCACCACGCTCACCCAGTGAGCAACCGTCCATCCCTATATGGTATCCGAACCCGTGGCCTTGGTGTTATCAGCACCGCACTCTCCCGAGTGAGCCACGGGCCGGCCCGAAACTGGTCATTTTCTAAGGCCAGCCTGGTGCCACGAAGCTGCCCATCTGCCAGGTAGGCTGCTTCCTTAACTAGAGACAAGGCCTATCATTCCAAGCATTCCAGACCTCTCCTCAGCCACCCTGCATCCCCATGCCCAACATAGTCTTCAGAGCCCAAAGGAAAGGAAGTTTGCTGGAAGATGGTCGAGCACTGACAGACAAGAGGACAAAAGGTGTCTTTGCAGACCCCTTTCCAGAGAGCTATGGAAAAAAAGACCAGAGTTGGAATCTCAGCTTGGTGACTACTAGCTCTTCATTGAGTCATTTATTCAGCAAACATTTATGGAGCATCGGCTATGCACCAGAACATTATACAGAGGCAGTATATACAACGCAGTTGAGCGTACAGACTTTGTTTTTTTGTTTTTTTTTTAAAGAAATGAAATTTATTTTTTACAGTTTTCAAGGCAGGGAAGTACATGGTTCAGGGAGTGCCTCTGGTGAGGGCCTTCTTGGTGGAAACTCTCTCTCTTTTTTTTGTCCTTAAGTTCTTTCAAATGGTGGCTTTCCCATTGAAATCAGTGAGAATTAACACTAATGTCATGCTATGCAGTGCTCTTGAAACATGGACCTTCACCTGGAACACTTGTATTTCTGGTTGGTGCCCACTTTCATCACAGGGCTAAAAATAATCAAGTTTTGGAGGCTGAGAAGTACAAAGTCCAGAGAACACATCTGGTGAAGGCTTTCTTTGGTGGTGACTTCAGCAATTCAGGGTATCACATTGCAAGAAAGGCAGAAGCAAGAGAGACGAGTGTACAGACTTTGGACTCAGAGAGACCTGCTTTGGGTCTCAGGTTGGCCATTTACTTACTGTGTGACCTTAGATGAGTTGCTTAACCACTGTGAGCTTCCTTTGCCTCATCAGTTAAATGGAAACAATTTTACCAATTGCTGGGAAGATAGGGTAGGTACAGGTAAAGGGTTTAGCACCCACCCTAGGTACAGGTAAAGGGTTTAGCACCCACCCCGCATCCAGTGAATACTCCATTAATGGCTTTATTGCTGCTATAGAAGGTGCTGGAGGTTGAAAGATAAGCAAGGTGGAGTCCCTGCCCTTGAAGAGCAAACAGGGAGAGAAAAAGAATGTGAATCAATCATTACTGAAGCACACTTTGGGTTCAGCCATAGGACAGACATATTGGATAGGGTGGGGGTGAGGGAGTAGAGAGGATGAAGAGGGAGAAATCCAGGAAGGCTTCCTAGAGGAGGGGACAGCCTTGGGCAATTTAGGAAACTTCTCTAAGCATCTGGTCAATTGTTTATTTTCTTTAATAAGTAATCTTTAGGTAAAACTATGGTGACCAAAAGCAGATCAGTAGGAGGAGTAGGAGGAGGCAAAGGGACTCAAGGGAATTTTTTGTGGGGCTGGGAACTTCTATGGATTGATTATGGTGGTGGTTACACAAATGTATATGTTTGTCGAAACCCATCAATTAGTACACTTCAAAGTGGTGAATTTTATTGTATGTAAATTCTACCTCAAGAATTAAAAACTAAAAAAATAATTTTTAATGTGGTTTTATGTCTTATACAAAGAATAAGCGTTTAATGCAGAAAACATAAAGACAAGTAAGAGCAGAGAAAAAATTACTGAATCACCTATAATGCCACCACCACCTAGATATAACTACTGTTAACAATTTGGTAAGTATCTTTCTATTTTTATTTTTATTTTTATTTTTTTGGTAAATATCTTTATACTTGTATATATTATATGTGTAATATATAGGTATATTCTCTACTTTCCTTTTGCAAAAATTGGATATCACTTTACATATTATTTTACAACCTGTTTTTTCTACTGAATATTTGTACTGAATAATTTGTACATTTTTATCTCATTATTCTTCTACAGTAAAGTTTATTTCCCACATGATATCCCATTGTAAAGGTACAACTTAGCTTAATTACAGTTCCCCTTGTGTGATGTCTCACTGGTTTCCAGTTTCTCAGAATTACACTCAAGGCTACATTGTGTATCCCCATAGACCAGGACTTTTTTTTTTTTTTTTTTTGGTGGCGGGCCCCTATGGGGATCTGAACCCTTGACCTTGGTGTTATAACACTGTGCTCTAACCAATTGAGCCACCAGCCAGCTGTAAACCAGGACTTCTTAACCTTCCCTGTGCAATAACCCCTCTAGCTGCCTGGAGAAGCCCTCTCTCAAAATAACGTTTTAAAATGCATACGATAATATACTAAGATGACAAAGGAAACCAATTATACTGAAACACATTTATCAAAATACATTTTAAATTTGGGTAACAGTGGTCCCAAGAAAGTGAGCCGTGTGGATCAGGGCCAGTCTGGTAGACCTGTCAGCCCACTGTGAAGGACAGAACAGCTTGAGCCACTGCAGCTTCAGCCCTGCCACCCAGCCCAAAACAGTCTAGAGCAGCTGCTCCTCACAAGACCCACAGAGGCATATTGTTATTATTAGCTACTGAGTTCTGGAGTGGTTTGTTACACAGCAAAGGCTCTCTGATACAATAAGGGAGAGTAGCTTTCCTGCAGAAAGCATCCTCTGAGCTGATAGTTAAAACTGGAGCAGTAATGGCAAATAAACAGATGAAAAGATTGTATGTCATCAGAGAAATGCAAATGATTAATATAACAAGATCCCACTACACACCTATTAGAATGGCGAAAATCCAAAACACTGACGGCACCAAATGCTGGTGAGGACGTGGAGCAACAGAATTCCCATTCATGCTGGTGGGAATGCACAATGGTACAGCCACTCTGGAAGAACGCTTGGCAGTTTCTTACTAAACTCAGCATACTCTGACCATAAGATCTAGCAGTCACACTCCTGAGTATTTACCCAAATCAGTTGATAATTATTATTATTATTATTATTTTTAAAAAGATGTCAGCACCACGCTCACCCAGTTTTTTGTTTTGTTTTGTTTTGTTTTTAAAAGATGACTGGTAAGGGGATCTTAACCCTTAACTTGGTGTTGTCAGCACCACGCTCACCCAGTGAGCAAACCGGCCATCCCTATATAGGATCCGAACCCGTGGCCTTGGTGTTATCAGCACCACACTCTCCCGAGTGAGCCACGGGCCGGCCCCAAATCAGTTGATAATTATGTCCACACAAAAATCTGCACACGAACGTGAGTAGTGGCTTTATTCATAATTGCCCAAACCGAAGCAACCAAGATGCACTTCAGTAGGTGAACAAAGAACTGTGCTATGTTCATACAATGGGATGTTATCAGAGATACAAAGAAAGGAGACATCAGGCCTTGAAAAGACATGGAGGAACCTTAAATGCACATTACTAAGTGAAAGAAGCCACATACCATCTGATTCCGATCATCCTGGAAAAAGCAATGGTTTCCAGGGGTGCAGGAAAAGAGAAGAAAGACGCACAGGTGAAGCAGAGGATTTTTAGGGCAGTGAAACGATTCTATGTGCTACTGTAATGGAGGATCCATGACACTTCGCATTTGTCAAAACTCATAGACCTGTATGGCATAAAGACTGAACTCTAATGTAAACTAGGAACTTTAGTTAATAATAAGGTATTAGTACTTGTTCTTCAGCAGTAACAAATATCCCACACTAACGCAAGATGTTAATAACAGGTGGGAGGAGGGAGACAGACAATATCTGGGAACTGTCTATTTCCTGCTCAGTTTTTATGTAAACCCGAACTGCTCTAAAAAATAAAGTCTAGGGCTGGCCGGTTAGCTCAGTTGGTCAGAGGGTGGTGCTGATAACATCAAGGCCACGGGTTTGATTCCTGAACCAGCCAGTGGCCAAAAAAAAAAAAGGTCTGTTATAAAACACACACACACAAAAAGTCTATATTAATAACTGTGCTTCTTATTAACGCATTGACTAATAAAATCTCAGTTTTTCATTTTCATTTTCACTTTATTTATCTTAATGTACAAAGCACTTATATTTTACATAGCCAAATCTCTCAGCATTTCCTTTATGATCTCTGCCTCCTGTGTTATGCTGAGAAAGACCTTCCCTACCCTAAATTCACGTAAATATTCACTTAAATGATAGTCTTACTCCATTTGGAATTTTAATGCAATGTGAGGGATCCAACTTGATTGTTTCCAAATACATAGCCAATTTCTTATTAAATTTTTTTACTGAATAATTTCTTCTTTCCCCTGCGGCTTTGAAGTGCTACTTTTGTTGGTTTTGTAGATCTTACACATCAATGTCCTTTTTTAAAAAATCCCTTCCTCCCAGGGATGTTATGAAGATTAGATGAATTAACATCTTCAAAGCCTTTAGTGCAGGAGCCCAGGATCTGCTCCAAATATGTGGGATCGCTTTCCTTTCCCCTCCTCATGCCATATGCTTCTACCATTTGACCTTGGGATGCTGGCAACAGCTCCAGATACACAGAAGGTGCTTTTGAAAGCCCCATCATGGGCTAGCCTGTGGTTCACTCAGGAGAGTGTGGTGCTGATAACACCAAGGCCACGGATTTGGATCCCATATAGGGATGACCGGTTAGCTCATTGGGTGGAAGCCCCATCATTAGGATTCCAAACTGCTTTTCAGCCAAGGTGACCTTGCTCATCCGGGCTGGGAGGAGCTGAGTGGAGCCAGAAGCACAATGGGGGTGTGGGGTGGGGAACAATTAATTCTGCTGGGGGAGCGGGAAAGACTTCATGGGAAGGTGACCTTCAAGCTGGGTCTAGGAAGGGAGAGGAATTGGGCATGCAGAGAAGGTAGAAAGGGCATCCCAGGCCAAGGGATTAGACCAAGGGATCAAAGTAGGGGGTGGGTTTCAGGTGATGGCAGAAGTCGAGTGTGGTGGGAGGCTCGGGATGAGTCGGGGGGTGGGGGGTGTGTGTGCCAGAAGGAACTGACTTTATCTTGTAAGGGTAGGAATTTGTGTAAGTGGGAGGGTCACATGATCACATTGGTGTTTTAGGAAGACTACCCTGGGCCAGAGGAGGCAGGGAGACCGTATGAGGCTGTTGAGATAACCCAGATAAGAGGGGTGGTGGCCTGGACTAGGGTGGTGGCCACCAGGATGAAAGGAAATGGACAGCTTTCAAAAATATCCAAATAGGTCAAATAGAAAAACTCTGGCTGTGGATTGGGAGTGGAAGAAAGAGGGGTTGAGGATAACTCCCAGGCTCCCAGCTCAAGAGCAGAGTGGACGGGGGAGGGTTCACTAAGACCAGAGCACCAGAGGAGGAGCAGGTTGGGCCTAGGCCAGGGGAGGCCTGGGGGGGTGGATGGAGAGGGTGGAGGTGGGGAGAACACTGGAAAGTTCAAAATGTGTAAAACACAGCAAGTTATTGTATGCATTCCAGGTATCTGCTGTGGAAGGCGAGAACCCAGGCAGTGGCAGAAAGGTGGTAAGAAGAGGATGGTTTGAAAAATATTTAGGAAATTGAATCAATAAGATCTGGAGGATGCTTGAATTTTTGAAGAGAGGGACAAATCTAGAATAATACCCAGCGGGGTGATGGGGGATGATGGTGCCTTTTACTGAGATGGTGAACACAGGGAAGGAGGAGGTTTGGTGGAAGATTCA
Source organism: Cynocephalus volans (assembly GCF_027409185.1). Lineage (NCBI taxonomy): Eukaryota > Metazoa > Chordata > Mammalia > Dermoptera > Cynocephalidae > Cynocephalus > Cynocephalus volans. The sequence goes on from NC_084471.1 coordinate 11,128,245, forward strand.
TTCATTCATTCCATAATCCTCAATTAAGCACATACTATATTCTGGATACTTTTTTCTTTTTTGTATTTAAAAAAATTTTTCTTTTCTTTTTTTTTTTTTTTGGCCAGGTACTTTTGCATTTGGGATAGAGCAGTGACAAAATCCCTGCTTTCATGAGACATTTTCAGTGGGGAGAGATAGACAATAAAGAAATAAACAAGTAAATATATGTCAGGTGGTGACAAATGCTACGGAGGAAAATAAAGTGGGGCAGGGGCTACATTTTTAAAAGCCATGGTGAGGGATGCTCCCATTGAAAAGGTGTCTTCGGAGCATAGACCTGGGTGGGGGGAGCATTCCAGGCAAAGGAAACAGCAAGTGCGAAGGCCCTGAGGCAGGGACGTGCTGGGACCAGCAAGGAAGCAAATGTGGCTGCAGCAAGAGAGAGGGTGGCAGGATGTGGGATGGGAGAAGTAGCAGAGGCAGATCCTGTGAGGCCTTGTAGGCCATTGTAAAGACTTTGGCTTTTATGCTGAGAAAGGAGAAAACTTTCTGGAGAGTTTTGAGCAGAGGAGGGCCATGAGCTGATTTGTATTTTAAAAGCTTAGTCGTTAAGACTTCCTTGGTCTTTGGATCCCAATTCCACCACTTTCTAGCTGGTTGATCTTGGACAAGTTATTTAATTTCTCTGTGCCTCAGTTTCATTATCTGCAAAATGGGGATAATAATAGTACTTACTTTGTATGGTTATCGTGAGAATGCAATGAGGTTAATATAAGGAAAGAGGTTAGAACAGTATCTGGCATGTACTGAGCACTGTATCAGGATGAGCAATTTATTATGTTAATTATTATCATGGCTGCTGATGGAGGGAGCCGGGTGGAAGCAGGGGCATCAGTTGGGTGGCTCCTGTCATGGTCCAGGAGAACAATAGCAGTGGCGTGGACTAGGGTGGCCACAGCAGGAGTGGACAGAAGTGGTCAGAAGAGAAAGAGCTGACTGGGTCTGCCGATGGATCAGATGTGAAAAATTAAAGGGGAGCCAGAGATTGCTTCAAGGATTTTGCCCTGAGCACATGGAAGATGGAGTTGTCATTCACTGAGCTGGGGAGGCTGAGGACGAGCAATTTTGGGGAGGAACATCAGGAGTCTGATTTTGAGCACGTTAAAAGAGAGATATCGACTAGATAGTTCAGCGTAAAGGCAGTTGGATGTCCCAGTGGCCCGCACTGGGGTTCCACTTGACAGTGGTCAGTGTACAGCGGATACTGAAAGCCATGAGTCCAGCTGGGCTACTGAGGAAGTGAGTGTGGATAGAGAAGAGGTACAAGGATGGGCTTGGGGGTCACCATGCCACTGTCCAACCGATGTGACTTTCAGTTTCAGAAAGCCTGCCGACTTTTGAAAAGCCTTGAGGAAAAGGGCTTTTGGTTTTGTCCAAGTTCTCTCAAATGCATGAAGTAGCCTTTCTAGGACACATAATTGGGACAGGGCTTGGGAAGACACCAGAGCTGGGTGGGCACAGAGGAGGACAGTTAGGGAACCAAAGCAAATGCCTGTGCTGATCCAGAAACATGCAGAACAGGGCAGATTTTCACATAAGAAACAGGCTTTAAGGATATATGAGTTACCAAAAATATATAAAAATACTTTAACAAAAGGCAGCCAGAGGGCTAAGAGCCTGGGTTTTAAGGCTCAACACAAGCCCAACATGGTTCGAATCAGGCTCTGCCCGGTGTGGCCCTGGCTGTTGCTCTTCTCTCTGGCCCAACTCCTCAGCTGTAGAACGGGATCTTCTTAGTGCCCCGTCTCAGGTTTTGAAGGACGTGAACTAGATAATGCTTTACAAAGTGCTCAGCATAGCTCTGATCCACATCCAGGTGTAGCTATCTAATTGACAAGAAGACTAAAAGGATAAGAAAAAAAGATTCATAATAGAATAAAGGGGAAATGGAGAGGGGACTGGACTCATGGGCGTGGGACCCGCACAGTCACAAAGAGCCCTGCTCCTGGCATAGGCCCAGTATTTGGTTTAATACTCTGCCTTCACTGTCTTGAAATTCTTTTTTTTTTTTTTTTTTTTTTTAAAGATGACCAGTAAGGGGATCTCAACCCTTGGCTTGGTGTTGTCAGCACCACGCTCAGCCAGTGAGCCAACCGGCCATCATTATACAGGATCCGAACCCGTGGCCTCGGTGTTAACAGCACCGCACTCTCCCGAGTGAGCCACAGGCCGGCACTGTCTTGAAATTCTTAACAATTTTATCTTTGAACTTGTATTTTTAAGGGGAGCTCAGTGGCACAGTAAAGAATAAGCATGAGCAGAGAAGATACAGCAGGTGGCAGTGAACAAGCGTGGATCAGCAAGGATGGCAGGTGGGGGCAGCACAGAAACCTAGCAGTTGGCCTGGCCACCCGGTGTGCACCCACATGGTTGGGCAGTCTGGGACACTGTGGGGCTGCAAGGGTACTGCATGGGCCAGGATCTGTGCCCAGATTGGCAGCAACAGCAGAAGAAATAGTGGTGGCGGTGGCAGTCCCCCAAGGCCATGGCAAGAGAAGGGACTCCACGTGAAAAGCCTATCCCTGTAGCATCTGCACAAATACAACTCTCCAGCCTAAGTACTGGGACAGGTACCGCCAGCACCCAGGCACTAAACTTTGTCAGTAAATTATTACAAAATAAAGGCATACTGATGAACTTGCAAGAAAGCATATCAGGGAGTTGTTAGAATCCTTCAAAGACTTTAGAATTCTGGCTTTGAAAACTGCTGTAACATTGCAAAGCAAACGTCCACAGGTTTAGACATAGAAATTAAATTGAAAGATTGTAGGGCCGGCCCGTGGCTCACTTGGGAGAGTGCGGTGCTGATAACACTGAGGCCGCAGGTTCAGATCCCTATGTAGGGATGGCCGGTTGGCTCACTTGGTAGAGCGTGGTGCTGGCAACACCAAGTAAAGGATTAAGATCCCCTTACTGGTCATCTCTTTAAAAAAAAAAAAAAATTGAAAGATTGTCACATTCTACAGGAAATAATTATATTTTAATGGGAAGCTCCATTGTTAACAAGGAAGGCAATTTTAAAATTAGTTTTTCCTGGGGCCGGCCCATGGCTCACTTGGGAGGGTGTGGTGCTTATAATACCAAGGCCACGGGGTTCAGATCCCTATATAGGGATGGCTGGTTGGCTCACTTGGCAGAGCGTGGTGCTGACAACACCAAAGGCTAAGATCCCCTTACTGGTCATCTTTTAAAAAAAAAAATTAATTTTTCCATATAATTGAAGGTACAGCAATCAAATTACATAAACAGGTTATTAAAATTATATACAAATCTCAAAGTCACTTTCAGTTTATTGTACAACCTCCACAAGTTACAGAAAATGTCAGAGGATACATTGAACATCACCATACAAGTTTACATATAAAATTAAATTCAGATGTATAAAACCAATTTGCTTGAAGAATTAAATCTTTTTAGAAAAGTTGTTCCACGGGCCAGCCCGTGGCTCACTCGGGAGAGTACGGTGCTGATAACACCAAGGCCCCGGGTTCGGATCCTATATAGAGATGTCCGGTTCGCTAACTGGCTGAGCGTGGTGCTGACAACACCAAGTCAAGGGTTAAGATCCCCTTACCGGTCATCTTTTTAAAAAAAAAAAAGAAAAGAAAAGAAAAGTTGTTCCACAAGAATCAGCTGTAAATGTACTAAAATTTATATTTGAAATAATTTGTCAGAAACTTCTCCTAATGCAACAGCTACAGTAACAGTTATATCAGCAGAAAGATCCTTCTTGGTATTAAAAATTATAAAAATTACTTGTGATCTTGCATTTGCCAAGAGTGACTCTTGTAGCATTCAATTGAAAGTGAATTCTAAATTATAAATTTTGATGACTTAATAAACAAATTTGCAGAAAAATGATCCAGAAAAATCTTATGATCAGTCAAGCTATCATAAGAAGGTACTTCAAAAGTTCATGGAAAAATGGAATTAAAAGATAATATGAATATTTCCATAAACTTTTTGAAGACTCGTCATGTTAAAAATATCTATTGTATTACATAAAATCATGACACAAAAACATTATTTTTTGTAATTTTAAGTTTATTACGTTACTCACGTATTATTATTACCCCTACTACATCTTATAAATAATAAAATATTTGGAAGAAAAAGCTTTATATTTTAGCACCTTTATCTGCACTATTTTTTACTGTTTTTTGAAAAAGAGGCCCTGCATTTTCATTTTGCACTGGGCCCTACAAATTATGTAGGAGTCCTTATTCTGAAAACTAGTATTTCTTTGAAAGGGTTTTTTGGGGCCGGCCCATGGCTCACTTGGGAGAGCGTGGTGCTGACAACACCAAGCCAAGGGTTAAGATCCCCTTACCGGTCATCTTTATAGAAAAAAAAAAGCTTTTTTTTTTTTTTTTTTTTTTATATTTTCCCAAATTGTCCTGATTCAGTTAAAACCCGTTCCAGCTTTTAATGACTTCCCTCAAGTCCTATGAATGGCCGTCCCACTACAACTTTTTAAAAACCACATCACAATGTGGACAATTACTCACCTTGAAAGGCTGACATGCTCCGCTGTGGTTCCAAACTTCCCAATTTCCCCTCCCCACGATCCTTGTTCAGGAGCTATCTTCTCAACCTGAGATTCATTCTTCTGAATCACCCCACAGGCTGCAGATCCAGGTCCTTTGGAAGCTGGTTTCAGTTTTTAAAGTCCTTTGGCAGGTAATGTATATGACAAGCACTTTGCTAACTGTAAAGAGTGGAGCAATATCTGAATAATAATGATGAAATAAAGTGCAAATGGAGGGCAGTGTGACTACTGAGGAGCAGTAATAATTGTGCACACGTGTCCTGCTGTCTGGTGGGTCACAATTCCATTTAACCTCCTTGAAGACTCAGGAAGAGAAGGGGTTGTCAGGTGAAGGGCTGCTACATGTGGGGGCCCCAGGGTCAAGCAGTTGGGTGGCTTGACCAGCACGTGGTAGCCCCGGGTTGGACCTGGGATCCTCCTGTAGAGCAGGGGTCTGTTTCCCTCTTGGCAGGCAGCAACCTCAGGGTCGAGCCTCCCAGGGTGGTCAGGCTCTTCAGATTGCAAGAAGGTGCAGGCCACAGGCCTCCTTAAAGCAAAGGAGATTAGAACCTGTGCAGACGAGAACTGAGACTCAGACGCCTCCGTTCCCGACTGACCAATCCCTCTGCCCTATTGCGGAGGGAAGCAATCTGATTGGCTTAGTCATTGTTTCCCCCCCCCTCCCCGGGAGCATAGGCGTGGCCAGCCCCATGACTGACAGCCATACAGGCCACCCAGCCTGAACTCAAGCACCTCTTCCAGCTGGGTCAGTTGTCACATCTACCTCACCCGTCTTTACTACATTCATCATCAGCTGATCGGCTCCTTCTGCAACTATATCTTGACTTCTTTCACTCCTCCGTCGTCATCGTGGTGATCTTCTGTCTCAACAATGGGCAGTGGCCTCTGGACTGCCATCTGGCCAGCAGAGTGGTCTTTTGAAAACACACACCAGTGTGGTCACCAACACCCCACCCCCAACGCTTTCTACATCACTTAGAGTGAACCAACCCCCTTAAGGATGCCTCACGGTCCAGTGCCGTGGCACCCGGGTGCACCCTCTGGCCTGTCCCTCCTCGACTCTTCTCCTGTGCACCCACCACACCTGCCTCCCCCCACTCGCAAGCTCCTCCCCAGCCAGACGCCTCCTCCTTCCGTTTCCTCTCTTGAGAACTCACTAGCCCACCCCCTTGCCTCTGAACATCCGCTCTTCCCAGAGAGCTCAGGTTAAGTGTCACCTGTTCAGAAGTGTGTACTAAACAGCATCTTCTGACATTCTCTCTAACCCGACCCCAGCCCTTATCACAATTTATATTTTTGCTTGCATGTTTATTTAACGTTGATCTCCCACACTTTCGACCATCTCTGGGCGAGCAGGGACTGTCTATTCATTCAGTGTTGAACTCCTAGGGCCTAGCACAGTGTCTGGCACTTTATAGGCTCTGGATAAATATGCTGGCCAGCTCAGGGCCACTAACTTTAAAAACAGTGTCCTGTAAACATATGTGTATGTAAGAGCATGGAAACGGTCAGGAAGGAGTGAGGCCACGCTCCTAATCTCGGTCCTCTCTGGGGCTTGGTTAAGGGACCAGGATAGGGAACGGTGATAGGTGGTGCATGTGCCCACTCGTAAGGTGGGAGAATTTGGCTTCGACTGTAGTAATTTTACTTTTTAAGAGGCGAATAGATTCAGAGGTTCACTGTGTAATTAGAAATTAAACAATAATAAACAATAAAACGTGGGCCAGGTTGGGGGAGACAGGGGGCAATCCCAAGCCACCTTCACGAAGGACAAAGAAACACTGTGACACGCTTGCAACCCGTGGTGGGTTCTTAGTCTTCACTTTATTACTATGTCACCAGAAGTCACCACCTTCACTTGGTTCACCACAAATGAATGGATGTCATAAAGGAGGGTGCCACGGGGCCACTGGATTCACTCTTGAGAGACTTAACCAGGTGCTGAGGGGTCTAGAGCAGGGTCCCAGGATGGGGACCGCCCTTCACCGCACACAGATATATTTGTGGAGCCTTATATTATACATCTTATATATAGAAAATATATATATTTATACTATACACAGGCAGTAACGCTGCGGGAGGGCTGTGGGCACCAGGGCTGGGGACTGTTAGGTCAGGGGCAGCACTGGGAGACAGCTGGACCAGTCCATCCGCCCACAAACTCTTGGGAGGGGCGTTCCCCCTTCGTGCTCCTTAGAGAATCAAAGGGGTCTAGGGCCAAGGTTGGGGGTACCCCATGGGTAACAAGTGGGGCTCTCAGTTACATGGGCGAAGCCTGGGACCTCCAAGAGTGTTCAAAGATCAAGAATCAGCAGGGAAGGATGGAGTGGGGAACCGATGCTGGTCTGCTGGGAATTAGCCCCTCATTTGCTACACCCCCACATGGATCGGGAACCACCCAGGCAAGACAGCCTGTGATTGTGCAGGATGGGTGTCCACTCAGACGGCAGAAGACCTGGCTCCCCAACTTCTCACTCTGTGCTTGACCTTGGACAGGTCACTGCCTTCCTGTCCCAGACTACCATCTCGAAGGGTCCTTGCAGTTCTAAGCTTTTGTGGAACCCAAGTGTCCTGGGCCCTCTCTTGTGCTTAACGGGGAAGAGGGAGCCCAAACTCTGCAGGTCAGGGTTCTCCAAGAAAGGGTTTGGGAGAAAGGGAGAAGCAGAGGGCAGCAGAGAGGGGAAAGGGAATATCAGGGATACCTTGGCCTGAGGGCTTATGATCCCCAGGGGGCTGTCCTCAGCCAGCAGAGGGAGCGGGCTTCCTTATTAACTTCCCAACAGTGGAGTCAGAGCCCTGGGTCTCATTGAAATCCTGCCCTTGGACAACTCTCTCCCTCTGTCTCTCATCTCCACCATAGCAGGTCCCCACCAGTGTGCAGCCTGATGGTGGGATCATGCCCGGGGAGGGCAGCTGGGCTGGATCCCAGGAAGAGGGAAGGAGGCTTAGTGAGATGATTCAGCCCGCCCCCCCTCCTGGCAGGGGTCTTGCAAAGTTTCCCAGCCTGGGTGGCAGGGAGGGTCTGTAATAAGCACCCAGGACTGGACAAAGCTTAACTGGTACCCTGCACTCCAGCCCAGCATCACCAGTAGCTGGTTGGTGCGCTGGGGTCTTCTGGTGCCTGCCAGCAGAGGAGGATCTTGGTGGGCAGTGGGCAACAGGCAGGATTTCTCACAGCCTCCTGCTGCGATGGGCACAGAACTTCACTGTGCCAGAAACACACACCCACCGCACCCTCACCTCCAAGAAAGGTACAGGTTCCACTGCTAGGCCAACAGATAACCTGCCTTCATGCTTTCCCCACTTGGGACACCTCGGGGGAATGTAGACAGAGCCCCTTCCCCAGATGTGGAAAGTGGAAGTAAACAACAACTAGCTGTCACTCAGCTGTCTGGGGTCCTCTTCTTTTACTGCTGCCCTTGGGGGGACTTGAACAGACCTTAGTTCAGACCTGTGCTCCACTAACTCACTTATGCTCCTGAGCCTCACTTTCCCCTTCTGTTAAATAGGGCCAGTGATACTGCTTCTCTGCCTCGGAAGTTCCTTCTCTTTACCTCAACTCCTGCCATCCTTAGGGCCCTTCCTCAGGGGAGCCCCAGGCCTGCCGTGCACTTGCATAGTGCTTCCTGCAATGGACTCTGTGCCATCATCTGTTTTGTGCTCATCCCCTCTGCTGGACTCTAAGCTCTGCGAACGCAAGGACCACGCATGCCCTCTGTATCCCCAGCTCAGGTGCCCGATAACTGTCTGCTGAATGAATGAGCAAGTGAGTGACTATCTGCCTCTTAGGGTTCTTGTGAGGGGCATGGGTGAAGGTGGGGAAGCAACCACCACCATGCCTGTCCCACAACTCCCTCTGCTCCCTGACGGACTGGCCATGGCCAGTGCACGCTGGGCACAGACAGGAGGATGGGTCCCGAGCTCTCTCCCTGTCACTAAGGCTCATTGAAGAGTACACCTTATGCAAGATCCCTTCCAGCCTCCACTCAGAAGGGATCACCACCCTCTCAGGCATCACAACGCTCTTCGTGCATTTGGGGTCACCTGCTAGCCTCTCCCCTACAGCCCGTGGTTTTCCCTGAGCCTACTATGCCCCAGGGGCTCTCACCCATATCATCTTGAGGGCCGCGCATCCCCACAGCTGCAGCTTGCAAGCCAACCTTGTGGATTCCAAAGCCCCTGTCCCCTCTGCTCTGCCTAGAAAGGCTGGCCCCTCAGTGGGGCTAGAAGGCCAGGAGAAGCACATCCCATACCCTTGGCTGCTTCAGCCCCAAACTCCTGGCTGACCCCAGATGAAAGAAAAGATGACAGTGTCCCAGATCAGTTGTTTCCTGGGAGATCACAAGGGTGGGGACTCGGGCACCTGCTGAGTAGCTGGGGCCAAGAAACCCGGGCAGCAAGTCCAGCTTTGCCTCTCACTCACTGTGACATTGGGCCAGTCCCACTGCCATCTGTGCCTCCTCTTCCACCCAGCCCTGGGCAAGGACTTAGTGAGCCCTCCTAGAGGCAGGGACAGTGATCAGTCCTTTGGGAGGCCACAAAGGGGGTTGCTGGAGCTCTCTCGGATAAGGTCCCCATGGTATACACAGAGCACAGAACACATAGGGACACAAGTGAGGTGGGTGCGTCCTCTAGGAGGAGGCCAAGGGCTGGGGGAGGGGCCAGTGGGGATGTGGGTGGGGGGACCCTGAGGCAGGGCTGTCCCCGGGGGTAGGGGGAACAGCTGGGGCAGAACAGGCCCTTGGCTTGTAGCAGAATCTGGGTGTTTCACGGGGCCAAGGTCCCCAAGTCCTCCCAGAATGACAGTGGCACTGAGCCCCAGGCTCGGGGATGGGGGGAAGGCGGGAAGACAAGGAAGAGTGGGTGCTCTGTGGTTGGCTGGCCTGGGCTTGGCCCTGCCTCCATCACTAGCTGCCTGAGTGACCCTAGGCCAGTGACCTTGACCTCTCCAGGCCTGTTTCCTGAACCATGAGTTGAGACAGTTCTGACACTCCTAGCAGGCTGCTGTGGAGTGGGAAGGGCTCTGGGTGTGACAGCCCCCAGTGTCCTGTGGTGTTCCCACTTACCCTGTGACTACTGCCCCTTGCAGCCAAACTTCCCAGCACCATCCGGGTCTATCTTTCCCACCATTCCTGCCTCTGGGACCAACAGGGACTCCTCCACATCTCATCTTTCCCCTTTCCAGGGACCATTTCTGCCTTTCGCCACCCAGGCCGAGCACAGGCCCAACACACAAGAGGCGTTCAGTGAATGCTCGATGACACAGTGAATGAATGCACACACCCTGGCCCCCACCCTCCAGGCCCCTGCTGGGCATATGCCCTCGAACACACTTGTACACGTATGTGGACACCCACCCCAACACCTGACCACCCCGAGCTACCCTGAACCTCAGGGAACGACTCAGATGAAGAGGTGCTGGGCAGGGCAGCCTGGGAGGGGACAGGGGGCTGGATGCTGGGGTGGGGGCAGGGGTGGAGGGCGCAGGGGCAGGGGCAGGCAGTCACTGTGGCTCAGTAGCCCTGCGACTGGTAGCCCTGGGGCTCAGCGTCGAAGGCGTTGGCCGGCTGCTGGTAGGTGCCGCCCATGCCGGCGGGGTCCGGCCCGGTGCTGGGCTCCACGTAGGGGGCGTAAGGCATGCTGGAGTCCTGGCTGGGGTCCATGTAGTCCTGGGAGAAGAGGGCCGAGTCGGCGCCAATCTGGTACCGCTGGAAAGCCAGCACAGCCTGGCCCGCCTGGGGTGGGGCCGGTGGGGATAAGGACAGGTGGGAGGGGACAGTTAAGGGAGAGACAGACAAGAGCACTGGGTTAGTGGCGGTTAGTTCACAGGAAACAGGCAATAGAGGGTTAAAGATCCTCAAAGCACCAAAGATGAAACCAAGCTTGACTGAGGGGAAGAATGTCCTCGCAGCCACTCTCGAGAAGAGGCCCAAAACCACATCCTCCAGCCAAAAAGAACTTCAGAAGTCATCTGTCCTATGTCTCCCAGTCCCAGAGGTCACCCTAGGCCACCAAATATTCTAGCTCTCCACTGTGGAGTGTTAAAATAACCCACAGCCTCCTTCTATTTTTTTTTTTTTTTTTTTAAAAGATGACCGGTAAGGGGATCTTAACCCTTGACTTGGTGTTGTTAGCACCATGCTCAGCCAGTGAGCTAACCGGCCATCCCTATATGGGATCCGAACCCGTGGCCTTGGCGTTATCAGCACCACACTCTCCCGAGTGAGCCACGGGCTGGCCCCCCACAGCCTCCTTCTAAAACTGCGTTCTCAGGGATGTTACACGGAATGAGAAAACAGTTTCTTAGTGCGACAGAGAACTGCTGACAGCTCCTAAAAGCCATTCTTCTATCTCTCTTGCAGCTAGATGTGGTCATGTGACTAAGTTTTAGCCAACGGGGTACCCCATGTTCTTTGTCCCACCATCTGACCTCATGCCTGGAATGCAGATATGATGGCTGGAGCTCTAATTGCCAAACTGGACCACCAGGACCATGAGCCAAATTGTAGGGATGGAAGAGGCCAGGGTCACTGAAGACCTCTGGAGCCATGCCAGCCTGGGATGGCCTCACTGGACTCAGACTTTGTTTAAATCATTGTTATTTGGGATTTCTGTCACTTGCTGCTGAACCTAATTCTAGCTGAAACACTTGGTCATACAAGTTTGGGAAATTTTAAACAGAGTAAAACAAGTTTCAGGACCACACAACTTGTCAGAGTTTTGACTATTCAATGTATGCTGATCCCCAAGGGAGAAACTATGGCAAAGCCACATTTTTTTTTTTTTTGCAGCTAGCCAGTTCAGGGATTGAACCTGGTATTATCAGCAGCACACTCTAACCAACTTAGCTAATCGGCCAGCCCCTGGCAAACAACGTTTGTCAACCTTTTCTGACCACCGAAGAAACCCTTTTTTCAAAGAGCCCAGTTTGGGAAAGACTTGTCTACAGCACACATGCATAATTAGAAAATTCTTTTTCAATAAAAGCAATTATATTGTTATTAGACATAGACCACACAGAGCTAAGGATTAAATCAAACTTGTCATCAAAGAAACAGCTTATAGGTTTATCGTGAAAGCCTTCTCTAGAAATCTTTCCAGCCCAGAGAATCTGCCTGTGATGGAAAAATGCTAATGCTCTCCATACCCGTTTTTGGGCTGGGAAGACTAAGGCCTAGAGAAGGGAGGGCCCATGACAGAGTTAGTGCCAGAACCCAGCCAGAGCATGGGGGTCTTACCCCTTCCCAGGCCAGCCTCCCCTGCCCCCATACCTCCTTCCCTTTGACCAGCCTTCTGACAAGGCTCTCAGTTAACCAGGAACCCAAAAGGGCCACTCAGTGAAGAGGTAGGGAGTGAAGTATATTTGGCGTTTTATTCCAGAAAGTTCCAGAAGCCCAGTGACTAGGCATTAACTTTTGTTCTGTGCTCACTGACAAAAGCTCTGAGGAGCAGTCCTTTCTGGGAAGTGGCTGTTTAAAGTAAAGTGCCAGGGGCCTGGGGAAGGCAGATTGGGCCTAAAGAAGTTGGGCTGAAGAATGCAGTACGGCCCTCTTGGGTGTTTCCACTAAGTTGGTATGAAGTCCTGGCTGCTGGGGGTTAGACGCTGGAGCCTGAAGAAGCTGGGGGTGGGGGGGTGAAGAGCTCCCTTGGGGCACTCTTGAGTCTTTGGCAAGCCTACAAGAGCAACGGGGAATGAGCGAGTGAATCCCCGAGAGCTTGGTTCTCCCAGAGCTCCCCGGCTAAGCAGAGGGCTGGAGAAGTTGACCTCTGTGGACCCTTCCAGGGAGGGGCCTTTGGCTTACAGGCACCTGGTACTGTCTCTGTGATCAGTCCTCTGTCCCCACTGAGGGAAGGCCTTCTTAAGCCAACCAGTTCAAGAGGCCACAAGACAGGTGAGAGGAGGAGCCTGGGCCCCCGTGAGACTGGGCTGCGGAGGGGAGGCTGGGAGTTCTGCTCAGAGCCCAGAGACTTTATAGTCCACCTGTCCCCATTTTCTCAGAGCCAGTACTCTCTGCGGCATCTCCACTGTGCAGCAAGCAGTGTGCACATGCATGGCCCTGCATGCTCAGCCCCTAGCCAGGCTGAGGTCTTGCTCTGGGACCTGTTTATGCTCCACTGCCTCCTTAACTCCTGCAGAGAGTGGAGGGATAGGTGGGTTCCTGCCCAGGCAGGTAAGGGCCCCAAGGAGGGAACCTGTATAGAACCAGAGGCCAAGGTCCTTTGGAAGAGCAAGGATTTACCACATGAGAATCACTCCCAAAGTAGACATTATGGAGATGACCGACTCCCTGGGAAGAACAGATGAATGAACAAAAGAGCTTATATTTACTGAGCACCCCTGTGCCGAGCCCTGTGCTGGCCTTTGTCTAATCTGGACAACAACCTTGAGAGGCTGGTCTATCATCACCCTCCATCCAGAGAAGTGAACTGAGGCTCAGAGAGGTGCTGGGGTTTGCTCTGAGTCACAGCACATGACAGCAGAGCTGGGCCACGAGTCCTCTGACATCCTAGGCCGAGCCCCTCTTGGCAGCCAAGCCTCCATGTGGACCGTAAGATCACCCTTCACACCACAGCTGTCCACAGCTCAGCACCTCGGCCATGAACATCTCCTGGCAGCAGTGTAGGGAGCCACCTCCAAGCCTCTAAGCCTGTGGCAGTCCATTTGGGGTAGATTTTGACATGTTTGTTTTCCCCTCCCCAGCCTGTGGATTTCCGGGGCCAGGGGCTCCATCTAATTCATCACTAGGCACAAAACAGCTGCTCAATAAATGTTTACTGAATGAATGAACGCATGAAGAATAAACAAAGGGGGCAACGAGTGGGTGGCAAATCTTAACTGGCTCCTCAAGCCAGCCTTCCACTGCCCTCCAGGCCCTGGCATCCTGGACACTTCTGGCAAAGCTGCTCCTGCCACCTCGCCACCAGATGTGACCTGGGGCTCCCTGCCTTTGCAAGCGGTGAGGCCTACGTCTGCGCCGAGGCAGGGAACAGTGTGCTGTATTCCTCCTGGAAGGTAAGGTCCTTGAATCTCCGCATGGCCAGGGCTGCGGTCAGGCTCTGCCAGGAGAGAGCAGGGGTGAGGCTGGTGGGGAAGAGCTGGGAAGGGCAGAGGTGCCAGCAGGGAGGCTGGCTCCAGTGGGCCAGGTGGGCACCTGTCAGTCAGATACTTCAGACCCGCCCCCACTCAGGGCTTACTGATCCCAAACTCCTCCCTGGGGGCAGGTGGTCCCTGCTTCTGGGCACCTTCCCTGGACTGAGATCCCCTGGAGTCAACTGGTTCTTCTTGCCCAGGCCTGAGGACAACAAGGGCTGGAGTAACCATGGCTGGCCCACTAGAGCCTAAACCATGGGTCCCCCCGCCCAAACTCTCCCAATATTTTACTGGGGGGAGGTGGGTGTCCCAGAAGAAAATGGATATCAGAAGGCCCTCAAAAAGAGAAAGAAGTCACCCCAGGGCAGGCCTAGGAAGGTGGGTGGACAGAGCACGGAGGGCTAGCTGCCTGTATATAGCCTTAAGGGTCCAAGGACTACTGGACAGCCTGGAGGAGAGGAGGCTGCAGATGGGGACATAGAGCTGATGTGACCCTAGATCTCTGCAGGACGGAGATTAGGAGAAGAGAAGAGATAGAGACAACCTAGACTGGTGGGGAGGAAGGGCCAGCCCTTCTGTCATGCTGGTGGGCCCTTGAGACCACAAAGCCAGAGCCTGCAAAGGAGTGGTTGCTGGCCAGTTGGGCCCAGAGACATGCCTTCTTTGACCCGCACGATTTTTTTTTTTTAACTTGAATAAATTGCCAACACATACAGATCAGATTTCATATAAAAATTCTGGCTTCTCTGAGAAAACTGGAAGTCCTAGCCTCTGTAACAACAGGAACCGAGCAGAGGGTGGCCTCTTGGGATAGCATGCACAGGCCACCCAGCCTGCTCATGTGCTCTCAGGCCCTGTCTGGCCCATGGGTATGTGAGTCTGTGAGCCCCTCATCACGCATTCGGGAAGTCAGAGGCCAGCAAAATTAGAGGCGGCCCTGGGATGGGAACCAGGTCTCCTGACTCCTCGGCCTGGGCTTCTTCCCAGCCTTGAAGCCTCAACTTCCCACAGAGGCTTCTGCCTTCGTATCTGCACAAGGGAATAATAAACACCATCCACCCAGAGTGCTTCAGGGTGTCCACGACCCCCAGGAAGGCTGCTCTGCACCAGAGCGAGGGCCTGACATCACTGTGTGACTGTCCTGCTGGCAAAGGCCACCAGCCTGGGAGCATGGCTGGGGGGCAAGTGTGGGCTCAGTGGGCGGCTGTACTCACCCAAGTGACGATGGAGAAGAAGGAGAAGGCAATGGCGGCCCTGGCTGCGTCTGTCCCTTCGTTCAGTGGGTTGTCCTCTGCCTTGGAGACCTGCCACTGGTTGGCCAGGTAGCAGAAACCCACGAACCAGAGGAAGGCCCAGAAGGCTGGGGGGTCCCCAGGGCCAGGCAGAACAGGTAGAGAGCCATGCATGGGGGAGAGGGTGAGTGTGGAGAAAACGGGGAAACCGAGGAACAGGAGGAAGTTCATGTCTCCCATGCTCCCCCACCCACAAAGGGAGAGGCAAAGAGGGAGGGGGGAGAGAGAGGAGCCAAGAGAAGGTGCAAGTGAGGACGAGAAATCAGCCAGAGGAAGAGGGGAGAGAGAACACAGAGGGCAGGGCCAGGACCAGAAGGAGGACAGCCATGGGCAGTGAGAGAGTGGGAAGGAGGGAGAGACAGAGAGAAGAAGCGTCACCTCAGGCCGGGTGTCTCCAACCTCTGCCAAACACCAATTCCCAGCTACAGCCCCGACTCAGGCCCCACAGTCCACCCCCAAGGCCAGCAGCTCCCCAGGGAGGAGGCTCCCACCCCCTGCCCTACCACAGGCTTCCAGAGAACTGGGTGAGGGGAAGAGGGTGACAAGATGGGGCAGGGGGGCAGGTCAGCTTGGGCGGGGCTGGGCCTCAACTTCTAATGCACTCGTAGCCTCCCAAAGCCCCCAGATTTAGTGAGGGGACTTTGAGAGCTGAGGTCTGGGGGCTTTAGTAGTGGAAGCTTCATGACCACATGATCTCTTGTGGGTGGGTGCCTGGAGTCTGCCCAGAGAAGCCCAGAGCTGCTCAGGATAAAATGTGTGTGTGCCAAGATGGTGGGGTGCCTGAGGCCCAGCCTACCTCCCACAGGCACCGCTGGAGAACCCTGGGCTCCCTGGAAGTTTGAGGACCATTAACTTAGTTCTAGTTCCTTCTGGTCAGAGGGCCCCTGGTCTCACTGCCTGCAGTCAGCCCGGCTCCTCCTGAGAGCCTCAGGCCTGGAAGTGGTGGGAAGTCGCAGCCCAGAGGCCTGAGACCTCAGCCTCAGCTCAGTGAGGCTGCTGTCCACGGTTCCCACCCCTGCTGAAAGCATCTGCCAATCAGATTCCTACAGCTCATGGGGCAGAAGTCAGGGTGGCTCTGCCAAAGGCCATTTCTGAAGGGCAA
Source organism: Cynocephalus volans (assembly GCF_027409185.1). NCBI lineage: Eukaryota > Metazoa > Chordata > Mammalia > Dermoptera > Cynocephalidae > Cynocephalus > Cynocephalus volans. The sequence continues at coordinate 11,144,321 of NC_084471.1, forward strand.
ATGGCAGCAGGTCATGTCAGCTCCCCAGTTCCAAGCCCTGGTGCTGCCTAGGTCCGGCTGGGGAGGTTGAAGGGGAGACTGAGGCTCCCAGGGCACCTACTGTGTGCTGGGTGTCCAGTCACCCCCTTGCTTAGTGCTCCTGAGGCTCACCAGGGAGGTGGCACAGAGGGGCCCTCTGCTCTAAGGGGGACTTGCTGGGGCGGGGGCTCACCTGAGACGCCAATGTCTGACAGGACGGCTTTCTTGCGGTCCTTGACGCTGCTGATCTGGGGGAAGTACACGTCCAGGGCCAGGTAGAGGAGGCAGGTGAGGAAGGCGAGCACGCCCACGGCCACGCCGTAGCTGCAGGCATTGGCATTGCGGTTGTAGATGCAGAACTTCTCGCCCTTTGAGGAGCTGTTGAGGTAGCCCTCGTTCACAATGGAGCCGAACACCACGATGGAGAACAGCTGCGGGGGTTGGGGGCAGGCATGAGACTGGCAGGCCCCCACCCAGTACCAGCCTTGAGGGACGGGAGGCTGCCAACACCCCTCAGCCTGCTGTCTGCCCCTCTGTGAGCCGCAAGGCCATGTTAAGCAGGCATTTCAGGGGGAAGCCCAGAGAGGGAGAGACACTTGCCTGGGGTCACATGGCATAGGTGGGGTTAATCACCGCTTTCCTTAGACTCAGGCACTAAGGACCCTCTGACCACAGATGTGGCCCCACCCTCCACCCCCAGCCCGGTCCTGGGAGGTCTTCCTGGGCCCTGACACCAAGATTTCCCAGGACTGGACCCAGTCTCTCTCAGTGAGGGGCCATGGGCCCTCCTGGGCTGTGACCCTGCCAGGTCTTCACCCCCAGAGGCTGATCCTCCGGCTGCTGCATGTGCCCAGCCCCATCTTGTGCACCCCTCCCTCTGCGGAACCATGGGCTGGTTTGGGGTCTCAGGCTCTGTTGCCTGAGCTACCCAGGCCCTGGCAAGTGGCAGAGTGAGGAATGAAAAAATAATGGCAGGTGCATTCCTGCCACATGCAGGACACCCTGCACGATCCCAAGTGTATGACACATGCTACCGCATTCAACCCCTCATGACCTCTGCGACAGGTGATTTCAGCTGGGCAGGCAGCCAGCTGGGATGGCCCTAAAGACCCTCCTCCTGCTATTTATGCCCTCGCTCAGTCCAGTTCCCCTGAGGACCTAGTGATTTGCTTCTAACAGGCAAAATATGGCAAAAAGTGACGGAATGTCACTCCTGAGAGTAGGGGACAAAAAGAGGCTGGCTTCTGTCTTGTTTGCCCTTTCTTTCCCATCTCACCTGCTTGCTCTGATGGAAGCCAGCTGTTGTGCTCTGAGCTGCCCTATGGAGAGGCCCACATGGTAAGAACTGAGGGAAGCCTCCAGCCAACAGCCAGCAGGGAGCTGAGCCCCTCAGTACAACAGCCCACAAGAACCCGAATCCTGCCAACACCACATAAATGAGCTTGAACACAGATCCACCCTCAGTCAGGCCTTCAGATGAGACCACAGCCCTGGCTGCTGCTGTGATTGTAGCCTTGTGAGAGCCCTTTAGGCAGTGCACCAGCCAAGCAGACTCCCGGTCCACAGAAACTGTGTGAGATGACAAATGTTTGTTTCATGCCATAAGTTTTGCGGCAATTTGTTATACAGCAACAGCTAACTCCTACATTCAGTAACATCAGCATTTTGCAGACAAGGCAGTAATAGTGCAGGTAATAGCTAATGGGCCCAAAGTCACAGAACTGGTAACTGGTAAGTGACAGAGCTGGGCTTCAAACCTAGGGGGCCTGACTCCAAAGTTCCCACTTTTTCCTTGTGCCTCTCACCTCCCCTGAAACCATATGAAAATGGGGAGACACACACTCGAGAAGCAGGGCCCCAAGTGTAGCCCCTGATAAGATTCAGGCAGAAGCTGGAGGGGATTTTTAGTGTCCATTTTCCACTTCTTTGTACTTTCCATTTTTTCTGTATTAAGAAACTATGGTTAGAGCACAGTGTTATAACACCAAGGTCAAGGGTTCAGATCCCCATACTGACCAACTGCAAAAAAAAAAAAAGAAAAGAAAGAAATTATAATTTCCATATGAGCCAGACATATTTTCTTCCACAGCTAATGCCCAGGATGGGCAGTAATTTCAAGGGCAGGTATGGGGAAAATATGAGAAGCATTATTAATATTACTGTTTTATCTTATCTTTTTAAGATGTCTATACATAGATTTTATAATGTACAGTAGGTATGAGGGTACTTCAAAAAGTTCATGGAAAGATTGGTATTATCTTTTAATTCTATTTTTCCACTAACTTTTTGAAATACCCTTGGATTAATGCAGTAATAACATATATAAAATAAATAAATCTACATTTAATGAGAAAATTAACTCAAAACATTTTCCTGAAAGAGGGGCATGATCAAAAGTTTGGAGACCACTGGTTTAAAACACCGTCTTAAGGATTCTGACTGTCCACCATGGATGAATAGAGAAACTGTCACACAGCCATACGACGGAACCATACCCAGCCATAAAGAGGAACAACGTACCTATACGTGCTACAATGTGGGTGCACCTTGAAAACAAAAGAAAAAACAAGCGACAGAAAGCGGACACACAAGGTCACATATTGTATGGTTTCTCTTATGTGCTATATGCATAACAGGCAAAACAGAGACAGAAAGTGTCACCAGAGGATGGGGGACAGGGGGCAGGTTGTTTAATGGGCACAGGTTTTTATAGGATGATGAAAAAGATTTAAAACTAGAGAGGAGGTGTTTGCACAGCACTCTGAAAACACTAATGCCACTTAATCAGATACTTTAAAACAGTTAATTGTATGTTATGCAAATTTGGCTGCAATTTAAAAACAAAGAAAGGGTTCTGAGGCTGTGTCCTGGCTCAGCCACGGGCACAGAAGTGGCAAGGATGGCCCGTGAGCCACACGTTCGCCAGTCCTGTCTTGGGAATGCCATGTAAACACGCCCCTTTGGTCATTTGCAGGGCATCCTGGCTCTAGCCCTGCCCGTCAGGCTCTGCATTCTCACTGTCACCCCCTGAAGCTGAGAGGACAATTTGTACTGTCCCCAACTGACAGAATAGGAAAACTGAGGCTTAGAAAGAGCAGGTGCCCCTGTTGTCAGCAGTACAGGCCAAACTTCGATCCAGGACTCCTGCTCCCAGCCCTGTCTCTTTTCCACCTGACCACACTGACTTTCAGCCTTGTGATACGGGCTCAGAGGAAGGGCTGGGGTTTATTTCCAGAGACTCAAGGGACAAGGCAGAAGGACCAGCAGCGAGAAAGGCTGGACGGCAGTGTCAGTGTGATGGGGGTCAGGCAGCATGACTTGAGTCCCAAGTCCAGTGCTCGGAGGCACAGGAGTGGGCGACAGGAAGTCAGGACATCAAAGCAGTTGTCAAAGGAGCTCCTGAGCTACTGACACAACCCAGACAAGTGAGGACAGAGAGGAGTCACACTGACCCTGCCGGGTTGAGTCCGAGTCTGCTGCTCATGCTGTGTGGCCCCAGGCGAGTGATTCAATCTGTCTGAGCTTTGGACTGGTCCTCTGTAAAAGTCAACCTCCTCTCTGGGGCGATGGGAGGACTCCGTGCAAGTGCCCAGAACAGAGCAGCGCCTCAGAGGAGCTGAGTCAGTGTTCACCATGCACTCCGGAGTCCCCAGGAATGAAGGGACAACACCACGAAGGCCCCCCGAGCAATACTTCCCAACAGATGCTGCTTCAGGGCTGGAAGAGACACAAGTGCCACAGGTGGACCCTTGTACAGAAACAGAAAAAAATCTAGTTCCCCAAAGGCAGAGAGGAGGTGGGAGGGGAAGCAGGCGGGCGGAAGTAGGGGCCTTGGGGACAGCAAAGGAGGAACCATTAAGACTGGGCCCTCTTGGGGGAGAGGCAGGGAGTCCTTAGAGAGTCTGGGAGGAAAGTGCTGGAGATGATGTGTCCCCAAGAGGGTGAGAAGCAAGATCAAAACACCCTTGGAGGGACGGTGGGGGTGGGGAGCCAGGGCTCCAGAACCACAGGTCAAAGGTTTTCGGTGCCTTGCACCATGCTGGAAGCGGCATGGAGTGGTAACTGAGTCTGCGGAGACCCTGCTGTGGGGAGCTGGGTCAGATGACCTGGGCTTGCTGAATCCCAGCTTGGCGACTTGACCAGCTGGGTGTCCTTGGGTAGGAGGCTTCACCTCTGTGACTCAGGTCCTGCATCTGTACTGTGGGGGCAGCAACAACCCCCAAACCATCCTATACTGTGAGGAATGAATGGGTCATGCATGCAAGGAACAGCATTTGACCTGGAGCAAGCATCTGAGAATGCTAGACTGACACTAAGCACGTGGAACAGGCAGCAGTGGTCAGGGAAGGGAGCCCTGAAGCAAGGCTTTCTGAGCTGCAATCAGAGGGAGCGAGGCCTGCAAAGATTTCGGGGAGCATGTTCCAGGCAGAGGAACAGAAAGTGCAAAGGGTGGGAAAAGGTTTTGCATGGTGGAGATGGGGAGCACCGACCAGGGAACTAGGCTGGGGAGGCACATGGGACAGGGAGAAGGGACAAGGCCTGGTGGGCCGTGTGGGGTCTTTGGTTTTAAGTGCAGTGAGAAGTCACAGGGGGACAGTGAGGGAAGGACAAGATTTAGCTCAGTAGATCATGGCTCCCTTCTCACTGGAACTGCCCCTTCCAATCTGTCCACACCCTGTGGCATGAAGGTCACTCAGTGGTTCACCACCACCATCTAGAAACAGCCCAAACTCCTAGGGCTGGGGGAGGTCAAGGCCCTCCACGTGCCGGCCCTGCCTACCTCTCCTGGGGCCCCGCCTCCCTTCACTTCCCACCAGCCCCCTGCTTCCCCATCTTCTCATGCCCCAGGCTCCTTTCCATGTCTCCCTCCCCAGAAGATTGTTCCTACCACACGACACATCCTGAGCTACAGCTAACTTTGCTATGTGTTTGGTGGAGGTGCAGTGAGTGAGGCCAGGTGGCCCCTCTGCTCCCCACGTGCTATCCAGGGAGCTGACTGCCCTGCACCCCAGGCTCACCCTGCATATGGGGTCTGGGAGGCCTCTTGCTGGAGGCTGGAGAATTTGGGCTTGACCTCAGATGATTCTTCATTCAATAACATTCCCTGAGCACCTGGTATGTGCCAGCCCAGTGCGAGAGGCTGAGGATGCAGCTGGGAACAAGGGAGGGACCCGAGCGATGTGGATATCTGGGAGTTGACATTCCAGGGAGAAGTGGTGGCAAGTGCAAAGGCCCTGGGGTGCAAATAAGCTCGGGGTGCTGAGGAGCAACAGGGTGTGGCTGGAGCAGAGTGAGCAATGTGAGGTCACTGAGGTAGGCAGGGCTGGCCCCAGGTCCTTGAGGATCAGGGTGGGTTCAGGAGCCACTGCAGGCTTGAGAGCAGTCAAATGACTTGATCTGACTTAGGTCTGAAAAGAATCACTGAGGCTGCTGTGGACAGAAAAGACCACAGTGGCAAAGGTGAAGGCAGGGAGACCAGCCCAGGAGCTTCTGCAGCAGCACCCGGGCAAGGGATGAGGGGACGGCGCCAGCAGTGGAGATGGGGCAAAGTGGAGGGGGACTGGACTTGCTGACAGAGCCAACGTGGGGAGTGAGAGGAAGAGCGCACAGCAAGTGGGTGATGGGTCAGGTGGGGGTGTGAGTTCAATGAATGTGGAACAGAATCATGCATCTGAAGATGCCATGTCCCCTGTAGGCCTGTCTACAGATGGAGAAACTGAGGCTTGGAGAAGCGAAGGACATTGCCAAGGACACACAACCGGTCCCTTGTGGTCTCCTGAACCCCCTGCAGGACTCTCGGCTCCCCTCTGGGCCAACAGTGTAACTTCTCCATTCAGCCACTGTCTCCCCACCCTGAGTGGGGGCTGCCCAAGAACAGGCCATGGGTTTCTGCTCCTCAGGCACTCAGCACATGGTAGGAGGAAGGGAGACTCACCAGGGCCTACTGCGTGCACGGAAATACATGCTCTCAGCTCCAGCAGGTTGGCATTCTTATTCCCATCTGATAGCCGAGGTCAGGGACCCACCCAGGTCCTGCAGCTGGTTAGGGGTGGAGTTATAGAGTCAGGACTTAAACCTGAGTCTCTCTGAATCCAAAGCTGGTGCCCTGTACCAGGCAGCCTCCCCAGGTGACTTGCTAAGGCCAGATCTGCAGGGACAGCAAGGAACACACAGAGCAGCCACAAGGAGCCAATGGAGAACCGGAAATTAAATCAGAATGAAATTCTACACTGGCCACAGTGGCAAAGGCATGGCGGGAAATTCATCCAACAAGCAGATCTGCTGCAAGGAAGGGAGACAGGTCTGCAGAGGCAGACCTGGAGGCCCAGACACAGGAGGGATGGAGGGAGACAGCCAGGGGAGGGCCCAGGGGGGCCACGGGTCACTGGCAGGCACAGGAAAACAACTTCCTCCTTTGAGCAAAAGAAAATGCTAAAAAAAAAAAAAAAAAAAAAAAAAAAGCCACAAGGTAAACAGGCGAAGCCTCTTGTTTTTTTTTTTCCCACCCTGTTTGGAATCCAATCCTAGGTCTTTTTAAAAATGGATTCCAGATGGCATTTGGTGCAGATCTATGTCAAACTCAGAAAAACAAATAAGGGGGCCGGGCCGTGGCTCACTCGGGTGAGTGCGGTGCTGATAACACTAAGGCCACGGGTTCGGATCCCATATAGGGATGGCCGGTTCGCTCACTGGGTGAGCGTGGTGCTGACAACACCAAGTCAAGGGTTAAGATCCCCTTACCGGTCATCTTTTTTTTTAAAAAAAAAAAAAAAAAAAAAAAAAAGAAAAACAAATAAGAAAGAATCTCAGTCTTGTAATTTCAGGATCTTGGGCTACTGGGTCCAGAGACTCACAGAAACAGAGACCCAGGAGTACCACGCCTGCTGGGACCCACCCTGGCCTCAGCGGTTCCCCACCCCCTGCCCTATTCAGCCATGCCAGCCTCAGGCTGCCTGATCACATGCACCTGCTGTTTCCACCTCCCAGAATGCTGTTCCCCACCTTTTTCACCTTTCAAATAGCAGTAAACTCCTTCAGGGTGACTCTGAAACCCTCCTGGGATGTGGCAGACCCCCAGCCACGTTTGGGGACACCCACCTTCCCGAGTACTCTTCCCCATGCTGAACCTCACACACTCCTGGCTGGGACTTACTTACAGGTCAATCTCCCCCATGACACCCTGAGCCAGGCTGTAGCCTCCTCAGGGCCCAGCACAATGGAAAGCACTTGACAAAAATCAGATCATTTAATGCTCACCAAAACATTCTGAAGAAGAAATAAGCCTTAAAACACCTCCACAAAGCAGTGTTGTGTAGACCATTTCAAAGAGAGGGAAGCTGAGGCTCAGAAAGGCCCCGTCACTGGCCGGCCCATGGCAGGTAGCATGGGCATCGACCTCCCACCCCGGCTGGCCCCCTCCAGCCCAACTCCAGGACAGAACCAGAACCTCTGTGTTCAGCAGCCTCCCCATGAAGGAGCAAATCCCAGAATTAGCATGAGACCAAGGAGGGACGCCTGCTGGTCCCAAGCCCTGTGCTACAACCCACAGTGTAGAAGGGGTCGGGCCACTTTCTTGAGGCACTATATGGTGTCTCTACTTTGCAGACAGAGCTGGCCAGGATGTGCCTGGGACCCAGTGTAGGGCACCAGCTAACTTACACTCTGGGGAGAGCTGAGTCTCGCTAGCGTGTGGGTAGCAGAGGTCACTGTAGTCCCACCAGGAACTTCCCAGAGGCCTGGCTTTACACATCTTTAGACAAATGCTGGGTTTTCCCTCAGAAAAGCTGTACAGAGATGACATCTGGAGCCTGGGGCCGCCCTGTCCTCCCAGCTCCAAATGGCACCATCTACCTTGCCCTGCACAGAGCCATCTGTTCCCAAGCTGGGCAGCTGGCAAGAGCCCTGGTCCCTACCCCATGCTGCAGGCAGCCAGTTGGCCTGCTCAATGGCTCTCCACTTTGTGGCCTTGGCCACTGCCCATGTCCAGGTGCCTGATGCCACCACAGCCTCCTCTCCAGCTTCCTTGCCTCCTCCAAGCAGTCCCCAGGCAGCAGCCAGGAGGATCTTACCAACCCCAAGTCTCACCAGTCCCTCCCAGCTGAGGATAAAGTCCATCAACCCAGGACAGCTCTGAGGTGCCCCTGTTTGGGCCACGGGTCTCACCTCTGGTGACCTCAGGTTCTCCCAGCCTCCCCAGTACCCCTATCCTCCCCTCATCCACACACTGGCTCCCAGCAGCCGCCCAGGCCCTAGTCCTGGGCTTGTCCTTGTCCCCCCATCCAGTCTGACAGTCAGGCCTGTTGTCTCAAACTCCCCCAAATAACTCTCACATCAGTCCATGTCCCCTACGCTTGTCCAGGCCACCATCACCTCTTTCCAGGTAATGACAACAGTCTCTGTGTGTCCCCTCAGGGCAGCCAGGTGATCTCTCTAAACCTCAGTAGGATCACGTCACTCCCCTGCTCTAAGCCCTTGGATTGATGCTCACCCATCCCCGCAGGGGAATCCCCCTCCTCACCGCAGCCCCCAGGGCTCCCGCCTTCCTCTTAGACTCTCCCCACCACTGCCCTCTTTTGCTCGCTCCCAAGCTCATTCCTGCCTCAAAGCCTTTGCACTTGGCTGTGCCCTCTGGCCGGGATGCCTAAACCTCCCAAGATCTTCCCACAGCTGGCTCCTCACCATCCAAATCCCAGCGCAAAGACACATCCTTGGAGAAGCCCTGCAGACCAGACTCCCAGATCCACAGTATTCTCCCGATTATTTTTCTGGATAACATCGTTCTGTAATTTGTTTCCTATTTATTGGTTTAGTTGTGGGTGTATGTGTCTGTCCCCCACACCCAGAGGGAGGGCGAGGAAAGGCTTTGAGGGAAGCGGCCAGCAAGTGTGGCAGAGAACTGCACCCGGGGCCAGGAGAGTGCCTTCCCTCCTGGTGCCCCTGGCTGGTACCTCCAGTCGTACACACGAGGGATCCCTAGCGAGAGGCCCAGTCCTCTCATCACCGGCTCAACCCCGCCTTCCTGCCAGTGTCCCCCTGCAATCCTCATCCTGCCTCCTGGGACCTGGGGAAAAGCCGAGTGAAGAAAGGAGCCGTCACACTTTGAGAGATGAGTCAGGCGGCCCTGCCTCCCCCCAGGGTCACGTGAAGGATGCAGAGGAAGCCAGCGCATGGACGTGTGACGGTCGCTGGGCAGCCACCAGGCTTCCTCCAGAACCTTGCTCAGAGCCACAGGCCGAGGCGGGTGGGCGGGGCGGGACTCCAGGGCCCCTCTCTCCTCCCCTGCCCCGCACCCCTGTTCCGCAGCCTTGGAAGTGACCTGCTGGGGATTAGGCCATAATCTTCCTGCAAGCTGTCCCCGGGCATTCTCAGTAGTGGGGGTGGGGAGTGGGCTCTGCTGGGCAGGACCTGGGCAAGCAGACCCCCGTCTCCCCGAGGTGCCGCGACCCAGTCTGGGTGGTCTGCAGGCTCCCTCTGCTCCTCATGTCCTCATCCTCCTGTGGCTGCGTAACTGCAAGGGGGTCCTGGAGCCTCATTAGAAAGGGGGAAACTGAGGCCCAGAGAAGGCTCACTTGATTGGCTTGGGACCTGACACTCAGCAGCAGAAGCGTCTGGACTCCCATCCCCATAACTTTCCTCACCCCGTCCTGCCTTACCCCACTCCTGTTATCTCTGCCCTTTCAGAGGAAGGGAAGGTGAGGCAGGGGAGCAATGTCACACCTGGAAAAGGGTTGTGGACACCAACCAAACACTGCCTGAACCTCTCACAGCGTGCACCTCATTTACACCCCAACCCCGTGAGGTGGGCATTGCTGGACCTGCTTTATAGATGGGGCCACCAAGGCTCTGTGAGGTCCCTCAGCTGGTGAGACGGGTCGGTTAACCACCCAGTCCTGTCTGCTCCTCCTCACCTCAGTGCCTGCCTGTGCCCTGCCAGCCTGTATATGCCTGACATTGTTCAGTTTCTCTCCCTCTGTGGCAATTCCAGGTCTTCAGGGAGATAATCCGTTCTCAGGCCTTGCCTCACTTTCAGAGGTGAAGAAAGACACACAGGGGGAAAAGCCCATCGCTCGGAGAGTTTTCACAGCCATCCACACAGAGCACAAAGGAAGCCAGGAGGAGAGAGCAAGCTTGGGCAGAATCCAGGAAGGCTTCACGGGGGAGGTGATATTTGAATTTGGTCTTTTTTTTTTTTTAAAGGTGACCGGTAAGGGGATCTTAACCCTTGACTTGGTGTTGTCAGTACCACGCTCTCCAAGTGAGCCAACTGGCCATCCCTATATAGGGATCCGAACCCGTGGCCTTGGTGTTATCAGCACCACACTCTCCTGAGTGAGCCACGGGCTGACCCTTGAATTGGGTCTTGACGGCCAGGTGGGAGACCTGAATGGGAGCGGTGGGTGGAAGGAAGGCAGCTCAGCGCAGTTCTCCCTCATTCACCCACATGCGCAGCCTCACAAGATGCCGGGCACCGTCCTAGCACTGGCGATAAGACAGTGACGCAATAGATGCCATCCCTGCCCAGCAGGGGCGACGGCCACACATTGCTGCTCTGCCATGCCTCTTGGCCTCTTCTGTGCAGTTCCTTTGCCTGGAACTCCTTCTCCTTTCTCCAGCCCAACTTCTTCTGAACTTTGGTGTCACCTCCCTGTCCCTGAGCCTGAGCTAGTGTTCCCTCATGTGGGGTCTTGCTCACCTCCATACTATCACTGGTTTCTCAGCCACATTTTCCTCCACCTGACTGTGAGCCTTCAGCAGGGACCCTGCATCCAGCACGCACTCAATGTGCATATTACACAGAAGATGGACAGGGTGTCCATGTCCCGTGGCTGTGGAACACTCAATGGGAGGACATATAAACCCCTTGTTGCCTGCCCGGTGCTGTTGAAGATCCATTAATAACAACCAGCCACAGGACTTGGTAACATGAAGGTCACGACGATCTTGACAAGATGGAGAGGTTAGGGGGAGCTGCTGGGTGTGAGTGAGAGAAGGCAGGAGGAGAAACCCTGGAGATGGTGACAACAGACAGCTCTTCCCCAGGACCAGAGAAGTGGGCGAGGGAGTCTTCCTGCACGTTTGTGAGCTAATGCGAAAGAGCCAAGAGTAGAGAGGGTGAGACTGAGGATGGAGAGATGGAGAGGGAGGGAGAGAACCATCGGGTCCATGTCCTTGAGCAGGTGACAGGGACAGCATCTAGTGGCCATGGCCAAGCTGGCCTGGGAGGAGGGGGCAGGCATGAGAACGTCCAGGTTTGGATTTAGCCAGAACTGTACCACGTGAGCGCAACAACGTGGAAGGGCTGGAGCTGGGTGCATGTGACCACCAGGGAGTCCAAGCTGGAGAGGGCACAGGGAGGACCAAGGGTGAGGGTCGGTGGCTCAGAGGTCCCAGGCCCAAGGACCACTGGACTCGGAGTAGGTGAGGGAGAGCTGAGAAGACAGGAGGGGTCGGGGAGAGCCGGACACCTGGAAGGAGGGTGAGCGAGTACGAGCAGCTACTGGGAAGGATCGACCAGGCCTAGGGTTAGGCAAAGTGACAGTGGCTGAAGGAGGTGAGGACAAGGTTGGGGGAGGAGGAGAGGCTAGGGTGGGAGAAGGACCCTGGAAGTGGGCACTACAGTGCCAGGACTGAAGGCAGGTGTGGTACTGGAGAGAGGAGGCACTGAGCTGGGGGTGGGTGTCTTTGAGGAATAAGGGAAGTGACCTGCAGCTGGCCTAGAATGAAGGGGAGTGGGCGACCCAGTGCTGGCAAGAGATTCAAAGTTGGGGGAGAACAGTCTGGAAGCAGTCTCAGGAGCCAGGAGGACCCTGCTCCACCTCCAGGCCTGGCAGAGGGTGGGTATGAGGGAAAAAACGGCCCCCACTGAGAGGGCTGCAGGGAAGCAGGGTCCTGGGGAAGTCCAGATTCCAGTGCAATTTACAGGTGTCAGGGACATTCCAGGGGGGTGCTGAAGACATGGGCCATGTCTTCCTGCCCCTGGACTGTGAGTTGTTTGAGGAGTCCCGGCTTGTTGGGGTTCCTGCATGATTGCAGCCTGGGTATGACAGCTTGGGGCTGTCCCAGCCAAATGGTCACCTCTTCCCCCAAAGTCCTCTTCGCCTGGCACTGCCTCCCCAGCAGAGGGGAGCTAGGCAAAACTCCATCCCTGCAAGGGAAGGCTCCCCAGAAACATAGGAGAAAGGTTGTGAACCACCAGCCCAATCCGACTATCCTATTCCCATTTGACAGATGGGGAAACTGACACCCAGAGAGCACTGGCATCTTGCTCAAGTCACACAGGCAGTCAGGGTTTCGGGAGGGGTCCAGAACGTAGCCTCAGACAACTCCCAACTCTGCTCTGCCTTCCCTCCTACCAGGACAGCTGGTTCTTCCGGTCTGGGTGCCAAGTGTGGCTCCCTCCAACCACCCCGCCAGCCATCTGCCTCTCCTTTTCCTCCCTTCCTCCCCTTCCTGAGTGTTCCTCCTCAGCTCCCTTCCTCTCCCAGCCTTTGTTCTTTCTCCCCCAGGCATAGGCCTGTCTGACAGCTCTGCACATGGGGGTCATGTGGGACTCCCCATGTGGCTGGGGACTCCCTGAAGCAGGGGCCTCGGGCTCTGATCCCAGCAACTCCAGTTAACCTCTCCGGGGCCTTGGCTTCTCATCTAAAGTGGGGATTACAAAACCTATGGGACGGATGTAGGGCAGGTCCTTTAAACTTGCATCTCCACAAACCGTCATGGCCTCCCCAATCTCAGGCACTCCAGTCCCATGTTACAGATGAGGAATCCGAGGCTTAGCTAGGCAGGGATTTTCCAAAGTCACCCTCTGGTGGTCCTGCTCTTGATGCCAAAGCCCAGGCTCTCTCAGGCTCCCCAGGCTGCCGAGTTGCCCCTGTACACAAGGAAATGCCCAGACACAGGGCAGAAACCCATCAGCCGACATCTCCTGCAGGCCTCCTTGCAGCCGACGCCAGCCGACTCCTGAGCAAGGTGGAGCAGGCGAGGAAGATTCCAAGACTACAGCAATAAATGCCACATGAGGGCCATGAACCTACTGCCCTGAGTGACAGGGTTGTGCCTGCTGCTGGGAGAGGACAGTCTGGACGTGACTGCACATTTCCAGCCTGGACACCTGTCCCAGAGCCCTCTCCAAGCCAAGTCTCCACACAGCAGCCAAGGGAGCTTCTGCTCCAAACCCCTCTCTCTGGCTTTCCACTGCCCTCAGGTGAAGTCCAGCTTGTGAGTCTGTCTTCACGGCCCTTCCCGGGCCACCCACTAGCCTGCCCTTCTAGCCTCTCGACCTCACACACCCTGGCCCCCAACTGCTCCCCTCATTTCCAAAACCCACCATACCTCACGCCTCCAGATACTGTCACAGGCTGTTCCTTCCACCTGGAATGCCCTCCCCACTTCTTTATCTGAACCCAGCCCAGGAGTCACCTCCCCGGGAAGTCCTCCAGGCTCCTCCAGGCAGATCTATCTACTATCCTCTGTATTTCCTTCTTGCAGTGCCCCGAGCCTCTTGGACAGTGCTTGCCGACTCAATCTTGTTCTCCTCACTGGGCTGACAGTGCCTCTGGGTGAGACACAGGCTGGCACTGAGCTGAGGGATATGGTATTTGTAAAATGAATGAATAAACATCAGAGCTGGCTGGAGGCTCTGCTTCCACCTGCCCTCGGCAGCAGGCTCTGGATTTTTTATACAGGATGGCTGGGGCCATCAACCCATTGACCTGTTTGGGAGGGGTGCGAGGGGTCTCATCTTGAAGCTGCTACATTTATAAAACAAGTTCAGTTTTACTCAGTGTTCACTTGGGATGATGGTGGAGGGTGGCTGATAAAAATGGGGGTGTAGAGTCACCCCTTGGTGCCACTGACACCCAGAAAGGGAAGCCACAGGGAGTATGCTGACTGTGGAGCCCTGCGGCCTGGGCTCAAACTGCGGCTCTGACAATCCCAGGACTTGAGCTAGCATGCATCACTTCTCCAGGCTGAGCCTGACTTCTGCCATCTGTAAAATGGGGGGGAAGACACACACCCTACCTACAGAACCATGGGGCGTTTCAGCCAAAGCCCTTTCAAACATTTCATTGTTTTATTTTGCCAAAATAGAGCATTAAAGAAAAAACTCCTCTCCTCTACCAGCATTGATATTCTTTCCTCAAAGGTAATTTCTGCCCCCCAAAGAAAGAATATAAATTCCAAATAAAGGGTTGTCTTTTATATGAAATCAACTTAGCTCTCTGCTGGAACTACTTTCTTCCCATCTGGCTTCAGAACAAAGAAATGAGTCTTTGACAGGATGTAGTCACGGGGCAGCAATAGATAGAACACCTCTGACCTAGCCAAGCCTCCTTGCACGTGGGGTGACCAAGGCACGGGGTGGGGAGGGGACACCTGCTGATGGTCACAGCTGCTGCCTGGGGTAGCCAGGAGTGGCAGCTGATTTCTTGGCCCACCAGCCAGCACTACCCCATCTACCCTGTACTGGGTCAGAGGCAGCAGCTTGGAGCTTGTCCTGGACAATGTCCCAACTCTGCCATCCCCAACTGGGCCCGGGGCAGGAAGCCCCAGGTCTGGGAGGAGCTGAGAAAGCCTTAGTCAGGAGACAAGCCGGCTCCTGGAGACCCTGCTTCTGCCCCATCCCTGCTGAGGGGCTCAGGGATTCAAGATCCAGGGTGGGTCCAGGTTTGCTGAGGCCCTGATGCTTAGATGGTTTGGGGGTCCTCTTTTGGAAAAACAACACAAAAAGATCTTTCTCTTGCAAATTTAACAAAATCACAAGTCACATGTGTGCATTGACAGGGCCCTTCCAGGACTGTGGTAGGGCCCTGCGTAGTACAGGAGGAGACCTGGGTGACCAATACTCCCAGTTTGTCTGGAATTGAGGGGCTCCCAGGATATAGGCCTTTCAGCGCAAAAGCCAGGAAAGTCCTGGCAAACCAGGATGAACTGGTCACTGTAGCCAGGGATCTCAGGCTTCATGAGTTCCATGGTGAAGCCTGCTGCCTGCCTGTCAGCCCTGCTGTGTGTAGAGGGAGGCTGCATCCGCTGCCTGCTCCTGCATGTGTGGAGATTGCTTGGTGCACCACATATTTTTTGAAAATACCAGAAGGAGACTGCACCATATTAACTGCAGCCCTCTCTAAGTGATGGTATCACACGTGATCCCCCCTGCCATTATCATCTTCACCATCTCTAAGTGTACACTAAGTGTACGGTGGTATCAAGCACATTCATATGGTTGTGCAACCATCACGTGATTTTTATATTCTCCAGTAATCGGCATGTATTACTTTAATGATCAGAAAAAAATGACCTATTTTTTAAAGGCATCAATCAGCCTACATCGGATGCCTCTGCTCAGCTAAAGGTAGTGAGCATCTGTGTGCAGGTGTATGAGCAGGGCTGGGAGGGTGTGGCAGGGACTTGGGCATTGGATAGGGGTTGGCCCAAATGACCCTCATATCCTTTCCAATCCTGAAATTCCAGGATTCCACACTCTTTCCTGCCCCAAGGGAAGGAAGCACTGCACTTTGGAGACGGAAGACTTGGGTTCAAATGCTCATCTGCCTCCTATATGCTCAGTAAACTTGGGCCAGTCACTTGGCCTCTCTGAGCCTCGTGTCCTCAAGTGTTGGGGGAACTAGCACACAGGGCTTCTCTGACCTCAACGGGCTCCCCATCCAGTGCACATTTGAGAAGAAAGGGTTAGTTTAAATATGGTCACCCTTCCTGTAGCACCAGGAGGAAGTTTTAATGTTTTTAGACAAAGGAAAGGTAGCTCCCTTTCTCTCTGGGAGGTCAGAGATAAATACCCAGGGCACCCCACCCATCAGACTCTAATATGGCTGGGAAAACCCAGGAAAGGAGGAAACTTGAGCACCCTGAGGTCACAGCTGGCTTCAGGTATAGCTCCCTGGGTTCCCTGACAGTGTCCCTGCCAAATCAGAGTGACTTTTCCTTCTTCCTGCTTGGAATGTCCTCCTGGAACCCCAAAGTGCACATGTATAAACCTTCCTCATTGTACCGGGCCCAATTTGGCATCATGAAACTCCTCTAATTCCACAGCAAGGAGACCGACTCTTGGCTCTCACAGCTCTGCCTGGGGGCACCTGGCTTACTCCCTGGGGGACTGTGGGCTTCCTGAGCACAAGGGCATCTGAGTCATGCCGCCTTCCCTAAGGCACAGCAGACTCAATAAAGCTTTGCTAAATGAAGCCATCACGGGCAGCAATGACCCAGGCAGACAAAACGCCCACGCCCCTCCCAAAGCCAGTGGTTTCACACTCCCAGGCAGAGGCCCAGGGGGGGGCAAATTGGGAGCATACAGCCGGCCCACCTGATTGGCCAGGTGCCCCCCTGGGCTCTCACCTTTGCCAAGGGCCTGTTGGGGCCTCTGAGGGGCTGGAGACTGGCACAGATGAGTGAATTCAGTGCCACAAACTTTCATGGATGTACCTGGGGTGCCAGGCCCCGTGTGGGCACTGGGGACACAAAGACTAACAGAAATGGCTTCCATGCCCTCATAGAGCTCCTCATTGCCTTGGCATTTGAGAGAAAAGGGGTTTAAACATGGTCACCCTTCCTGTGGCACCAGAGGAGGTTTTAATGTTTTTAGGCAATGAAGAGGTAGCTTCCTTTCTCTCTGGGAGGTCAGAGATAAATACCTACGCCACCCCACCTACCAGACCCGAACATGCCCTGGAAAACCCAGGAAAGGAGGGAACTTGAGCACCCTAAGGTCACAGCTGGCTTCAAGTGCAGCCCCCTGGGGTCCCTTGACAGTGCCCCTGCCTAGCATCCCCAATCCAGCCCCTTCTGGTCTGGGCTCACCAGGAATGGGTCCCAGGCCTGCAGAGGCAAGACCCTCTAATCTTGCGAGCCAGCCCCAGGGAGTCCCAGGCATCCCCTCCCCAGACTCCAACAGTCCCTCTTTCCCTGGGTGCCGCCCAGGACACCTGAACCCCTCCCTCTGTGCTCATGTCTCTGTCCTGTTGCCCCCTCCCAAGCCTGGACAGGAACCCCACTCATTCCTCTGCATTGGGGCACCCACCCCCCACCTCGCTGGAAGTCCAGGATCCGCCTCTCCGCTCTTCACGGGGTGGGGGGGTACCTTCACTCAGACCACCCCCCAGGTGTATATTGCGGGAGGAGTGTTAGGGATTCATGAAATGCCAGACCCCAAGGAGCCCTTAAGGAGGCTCCTCCCCCCTCCCTATAAGTCGGGAAACTGAGGCATGAGAGAGATGACGCTCCCCACCTCGGAAATGAATTCCTCATTTCCAGTGAACATTCCTCGGGTGGTTCCCAGCCCAAGGTCACGCGGCGAAGGAGAGGCAGTTGCCGGGTGGAAGCCAGGTCTCCGGCTCCCCACTCCCCAATGCCCCCCGTCGACCTAAGCAACAAAACCACGCTTCCCTGACCTCCCCTCCTCAAACGTTCATGGCAGGCGCGACGTGCACCCCAGCGAGATGATCCACCCCCCCAAAACGCCACCTGAAACGTGGGCTTCGTCCCCACGGTCGCCGGTCCGCCTGGGCTGCCGCGCGCAACCCGAGCCGCCAGCTGCATAGCCGCGGCCTGGAGGTCACGGCGACCGGGAGGGGAGGGGGTGCGTGGACGAACGGGGGTCCCGGAAACAAGAACCCCGGCAGCGGGAGCGGGCGGCCCCCGCCAGCGCAGGGCCCGGGAAGGAGGAGCGGCCCGGAGGGGTCGGGGTCGGTCCGGGCGCGCCGCCCTTGCCCACACCTCTACCGCTGGCCGGGCCCATCCTTACCCAAGACACGACGCGCAGGATGGTGTGCGGCTGCCGGACCAGGGTGTGGGGGTCGAAGGCGCCCCCGGCTTTGCCAGCGCCGTACGCACCCCCTTCCATCGTGGCTGCACCCGCGCGGTGCCCCCCGCTCGGCGCGCGCCGCCGGCCCGTGCGCGTGCGCGGCGCTCCCGCCCCCGTCCCCTCCCCTGCGCGCGCGGTCGGCGCGGCCCAGGCCTCCCGCTAGGGGGCGCCGCTCGCGGGGCGCGGGCGTGGGGCCGGGCGGCGCGCGCCCTCATTCGCGGGGGCGCGCTCGTCGCTAATGCGGTGACCTTTTTGCAAAGTGTGTGAGTAGCAAATACAGGACATGTCCCTGGCCCCGAGCGGCTGGCCACCCCGCCCCGGTCGCAGCCCCTCCGAGCCGAGTCACCCGCTCTGGCTGAAACCACCTTCGTTATTTGTTGGCCTGTTTCCTATCGCTCTGTCTGCTCCAAGTACAGTGAGAGGGCAGGGGACGCATTCGTCCTCCTCACAGGGCGCTTGGCACACAGTAGGTGCTGCATGAATGTTTCTCGCATGAATGAATGAACCACCAATGAAGAGCCTCTGTCAGAGCCCTCCACAGCAGCCCCCACCTCCCGGGACCACCTTTCCACCTGGCTCTTACGATGACGTCATGTGTGTCCCTGTGTCTGTGCGCGGGCACAGGGGCGGAGGCAGGGGAAAGGCAAGAAATTCTTTGTGAGTGACACTTCCCCCCACCGCCCAACCCTAGCACTCTGCCCCTTGCTTTAATCCAGTAATTATTAGTATGTAATTATTAGTTCATTGTCTCCTCTGCTAGCCTGTGGGCTCTCAGGGCTCAGATTTTATCTATCTTGTTGACTGCTGTATCCAAGGGCCTGGGCACGAAGCAGGTGCTCAATAAATAGACCCTAGTCCCTATCACCCCTTCTCAGCTCGGGCGAGAGCTCTGGGTTTCACGGAAACTGAGTCTGGATGGAGAAGTGTCTGCTACGTTGGAAGAGCCACCTTCCGGGTCTGGCTCTTCCACCGACCTGCGGTCCTCATGGTCTGTCTGTTACCATCATCGGCTCCAGGAGCAAGTTGGACAAGGGTATCTGCAGAGGCTTTTGCCATCCTGGTATCCTGTCATTCTGTGATGATAGGACACCAGATCTGTGCCGGGGGAATGTGTGGTGGACCTGAGAGCACCTCTTATAAACATTATGTATGCAGGTAAATGTCCATCTTAAGCTCCATTTATTGAGTCTTTACTCTCTAACAGGCCCTATGCTAAAGGTTTTATGTACATTATCACATTTAATCCAGCAAACATATGAGGTAGCTGCTATGATTATACAAAACTTCTAGAAGAAAACACAAGAAAAATTTTTGTAACTGGGTTAGGCAAAGAGTTCTTAGATACAATACCAAGAGCATGATCCATGAAAGAAAAAACTGATAAATTGGACTTTATAAAAATTAAGAATTTCTGCTCTTTGAAAGACACTGTTAAAAGAATGAATGAAGGGCCAGCCTGTGGCTCACTCGGGAGAGTGTGGTGCTGATAACACCAAGGCCACGGGTTCGGATCCCTATATAGGGATGGCCGGTTAGCTCACTTGGGAGATCGTGGTGCTGCCAACACCAAGTCAAGGGTTAAGATCCCATTACCAGTCATCTTTAAAAAAAAAAAAAAAATTACTCAGGATAAAAAGCAACGCACAGTTGATAACACTCAACAACATGGGTGAACCTCAAATGTATTATGCTAAGTGGTAGAAGCCAGACTCAAAAGTCTAGAGACTGTATGACCCGCTTTATGTGACATGCTTGCAAAGGCAAAACTATAAGGGTGGAAAAAAGATCAGTAGTTGCCAGGGCCTGGGGGGCATGGGAGATTTACTACTTAGGGGCACAGGGAAATTTGGGAGGGTGGATATTGGAATCATTCTATACCTTGTTTATAGTGATGGTTACACAATTAATAAAATTGTTTATTGACCCCAGTCACTGAGATGCTATTGCGGACTCAGAAGACTCCTTGTCACCGTTTCTACTGAGGAAAAGGAATCGTATCTTATGTCCACTGTCTAGAATTTTCACTCTTTCAACCCCTTTGTTAATGCAAGTAAGGGTGATGACCTGCTTCCTGCTGGCACTGAGGACTATCTCCATGTAAGAATTCAAAAGAAGGTGGCTGGTGGGTTACCTCACTTGGGAGAGAATGGTGCCAATTACACCAAGGTCAAGAGTTCAGATCCCTGTGCCAGCAGCCAAAAAAAAAAAAAAAAAATTCAACAGAGAAAGGGCAGGAAGACCCTTATGCTGTCCAAAGGATCGCTGATGATTATGAGGAAAAAGAAGCTAGTGAAGGCATTTAAGGAGAAATTTGCCTGCAATGGTACCGTAATTGAGCCTCCAGGACTCAGAGAAGTAATTCAGCTACAGGGTAACCAAAGTGAGAACATATGCCACTTCCTCGTAGAGACTAGACTGGCTAAGGATGATCAGCTGAAGGTTCATGGGTTTTAAGTGTTTGTGGCTCACTGAAGCTTAAGTGAGGATTTCCTTGCAATGAGTAGAATTTCCCTTCTGCCACTTGTCACAAGTTTAAAAAACCTCACAGCTTGTATAATGTAACCATTTGAGGTCTGCTTTTAACTTGGACTAGTGTAACTCTTTCATGAAATAAACCGAAAAGAGCCAAAAAGTGTTTATTAATTTGTTTTATTAATAAAATAAAAATACTCTCAGCTCCACCATTTTCTACCATGTGAGACCCTGCATTGCTGTAAAGCCACCACCAAAGAAAGCCTCACCAGGTACAGCCCCTGGACCTTGGACTTCCCAGCCTCCAGAATCATAAGCCAAATAAACTTCCTTTCTTTATAAATTAAAAAAAAAATTAATAAAATAAAATGAAAATATGTTTATCAAAACTTGCAGAACTGTTCATTAAAAGGATGACTTTCATTGTATGTAAATTATACTCTAATTTTATTTATTTATTTATTTATTAATTATTATTATTATTATTATTATCATTATTATTTTTTAAAATGATGACCGGTAAGGGGATCTTAACCCTTGACTTGGTGTTGTCAGCACCACGCTCACCCAGTGAGCCAACCGGCCATCCCTATATGGGATCCGAACCCGCGGCCCTGGTGTTATCAGCACCGCACTCTCCCGAGTGAGCCACAGGCCGGCCCCGATATTATTATTATTTTTTAAAAAGATGACTGGTATGGGGATCTTAACCCTTGGCTTGGTGTTGTCAGCACCACACACAGCCAGTGAGCAAACCGGCCATCCCTATATGGGATCCGAACCCGAGGCCTTGGTGTTATCAGCACCGCACTCTCCCAAGTGAGCCACGGGCTGGCCCTACTCTAACTTTTTTTAAATGGAGGGAAAATTGTGCAAGTGTGATGGGTTGCAGGTCAGTGAGTAATATTCATTCATTTATTTATTCAATAAATATTTACTCTCATTCACTCTGAAGTAGGCTTTGTGCTAGTCTAGGAGCATAGAGGTGAAGAATTTACATTGTCCTTAACCCTCTGGCACTAAGATTTGATTATACTAATGAATTAAATTTCTGAAAGGGTGGTACTTAGGATCCTTAGCTTCAGAGTCCAGTATTTTGGAGGATGGGTGGAAGTCCTGGCTCCTCCACTGCCCCCTCACTTTGTGACCTTGGGCAAATGGCTCCACCTCTCTGAGCCTGTTTCCTCATCTGAAAAATGGAAATAAGAATAGTACCTGCTCCTGAGGATTATTGTCAGGATTAAATGAGAGAATTCACAAACCATGCTTGTAACGGTGCCTGCTAGGGCCAGCCTGTGACTCACTCGGGAGAGTGTGGTGCTGCTAACACCAAGGCCACAGGTTCGGATCCTAAATAGGGATGGCCGGTTTGCTCACTGGCTGAGCCTGGTGCTGACAACACCAAGCCAAGGGTTAAGATCCCCTTACCGGTCATCTTTAAAAAAAAAAATGGTGCCTGCTACAAAGAATGAGCTCAGTAAATGTTGTTAAATTCACTGTCACCATTACTTTTCAAGGTAGGTATATAGTGACAAAGATTCTTTGCCTGGCTGAACTTTAGTCACTCCTCTGACTCTTCTGCTAGGCCTATCTGTACACTTCCTTGTGAGGTCCAGTTTTAGCAAAGCACAAGGTATGTAGGCATTTTGTTTTCTGGCAGCTGTCTGGTATGGGGATCTGAACCCATGGCCTTGGTGTTACAAGACTGTGCTCTAACAGACTGAGCTAACCCACAAGCCTTTAGGCATTTTCTTAGAAACACAAAGCTATGAATGATGAGGAGCTTCCCAGACTCAACCATGAATCTCTGCTTCATGCCTATCATTGCAAGTTGTAGAAACATCCTCCTCTACTATTTGTATTTATGCGTTCTGTGTTAGCAGCGAATGCAAAGGAGGAAATTAGGCTGATCTTTATAGGTCAGACTTTTGCAAACCCAGAGCTTCCTGGATCATGCCATGTTCTGCCTGTAGTTCAGGTTCCCAGCACAGACTGAGCTGCAGTTGACCTTTACTCCTTCTTTCCTGCCCCATTGAGGCTTGTTTGGTATCAAAGGTATCAGCTTTGTTTTCTCTGAGTGTGTGGAATTGGAGTTTCCTGGGCAGAGGGGAGATGTATTTGCTGTATTTGAGTGGATGAGACAGAGTGTGAGGAAAGGATAAAGGGAGTGCACACAGATTTAGTTAGCTCCAAGCCTATGTATCGCACATTCATCTAGTCATTGTTTATGTAACTCCACTGTGCGCCAGGCCATTGAAAACCCTTGGGATCCAACAGTGACATAGAGCACGGTCTTTGCCCTGAAGGATCTCATAGCCCAGGGCAAAAAATAAGCCAGGGTGGCGGATGAAATTATTGTTGCTTTGCCTCCCACGGATTTGTCACCCATTTTCCCCTGGGTGACAGAGCCGCAAAGGATTACTCAAAGCCCATCTCTTCTGAGCAGTGAGAAGCCCCGAAGTGGTTAATCTCCTGGAACCCTCAAGAGAGAGGCATTTCTTTCATTTAGGAAATTAACCATGAATTGAGGTTCTCTTCCCATATTTATTCTCCAGACCAAGAAGTTACAGGAAGAGAACATAGGTGGGGTTATAGTTTAACAATATAGCCTGGTAACATTCAGTGAAACAAGCAAAGTGACATTCCATAAGGCAATTTAAGTGATCCACCAATAAAAGCTTGATCTTAGCAAACATTCCTTCTCCCCACAGAAGCTTCCCAGTATCTTTACACATCAATCAGTAACTTGTCTGTCTTTGAACCAGCAACCTTGCTGTGTTACAATTCTTTACTTTACAACAGAGACTATAGCCTGGGGAAAATTTCCTGTTTTTTGCAAGGTCAATATCTTATATGTACTTTTAAGAAGTTAGACTAAACCTGAAAGTACAAGAAACTAGGCCCTGTGAAATATATTTGCTTTAAAGTATACTCCACAAAATTTGAATCTGGCCATAAACTCTTTGAAACTCCTCCCATAGAGAGGAGGGGTCTATATCTCCTCTCCTTGAATATGGGCAGGCTTGTGATTGGTTGACCAATAGAATGACATTGAACCATTTTCTTGGCCCAGGCCTTAAGAAATATCAGCTTTCACTTTCCACGTCTTGGAACACTCTCACCCTGAACTGCCATGAAAGAAGTCTTGAGACTACTGAGACCTCATGCAAATACCCCAGTCAAGAGACCCAGGGTAGCCTGGCCTGCTAACCATCACTACCACTGTCTTGAGCCCTCCAGACTAACCCAGAGAACCAGCTGAATACCACTACGTGACCTCAGTCGATGCCACTTGGAAAAGAAGAATCACACAGCTGAGCCCTGCACTCACTCTGCAGTAGGCTTTGTGCTAGTCTGGGAGCATAGAGGTGAAGAATTTACACTGTCCCTAACCCTCTGGCACTAAGATTTGATTACACTAATGAGTTAAATCTCTGACAGGGTGATATTTAGGATCCTGAGCTTTAGAGTCCAATATTTTTGGAGGATGGATAGAAGTCCTGGCTCCCCCACCACCCAAAATTCCTGAAGCATGACATCATGACATATAATAGAATGACTGTTGTTCCGAGCTACTAAGTGTTGGAGTGATTTATTATATAGCAATACTTAACAACCACAATAACAAAACAGAAACGTCTGCACATGCACAGAGAAATGGTAGAAAAGACATAAGAAGGGAAAACTAAACAGGCCGAGCCAGGCTCAAAAATGAACAACTCTGTGAGTAGAAAGTAAGGAGATGGCTGAAGCCATGGACACTTGGACTCTGGGTTCAAATAGCCACCAAAGCTTTGGCTCTTGTAGGATAATAGAGACTAAAATGTCCCACCAGAGACAGAACTCTCGCCAACCTCCTGCCTGAGGCCGGCGACAGGGTTGGCACTCCACTAGGAAAGAAAGCAACAAAAAAAATGAAACTGCAGGGGATCCCTGCCTGGGACTTTGACTTAGACAAAGTGGTAGGTCTAGGGAGGAGTAAGCCTGCCTACTGGATGCTGAAGCAAGCCTCCCTCTGGCTCTGCAACTAAGGCTGCAGTGTTCCCAGTGCGTCCATGGGAAGGAGCCCTAAGACGTCACTGTGAGATCTGCATCTGAGAGCCTGGTAGAGGCAACAGCAACTCTGTGGAACAGGGAAAGTAGGCACACAGGGAGAGAGAAAGGAAAGGATAAAAAGCAAAACCCTCACATTCCAGAAGAGGCTGCAAACTGAAATCCCAAAAGCCTTGTTGAAATTTGACAAGCAACAAATTCACCAATCACAACTAGCAGAAAATGATGTCACTGCAGATGAGATGAATTTACAAAAAGATAGAAGACTGAAATAAGTGTGTTCAGAATCCACAAAGAGAAAGAATTTTTATTAAGAAGAAAAAGAAAAAAATAATAAGACCAGCAATACAGAAGTCTAGGTAGCCGGAAACTTCAAATGCTAGGGGAAAAAATGAGCAGACAACAAAAAGGACAAAAAAGAAGGCAAGCGTGAACCCAGAGAAATGAGTGAGCCCTGAAGTCAGAGCTCCCTTCATGCAACTGTTGCTCCCTGGTGCCCTGAAGTTTTAACAGCATTGAGGGAGAACAGGGGAACAGAAGTCTGGGCTGGCTAATTAGCTTACTTGGCTAGAGCATAGCCTTATAACACCAAGGTCATGGGTTTGGAGCCCCACACCTGCCAGCTGCCAAAAATATAAAATAAATAAAAATTTTTTAGAAAGTGGACATAGTTTTAAAAAAAAAAAAAATCTGCTCTCCTTCCCAGGTAGAGAGTTCATTCGAACCCGACGTAAAGCTCTAATGCCCAGAGAGCCATACTCTCAATGAAAGTAGGAGCCAGAAAGGTAGAAAGACAGAAAGCAAGGAAATCTGGCTGTCTTGGCTTCACCCAGGATACAGGTGGGTTGGGGAGGTAGGTCCCTGACTTTATCCAACCAGCTTTCCTGCTAGTTTGGGGCCCAAATTCATTTTCTGCCTTATCTGAAAAATCCCAAATTGAGAATTTAGTTTCAAATGGTGCTAGGTTGGTAGCACCCTCAGGGACCAGAAAGATGCAAATCTTCTCCAAGCCTCAGAGAATTCCTGCAGATAAAATTTCAACAAATAACTCAAGATCAAAAGCAGGGCTGGCTGGTTAGCTCAGTTGTTTAGAGTGCAGGCTTGTAAACACCAGGGTCAAGGATTTGGATCCCCATACCCACCAGCCACCAAAAAGATAAATAAAAAATCACAAAACACATGAATAGACAAGATAGTGCGATAAAGCCAGCAGAAATAATAAACAGCAGAATCAGACCAATGAGGGTTTAGATATTGGAATATTAAGTAATCATGATATAAAATGGAAATACTTGGGGCTGGCCCGTGGCTCACTTGGGAGAGTGCGGTGCTGATAACACCAAGGCCACGGGTTCGGATCCCTATATAGGGATGGCCGGTTAGCTCACTCGGGAGAGTGTGGTGCTGACAACACCAAGTCAAGGGTTAAGATTCCCTTATTGGTCATATTTAAAAAAAAAAAAAAAAAAGAAACCAGACTATCAAAAACAATTAGGCTGCACCAGCCAGCTACCAAAAAAAAGTAAATAAACAAATAAAATTTAAAAATACAAAAAACAAAAAAATGTAAAAACCATTAGGCAGATTTGAAAAAAAAAAAACCAATAGAATTTCTAGAACATTTTTCCTGACCACAGTGCAGTACAATTAAGTTAGAGGTAATTAACAACAACAACAATTTTAAACCCCATATGTAAAAAAATTTAAAACATGCTAAATAACCCATGGATCAAAGAAAAAAATCATAATGAAAGTTAAAAAATACTTAACACAGCAAAATAGTTAAAATTAAAAATTTGGGGGATACAGTCAAAACAGTGCACATAGAAATTCTTTTGATATAACATGCTTACATTAGAAAAAGGCGTAACAATTAAGCAACCAACTTAAGAGGTCAGGTAAAACACAACAGGATGAACCCTCCAAATTGGAAGCAAGGAAATTATAAAAATAGAAACATAAATTAATGAATAGAAAACATTACAATAAAGATAACTGATAAAGCCAAAATTCAGCTCTCTGAAAAGATCAGAAACTTGGCAAATATTTAGCCAGATTGATCAATAAAAATGAGAAAACAGTTGATTAAACAATATTAAGGATGAAAAAGAGTCCATAACTACAAATGCAGCAGAGATCTTAAAAACATTAAAAAGAAAAAGAAAAGAGAGCAAGAGAATATTGATTACAACTTTAAACCAGTAAATTTGAAAATAAACAAAAATGTACAACTTCCTATACATTTATAGAAAAAGACATTGAAAAAACCTGTATAGTCCTATAATCATTAAATCTGAAACAGCGATTAATAATCTACTGTCAAAAAACCCAAAATTCAGAGGCCGGCCCGTTATCTCGGTTGGTTAGAACGTGGTATTATAACTCCAAAGTCAAGGGTTCAGGTCCCCAGACTCGCCAGCTATCCCCTGCCCCAATATCTCTCTATATAAACAAATTTAGTTTAATGATCTAACTGGCTTTTATTTGTGATTCATGAGTCATCAGCATCCTGTCTATGAAACAGAAAGGAACTCCAATGAGCTGAGCAGAGGGATTCGGTTTATAGGCAGAAAAGGCTGAAAAAGGCAGAAACAAGGAAGAAAAAGTGGATTGGTTGTTTCTCTTACTTTCCTGATAAGGTTAAAGCCTATTCAACGTATCTATAACCTTATATTTATTTCTTTATTTTGGATGGCTGGCCAGTGCAGGGATCTGAACTTGTGACCTTGGTATTTATAAGGCTGCTCTCTAACCATCTGAGATAACTGGCTACTTCTATATGCTTATATTTAAAGTGGGTTTCTTACAGACAACATATAGTTGAATCCTGCTGTTTAGCTATTCTGACAATCTCAGTCTTTTAATTGGTGTGTTTAGAACATTTATAATTAACGTAATTATTCATGTGTTTGAATTTAAGGCTACCCCACTTTGTTTTCTGTTTGTTCCATCTGTATTTGTTTCTCTGTTTTCCCTGCCCTTCTTTCAAACTGCTTGAATATTTTTTGTATTCTATTTAAATTTATCTATTGATTTTTTAAAAACTGTATCTCAACATAGTTTTTTAGTGGTTACTCTAGGGATTACAATATACACACCTAACTTTTCACTGTCTGATTAGAATGAATAGTTTACCACTTCGAGTGACACAATGGTCAATTTTATATGTCAATTTGTTTAGGCTATGGTGCCCAGTTGGTTGGTCAAACCGTAGTCTAGATGTTGCTGTGAAGGTATTTTGCAGATGTGATTAAAATCTACAATCAGCTGACTTAGTAAAGGAGATTGCTCTCACTAATGTGGGCGGGCCTCATCTAATCAGTCAAAGGCTTTAAGAGCAAAACCTGAGATTTCCCAAAGTAGAAGGAATTTGGACTCAAGACTACATCAGCTGTTCTCTGAGTTTCCAGCCTTCTGGCACCTGGCCTACAGATTTCAGACTTGCCAGCCTCCACAACTGCATGAGCTAGTGAGTGTGTGTGTGTGTGTGTGTGTGTGTGTGTGTGTATGTATGAGCTAGTGAGTGTGTGTGTGTGTGTGTGTGTGTGTATGTATGAGCTAGTGAGTGTGTGTGTGTGTGTGTGTGTGTCTATGTATGTATTATATACATGTATGTATTATATATATATGGTGTTCACATATATGTATTTTATATATATATATATGTTCTGTTTCTATGGAGAAGACTAACTGATACAATTGGAACATAAAAATCTCACCTCCATAGAAGCCTCCTTACCCTCCCTGCTTTAGGCTGAAGTTGTGTGTATTACCTCTGAAAACCCCATCTGTGGGAGTTGCTATCAATTTAGAGGTGCTGAAATGGAGAGTTGGAGGAGGGAAGAGTGAAAGTGGAGGCTGGAGAGGCTGGATTTGTCTGTTTCCTCATGATTACCCCTGGGTTAAGCCTTAGGACATTACTAGTTCACAGGTGATGTCGTATGTGTTACAGTGCACCCCATTGGGAGAGACAGGGTGCCAGGTTGTTCTACTATGGGTGCTACTTGTTTAAAGTGGTGACCCCCAGTCTCCCTGTTGTTGAAGTACACTTTTCCTTTGTAATTAATAACTAATCTGTAAGAAATACTTTGTATGACTATTCTGCTTTCCAATTTCATTTCACCCAGTGGTTTTAGCTTCCCTTGGTGATCCTTGCCTGACTCAATGAGGGATTACCAAGGGGTAATTTTCTACTTTTATTCTATATTTATTTGTAGGGCATGTATCTGGTGTTTCGTTTTTAACAACTGCCTTAGTCCATTCAGGCTGCTGTAAGAAAATACCATAGACTGTGTAGGTTATAAACAATAATAGAAATTTATTTCACACAGTTCTAGAGGCTGGGAAGTCCAAGATCAAGGCACCAGCAGATCTGGCGTATGGTGAGGGCCCATCTCCTGATTCTAGCTGGTGCCTTCTAACTGTGTCCTCACATGGTAGAAGAGGCCAGGTAGCTCTCTGGGCCTCTTTTATAAGAGCACTAAACCTATTCATGAGGGCTCCACCCTCGTGACTTTGTCACCTCCCAAAGGCCATACCTCTTAGTACATTGGTGATTAGGTTTTAACATATGAATTTTGGGGAAACACAAACATTCAGAACATAGCAACAATATAGTTGTAGGTTTTGGTTGGTTTGATTGGAAACATAGTCTATGTAGAATCCCAAACTGTTAGTAAGTGGATAGAATATTAGACTATGCATTAAACAGATCCTAGTCCAACCCCTTCATTTTCCAGAAGGGACTTGCTCAAAGACTCCCAACATGAGCTTGCTAATGTCCCAGAGGAGCTTTTCGGTGCACAGTTACTTGGATTTTAGGTTTAAATGATTTGTCCAAACTCTCCCTAGCTGAGTGGTGCTTAACCGGGCGTGCCCATCAGAATTACCTGGGGATCTTTTACAACAAGCCTGTGTTTCCTCTTCCCCCAGCTTCTTTTTTTAAAATTATTTTTATTTTTTTTTAAAAGATGACCGGTAAGGGGATCTTAACCCTTGACTTGGTGTTGTCAGCACCATGCTCACCCAGTGAGCGAACCGGCCATCCTTATATGGGATCCGAACCCGTGGCCTTGGTGTTATCGGCACCGCACTCTCCCGAGTGAGCCACGAGCAGGCCCCATTCCCCCAGCTTCTGATTATCAGGTGCCGGGGTGGTGTCTATGTTTTGAAAAAGCCCAGATGACCACTTTGTTTTGTTTTTCTTTTCAGATGTTCACTTTTATTTTTATCTTTAAAAACTGCACAAATAATTAATGAGTACATTCTTGCTGTGAAGAATACAGCAGGGCACACAGAACCATCTGGGGAAAGTCACTTTCACACCCACCCCTTAGGCCCACTGCACTCCTCAAAAGTACCTATAGTTCGATGTCACCTTTCAGTCAGCTGTCTATGAATTTAACCACTATATGTACGTGGACATGGTGAAATAATGAGAAATATATGTGTATTGGTCTTTGTCCTGTTTCCTGGCACACAGCTCCTAAAACTTTTGGAATCTCTCAAGTGATAAGTGTCTTCTTGTATCCTAATAAGATGACATATGGCTGGGGGTTCCCAGATAGCCTCAGATTGGGGGCTGGTTGCCAGGAGAGCCAACCATGGGATTGGAGGGCTGGAACTTTCAGCCCCAGCCCTTGACCTCCAGGGCAATGATTTAATCAACCATGCTTATGTAATGAATCCTCCATGAAAATCCAAAAGGATAGGGTTCTGAAAGCTCCTTGGTTGGTAAAGACACCCAGGTTCAGGGAGGGTGGCACACCCCAACTCCATGGGGACAGAAGCCCCTGCACTCGTCACCCCTCCAGACCTTGCCCTAAGTACCTCTTCTTCTGGTTGATCATCTGTATCCCTTGTAGTACGCTTTATAATAAACTGGTAAATGTAAAAAAGTGTTGCCCTGAGTTTTTTGAGATGATCTAGCAAATGATTGAACCCAAGGAAGGGTTGTGGGAACCTCTGATTTGTAGCCGTTTGGTCAGAAGCACAGGTGACTACCTTGACTTGCGGCTGGCATCTGAAGTGGGGGCAGTTTTGTGGGACTGAGCCCTTAATGTATGAGGTCTGCGCTAATTCCAGGTAGACAGTGTCGGAAGTGAATTGAGTTGTAGTACAACCAGTTGGCGTGTGCAGAGAATTGGAGAACCATTGCTTGGTGTAGGAAGAATCCCCCATCCTAACCCCAGCTCCCCGCCAATCTGATAGAAGGAAAAAAAAAAAACCAGAGTTTTTTCCTTTGGTTGGTGTGGAGAAGAAAACACTTTTTTTCTAAACAGACAGGTATCTAATTTTTAAATAAATGGAATCATAGCATTTGTGATGTTCCATAACTTGCCTTTTTTACTTAATAATGTGTCTTGAACATCTTTTCATGTCACTATATGTAGATCTACCAAATTCTGGGTAGCAGCCTGCAAGCTATACCATTCTACAGTAATATCATCATGGTAATAATTATAATTATTTGTGCACCTCAAGTGCAAGTGTCTAAGTTGATATTTCCTCAGTTCACAATATATTCTAATTTTTAGACTGAGTCAAACACCATGCCTTGTTTCCTGTTATTTCTTAACTTCTCCTCTGACCCTCACCTCTCTCCACAACAGTCTCTAAAGCAGTGGTTCTCAAATGTGGGTGTATGTCAGCCTCCCGGGGAGACCTGAGGAAGAACACAGAGGCCCAGCTTTATGGAAGGACAGGGCCTGGGCATTTGTGTTCTCACCTATTCCACAGGTGGTTCTGATACCTGTTGCTCTAATGTAGTTTACATAGGTCTCTAAATGTGCACACACCCTTATGAATTAAGTATGCATGCACTTGTGTATATTTGGGTTTTTAAACAGCATTAATGGCGTTGAACTAGAAACATTATTGTTTCTTCCCTTTTTCAATTCAACATTATGATTTTGAGGGCCGGCCCGTGGCTCACTCGGGAGAGTGCAGTGCTGATAACACCAAGGCCCCGGGTTCGGATCCCATATACGGATGGCCGGTTTGCTCACTGGCTGAGTGTGGTGCTGACAACACCAAGTCAAGGGTTAAGATCCCCTTACCGGTCATCTTTAAAAAAAAAAAAAAGAAAAAACATTATGATTTTGAGACTTATCCATGTTACGGAAGGAACATCTAATTTATTGGTTCTAAATGGTGCACAGCATTCCGTTGTGAGCGTGTCCGTACTTTAGTTATCCATCCTCCTATGCTGGACACAGGGACTGCCTCCAGCTCCTGTTTTATTTGATTACTGAATTAAAGTAAAGGGAAGAATGTGGATTGAAGTTTTCTCCTTGAAAACATGCCTGAGAAGCCTCCCTCTAAGCTGTCTTCCACCCAGGATGATCTAGAAGACGTGATGAGGGAGAGCACAGGACAGGAGGCAGGAGTTCTGGGCTCTAGTTCTGGGCCTCCAGTATCTCACTCTGGCACCTTGGGCAAGACACTACTCACTGGAGCCTCCTTTTCCACCTCTGTAAAATGAAAGTTGGTAAAGGTGATTACTATTTTATTTAGGGTAGGCTAACTGCTGTAATAAACAGATCCAAAACTGTATCGTGGGTCCTATGAATATTTTCTAGACGTATGTTTTCAACTCATGTAAATGGTCTGTATTACTTTCTTAGGGCTGCAGTAATAAATTGCCACAAAGTTGATGGCTTATAACAAGAGGTATTTATTCTCTCACCAATAGTCTGATATCAAGGTGTGCTGGCAGGGCTGTGCTCCCTTGGAGGCTCTAGGGGAGAACCCTTACTACCCTGTTCCAGCTTCTGGTGGCTTGTGGCTGTATAACTCCAGTCTCTTCCTCCATCTTCACGTGGCCTTCTCTATCTCCGTTCTTTTTTGTGTGTGTCTCTTATAATGACACTTGTAATCAGATTAAGGACCCACCTGAATATTCCAGCATGATTATATCAAGATCCTTTACTTAATTATATCTGCAAAGACCTTTTTTCCAAATAAGGTCACATTCACATTCACAGGCTCTGGGGAATAGGATGTGGGAATATATTTTGGGGGTCACACATACAACACACTACATGGTCCAAGTTAGTCCAGTTGGGGAAGGAGTCTGACTCACAGAGTCACTGAAGGGTCTAGAATGACACAGCCTATGCCATCTTTAACATGTGGCTTCTGATGATACCCCAGAACACAATGGACTTGAAGACAGTGGGAAGAAGAAAGAAAGAGCAAGAAATGGAGGGTCGGAGGGTTGGAGGTGTTGGTGATCAGGCCTGGAGGCTGAGCCCTGAACTCTGCCCACATTCCATTGGCGGGAAATCAGTCACATGGCCACACATAGTTGCAAAGGAGACTGGGAAGTGGAGTCTTCCCTGTATTTTTCTTGCTAATTTGTAGTTCTTTGTAGGCTGCCTATATAGCCCTTGCCACCAAATAACTCTTCCTAGCCTGGTATCTATATTCATACTCTGGCTTTGCAAAATCTGGCGTGCTGCTGGCTTTTATACAACCTGCAAGTTAAGAATGGCTTTTGTATTTTGTATATAGTTGGGGGGGGGGCAAGGCAAAAGAAGAAGAACATTTTGTGACATAAAAATTATATGAAATTCAATTTCAATGTCCACAAAGTTTTATGGGGACACAGCCATATTTATTCATTTACATATTGTCCCCTTTATACTCTGGTTTCTCTTCAGATTGTATAAATCTTTCGCCTTTTACATATTGTCCCCTTTGAGTAGTTGCAATGGACAGTGTTGGGAGGAAAATCTTTGCCTCTACCAGCTTAGGTTTGGTGGTTGTGGGGCTGTGAATTTATTTTTTTTTTCAAAAGATGACTGGTAAGGGCATCCTAACCCTTGACTTGGTGTTGTCAGCACCACACTATCCCAAGTGAGCGAACCGGCCATCCCTATATAGGATCCGAACCCGTGGCCTTGGTGTTATCAGCACCGCACTCTCCCAAGTGAGCCACAGGCCGGCTGGGAGATTGTGAATTTAACAGATAATAGACAGATTAATGGGAGAAAAGACAATGCTGAACAGCCAGAGACAGGGGTTTATATACCTGCCTACTAAGGCCTTCTATGGAAGAACAGATGACAGTTCTAAGCCATTACTCATTCAGGTGATAATGGTTGGTCTCCTTTCTAGCTATAAGCCTCCCAGAGAGAGAGGGTTTATGGCCACAGTATTTTTCAGGAGGGCCTGCTTAAATCAGCTAAGAAGTTTAGATGATGGTTTTTTTTTTTTTTTTTTTTAAAGATGACTAGTAAGGGGATCTCAACCCTTGACTTGGTGTTCTCAGCACCACACTCTCCCAAGTGAGCCACGGGCTGGCCCCTTAGATGAGGGGTTTTTTGCTGTTGTTTTTTTGTTTTTGGGTTTTTTTCACCAGGTGTATGCTGTTTGTTCAGGTGTTTTTAGCTTAATCTTTATGCCACTGAAGTGCATTTTGGATTCTTAAACTGTGTGGCCCAAAATAGTTCCTCTCCGGTCATTTATGGAAAGAAGCAAGCATTTGTCGCCCCCTGGCTTAGAGCCTGGATTTTGCCCAGACTGCTTGGGCTTGAATCTACTTACCCATCTATAAAATAAGGATGAGACCAGCACTAACCTTGTAGAGCTGTGGGATTAAATGGGTTAACGCTTCTGAAGCACATGCAATGGTGCCTGGGGCCTAGTAAGAACTGTCAATAAAGTACAATATCCTTAATTGAAATGAAATCCTTAATTTTGATATAGCTGAATATTGTCATTCTCCCCTTATGATTTGTGCTTCTGGGGTTTCATTTAAGAAGTCTTTCAGCATGCATAGGTCACAAAGATTATCTCCCATATTTTTTCTATTATCTTCATGGTCTTACATTTCTTTAATCTACCTGGAATCCATTTTCGTACATGGCATATGTAGAAGATGCCGATGAGTGAGTCGGTCCTCCCCACACCACTCCTATCACTCCTGAATCCACCTTTGCCCATGACCTCGAAGCTCCCTGATCATGGATCTCTGTGCACAGAGATCTGCTTCTGTGCTTTCTCTTTACTTCCTTTGGTCTATTTGTCTGGACCTGCCCTGATTCCATGCTGTTTTTACCACTAAGGCTGGAATGGAGGCTCCCAGAGGGCAGGGAAGGTTGTTTTATTCACTGAGGCATCCCAACTGCTGAGAACAGTGCCTGGCACACAAGAGATGGACAGTAAATACATAGAGAATGAATGTCTTTGTGAAATGTCTTAATGCCAGATAAGATGAGCCATGATTTATTTCATCACCCACTTCTGATACATTTATTATTTTTCAGGGGATTCTGTACCCAAGAACCACTGTCCTTCCTGGGC
The DNA here is from genome assembly GCF_027409185.1 of Cynocephalus volans. Classification (NCBI taxonomy): domain Eukaryota; kingdom Metazoa; phylum Chordata; class Mammalia; order Dermoptera; family Cynocephalidae; genus Cynocephalus; species Cynocephalus volans. Next base: position 11,178,990 of record NC_084471.1, read on the forward strand.
CCAAGAGGAATGATTCAGGCAGATCAGAAAAATGATGTGGATTTGGTCTCCTGACCTTCCTGGGGTCCATATCGTAGAATTTTCTAGGCCTGGGGCTGGAATGTCCCAGGGGACACTGGAAGAGCTTCCCCAGGCCAGGGCCCAGGAGGAACTGACTCACACAGTTTCCCAGCACAAGTCACTCAGCTCGGGAGCCAGTAGGGCAGGCCACAGAAACCCTCCCACCTCAGGGGAAAGCTGCCTTCTTCAGGAAGACTCACCTCACTCCCCTCCTACTCCCCCCCCACCCATCCTTCCCCACCTCTCTCCAGGTATCTTGAAAGAACACCAAATAAATTCATCTTCAAATCCCCAACCCCAGGGCAGAACCTGACATCCATTAGGAATCTAGTAAATTCCTAATTTTTTGAGTGCTTGAATGTTGAAACCTATCAACTTGATCTTCATACTGATTCTTTTAGCCCAGTAGTTCTTGACTACAGTTTTGACTACACTTTGGAATCACCGGAATAGCTCTTCAAAATGCCTCATGCCTGGTTCTCATCACAGAAATTGCAGTTTAGTTGCTCTGAGATTCAGTTTGGGACTCAGAATGTCCAAGATCTCCCTGGGTGATTTTAATGTGCAGCCAAGTCTAAAAGCCTCTGCTTTACTCTGTCCCTGAAACCCCTATTGACCTTTGCCAGCTGTGGACCCTCAACCTCTCTGAGCCTCAATAATCTGGGCCGTAAAATGTTTAATAATATGTACTTGTGGCCTCGCTACTTAAGGTGTGCTCTGTGGACCCACAGCCTTGACACCCCAGTCCTACAGAACAGAGCCCACATTTTAACAAGCTCTCTGGTGAATTGCTTGCATATTAAAGCTTGAGAAGCACTGTTTTAGGGGACTTTGAAGATTGACTGATGTAATGAATATTATAATTACATAATGAATTATGTATAATGAATATAACAGAATCTGGCATGTAACAGGCACTCTCTATGTAGTCACTGAATGAATAACCCATTGATTTAAATGTGATTGTTCCCACTCTTACTGGGGCCACTCAGCTCCTGGCTGAGGCTCCCCAAAATTTGATACCAAACTGACAGGTCTGGCTGCCTGCTCCCAGACAAAAAATAACAACCCAAAAGTCAAATGTTGGTAAAAATGGAAGTCAGCTTTTATTCAGGAGTACCAGTGACCTCAGGAGAGATGTTGGGCTAACCCATCTCTTTGGCAAACCTGAAGGGGAAAGGCCAGGCTAAAGCCATCTCAAAGACTTAGGTTTACTGAGGGGCTTTTAAAGAGGAGGATGAGGGAATGGAAGTTGGAAAAATGAAAAGCAGGAGGGAGGGGCACGTGAGCAGCAAGCGTTTCGTGCAAGGTCTCAGGTGCAAAGTCTCGCCAAGACTCTGTCTGGTTTTTGCTCCCATCTTTGCTGTTATCTCAGCTACTGGGTAGTATGTGCAAGTCTGCAGCTTCAGGCTGGCTGGAAAACAACTTTATATTCATGTAAATAATATCATCTTACCCCGTAACCAAGGTTCAAAATATCAAATAACCATGGGAAAAGATGGAATTCAGAGAAATATATGCCAAGAAAAAAACTGTGTCTTTTTAAAATTTGCCTCCAGCCCATGCAGTTTTAGGTCCCAATATGGCATCAGTCCTGCTCACTCCAATACCACTTTACACAAGAGGAAACAAAGGCTCAGATGGCTATTAGGTCTGCTGGTCAAACTATAAAATGCTGGGGAACTGGGCATGGTGTTTGGGAGAGGGCAGAAAAGGGAGGTTCCCAGAGACTCAAAGGCCAGTACGTAAAATTGCACCATGGGATATTCCGGAAGGGAGGGCTGTTATCTATCGTAATGTCATGCAGATAAATGTAGTTTAGCTTCCAGAGACCAAGGGGGTCCAAGTCTTAGGCCCCACTGACAACATTTACATATCAAAGACAAAGGTGCTCACCCTCGCTTTGCATCTGTCCACAGATATTCATGATGCCCTACTATGTGCTTGGTGCTGGGCAAGACAGAGATGGACCCATTTCTGGTGAAGCCGACAGTGACAGTTTATTTATTTATTTTTATTTTATTTTATTTTATTTTTTAATTTTTTTTGTCTTTTTTGTGACCGGCACTCAGCCAGTGAGCGCACCGGCCATTCCTATATAGGATCCGAACCCGCGGCGGGAGCGTTGCTGCACTCCCAGCGCCGCACTCTTTTGAGTGCGCCACGGGCTCGGCCCCGACAGTGACAGTTTAAAATCTACAAAGGGGAATACATGCTTTGAGGGAAACAAAGGACTGAGATAAGGACTGAGAGGAGGGAGAAAGACTTATAAGATCAAGTGATTGGGGAAGACTCCTAAAGAGACAATATATAAGGTAAGATCTGAAGAGTACAAGGAAAATTGGAAGATTTTGAAATTAGCGAAGGAGACTACTGGCTATCCTTTCAGTGACATGCTGGAGCCCCAGGTATTATCTCGTTATGTGTAGTGTAAAGGCTCTTCTTAGCCCTTTAGACTATTTTACAACTCTGTACATTGCAGATAAAGGACAACAGTGCAAAGAATCCTTATCTATACACACGCAGACCGATTCTGTCCAGTGGAAGGACGCCTTTCCCCTGTGCAAAAGTCAGTTTTGCATCGTTTGCAAATTCATTTCAACATTTCTTCACGCCATATACATATGTACTTCTTTGTCCTCTCCTTTGAAGCAGTTGTGGCATCTGCCTGGCTCCCTCGCTAATAATTGTGTTAACTGAAATCTTTGACATACGTTTATTTTAAGTCTGCATGAGAGTCACAATTTTATCCTGTTTTAAAATGTATTCATTTAGGGCCGGCCTGTGGCTCACTTGGAAGAGTGTGGTGCTGATAACACCAAGGCCACAGGTTCAGATCCCTATATAGGGATGGCCGGTTCGCTCACTTGGGTGAGCGTGGTGCTGACAACATCAAGTCAAGGGTTAAGATCCCCTTACCGGTCATCTTTTTTTAAAAAGTAAAAAAATAAAATGTATTCATTTACAAGAATAAGTAGAAGTAAGTCCATGTTCTGGCAGGTAGAAAGTGCAAAGGTCCTGTGGCAGGATGGAGCTGCTTGTGGAAGGGAGGGAAGGTCAGCATGTGGGAGATGGGGAGGAGGGAAGGGATGTGCCAAGACCCAGCGTGAAGTCCCTATAAGGGAAAGCCACTGGAAGGTTTTAGTGAGAGGAGTAATGTGGTCTGATGGATGGTGTGACAGCTCTCTGGCTGCTGGGTGGAGGATGGATTTAGGGGGGCAGGAAGAGGACTAAGAGGATGGATGCATCTGGAGGCTGGAGCAGGAATCTGGGGTAAAGGTGACCAAGGCCTGGGTTTGGAGGGTTGAGGAGGTAGGCTGTTTCTGCTGAATAGCTAATGAATGGGGCTAAGTGCAGGCAAAAGTCTAAAAGCTCACTTGGGAGAGCGTGGTGCTGACAACACCAAGTCAAGGGTTAAGATCCCCTTACTGGTCATCTTTTAAAAAAATAATAATAAAGAAAGGAGATTGTGGCATCTAATTTCACTCATAGGCTTTTCAAGCAGTGCAGGTGTTGCAGGAAAGAAGCACAAGAGAAACCCTGCGGAGAGCTCCTCAGAGCGAAGGCTAGTGGTTAAAGGCATGAGGAGCTCTGCTGTGTGACATCAGGAAGTTATTTATTTATTTATTTATTTATTTATTTTAAAGATGACCGGTAAGGGGATCTTAACCCTTGACTTGTTGTTATCAGCACCACGCTTTCCCAAGTGAGCGAACCGGCCATCCCTATGTGGGATCTGAACCTGTGGCCTTGTTATCAGTACCACACTCTCCTGAGTGAGCCACAGGCCGGCCCCAAGTTACTTACTTATTTTGAGATACAGTTTCCTTAGCTATAAAATGGAGATGATAGATAGAAGAGCACTTACTTCAAAGAGTTGCTTGGATGACAGAATGAAATAAAGGATTATTCTGCCCTCAATATATGGCAGCTAGCATTATTTCCTAAAGAATAAAAAATGCCTTGGGCACATAAAAATAATCTTTGCATTGGTATAGCACCTAAAATATTTTTATACCTTAGGTATAGAGGTAGTGATGGAGTTCGGATGTGTTGTCCCCTCCAAAACTCATGTGGAAATTTGATCCCCAATGTGACAGTGTTGGAAACTGATTGAGTCATGGGGGCGGATCCCTCATGGATGGATTAATGCTCTCCCTGGGGGAGGGGGGATTAATGAGTGAGTTCTCTCTCTATTAGTTCCCACCAGAGCTCGTTGCTTAAAAAGACCCTGGCACCTTCTCTCTTGCTTCCTCTCTCTTGCTTCCTCTCGCCATGTGATCTGCTTGTACCCACCGGCTGCCTTCCACTTTCTGCCATGAGTAGAAGCAGCCTGAGGCCCGTGCCAGATGCAGCTGTCCCAGAATCGTAAGCCAAATAAACCTCTTTTCCTTATAAATTGCCCAGCCTCAGGTATTTCTGTTATAGCAACACAAAATGGACTAAAACAGGTGGGATACAAGGTAAGTATCTGTTTTAGTTTCCTGTGGCTGCTATAACAACACAACAAAGAACTGGGGTTTAAAACTAAAGAGAATTTACTTTCTCACGGTTCTGGAGGCCAGAAGTTCAAAATCGAGGTGTGGGCAGCATTGATTCCTTCTGAAGGCTCTGAGGGAGAATACGTTCTGTCTCTCTCCCTGCTTTGGGCGCCTGCCAGCAACCCATGGTTTGTAGCCACATCCCAATCTTGTCCCTCTTTGCATGGCCTTCTCCCTTTCACTTTTCTTTTTCTTTTTTGATGGCTGGCCAGTATGGATATCTGCACCCTTGACCTTGGTGTTATAATACCGGGCTCTAACCAACTGAGCTAACCGGCCAGCCCCCCTTCACTTTTCTTCTTTTTTTAGCAGCTGGCCAGTACAGGATCCGAACCCATTACAAGGTTGCTGTCTAGCTCCTTCATTTTTCTTATAATGATTGGGTTTAGGGCCTAATCCAGGATGATCTAATCTCAAGATGCTTAACTTAATTACACCTGCCAAGACCCTTTTTCCAAACAGGGCCACCTACACTCACAGGTTCTAAGTGGACGTACCTTTTAGGGAGTCCCAGTCAACCCACTGAAGGATCCATATTTATGTGTTTCTTCATGCAATGAGCCAACTTCACCAATCTCATCTGCTAAATAGCCCATGTTCTCCCCACTGATTTGTGATGTCACCTTTTTCAGATACCAAGTTTATATTTGTAGCCTATGTCTGGGCTCTGCATTCTATTCCATTTGTCCGCTTGCTTTTTCTGCTACTACCACATTGTTTTTACTCCTGTGATTTTGTAATATGTCTTAGTATTTGGTAGAGCAAGTTCCCATCTTAGTTCCGTGTTTTCAAAAATGCTTTATTTTTTCTCAATCGGCTTTATTACAATTCTAGAATTGGGCTACACGTTATTCCATAAAGTAGAATAAGTGTCTCCACCTTAATTTTTTAAGGATCTTGATTTTCCATATACATTTTAGAATCAATTTATGAAACTCCCCCTCCAAAAAAAATCCTTTGGAGTCCTAATGACTTTATAGATTAATATGGAGACAATAGACATTTTTAAGACATTAAGTCAGTCCATCCATGAACCTGCTACATCCCTCTATTCAGGGCTACTTTTATATCCTTTAATACAATCATAATAGTGTGCACTCTTTCTTAGGGTAATTAGAAGGAAGAGCATGCTACAATTTATAAATGCACATTTAAATATATCCCTCTCCCTAGAGTCATATTATCTATCCTTTACAGAAAAGAGAACTGAGGCTGAGAAGGGTGAAGGAATGAGCCCCAGCTCCCTGACACACAACAGTGACACAGCTGAGACTAGGTCCCCAGTCTAGCCCCTCGTAGGCATGTGGCTTGTATACTGGGTACCACCCTCTTTGCCCTCTGGCCCAGTAGTGGACAGATCTGTTGGCATTCAATCTCTCGCTGACAAAGCTAGGCAGTCCAAGCACAGCCTCTGGGCCAGGATGAGGGTGAGCCCCTCGGCCACTGGTAGGCTGCCACACAGAGGCAGAGGACCAGCATGGAAATGAACAGGCAGTGGGAGGCCATGTTTGCCATCTTTGCCTCCAGCCCCAGCAGGGGTGCATAGAAGTTCACCAGGTCCAGGCTGCATAGGAGCAGGAGCAGGAGCAGGAACTGCCAGAGGCTTCTGCCCAGCCAGCTCCCATCCTGCAGGGCATCACCCCTACAGCTGGAGGTGGAGGAGCACGGTAGGGGGCCTTCATGATGGAAGGTTGTGCACAGGCTCTCTCCCTGGGGGCATGGGGCTGCCCTCACCCCACAAGCCCCTATTAACTGACCCACTAGACCAAGTGCCCCGTCATTTGGGACAGGTGGTTTTGCAACAATCAATGACAGCAAAAAAGATTGGGATGTGAGCTCATGTCAAAGAGAGGGCATTATTTCTTTGACTGGCAAGGCAATCATCCATTAAAAATGAAATTGTAATGTCCTGGTTTGGGCCCACTGTATTCATGTCCTCATCTGACAAATGTGACTCAGAGTCTTCTGTATGCTAGGCACTGCATGGGGCTCAGCCCACAGGGAACAGGCCATACTCTTTGCCAACATGTAGCTTCCAGTCTAGTAGGGGAGATGGACGTTTAACAGCATCAGGATGAAACTTACCTTACTCAGCTCCTCTCTTGCCCTCCCGCCTCCTCCGTTCTCCTCCTCAGGTCACCTAACCTTCCACCAGGTTAGAGTTTGCACCTCTGGTTTTACCTGGCAGGAGAGAATATCTACCCTTCAGGTATTTGAGCAAAACTTTGGACCCTTTTCTGCTGTTTAGTAGAAGTTCCATTCCTAAAAATAGTATTGATGGAGGATCATTTGTAAATGAAGTCAATCCATTTTTTTCCAGAGTCTGGATTTTATTTTTGGATTAAACTGGCAATCAATGATCATGTAATCCAACCCCTTTGTTTTGGCTTCTTGTAAACAGCTCATATGGACTGGCATGTTACATGAGTTCTTCGGTCTGCATTGAGCGTACACAGCCACTGTGTGTTCACTGTGGGATGGCGTTCCAGGCATCGTCGGCTGCATCCCACTCTGGCTCCTTCAGGAGGATCCCCAGGGAGAAATGACTTTCAAGCCTTATTTCAGGGAGAGTGGACTCCTTCTGGCCATTGATTTCTTTTTATTATGTGGATATCGTGAATCATGTTACTAACCATATTCATCTTTTCTGTTTGGCTACACAGAGGATCAGAACCAAATGGGAGGACTGCTACTGGCATAAACACAGAGATCTCTAATGTGTATTTTGGATGTGATCCCACCTCTGACTTCATCTTATTTCCCCTCCCATAATTCCTTACTTTTTTCTTTTTTGGGGGGCTGCTGACCTTGTCCTTGGTGTTATAATCCTGTGCTCTAACCAATTGAGCTAACCAGCCAGCCCCCTTATGTTTTTCTTATGAGTTGCATACATCTTGGTATGTAGCCTTAGACCTGTTCTCGGAAGGAGAAAGAATAGAGTTAACCCCATACGTGAATCCAAATCTACATATATAAATTAAACTATCCCTTCTAAAAGGAACACCATCTACCCAATATCCCAGAATGGATATCCTGGCTCCCATCCTCACTGCTTCCTCTCTTAACCCCACCTCAGCTCATATAAATAGTCTCCAGAACCTGTCCATCCTCACCATCTCCTGATTTGGCCCCTTCTTCTGCATATTCACATCAGTGCCCTCTTCCAGGTCACCACACTGATGGCTTACATGGAGTAGTGAAAAGTCCTTCTACCCTAGCCCCACCTTCTGGCCGGCTTCTCCCCATCCAGCTTAGTGTCATTCATCTAAAATGCACAGGTGCTGAAATGCCTTCGCCTTGTTCCATTGCCCTCAGGATGAAGCAACAACCCCTAAGACTCTAGGCTCAGATCTGAACTCTACCTATCTTCCTAAACTGGCCTCCTGTCACTGTCCCCTATTCTTTGGCCACATCAAACCACAGTTAGCCCACTCTGCCTTTCCACATGTTGTTCTGCTGCCTGGAAATCTGCCCTTTTTGGCCGAGAAATAAAAATCCTTTGAGGCCCAATTCAAATGATACCTCTTTGCTAGAGTCTTCCCAGGTTATCCTGTTCACAACTCAGGGGGAAGCCACCAGTTTTTTTGCACGGCCTCCATTTCATAGCTATGACATAGGCAGATTGATCTCTTTCAGGGCAGGAGCCTCAGCCTCACTCCCATGACACAGAGCCCTGTATAGAGCTAGGCGTAGCAGACTCAGTCCACATTTGTTGAATGAATGAATGAATCCTCATTTGACAGACAGGGACACTATGGCCTAAGGCAATCACCCAATGAAATATATGCACAACTGGCATGACAGTGCAGGTCTTTTGATGCTATCTTCTCTCTTGACTGCAAAGAAAAAACTCCTCTGAGGGAGAATAGTTTGTCTAGCACTTTTAGTGGCATTGCTTGTTTCTTTTTAAATCTTCATCACAATTTTAGTCATATTTGGTCTGTGAGAGTGGCCATCTTGTTCTCCTCTGTATTCCTGCAGCCTGATACAGCATCTGGCACAAAGCAGGTCTTCAGTTAGAATTTCTTCCCAAGTGAATGAGTGGCTCAGGACCCCAAAGTTCCTTTTCTGATGAGCGGATTATTGTACCTGAGTCTGAGGTTGTGAAAACCCAGAGTCAGACAGACTTGAGCTCTGTCCTTCATTGTGTGACTTTTGTCAAGTTATTAACCTCTTGGTCTGAAGCTTAATTTTCTCTGTAAAAACGAGACAATACAAGGGTACTTCAAAAAAATATGTGGAAAACAGAGTTGAAAGATAATGTGACTCTTTCCATGAAGTTTTTGAAGTACTCTCATATAGGTCATAGTTCCTTGTCTGCAAGTCTGAAATTTAAAGAAACTTCTTAAATAATTTGGCAGCAAAAACCAAACTAAACTGAATTGTGTAGACAGCAAAGTCAGCCTTGAACTGATGTGAGGCTATTTATATGTATCCCACTCTATATGCATATTCGTGTTCTTTACAGAAATACTAATGCAATTCATTAAAGAACGCTGGGAGGATTATATAATATACAGTGTGTGCACCATATTGCATTATATTACCTTTCTAAAACTAAAAAAAAAAAATTGCTGAACTTTGAAATGCATCTGGCCCCAAAGATTTCCAGTAAGGGATTGAGGACCTATCAGTGCTGCCTCTCAGGGACAGTATGAGGACTGAGTGAGAGAGTATTTCTCAGATAACAGTGGGAGCAAAGGCCAGCCCCAGAATCAAAGGAGGAGGTAGGATGGGATTGAGGAAGCGGAGGTTGATACATGAGAGCGTGCAGCGGTGAGGATGGAGAAATAGTCATTTAGGGCAGAGTCTTCGATGGCAGCCTCAGGAGTCCTGAGCAAACAACGGAGAGAGAGGGAAGAGGGGGCATGGGAAGTAACCAGATGAGATTTGATTCTTAGATTTGGAGGGGGCAAGCATGGAGGCGGGGAAAGTTAGGAGCCTCCGAGCACAGGGGAGCTCAGGTAGAGATCAGGAAGGGCCCTTCCTTACATGCTGGTCTGGAAAGCAGGGAGGGCTGGGCCCTTCAGCCCACGAGCCAGGCTCCCTAAGGCTGCGCAGCTGGACGCATGACCCCAGGTTGTGAGACGGTTTTGCAGACTTGGGGTGCCCCTCGCGGTATCAGAGATCCTCAGAACCAAGCACGGGCCACTGCAGCTGGATACTGGGAGGAACGGCCGACATAGGACTTGAGGGAGAAGTGCCCGAAATCAATGGGCAAACTGGTGTCACGGAAAAAGCACTGGGCTGGGAGCCAGGAACTAGGGTTTGTCTTTTCATTCTACGGCTGGTGAGAGCGGTGCGACTCGTTTCGCCCCGCTGAGCCTGCTTCTGTACGTGCCAAATGGCAACCACGCTGAGCTACTGTGACACCGAAATGGGCTGCCATGGGTGAAAGCTCTGGAACTGAAACCCACAGTGGGGTTATTCCATTCCAGAAGTGACTACATTTCACGTGGATAGAAGCGACGCGGCCATTTTCCCTCATCATCATTAATTATGGCTGCTGCGGAACGCCGTAGATTAGTCGCACTCCAAACGCTTAGCCCGCGTCCCCACGGCTTTTCACTAGGTTTGAACACAACCACTCGCCGTAGAGCCTCTAATTTGTGTCTCTGAAGCTGACGTCCACCTTCCATCTCGGAAAGAGCGATAGGCGGAGAAGAGCGTGCGTGAAAATGGCGCCCGGTACGCGGCCCGCGACCCGACGTCCGCTGCGGGCGCGCGCTCGCACGCCGGAAGGGGCGGAGCCAACCCGGCTTTATATATCGTTAGCCGGGCCGGAGCCGACCTCTGTTGGCGGCGTTTGACGGTGAGATGGTGAGTGGTGTGGTGGCTTCTCTCTCCTCGTCCTGCCGCTGGCATGGCTGAATCCGCGGCGCATCGCTGCCATCTCGGCTTGGCTGGCGCTGGGGATATGCTCTAGGAGCACGAGGGATGCAGGGGAGTCCGCAGTTAGGCCTATTTTCTGGAAACTCGCAAGGCTTATGCAGGATTGGCTTTGGGCCTGCGGGTCGACTGGAGAGATGCCTTGGGGCGGGACCAGGCCCCGAGAAGCTCTACGCTTTCAAAGTCGTGGGTCGTTTCTGGGACTCGACCTTAACAATTTTAACGCTAATGGAGACAGGGCCCATGAGCAGTTTTCCTGGCCAGGCCCTTGAGTGGGGCGCTAGGCGCCATTCTTGTTAAACTGGAAGGAAAGCATGCGGGAGCGGAGATTTTGAGCGAGGGCTGCTAAGGGCCCATTTGAAATATCTGGGGCGGTTGGTGCAGCTCGTACGGCCTCTGGAGTTCCCGAAACCACAGATGATGAACCTATTGACGGGCGGACAGAAACTGTGTGCTGATTGTCATGTTCTGATTTGGCTCTGTGGAGTTCTAGTGGCCTACGTGTTAGTCCAGCTCCTGTCTCGGGAGCTGGAGAAGCCTATAGACCAGTATCAGCTACCCAGCTGTTTGTCCCATAAGTGCTTTTAGTGGCCAGAATTTTGCTGACTTTTCCTGTAAGTCACCTGTTAAGCGATTTTTAATGCTGGTACTTGATGTGTTTTTATCTGGTGTTACAGTGGATGGCTGATTTTCTTATGAGAGAAAATAAAGGATCAATGTAGGTTTTGTTGAATACTGCCTTCTGAATGTGTGATCATGGAAAATGAGCTTAACCCACCACGTAGTCCTATTTGGGCTTGCTAGATGTATAGTCAGGATGAGAATGCTTAGAGCCTAGGCAGTTGGGAACCATTAAATAAGCTGCTTTGGTTTGGTTGCTAATATTGGTTATTTTTTTCCTAGTCTCACAGGAAGTTCTCTGCTCCCAGACATGGGTCTCTGGGCTTCTTGCCTCGGAAGCGCAGCAGCAGGCATCGTGGGAAGGTGAAGAGCTTCCCCAAGGATGACGCTTCGAAGCCGGTCCACCTCACAGCCTTCCTTGGCTATAAGGCTGGCATGACCCACATCGTGCGGGAAGTTGATAGGCCAGGATCTAGTACGTACATCTCCGTGTTGGGGGGGATAGGAGTTGAAGGTGGAGAAAAACTGGATAGGTGTAATCAAACTGGCAGAAGAGGGCAGATTTTTAAGGGAAACCTGTAGGTTGTCAGAACCTCTGATAGCAGAACAGGAATGTTAAATTTTAGGACTGATTGATACAACAAGGCTGCAGATTGCTGACACTGCTTGCTGTAATGGAGTATTGAAGTCAGGGAGCATGTGAGTTAATTTGCCTAGAGTTTGGGTGATTTGATCTGCTGAGGCTGGAGTAGAAACCACCTTAATGTTTTAGTGGCTCACATGACTGAACCTCATCTAAAAAGCTTGAATAATAATCACTTACTTACCTGGGTTGTGAAGTTGAAAGTAGAAGAATTGCTAAGTAGAACAGAACCGTGGTGATACTATAGTCTACAGTGAGCCAGACTTAAGGCTATTACCTCACTGTAGCCAATTTTTGTTCTAGGGGTTTCTGATCAAAGAGAATTGAAGGCAGATTAATTGCCTAGGGTCCTGATATTTTTTAAGTTAAAAAATGTAAACATTTTGTGATGAGTATGTTAATTACTCTTATTTTATCATCACACATTGTATACATACATTGATAGTCAACTCCATACCCAAGTATGTATATAATCCAGACTTTTAAGTAAAGTGTAAACGCATGCAGAGCGAAAAGTAAGCAGTAAGGATAGTTGTGGGAACACAGACTGCTGATGTGGGCCTCTGTTTTGCAAGCTTCCTGCTGTCTGAAGCAGGTTGTCCTCTTGGCCTAATGGGCAGTTGGTATTTTTCTTCAAAACACTGCAGCCCCTTGGTTGGGGGCTCTTGTCAGTTCAGTCAAGTCTGACTACCTATTTTCTTTGCAGAGGTAAACAAGAAGGAGGTTGTGGAAGCTGTGACCATTGTGGAGACACCACCCATGGTGGTGGTAGGCATTGTGGGCTACGTGGAAACTCCTCGAGGCCTCCGGACCTTCAAGACCATCTTTGCTGAGCATATCAGTGATGAGTGCAAAAGGCGCTTCTACAAGAACTGGTAAGGGGTGGGGAGGAGGAGGAGGGAGAGGCCATGCAGTCCTTAGTGTAGGGACCGGGGAGCGGGAAGTACACTGTACAGGGCCTCTGAGCTCTTTAGCAAGGGAGGAGCTGCTTTGTTCTCTCGTTTAGTTGCCTATAAATCAGAAAAATATCTGGGGACAGACCTTGAGCAACCGTTGGTTTCTTAGCTTGGAGCTGACACCTTCAGTCTGTTAAGCCTAGTGGGTGTTGGCTGAGGACCTAGTATTTATTCCCTTGGTTGCTGAGTCCAAAAAGGAACCAGGAGAGATGAGCAGGATATTTCCAGCTCAATAGGGGTGGCAAGGGCCTTTGGCCCTGACTTGAGTTTCCCATTTTCTGTATTACTGTGAGAATGGTGCTCCCCCAGGGCAGAGAAGGGAGCTTTCCAGCACCTTGGAGCAAAAATTTATGTTGTGAATGTTTGTGACATATATTAACCTGTGGACCTCTGCTCAGCTCCGCTCGGCCCTGCCCGATGAGCTCCATCCAGGCTCCGCTTGCCAGTGGAAAAGGCTCCTTAGAAGCTGGCAATGAGCCCCATCCCCACGTGGTGCCAGTGCGTCTTCCGCTCACCCCTCCTTGGAGGGCTGATGAAGGCCTGCACCCGGTCCCCTCCCCAACTCTGCTCTGCTCCTGAAGGCATAAATCTAAGAAGAAGGCCTTCACCAAATACTGCAAGAAATGGCAGGATGAAGATGGCAAGAAGCAGCTGGAGAAGGACTTTAGCAGCATGAAGAAGTACTGCCAGGTCATCCGCATCATTGCCCACACCCAGGTAAGCACTCACCAGTGTGCCAAAGAGGAGGGCAACTTTCCCTGCCACTTCATGTCGTTGGAGGTGAGCTACGTGGTTATGTGAAGCTTTGAATATCAGGTCCTACCTTTTTGGGGGGTTTCGGTTACCTGGTTGGTCATCAGCTCACAGGGATTTTGTGCCAAGCTTCAGGATTCTGGTGGGGGTTGACTAGTTCAGGTTCTGTAACTCTTCCTGGTGGTGGAGATGCGTCAGCGAACAGCTTGTGGACAGCACAACCCAGCAGCTGCCTTTTCCCTGGCACCTGGTTAAGGACAGACCAGTGTCCAGTGCCCCTCACTTGTGGGTCGGCCTTTCCCTTGCCAGCAGAGGGCAGTGTGTCCCTTCTGGTTCTTAGGGAAGCCATACCCATTTCAGGAAAGTCCAACTCGTTGGTCTAACTGGTGACTCATTAGTATAGTGAAATGCTTTACCTGGTGACATGCTGGCTGGCTGGCATCCTTCAGACTACTTGTTATGAGATGAGTGTGCCCCTTCGTTGGCTTGGTTAGAATAGGTGACTCTTGGCCATTATCTAAGGTACACATCTGTGACTTGCTGTACTCAGTGTAGCCCCATGAAGTTGGGTATCAGTGTATTACCACAGGTTATAGTGCATTTCTGTCATTGAGATTTCTACGTGACATTACTGGGCTATCCTTAATTGAAAGCTTTGTGCTTAAAGGCATTTCCATAATTAATTATTAGAGGTTGTGCTCTTGGCTGCTATGCTGTTCTTTCTAAAAGCAGGCTTGTTAATAGAGCAGACTAGATGGCTAAGGTAAAACCATGGCACAACCCCAAAGGAACCGGCCAGAAGGATAGGAACGTTGGGCTGGTTGAGTCCCAGGATCTAGTTTAAGCTTGCCTGTCTTGATGTGTTAGCTCATCCTGATGGTGATTCAGGCACCAGAATTTAAAGGTGAGATGTTGTCATTAGCAAAAATTAAGGTACTTCATCTTGGTGAGGTTCATAGTGGCTTGCTGGGAGTTACCTACCTGTTGCCAAGTCCTTGACACCAGACCACATGCCCCAGCCTCTGTTCCCCTACCAGTGGAGGAGCATTTGAAGCTCGGAGTTAAGCTATGTCTGTTCCCGCTCAGATGCGCCTGCTTCCTCTACGCCAGAAGAAGGCCCACCTGATGGAGATCCAGGTGAATGGAGGCACTGTGGCCGAGAAACTGGACTGGGCCCGGGAGAGGCTAGAGCAGCAGGTCCCTGTGAACCAAGTGTTTGGGCAGGATGAGATGATCGACGTCATCGGGGTGACCAAGGGCAAAGGCTACAAAGGTGAGCTTTGCAGCAGCTCTAAGTTGCTATAGTTAACCTGGCGGGGGTTTGGTCTTAGGCCTAGCTCTGTTCAGTGATGAGGCCCTGGAATAAGCGCTGGGCACACGCTTGAGTCAGACTGTGGAAGTGTTCCTTGCTGCCTTCCTTTGAGAACAGCCCTGTGGTTAGAGGTGGCTGGGGTAGTGGGTAGGGGACAGCCTCTTGACATCCGCCTGAACCCTTAACTGTTGGCAGCCCACTGCAAAGTGCAACGGGGAACTTGGGATTTATGACATTCCCTTTTGCTTAAGCTGATGGATGCCTTAAAATGTGCATGGCTGTAATCTGGCTCAGGGCTACATCCCCAGGGCCTATTCTTAGGTCCACATTTAGAATATAAGATTTACATCTAGGCAGGTATACAACTTGATGGAAAATTTAAGAGGGTTGTTTTGGAGCTAACAGATTAAATACTTCCACCGCCATCCTTCAAATTTACCCAGTCTCATGGGTGGTGATTAATCTCGTATTTACTGTTGTATTAAGTATCACAAAAGAACTAAGGTTGGGCATTTACAGCAGGAAAGGGCCAGTGGGGCAAGTGCCAAGCCCCTGATGGTATGGTGACAGCATGCATCCATTCCAGGGGTCACCAGTCGCTGGCACACCAAGAAGCTGCCCCGCAAGACCCACCGAGGGCTGCGCAAGGTTGCCTGTATTGGAGCATGGCATCCTGCCCGTGTGGCCTTCTCTGTGGCACGGGCTGGGCAGAAAGGCTACCATCACCGCACTGAGATCAACAAGAAGGTGAGAGGTTCTGAGGCGGGCTCTCTGGGAGGAGAAAGGTGAGCCCATGGTTGGGAAGTGGGGGGGGTTTCCAGTCCCTGCCACACCTTCACTCTTGTTGGTGTATATATAGCTTCTGAGCATCACATGGACTTCAGTTTCAGTTGCTCATGTCTCATGGGGGACAGTTCTGACTCTTGTGTGTCAGGATGATTTGTAAGGTGCTATCCTCAAAGGTGACTCTGGTGAGGCAGGCCCTGACTGAGGATGAGAGCCTCGTCTGTCTTTTAGTCCTGATCCTGCCCCCAGGGAGGATTTTGAGAGGACTCCTTCCTTTCTCTCCCTTGTATAGCAGTAGCTTCCACTTAGGCCAGTCACCTTTCTGTGCTAAGCCTGGGATACCTTATCGTTGGGACTGAGGTCACTGCTGTTTTCCCGTAGAGCTTTGTAGGCCAGCTCACCAGCATGGGTATTTGTCCCTAACAATCATCTTTTGGCCCTTCCTCCACCCTGCCGCGATTTTGCCTTCCCCATTGTTTCTACTTAAGCACTTTCTGTTCAGATCTACAAGATTGGCCAGGGCTACCTTATAAAGGACGGCAAACTAATCAAGAACAACGCCTCCACCGACTATGACCTGTCTGACAAGAGCATCAACCCTCTGGTGAGTAATGGATACTGCTGTCCTGGGCCTGCAGAGGATTTCTGCCTCATTCTGCTTTAGAATCTGCCCCAGGACTCTTCTGTGGAGTGGGGGTCCTGGTGATGTTGGGGCCAGGCCGATTCATGGGGGTCTGTTGGCATAGTCATTAATTGATTCTTAAACAGCATCTAGATGTGTGCACCTTGTAATGGCATGTCTTGAGAAGTGGGGTTTTAGGCCCAGCTGTTCAGTGATGAGGCCCTGGAATGAGCGCTGGGCACAGCGCCCGAGTCAGACTGCGGAAGCATTCCTTGCTGCCTTCCTTCTGAGAACAGCCCTGGGGACAGGTGGCGGGGGAGAGTTGGGGATGACTTGAACCTGAAGTGGTCATCTGTGTGGAGTGGTTCCCTGTTAGTACCTCATGCTAGATCTCTGCTGACCTAATGGCCTTTTTTCCCAGGGTGGCTTTGTTCACTATGGTGAAGTGACCAATGACTTTGTCATGCTGAAAGGCTGTGTGGTGGGAACCAAGAAGCGAGTGCTCACCCTCCGCAAGGTGAGACTTGGGGGCCCTTCCTGGCTGAGGGTGGCCCTCTGGAATCTTGTGGCAAGGAGCTCATCCCTCCTGTGGAGCTGCACAGGGTCAGAGACCTCGGGCTGAGCCAGGGTAGGAGATGGAAAGAAAAGAGGATATTGGTGTTCCTTCACCAGCTTTGAAATCCTGGGAGGAGGAAATTCCCAGTCTGGCCTCTAGGGCTGTTTGCTTCTTGGTTGACATGTGTCCTTATCAGTCCAGTGGGCAGATTTAGGGTGAGGGCCATGAGACAGCGGTGGTTGGAGGGGGAAGGACTGGGCTTCAGGGGATCGTGTTACTGCTGTGACTTCTCAGATGACGGGCGCTGTGAACTGAGATGGCGCTGAGGGAAGCCTGTTTTCTCATACGTGTAACTAACTGCTCTCTCTTGGCCCACAGTCCTTGCTGGTGCAGACCAAACGGCGGGCTCTGGAGAAGATCGACCTGAAGTTCATCGACACCACCTCCAAGTTTGGACATGGCCGCTTCCAGACTGTGGAGGAGAAGAAAGCGTTCATGGTGAGTGCCTCCTATTCCGTGGCCTGCTTTGGTGCAGAAGGAAGCAACTGGGCTGGTTCTTGCAGGTCCTAAGAAAGGACTTACACCTGTGCTAGGGCTGTAAAGACTGGCCCAGGATCTTGGTCCCCTCCAGAGTGTGGGTGCCCCTGTTGTCCACCTGTCTTTGTCTGCCTCTAACCTTATGGACTGCATCTCTCTCCACAGGGACCACTTAAGAAAGACCGAATTGCAAAGGAAGAAGGAGCTTGATGTCAGGAACAGATCATACAGCTGGTGGGATCTCAATAAAAGTAATTTTACAGTGACATCTGCCTCTGACTTTTTCTCCAGGGAAGCAGCTAGGACTGGGGAGACAGATGGTGTTTACCTGTAGTGGCCTGAGGCTCCTTGGGCTCCCTAAAATTTGCTGCCCACCTTTTGTTAGCTATACTCGGTCTTTTTGACCCACCATCTACCTGGCCCCAGTGCCTGCCAGGCCTGGTTCTGCTCCTGAACTATTGACAGCCAGCCTGGGGCTGCTGGCTTTGTGCAAATGTGTTTGTCACCAGGGCGAGGCAGCTGGGTCTTTGCTGTATGAACGAGTTCTGTTTGCACAGCTTGAGGGTGATGCCAGGGCTGTGGAGAGGGGCAGGAGGCAAGGAAGGCTTGATGTTCTCTGATTCTGGCGGCGCTGATTGGCATGGGCATGGCATGCCAGACCGTGGGTCTGTTGTACATAAAAGTAATGTCACTTGCTTAATCCACACAGGGGGGTGGCTTTCAGTTAAGAATTGTTTGTTCTTTGTAACTTGCACCCAAGGTCTGGCACTGGGAGAGGGAGTCCTGTGCAGCACCTGGA
Source organism: Cynocephalus volans (assembly GCF_027409185.1). Taxonomy (NCBI): domain Eukaryota; kingdom Metazoa; phylum Chordata; class Mammalia; order Dermoptera; family Cynocephalidae; genus Cynocephalus; species Cynocephalus volans. Next base: position 11,197,065 of record NC_084471.1, read on the forward strand.
ATATTCCGCAGTGTTTATTTTGCGAAAAACCGATTATTTTAATCTGCTCACCTAGGTTCGTTATACTGGTTTACCCACCTGGAAACCTAATTGGGAACTTGTGTGCATTCTGCACTGGGGTCTGCCTTCTGGGACTTCGACTGGCAGCCCCCACTGGAGAGGCCTGCCCCTGTGCACGGGACATATCTAGTTGCATGTTGAGCACCTACTGCACTCAGGCTCTGGGGGCCAAGTATGCTGGTGAGCGAGCGGCTGGCTGTGCTGAAAAGGCATCCAAGTTTCTGATCTGGCCCCTCCAGCGCCATCCCTGGCATTCACAATGGGTCGCACTGCCCTTGCTTGGGCCCTTTCTGACACCCCATTCTTGCTCAAGCTGTCCCCAGGCTCTGCCTGGAGCAGGATCTGGAAACCATCTAGACATAGCCTAGCAAATGCCTTCCTTTTGGTGCCTTCTGTCATCTCCCCAGTTCCAGTCAAAGCTAGTCCCCTCTTACCCTTGCATATGCCTATGAGATGTGTTTTGTCAGCAGAGCCCATAGCTGGGACAGCTCTGATTGTGTCCCCTTGCCCAGCATTGTCTGGCAGTTCCAGTCACCTGGGTCCTAACTGTTTGAGCCACCTTTGCAGGCTCAGTATGTGCTGCTAGGCCAGAGAAGATGACCAGCTGGGGAGATGACCCAAGTTGTATCTCCGTTCCTTATGAGTATGGGGGTATGAATGGGCGAAGCCCTAAAATGTCCCAAGGTTATTAAGGTTGGTTCAAGAGGTTTAAAATTACATATGAGGGCTGGGTGGTTGCTCAGTTGGTTAGAGCTTGGTATTGGTAACACCCAAGCTACCAAAAGAAAAATTACATGTGGGTCCTGAGACAGGGAGTTGGGAGTGTGTGTATACAGCAGGAGCCTCTACCTGGAGCCTCACCCCATATGTCCGTCCTGCCCCTTTCAAGCTCAGATGTAGGGGAGCCCACTCTAGGCTCCTTCAGAACCCCTCTTTGTGTAACCCCTCCCATCTCCATTCCAGTACCTGCCAGCTGGAGTTGCATTTCAGATGGAGCCACCAGGGGGTGGGAGTGCACAGCACTGGCCCGACAGCTCCTGTGCTATGCGCTGTGGACAGGGTGGAGTCCCCTTCCCCATCAGAATCTCTGGATGCCCCACAGGGGTTCAAGTGCACAGCTGGAGGGGGTCAGGACATACTGACTCAAGGCCACCAGGCACCTCGGTGGAGAGCCAGGCATGACCTGGTCACCTGGTCTGCCCAGTCCGGGCTTCGCCTCTGTGGGAGCCTCTTGCCAGTCTCCCTGCTTCAGTCAGTTCCTGATGGGGACGCTGAGCTACGCAGGGGACCACCCCTTCCCCTTGCCCATCCCAGCTACCCTTGGCCTCCCCTTACCTTTAGGCTGGCCTTGGAGCCCAGGCCAGGGAGAAAGGTTCTGCTGGTCTGAGACATCCTGGTCAGGCCCGCTCCCTACCCAGGGCTCTGTACCCAGTTGTGGGTATGGCCAGGATGATTGGGGTTGTAGGGTTTAGAGAACGAAGTCCCCTAGGGGCAGTCTGTGGGCTTCCAGGCTGAGGACACAGAGGCATCCAGTACTATGGATGGACACACCTACAGGCCATGAGCAGAGGCTGGAGCCACACCCATGCATGCTCACATGTGTGACAAGCACACAGGAAGTCCTTGGGCAGGCTGCTTGATGTGAGCCGAGCCCTTGCTGTTGAACGTTCCCACATCCCCATCTTCCTTGTCAGCAGGGTGACAATGGGCACATCCAGAACAGTTCCAAGCCTCAGCGTCAAGTCCCAGCTTTGATTTCAGGATTGCCCTGGAAGGCAGACCCTATCCTGGAACAGACACAGCCATTGGAAGGAAACGGGGAAGCAGTGGCCGGCTACCTCAGTGGTGGCTGCGGAGTCCAAAAGAGGAGCACTGGCTTCTAGCAGGTGCGCAGAATGTCTGTGGTCACCATGGTGATGGAGGATCAGGGCTTCCTGGGCAGTGTGGAAATCTCAGCCACGTGTGGGGTCAGCTTCACTTGCCTGCACGGAAGCCCGAGTGCCTGCCCTGTACATGCCACACCATGGGGTGCTGGGGAACGGTGGTGAGCTCAGAGTCCCTGCTCGAGAAGCTTCTATTCCAGTGGAGGCAGGCCGGGAAACAAGACAGTTTTAGAAGTGATGACTCCTGTGAAGAGGTCCCAGGCCGCTGGGATACAGAGTGATGGGGGTTGGGGAGTGGCGGGTGGCCTCTCTGAGACCTGAAGGGTGTAAAGGATCCAGTCTGTGAAGCAGAGGGAGTGGCAGGAGTTCCCTGAAGGAGGACGGTGCCTGCCTTGTTCACTGCTGGGACCCAGTGCCTCTCTAGCTCAGCCTGGCATGTAGTAGGAGCTCAGGCGGTGTTTGTGTGGGTCCCTGCGTCTCTGGGCCTCACCCATGTTTGTGTGTGTGCCTGGGTGTCCCAGGGCGGCTGGGTCTCTGTCTCTCCACCCGTGCCTGTGCATGTTGCTGAGGGTGCATTTTGGTGCCTTTTGGCGTGTGCCTCCTGTCATACTTTCTTCTCACCAGAACCCCCAGACAGGCCTCACCGCAATCGTGCGGTGACAGAACAAGGAGTCTCATTCCATTCCTGAAAAAAAGAAAAAAGAAAATACCTGCTGGGAATTTCTGAGCAAGTGGGAACAGGGAGGTGGTGGCAGGAGCCACCACTGCCTTAAAAGGCACGATAGAACCAGTGACTTCGCTGAGCTCCCTGGAGATGGCCGAGGGGGGAGAGGGGCAGCCGGCTGCCACTTCCTGGGCTCACTCCAAAGTGCCCCTGGCCCCAGACCCTCATCAACAGCCTGGCTGGTGGGGGCGGGAGACGTGTGCCTGGCCCTCTGTCCCCTCCCCCGAGTGCCCAGCCCCAGCAGCCTCACCCTCCTCCCAGCAGTTCCCAGCAGGCAGCTACTTGTCTGAAGCTGCATGGGTCCCTCTGCTCTGTCCTCCACGCAATGTCCCATCTCTCAGCCTGGCACTCAGGGCCTGCCCACCTCTTTGACATCAAGACCCCTCCCGAGTCCAGCCTCCTGGCCAGTGCCCAGGAGCCCAAGTAGCTGTCCCTTCCCCTTCAGGAGCAGGCTCAGGAGCCCAGGCTAGAAAGCTGAGAGGAGAGGGGCTTGACCCACACCTCCTGGAGGCAGGACAGTACAGCAGTCCTCCCTTACCCTCGGGGGATACGTCCGGAGACTGGAGCGGGTAGTACCGAGCCCTGTACAGACCATGCTTTTGCAGCTGATAATGAGACGACCGCTGAGTGACTAGCGGGCGGGGAGCGTCTGCAGCGGAGACGCGCTAGACAAGCCGATGATTCACGTCTCAGGTGGGACGGAGCCCACGGCGCAAGCCTTCATCCCGCTACTCGGAACACGCACGATTTAAAACTTATGAATTATTTAGTTCTGGAATTTTCCATTTAATATTTTCAGACTGTGGTTGACCAAGGGTAACATAGTGCGGAAAGCCAAACCTTGGATGGTGGGACCGCTGTACTGTCCACTGCCGGAGGCAGGGAGGAGCATCGAGGAACCTTCCAGGGCCCACCTTCAGCATCCCCTCCCCCACAATGACCAACGCTCATGTTTACTTTGAGGCAGTACCCGGGCCTGCAGGTGACAGTAATCGTGACTATCTTACTCTGTATCAGACTCTGAGTACTTTACATATATAAACTCAGAATCGTCAGGGTGACTCCTTGAGGCAGAGCCTACTATTACCCCATTTCACAGACAGGAGGTTGAGGCTGGGAGAGGGTAAGTAACTTGCCCGAGGGCACATGGTGTGTAACTTGTGTAAGAATGGGGGGGACACATTTTGCAGCCACTGCAGCCCCGATGTTCCTTTGCCCCCCACCCTCTCCTAGGCTCATACAATGGGCCCCCACTTTCTTTACGGATGGTGGCGGCAGGGGATGCTTCCCTCAAGTCTGCCAGCAGACAGGTGGGGGAGAGAAGCCGCTCCCTCAACCAGCCCCCACCCTCCTTAGCCCCCGAGCCCCCACAGCTGGCTGCAGGTCACTGGGTTTCATGTGACTATGGAGAAGTGGCCCCTCCCTAGCCCCGCTTAGGCAGGCAGAGGAAAACGGCTGAGGGAAGGCACTAAAGATAGCGACTCGCCAACTTCCCCATCCTCGCTGGCCACCACGTCGTCCGCCATGGGCCCCTCCAGCAGGCTTTTGCCCCATGTCTGCCCCAGCCAGTCCTCAGAGCCTGGTCAGGCAGCCTGGGGCATGATGCAGGGACGCAGGTAGGGGTCAGGATGACGGCTGCCATCACTGAAGTCTCACCACTCTCCAGGCACTGGACCAGACAGGGATGTGCCTCATCTCATACCACCTCCTGAACAGATGGAGAATCCAAGCACAGAGGGGCACCAGTGCCCACACACATACCACTTTTCATCATGGCCCATTGCCCGTGAATGCACCAGCATGGTGCCACTAAGGCCCGCTCAGACACAATGCTATCCATCACCTTTTCATCCACAAGGCCATCACCACCCACCAGTGGTGGAGGTGTTTACACTAGAGAAATTGACAAACACCACAAACCAGGGCCTTTCTTGCAGAGAGCTGGCTGTTAGCCACTTGCCAGCACACCACTGGCCTCAGACTCTGGCTCTCCTGATGGTGACTCCCAATGGCTGAACCCAACTGGAAGTGGCAGAGGAGCTGGGTTGATGTGGTCCCTTGATGTCAGCATCCTGGGGTACAGAGCAGGGATGGAAAAGGAGACTGAGGATCTGGAGGGACAGACAGAAGATTTAGCAGAATGCTAATTCTGTGCCCTCGTTCCCTTGGTGCCAGGCACTAAGTTAAGCACTTTTGTCTCCATCTAATCAAAGGCAGGGCCTCTGCACGTGGCTCATTCATTTATCTAAATGTAGACAACATTGGTCAAGTGCCTCCTGTGCCTCAGACATTCCAGGCTCCTCACAATTTGGCCCCAATCTACCTACCAGCTTGTTTCAGGCTGCTATGCCTCAGCCATGTGGGGCCACCAGAGTCGGTGTCCAGGGTGTGTGCATTTGGGTCTGCTGACTGTGCCCTCGTGTTCCCGTTTGCAATCCTGGTGTGGAGTGCGGGAAAGAGCTGGCCAGCACTGGTGCTCTTCCTAGCACCGGGGCACCCCTCTCAGGGCTGTAGTGAGATAAAGGAAATGCTGTGTGTGTGCGTGTGCGTGTGCATGTGGGTGTGTGTGATGGGCCCGGCCCAGCTCCCGGCACGAGTCGTCACTCAACACGGGCTTCTTCCCCGTCCCTTCAGGTTCTGGCCGCACCCGCCATCAGTGAACACTTGCTGAATGTCTGGACGGCCCCACGAGAAGGTAAACATGACTTCCGTTTCATAGACGACAAGCCAGGGCTCAAAGAGGGAAGCCTCCTCTTCCAGGGGCAAACATACCTGGTGATGGCTCCTCCACCCCGAGCCCATGATTTTATCCACTTAGCCAGAGGTGGCAATTGGCAGTCCAAAGGCCAAGCCAGCCCACCGCTATGTTTTGTTTGGCCCTCAGCATTGCCAAATAAAATGAAATTGAGCCGACATTTAAAAATCGGGGGGGCTGGCTGGTTAGCTCAGCTGATTAACACCGACATCAAGCGTTCAGATCCCTATACTAGCCAGCCACCAAGATAAATAAATAATTAAACAAATAAATCAATCAATTGGGCACTTTTTTTTTTTTTTTAAAGATGACCAGTAAGGGGATCTTAACCCTTGACTTGGTGTTGTCAGCACCACGCTCTCCCAAGTGAGCTAACCAGCCATCCCTATATAGGGATCCGAACCCATGGCCTTGGTGGTATCAGCACTGCACTCTCCCAAGTGAGCCGTGGGCCGGCCTGGGCACTTTCACATAGAATTCAGATTTCTAACTTCTTTGGGAAATGGGACCATCTGATGGTCCCATTGCCCATATAGGCTGGAGCTGGAGCTGCTGACCCTTCACACTGGACACCTGCCCACAGTCCCACAGTGGTGTGGCCCCTGCTCCCATCCCATAATTGTGCTCAGAGTGAACTTGGTGGCCCCAGTGCCCAGCAGGTCCTGGTACACAGTAGGTGCTCAGCGAGGGATTGGGGGGAGGAAGGGACTGGGACAGAGGGATGAATGAAGCACCTACTGGGTGTTCCTGTGAAACCCCTTCCTGGGTCAGCTTGTTTTACACCAGGCTTTGAATTCAGGGAGACTTTGAATTTGAATTTGGCAGATTTTGTTTTTATCTTTGAAAACCTAATCAGTGGTACAGACCTGGAAACAATCCAGAAGCCCACTGGCCTGAGAGGCAGTGAAGAAAAACGTGGTCTCCTCGTCTGACAGAGCCAAGCCTTGGGCCCCACGGAGGGGCCTCCCAGCGCTGAGCAGAAGGCACATCACGGAGAAATGCCCACAGAACGGTGAGATACCTTCACGTTCCCTCTGTACGTGTGAAATATTTTATGATTCATTTAAAACATGCTAGTGGTAAATCCAGTCTGCCCTGGCTGCAGAGTGTAGTGAACAGTGACCGGGCTGGGCATTGGAATGGCCTGGCCCCTGTCCCAGCTTCTCTACGCATGTGAGGCCTGCCTGGGCCTCAGTTTCCTCATCTGCAGCATGGGGGCTCAGGGAAGACTGGGATGGACAATTTCCCAGGGCCCTTTCAGCCCTAAGGCTGGGACTCCAAAGGCCAAATATCAGTGCGGAGTGAAGAGACTGAGAGATAAGCAGAGCTACTGAGGGCTGCAGCCATCAGGGAGGCTTCCCGAAAGAGGGAGTCTTGAGCTCAGCTGTGAGGCTGAGCAACACCCTGCCCAGGGCTAACCTGAATAGGAACGGATAGTTCTGGAGGGGCGGGAAAGTCCCAATTCCAAGGAGTGAGTTTGTAACACAGAGATGTCAAGCCCAGCAGGAAGCGGGTTGGGGAGGATTGGGGGTGGGTTGTGGGAGGACTTCCTGAGATCCTCCATCCTCATCCCAGGGGGCCCCATTTCTGTAACCAGGAAAGGGTGGCTGGGGGTGGGGAAGCTGATCTCGTGGCTCCTGCGTGCCAGGACCATACCTGGCTCTCGTCACACACGGTCCCATTACTCCTCATGTCTGGGGGAGGCAGGCGCTGAGAGGACCCTCATGTCACGGAAGAGGAAACTGGGCTTGAATACCAGGCTCCCCTGGGCCCACTCACCTGGGCAGGGAACGGAGAGGAAGTCTTTACAGAAGCGGGAGGCCAATGCCCCAGAGCGTCGTGTAGGCTATTTCCCCGCCTGTGTTGCTTTTGCTGCTTTTCTGCAGTGGGTAACCCCACTTGCCCTTCTGGGCTTGGCTCCAATGCCACCTCCTCCTGGAAGGCTCCCCTGACTCTCACCAGCATCAGGGTCCCCTGCTTTTCACTCTTTTGCTCTCTCTGTTTCTCCCCCACCATCCACACTATGACTCACCACATTATCATTTTTGGCTCTTTGCCCATCTTCCCAGCCAGAAAGTGACCTCCTCAAGTGCCTGTCCTGCTGTTCTTGTGCCCTCTGCACCTAGCACACAGTAGGTTTTCAATAAACATTTATTGAAAGACCAATGGACTGAAGGCATGAGCAAACAGATTTAAGGGTGAATGAAGTGATTTGCACAAGGTCACCAGGGGGTCAGGGCAGCACCCCACCCTCTCTTGCCTCCTGGCTGGTTTCCTGGCTTCTCTTCTGAACCCCCACATCTATTCTCCACCCAGCAGCCAGAGTGATCCTGTTAAAACCCAAGTTGAATTGCATCCCCCCTCTGCTCCAAACCCTCCATAGCTCCCACCGAATGCAGAAGAAAAACCCAAGTCACCATGGTGGTCGCACAGCAGGCTGCCTGCAGCCTCAGGGCCTTTGCACTGGCTCTCCCCTCTTCCTGAAATGCTCCTTCCCTAGGAATCTGCAGACAGGCCACTTTCTCAGTTGCATCCTGCTGCCCCAGGCCTCCTGCCCCCGCCTGCTCCGCTGGTTCTCTTTTCCTCGGCACCATCGCCTGCTGCGTGTGCAGAATGGACTTATCGTGTTCACTGTCCTTCCTCCCCACTCTGGTTAGGGCAAGGCCTTTGTTCTGGTCATTGCTCTCCAGGCTTCCAGAGAAGTGGGGATGGGAAGGGATGCAGCATGGAGCGCGTGAGAGAGAGGGGAGAGCTCAGGGCGCAGCCACTTCCTCAGAGCAAATTTAGGAAAAGCTGAAGTGAAAAAGGCTTGGGCAGCTGAGTGCTTCCTGCAGCCGCTCCCAGGGCCAAGGGCATGTGTCTGTGTCTGTGTGTTTCTGTGTGCATGTCTCTGTGTGCCTGGGTCTGCTGTGTGTGTCTGTGTGTGACTGTGTGTCTGTGTATGACTATGTTTGTGTTGGTGTGACTCTCTGTCTGCATGTGGCTGTGTGTGTGAATGTGTGTGTGACTGTGTGTGTCTGTGTGAATCTGTATGTCATGTGTCTATGTCTGTGTGTGTGTCTGTATGTGAATCTGTGTGCATCTGTGTGTGTGTCTGTATGTGCATCTGTGTGCATGTGTGTGTGTCTGTATGTGCATCTGTGTGCATCTGTGTGTGTGTCTGTATGTGCATCTGTGTGCATCTGTGTGTGTGTCTGTATGTGCATCTGTGTGCGCGCGTGTGTCTGTATGTGCATCTGTGTGCGTGTGTGTGTGTCTGTATGTGCATCTGTGTGCGTGTGTGTGTGTCTGTATGTGCATCTGTGTGCGTGTGTCTGTTTGTGCATCTGTGTGCGTGTGTGTGTGTCTGTATGTGCATCTGTGTGCGTGTGTGTGTGTCTGTATGTGCATCTGTGTGCGTGTGTGTGTGTCTGTATGTGCATCTGTGTGCGCGTGTGTGTCTGTATGTGCATCTGTGTGCGTGTGTGTGTGTCTGTATGTGCATCTGTGTGCGTGTGTCTGTTTGTGCATCTGTGTGCGTGTGTGTGTGTCTGTATGTGCATCTGTGTGCGTGTGTGTGTCTGTATGTGCATCTGTGTGCATCTGTGTGTGTGTCTTTATGTGCATCTGTGTGCGTGTGTCTGTTTGTGCATCTGTGTGCGTGTGTGTGTGTCTGTATGTGCATCTGTGTGCGTGTGTGTGTCTGTATGTGCATCTGTGTGCGTGTGTCTGTTTGTGCATCTGTGTGCGTGTGTGTGTGTCTGTATGTGCATCTGTGTGCGTGTGTGTGTGTCTGTATGTGCATCTGTGTGCGTGTGTGTGTCTGTATGTGCATCTGTGTGCATCTGTGTGTGTGTCTTTATGTGCATCTGTGTGCGTGTGTCTGTTTGTGCATCTGTGTGCGTGTGTGTGTGTCTGTATGTGCATCTGTGTGCGTGTGTGTGTCTGTATGTGCATCTGTGTGCGTGTGTCTGTTTGTGCATCTGTGTGCGTGTGTGTGTGTCTGTATGTGCATCTGTGTGCGTGTGTGTGTGTCTGTATGTGCATCTGTGTGCGTGTGTGTGTCTGTATGTGCATCTGTGTGCGTGTGTCTGTTTGTGCATCTGTGTGCGTGTGTGTGTGTCTGTATGTGCATCTGTGTGCGCGTGTGTGTCTGTATGTGCATCTGTGTGCATCTGTGTGTGTGTGTCTGTATGTGCATCTGTGTGCATCTGTGTGTGTCTGTATGTGCATCTGTGTGTGTGTCTGTATGTGCATCTGTGTGCATCTGTGTGTGTCTGTATGTGCATCTTTGTGCATCTGTGTGTGTGTGTTTGTATGTGCATCTGTGTGCATCTGTGTGTGTATGTGTGTGTCTGTATGTGCATCTATGTGTGTGTGTGTGACTGTATGTACAGTGGGGAGTGGATTCAGGACCAGGGTCCTCTGGGGGCCTCAGGGGGTGGAGCTGGGTGGTCTCTGGCCAGTGGTCCTGGGTCCCAGGTGCTCTGAAACTCCCCAGTGCTGTGGGCTTGGTGCTTCTGTCCTCCCAGTCCTTGGGCAGTGTGACCTAATGGGACAGCAGGTGGGCTCTGGAGCCAGACTCTCAGGGTCCCCATGCCAGCCCTGCCAGTTACTAACTGTGTGACCTTGAGAAAGTGGCTTCCTACGTTGTGCCTCATTCTCCTAACCCAATCAATGCGGATGAGAAGACAAGAGTCCTGCTGCTGTGGCCAGGACTTGATGAGTGAAGGTGGGCGAGGGGCCGAGACCAGCAGTGGGCCGTCCGTCAGCCAGTATTCACCCTTGCTATTCAGCTAAGATCCAGCCCGAGCGAGCCCAGGGCCAGCTCAGGGAGCGGGCGCCAGACAGAGGCAGAGAAGCCACCAGCTCCGTGCAGCGAAGTGAGGGTGGAGGCACCTGCCCCAGGCAGCAGAGGCCTCAGGGACGGGGATGAACTGGCCAGTAAAGAGGGAGGAGGCAAAGGGGCTGCGGGGAGAGAGACGGCCTGGGGGGGCTGCAAGAAACCCGGTGAGGCCCGTGCCCGTGGGACCATGGGACGAGGCTGGAGTGCAGCCCCAGGGCCTTCCTCACCTGAGTGCCAGGCTGCGAGGCTTTGTCTTGGGGCAGTGGAGAGCCATGGGAGGTGTTTGAGCAGGGCTCGGAGGCCTCAGCCCATGGCTTCTGGTTTCAAGATGATGGGGCGACATCATCTTAGCCAAGGCTGGGAAGATGAGACAGTTTTACACGAAACACTTAGAAAAACAAGGCCAGGGCGGTTAGAGCACGCTGCTCAGCCGAGTGGTAAAGGCTTCTGGGCAAAGGGGCCCAGGGGAGGGTGATCCTCGAATGCTTTCTGGAGGAACGGCCCTGGAAGTGAGCCTCAGTGGAGGCAATAAGAGATCCTGTCCTGGCATGTTGGGTGACTTTGGGGAAACCTCTGCCTTCTCTGGTCTCAGCTCCCACCTGCCCTGCCAGGGGCTGACCGACACCTCTCTTGTGTCTCTCTGACAGTCCAGGATCAAGGATGTGGATGACTGGAATCCCCCAGGGGCAGATTCACCTTCTTGATTTAGACCAGCCTGCCTTGGTTTCCCCTCTGCACTGGGCTGGGGGCGGGGCAGGGAGGATAATAATGCTTGATTGTCAAAGACCTTGCACGCCTCAGGGGCCAAATGCCAAGAATTGTTTTTCATTCCTAGGAGGGTGGGCCCTTCCTGCCAGGAGAAAATTCCAAGCTCCGCTGGGAGAGGAAAGATCCTGCCACCCCCAGTGACCAAACACCCGCCGCCCAAATCCTGTGGCATCAACCACGTTCTTTCTCTCTGCTTCTCTCTCTTGGCCAAGGTGAAGGAGCCCCTGGGGGTTTGGAGGAGAAGCCCTTGGCTCCTTCAGTTCTGCTCAAAAGCGCCCCCTCTTTTCCCCTCTCTCTTCCCACCTTTACTGTTCCAGACCCAGAGTAAATGGCCAAGTCAGGGACCTTGTGCCCCAACCTGGGCCTGTCTGATTCTGCTCCTGGATGTCTGTTAGCCTAGGTGGTGGGAAGAACATGGGGCTCCTGTCCTCTGGGGCAATGGGATTGTTCTTTGGGAATTTTTTGTTCTAAGAGCCCCTGCTCCTAAAATTCCCTAAATCCAAGTTTTTGTGGTTCTGATTTTTGGTTGCAGGATGCTGCATTCCTGAAATTATTTGGATGTAAGAGTTCTTGAGACTGGGATGAAAAATGTGCCAATACTCTATGGCCCTGGAATTTTCTGGTTGTAAGGATTTGTGGTTCTAGAATTTTCTAGTTCAAGGGCGCTGTGGTTCTGGAAGTCTGGGTCCAGTTCTGACGCCACGCTGCAGGCTGAGGGTCCCACAGCAGCTGGGGGTGGGGGATGGGCTGAGGTAGGGGCGGTGGCAGCCAGGTGCACTGGTGTGGGTGTTGGCGGCAGCTCTGGTGCTGACTGCTAGGCAGGGGCCGCCGCCGGAGCCCATTGCACCTGGCCCTGACCCAGGAAGGGGAGGGGACAGGGACAGGAGGGGGACCCAGAGGAGGCCAGGCTGAGAGCCTCCTCACAAGCTCTGCCATCCTCTCCCCTCCCCTGCGACCCCCTCCTGTTGCCCACTGAGCTCACAGTGGCTGAGCGTGCTGAGCCCACCTTGGGCAACCCCCCCATAGAACAAGTGGGGAGTCCAGGCACAGCCAGGGGGAGGAGCTTTCCAGTCCCACTGAGGGCAGGGCAGCCAAGGGCTCCCCACGCCCAGTCCAGGGCTCTTTCCATGGGTCTCATGCTAATCAACCCTTCAGGCACCCCTCTTCTTCCCTGGACGTTTGGCCTCTGGTCACATACTGACCCCCTCCTTCTTGCCCCACAACACTGCAGCTATCCTAGATCATTGGCCTGGGTAGCACAAGGAGCTCAGAGTTTGATGCCAGGAGGCCTCAGTCTTCCCATCTGGGCCATTCGGCTCTCTTGCCCTGACCGGCTCCACTCTGGATCCACCTGGCCCTTCCCTGGCTCCCCTGTGCCCTCCTGGCTTCTGTGAGGAGGGGCTCCCCGCACCCCCCCAGTCCATCTTGGCAGGCTCCTAGCAGCCGTGGGAGCTGGAATTTGGAGCGGTCCCCGGCGTGTGTGCACTGCCTCCCGCCTGCTGGGGCACCTCCTCTGACTCGGGGCCAGGAATTCCTCCTCCTTCTCCCCAGGAGCCCGAGCCCCGGGGGAAGGGTTACTGTGGGAGGGGCCAGAGCACATGCTGGAAGTCAGGACGAGAGGAGGGGGCCACGGCCGGGACGCTGGCAGGGCAGGCTGGGGGGGGTGGGGGATGGGTTCTTACCATGGCCCCCACTCTTCTCTTCAGGGCCTTCATCTCAGCCCTTACATGTGCACAAACCATGACAGTTTCACAGTCCTTCTATACCCTTCTGTGGATTCATTTACTGATTCTGCAAGTATTTATTGAGCACCTACTGTGTACCAGGCACAGCACTAAGCACTGGGAACACAGCCATGGGTGGGACAGAGTGGAAACTCTGCCCACAAGGGCTCATCTTCTAGTGTGAGGACAGACAGTCTGGGAGATAAGTGCAGAGAGGTCTGTGCAGACACTAGTCCAGTGGGTGCTGGGGCAGAGAGCGGCTGGGCAGCGGTGACATTCGGAGGGTCTCTTGCTAGAGATGCCCGGGAGGGGGTGTGAATGATAAGGAGGTGGCTGCGATGCTGTGGGGCAAGTCAGGGGGAAAAGAGGGGAGGCTGGAGCCGGCCTGAGGATCAGCCCGGACACCCTGAAGCTGGGGGTCGAGGGGTGGTAGGTCAGACCCTCAGGCAGGGCCTGGAAGACAGGGGAGGCCTCTTTGTTTTATTGTTTGACATCACCCATCTGTTGAGTTTAGAAAGGTTTTCCTGGCTGCTGGGTGGAGCATGGGCCTGGGGAATGCAGGTGGCAGCAAGGTCCTGGTGGGATGGGCTCCCAAGGGGACTAGAAGTGGGCAGATTCCAGGGGGAATTCTAGAGGGACAGCTTTGCGAATGGACCCGATATGGGCAGGGTATGCTGGTTGGTCAGGGTATGACGTCATGTCCCTGAACTGGGAACTGGGGAGAGACGCTGCCATTCTACAGCGCTTCCACTACACAGAAACAAGGGACATAAGGAGCCTTAAGAGCATGGATAATAGTAAAATCTGGTAAAGCAATTAGGAAGTGATGAGTATTTATTTAATTGTGAGTTTTTTTCGTTTTTGTTTTTGGTGGCTGGCTGGTACAGGGCTTGAACCCTGGACCTTGGTGTTATCAGCAACACGCTTTAACCAACGGAGCTAACCTGCAAGCCCTAATTGTAAGTTTAAATATGTCAATGTTTAATAATGGCTGTATTTAAAAGCTGTCTTATAAAATTCCTGAAAATATAACAAAGACTGAGGAGCCAGCTCCTGCATGTGATGCACGGGGATAAGCTTGTGGGAGGAACGGGCTGGGGAGGAAGATTTCCAGTCATGCTCCCCACCCCCTCCTCCAGACTGAGTTCCTGGGGGCATGGATCATTCTTTATGGCCTCTGGGTCCCCCTTTGAACACCGCCCCTGTTTTTCTCCTCCCTTCATGCCTGTCCTACCACTTCAACCCAACAGGGTGCTGGGGAGAGGAGCCCTTGTCTGGGCAAGATGTCCTGGGGAACACGCCTGGCTGCAGAACACTGTGCTGGGAGATAGGGGGGGTGGGTTCCTATCCTGGATCTGCCCTCATATACTATGTAACCTTGAGATAGTCACTCATCTGCCTTCCCAGGGCCTCGGTTTCCCCATCTGTAAAATGAGGCACTTATACCAGAGGTGATGGGGCACCTTCTCTCCCCCACCCCACATCACCTCTCACTCTGGTTTCCGAGGCATATGGGGACCAGTCATCTTTCAGGGCCATTTAGCTGCTGATGGGGGTTGGCCCTGGGGCTCGTGATGTAATTCCAGCTGCCCACCTGGCCCTACCTCAGCTTGCCTGGTCCTCCAGCTGTGAAACCCTGGAGCAGTCTGGCTTGCTAGTGATGTCACCACTGGGGAGACAGTGACTTCAGGTGGGGGTTACCCTGCCCCAGGGTCCGCAGGCTCCTCTGGCTCGGTGTCAGGCCTGCTTTCTATGGGAAGCCTTCATGGGTTTCTCCTCTACTCTGAACACCTCTCAGCTAACCCAGACCCTCACTGTAGGCTAGATCCTGATTTGAGTGTGAGCAGGGCCTCCCCAAGCCAACCTGGAGCACCCAGGGGGCAGGGCAGCGCAAGAAGTCCTGGTTCAACCCTAACCAGCTGTGTGATCTTGGACAAGTCACTCTCTCCCTTGCTGGGCTTCAACTCTTCTCCTGACGTAGGGCTCCATTTCCAAACTGGGTCCTTCAAGCACCTCACAGTGAAGAGAGGGCAGGAGGCTTGACCCAGAGCAGGTGGCCCTGAATCTGGCAGCAGCCAGCAATAATTCCATCAATACTTCATGGCTTTAAGGGCAGCCGGTGAGCTGACGGTGCCCGACTTTCATCCCCAGCCCCGTCCTGTGTCCAGCTGCCTCCTCCACACCTCCCGGAGGCTGCTCACGGGTGGGAACAGACTTTTGGCTCCTCCCGGCCATCCCCAGCACTACTGTCCACCTGCTGCTTAAGTTAGAAACCCACCAATCACCCGTGCTGTCTGCAGCGCACAAAGGAGCACACACGGGTTCCATCCACATGCAGGTCAAGAGCAGGCGGAGCTCCTGGTGACAGAGTCAGGAGAGGGTTACCCTGGGGGGCAGGGGTCGGTTTCAACCAGTGGGAGAACAGGGGCAGCTTCTGGGGGCCGGAAATGCTCTGTCTGGATCTTGGAGCCGGTTTTACCGGTATGTTGAGTTAAAAAAATCTAATCATTGGTCTTGATTCTCCTGTCCCCTCATCTACTTAATATAAGAAAAGAGATAAAAATCCCCACACTCATACACTTTCCATTCTGGCCGGGGTGGGGGTAAGGGGAGGACACTGAACTGAGTCAATGTGAGGTGGGTGCTGGCGCCAGGTGGGCGTGGAGTTGCTAGTTTTAGGGGGTGGACACGTTTGAACAGAGCCCTGAAGGAAGGGAGGGAAGGAGCCGCGAGGCTCTCTGGGGGAAGGGTGTCCCTGGGAGAGGGAACAGCGAGCGCAAAGCCTCTGAGGAGGGAGGTCAGTACAGTCAATGTCTACTGATGCACCCTGGAGTAGGTTACAATAGGTCACAGTGGGCGCTGAGAGACATGGGAACCAGGGGAGGGATTGGAAGGTTTATCAAGGGGGGCTTGATATTTTGGGTTGGGTAGTCCCTGGCTTTATTACCCAGGGACACTTATCTGACCTGATCTGCCAACTCTCTGCAGACAGGGCTGTCCTGGCTCCTCACCCCGTGTCCGAGCTCCTAGCTGGGTGCCTCGTTTGCACCATGGGCTCGGTGCCCATGGGATGGATGGACGAGCAAACAAATGCTTGCTCTGGCTTCCACAGCCCAGCCTACTTTTGTGCATCAACCACCCTTCTCCGTGAGGTTTTCTTTGGACACCACTTTCTCCCCTGGCTGCTCTCTCTGTCCCTCCCACTCAGGGCCACACTGCGCCGAGCTGTTCCCCTGCAGGAGGTGGAAAGAGTGTGGGCTGGATCTTGTCTCAGTTGCTCCCTTGCTGGGTGGCCTTGGCAAGGTCCTTCCCTCCCTGAGTCAGCTTCCTGGTCTGTAAAATGGGGGTATCCACACATGGGCAGTGTTCGAAGCGAGGCAGGGTTGTAAGGGGCTGGCACAGACCCTGGCCCCCAGCAGGTGCTTGGGGAAGCTAGGTGCAAGCTGCCGAGGTGGGATGCCCAGTGGTGCTCTGGCTGGGGGGAGGAGGAGGAGGAGGAGGAGTTCTTAGGGAAGAGTAGTTATTTGGGGGTCTGGGGACTTGGATTTGGCCTGTGTGACTTGGGGCAAATCACTTCTCTTCTCTGATCCTTGCTGGGTTCCAAGATAAATGGTCTGCCCTTCAGGGCCGGGGACTGGGAGAGGGGTGCTTGGGCTTGTGGAGCCCCACCTGGGAATGGGAGGGTGTGGGGAGGTGGTGGAGGCCAGGGGAGGCGGCAGCTCAAAGTGTCTAGGGCAGACAATGGGTACTGTGTGCGGGGGAGCAGGGTGGGGCGGCATGGGTGGCAGCATGGCACCCTGGCAGGAATGTGCCCAGCCTGTCTGGGAATGCAGGCGCACTGCTCCCCTGTGGTGGGCTCCCTCACTGGCAACCTGCCCACTGAGCGGTTCAGAGCCTAGAATGGCAGAGGGGACAGAAGGCTGAGAAGGCACCGGCCGACCAGGCGTTCCTGGGTCCCTATCCTTGCAAGCCTGAGCAACCTCTCTGGGCACTGGGAGAATGATTAGGGAGGGGCATTAAGCTTGTCTATGACACTGACTTGCAGGGGACCTTGGGAAAGTCCTTGCCTCTCTCTGGGCCTCAGTTTCCCCATTGTGTAAATTATCTCTGATCACCCTCCAGGGTTTTCCTTGGGTTAAAACATCTCTCACCGCCTCATCACCTTCTTTATTCTACCTCTTTCTCTCCTCATGGAGTGGGGACTTGGTCTGTCTCGTACCCTACTCTGTCCCCAGGGCCCAGAGCAAAGCCTGGCCATGGCCATGCTCAGTGAAAATGTGCTAAATGAAGGCATTTCCATTATGATTCAGATTATTGTCCGCTTCTGCCCCAGGTCCTCTGCCTGTTCTTCTTTCCCTGCCTGCTGGCTGGGCTCTGCAGCGGGCTCGGCCAGTGGAAGGCGCTGCAGATGGCACGGCGGGACACTGCAGATGGCACGGCGGGGCGCTGCAGATGGCACGGCGGGATGTTCTCACCTGCACCCCGCCTTGGCCTGAGCTGTGCCCACACAGCTGTAGCTCCTCTTTACCTGGCCTTCCCGGCCTCCAGCGCTCACTGGCTTTCAGATCTTGGCCCCTGCTTGGCCTCAGCTCTGGGGATAGTAAGGGCTCCTGTGGTGGCTTCACAGCGTCAACATGGGCCCCTCGACCCCTCCCTAAGATTTTTGCTTCTGAACCCCCCAGGGTCTGACACTGACAGGTGCACTCACCTTATCCTCCCAACCACCAGGCCGGGTAGCTTTCATGATCCCCATTTAACAGATGAGAAAACGGAGGCCCAGAGAGGAGGGTGAAGAGCTCCACGCCTTGCAGCTGGGAGTGTCAGAACTTGAACCACGTCTCTGTTATTCCAGCGTCCGGGGCCGTGGGTCCTGGGCAGCACTGTTCTTAGCTTCTCTGATAACCACAGTGACAGCAGCTCAGGCTGCTCAGATGGAAAGCCCAGTGAAGACCACAGCTAATCACAGTCATGTTCCCTGCAGAGATGCCCCCCAGCCCTGGGCCCCGTGCCACACCTCATTTTGGCGTCTCCTTCCCTCCTCTCTGAGGTGGGTTGTGAGGAGAGGGCCTGCTCATCAGAGGCCTGCAGTCAGGGCCCACGGGGCTGAGCCAAGGTCTGGGAGCCTCGAGGTCAGTCTCTGACCCGCAGCCAGTGAGCTGACCGCCCCCCCTTCCTGGGGAACTCCCCAGCCCGGTGAGTCTGGAGAATCGAGACAGGCTCATGAACTTCCAAGGTGGCCCAGGCAGCTGCATGACTTCATGGGTCTTTCCCAGCCCTGAGTCACCCGCTGCTCACTGACCCCTTGGGCACCTTTGGAGGAAGGGGGTGCAGCCGGCCTGGCAGGGAGGGCTGGTGGGCAGGGTGGGACTGGGCTCTATTACTTAACGGTGCAGGGGTAGATGGAAGGGGGCAGAGGTGCGGCCCCAGCCGGTGGTGTTGCCTCTGGAGTGCTGTGTGATGGAGGAAGTCCCTACCCCTCTCTGGGCCTCAGGGACCACATCATCCCCAACCCCTGGGGGGGAGTTGGTTCATCTAGAACTCCCCTACACACGCGCACATTCCAGCTTGGGCCTGCTGGAGTTGGCCAGCATGGGTCTGTGGATTGGCTGTACCAGCATGAAGTCCGTCTGCCCCGCCCCCACACAGGTGCGAATCAGCCCAGGTGAGGAAGCTGACTCACCTTCCCCACCTGGCCCTGGAGAAAGGGCCACTTTCCCTTCCCTGGGGGTTGGAATCAAACTTGAACTTGACTGTTACTCTCAGAAGAGAGGGGCTCGGAGCACA
Organism: Cynocephalus volans; assembly: GCF_027409185.1. Taxonomy (NCBI): domain Eukaryota; kingdom Metazoa; phylum Chordata; class Mammalia; order Dermoptera; family Cynocephalidae; genus Cynocephalus; species Cynocephalus volans. The sequence continues at coordinate 11,215,588 of NC_084471.1, forward strand.
CAGTATGAGAACTTAGGGTGTGAGGTCCCTGGGAGAAAGTCATTGAGCACCTACTAAGTGCCAGGCTCGTTGACAGCACAGATCTATCTTGGCACAATGCTGTCAGTACCCTCAGTTTGCAGATGGAGAAATGGGGGTTCAGAGTGGGGCGTGATGCACCTAAGGTCACGTAGCCCAACAGCCCAGGTGAGCACCTGTGGAGGGAGGTCTGGCTTAGCTCAGGATTCTCGTTCTTGGGGAAACCTTCTTGCCCCATCTTATACCCCCAACCCCACTGTGAGTTCAGTCCCCCTTCCTTAAAGACAAGAAGAGGCTGGGAGGGCAGAGGCCGGGAGGGGTGGGGGAGGCAAAGTCAGCTTCTTTCACATACCCCAACCCATGTCACAGAGTCCAGCTTCCTCTCTGTGCCCCCATCCTGGCTAAGCCTTTCCCTATCGTTAATCTTTAAACGGCCTGATGATTAATTAATTATCCAAGGCCCATGGGGACTCGGTTGAGTGCACCTGGTGTCTGTGACTGGGGTGCCCTCTCCCCAGTAACCTGGACCTCAACGTGAGCAGGGAGACACACAGACAAGATCCAGAGACACAGGCAGGGGCGTCACTGTAATTGCCCTTGGCAAATCCTGCCCTGGGCCATAGCATAGGCTGCAGGAGACAGGGCAAGGGGCTGTCACAGGAGAGAAGACAGACCCCATGAGGCAAGGCAGAGCAAGGGGCACTTCTGGGGCTCCCCTGACTCTCAGTTAAGCGTGGTCTTTTTGGACCCTGCAGGGGAGCCCCGGGAGCTTTGTGCTTCTTTGTGGCCTCAGCAGCCAGCCCGCACTGACACACAGGGAGACCTGAGCCCAATAGGTGTCCACTGACTGGATGAATGACGAGCCCAGTCCAGATTCTGACACTTCTGCCTCTTTACCAGTCTGAGCCTCAGTTTCCCTCATCTGTAAACAGAGCTGATCATTCCCGCATGCTTTCCTCACAGGGTACATTGGGAAAAATGGATCTCTGGTGGAAACACTGGGGGCTGCAACTGGGTGTGGGGGGGACTTCAGGGGAGAGTTCTTGAGGAGAGGCAGGAGGATAGGATACCTGGTGCCAGATCAGGAGGTGATCTTGGCCGAATCCTCTCTTCTCAGTCAGCCTCAGTTCCCCTTGATGAGCCTCTAATGAGTGAGAGGTCTTTGGAGTCCTGCAGAGCCCCCAGCCCACTGCCCCCCGCCGGACCTCCCAGAAAGCCAGAGACACTGACCCCAGGAGGCAAAGGATCTTCAAAGACATCTTGTCTTCTGGGATTTTAGAATTAAAAACAAATTAAAATGAAATAACATGAGTAATACATAAATCTGTAGACACTTTCACTGCAGCAAGACCAAATGATAGAGAAAGCACATTTGCCTTCCTATGGTCCCCCCAAAATTCACATGTCCAGCACCTCAGAACGTGACCTTATTTGCAATAAGTGTTTTTGCAGATGTAGAGTAAGAATCTCAAAATGAAGTCATACTGGATTAGGGTGGATCCTAAATCTAGGGAGAGTGTCTTTATAAGAGAAAGGAGAGGGAGATTTGAAAATGGACACAGACACGACAGAGGCAGAGATGTGGCCACAAGCCAAGTGTAGTGGATTGAATTATGTCCCCCCAAAATTCACTGGATCTTGAATTGTGTCCCCCAAGTTTTATGTATTAGAGACTTAGCGCCCACTGTGATTGTTAAGAGGGTGGCAAATCCTATTATGGTAATTGGAAGGGGGAGCCTTGAAGAGGTGATTGGATTGTAGGACCATGAGGTAGTGAATGGATTAAAAATGGTGGTCAGGGGAGTGGTTCTGAGGGCTTTGAAAGAAGAGAGTGGAGAATCTCTCTCTCTGCTCTCTCTGCTTCCACCATCTTGCAATGTGAGACCCCTGAGTCACTGTTGTCACCACCAGATGGACTTTGGACTTCCCAGCCTCAGATACTGTAAGCAATAAATTTCGCTTTTCTTTACAATTACCCAGTTCAGTGTATTTTGATATAAGCAACACAAAATGGACGAATACACCAAGGAACACTGGAGGCACCAAGAACTGGAAGAGGCCAGGATGATTTCCCCTAGAACCTTCAGAGGTGGTGTGGCTCTGCTGACCCCTTGATTTTGGACTTCTGGTCTCCAGAATTGAGAATAAATGTCTGTTGTTCAAGCTGCCCAGTTTGTGGTAATTTGTTACAGCAGCCACAGAAACCAATATGCACCTGTCCCCACGCCTGTCATACTGTGCTTGGTGTCCCTCCGGGTTCTCTCTGCTCTTCACCCAGAACTACAGCGTATATAGATAGAGGTTTTTGTTCTGAGAACTTTAACAGGCGCATGCCCTGCATTGTGTCCCATGAATGGCTCTCGTCCCCTCACCTCATGAGTCTCGGGAGATGGCTCCACGTTCTTGCGTCTCCACTGCTACGTGTGGCCCTCCCATGGCCCCGCCACTGTCACTGATGCACGCGGAAGCAGCCCCGGCTCTGCTTGATCGTGCACAATGCCACGGTGAACGTCTTTGCATGTGCTTGATGATTTCTGGAGGCTGGAAGATTCCTGAGGAGGGGGATTGCTGGGTCAAAGGTAAGATTGTTGGCAATTTGATTGGTGTTGTCAAAAGGAGTCAAAATGTATTAGAAACTTAGAATCTTAAGAAGGAGAGAAGCATGGACGCACACTTTTGGATTTTTATAGTGTTGGATTCTTCCAACCCCAGAATCATGAAATTTTAGAGCATAGGGAGAGAAGGCCTTTGAAGAACACCTGTGCGGGGGTGTCACTCAGGACCCAGAAGCCTGGGTTTCTATCCCCCTGGGGTGGGCAAGGAGAAAGCAGGGGAGATAGAGCACGGGGCCCTGGTACCCTGGGGGTTTCTAAGGAGCTCTGGCAGGGGTGAGTGAGGCATCCCACCTGGGCACCCCACTCCTCTGCCCCGCTGAGGCTGCCCCTTTTAGCTGAGGGGCCAGGCCAGTTGGGCCTCTGTAGCCACACACAATGACCCCTCTGTGCCTGGCACAAAAGAAAATGCAAATAGGAAGGGCAGGGGTGGGGGTGGAGGAAATGGGGCCTCCTGCACCAGGACTGGCTTGCCAGCCCTGGCTGGAGCTCTGGGGTCTGAATCGGGGCATGAGGCTCTGGGCCAGACATTGGTTGCCTGCCTCGGGGCCACCTCCATCCTCACTCTGGCAGTTTTAGAACACGGCTTCCCCCAATTATTTGGCACCCCTCTTAATGAGAGAGGGGGTCTATGTCCCCTACCCTTGATTCTGGGCTCAGTGGATACTTGATCAATATGGCGGCAGTGATGTTGGGTCAGCTTCTGGACCCAGGCCACAAGAAAGTGCAACTTCTGCTTCCCACCTCTTGGGATGGTCACACTTGGAACTCAGCCACCATGCTGTGAGGAAGCTCAACAGCCCTGTGGAAAGGCCCATGTGGAGAACAACAGAGGCCCCAGCTGTCAGCCCCAGCAGAGCTAATGGGTCATCCAGCCCCCAGCAAGTTGTCCAAACTGATACCACATAGAGCAGAGATGTGCCTTCCCTGCTGAGCCCAGCTTAACAGACAGATTTGTAAGCAAAACAGATGATTGCTCTTGTCTTAAGCCACTAAATTTTAACATCATTTGCTACACAACAATAGATAATTGGAACATGCCCCATGACCAACAAAGTCACCACCAATGCCTGGGATAGTGTATTAGTTCGTTTCTGTTACTTGTAACAGAATACCTGAAACCGGGTATTGTATAAAGAAATGAAATTTATTTCTTACAGTTTTAGAGGCTGGGAAGTCCAGAGTCCATGGAACACATCTGGTGAGGGCATTCTTCTACAGCAATGCAGGGTGTCACATGGTAAGAATGGGCTGAGCAAGAGAGAGCTAAGCTTCTTACTTGCTCTTCTTATAAAGCCATCGTAACTGTGCGCATGGCCACCCATTTAACCATCAATGAATTAATTCATGAGGGCATAGTCCTCACAATCTAATCATCTCTCAAAGGCCCCACCTTTCAATTATCACAATAGGATTTTCCACCCTCTTAACACTGTTACAATGGAGATTAAGTTTCCAATACAAGAACTTTTGGGGGAACACATTTAACCCATAGCAGTTAGAAACATAGGCTTTGGGGTCAGACTCACAGGTTCTGTGCCAAGACCTCTTCTGGCCTCAGTTTCTTTACCTGCAGATGGGGGTTGTAATACTTGCCTCATAAGGTTGCTGTGAGGATGAAACAAGTTGACGTGGGGGCCTGGGGCAGTGTCAGTGCATGGTACATGGTAGCTGTGATGACTGTTTACCATTATTGTTATTTCTACAGGCAGTTGACAATTACTCCAAATTTCATTAAAACAGGCAGATCCCTCACTTCTTGGTCCTTTAGGTGCCTCCTACTCCAGGAAGCCCTCCCTGACCACCCCAAGCCGGGCTGTCACTCTTCTGTGCACCTCCAGCCCTCTGTGCTACCCCCTGCAACAAGGGTCCCACTGTATGGTCATTGCCTGTTTACAGCTGCCAGACTGGCACTTCCTTGAGGGCATTATTAGAAGGACCAGCAAGTGGTTGAAGTCTCCAAAGCTAGGATATGGTGTGTGTACACACAGGTGGGGGTCTGGGGAGTGCTTATATAGCTGCATGACCCTCAGGCTGCCCATGTACCCCTCAGGGTACACCTGGGTGGGTCTTGTGTGCCCGCCCATGTATGCTGGCATGCCTGTGGCAAGTGTGTGTGCACGTTTGTACACATGGGAATACCTGTCGGAGTGTCTGCATGAGCATCTGTAGGTAGAGTGGGCATGTCTCTGTACATGGGAGCCATATACCCATGTACACAGCACTATGCGTTTTCACTCTCTATGTCTGCTTGTGCAAGCACATGAGGGTGTGTGTGCATAGGTATGTGTGCTTGTGTGTGTGCCCAGGGCCAGGCTGCTGCAGCAAAAGTGTTCATGTAGCAGCTGCTACATCTGGGGCCCACCATTCCTCATTTGGGAACTAAAAATAGCCCATGCTCAGTCCTGTCCCAGCAGGCAGGGGGCTGACAGGCAAGCCCCACAGGGGACTCCAGCCAGGTTGCTGCCCTCGTCCCTTCTGGGGACACCGCCCTGACTGTCCCTCCCCGCCTTGAGCTCCCATGAGCTCATGCAGGCCCTGTCCAGTCAGGGTGGGGGGTGGGGTAGGTGCAGAGTTGCTGCCTGCCCGGCCAAGGCCCTGCCCATGTCCAGGCGGCTGGACACAGCGAGGCCTGATAAGGTCAAGCGTGGAGTGGGGTCCACCCCCTCCCTCCGGCCAGGACCAGCCGGGCGGACATGAGTCAGCACAGTGGGCATCAGGCAGCCCAGATGCCTTCCCTGGTGACAGGGAAGGCATGGGGGGACCCGCCTCCCTGGGCAGGCCAGGAACTGTCCAGGGGGAATCACCTGCTGGTTGGCCAGCCCCTGACCTCATTCTCCACCTTGAGGAACCCCACCTCCACTTCCACCCAGAAAGCCCCTCTCAGAGGCCCCCAGCAGGCTTCCTGCCCTGGCTGGTCATACCTCGGCCTCGGGAGGGTTGACGCTAACCTCCGAGAAGGCTGCTTCCTGGCTTAGCTGCACCGCCCCGAGGGCTCCCATGTGCCCCTTCCTTAGGAAGTCCCCCCAACCCCAGGCTCCACTGGGGCGTCCTCCGAGCTCTCAACTCCCTCTCAGAGCCCCTCACTCTGTGAAGTCAAGGCCTGTTTACTCGTGTCCAGAGCTGAGCTCTGGGGCCAGCAACGTGTCCTTTCCATGTGTTCACAGTGTGCTCCCTTGCTGGGGCCCCATCACAGTCCAGGAGGTGTCATTGTTGTCCTCCTTTGCTGGGGAGGAAACTGGGGCCTGGTGTGGGATGGTGACTGGCTCCAAGTCCCCCGCTGAAGAGCGGCCAATTTGTGGTTTGATTCTGAGCACTATGCTGCCCTGTCACCATGACGCCCTGATCCTCTCTTCCAGGAGCCCCTGACCTCAGAGGCTCCGATGACCCAGGACAAGCATTGTGACTGATTTTCCATTCCATGAACCTCGTGGGTGTGCAGCTTGGGCTGGGCTTTCCTGGAGCTTGGCTCCACAGGGCAAACCGGGCAGTACTGGGACAAGCTGGTAACAGGGCTGGGTCTTGCTCTGCGTCCCCCCAGTGCCATGAGTCAGGGCCCTGCTGAGGCAAGGAGAGGGCACCAGCTTGGCACAGGGAGACCTCATTGTGAGGGAGGGATCATCAGATGCTCCATTTAACAGATAAGGACACTGAGGCTCAGATAGGTGGCGTGATGGGCTCAAGGTCACACAATGAGGAACGGCCCAGGAAAGTCTTAAGAAACACCCCCCCATGTGCTCATGGATATCCTCGTGGTGCTGTATGTAATAGTGAAAGAGGAAAGGTGGCCCTGGATGTCTGCCAGTCCTCAGTGCCTTCCGCACAGAGGGACACGACCAGAAGGGACTCAATCTGCACTGACTGGGTGCAGACCCAGAGCAATGGAGAAACATGTTTTAAAGCACCTCGAAACAGACAGCACTATCTATTTCCCATGTGGTCACATACATAGGGGCAGTGGAGCTTTGGAGGTAAAGAGCCCGGGCTCTGGGGCAGATGGCCTTGGTTTGAGTCCCAGCCTTGCCATTAACTGGCTGGATGACCCAGAGCAAGGACTCAACCTCCCTGCCTCGGTTTACTCATCCGGAAATCAGAGCTAATAGTATTACCTACCTCAAGGGGTGGTAGTGAGGTATCAATAAGTTAAGGTATGTCAAGTGTTTAGAACAGCGGCTCACACATAGTACTTTAAAAAATGTAAATTCACGTTTTCTGCATTTGTGGGCTGCCTTGTTCCTCATTGAATTGTTGCAAGAGGTCCCAATTATGACTCACAGCAATGCCCACGCCCCCCTGCGAATGCAGGTCATTTCAAGCTTTGGTCACTGGCAACCACTCCAAGGCAGCAGCAACTGGTTTTGGAAATTTCCCCGATGTCAGCACCACCTTTGCTACCTGCATATCGATATCAGTGGCCTCATTTTGCAGTATCATTACAATCTGGCTTCTTACATAAATATGCTTGGAAGGGATTAAAGATGGTATTCTAGAACATGCCCTCCACTGGTTATGTAAATATAACTGTAGAATGACACTTCAGATGATTTTATGACACTTTAGCCTGATTTTAATTTTGCACTACAACTAAGCTATAACCAATTATTAAAATTTAGAATGTAATCCTAGGACGTTATTAAACAAGTAGCCTACAGCATTTCCTGTGAAATAGTGAAGGAGTAGGGCATTTCTGTATTCCAGGACTTTGGGGATTTCAGAATGGGTTTATATGATTCTTTCTTTTTTTTTTTTTTTTTTGTTAGTTTTATTTATTCTATCAGTCTTCTTTTTTGGAAATTTATTTTTTAAAAATTTAAAATCATGTATACATATCATTTAGATCATATATACATATCATTTAAATCATGTATACATATCATTTAGATCATGTATATGTATATTAATAGAGTCTTAAAGTATTATGAGGCTACTTAAAAGTTCATGGAAAGAACTATTATCTTTAAAAAATTTTTAAATTAATTATTAGCATATTCATTGTTACAAATTGTGATTTTTCTTTATCCCATTACCTGACCTATCACTCCCCAAACCCCCTCCCTTCCTTTCCCCATCTCTAGTGTCCTTAAGTTCAACATATTATTGTGGTCTTTTTCTTTCTTTCTTTCCTTTCTCTCTCTCTCTCTCTCTCTCTCTCTCTCTCTCTCTCTCTCTCTCTCTCTCTCTTTCTTTCATCAGTCTTTTTAATAAATGTTTGTTGCTGCATTTTCCCCCCAGTGTATCATTGTTTAATTGCCTTTGTAGTACTGGAATTTAGCTGGAAGAATAAAACATTTATTTCTTTTTTTTTTTTTTGTGACCGGTAAGGGGATCGGAACCCTTGGCTTGGTGTCACCTGCACCGCGCTCAGCCTGTGAGCGCACCGGCCATCCCTATATAGGATCCGAACCTGCGGCCTCGGTGCTCCCAGCGAGTGAGCCACGGGGTCGGCCCAAAACATTTACTTCTAAAAAAAGCCAACAAAGTAAATTCAGAGAAAAATATTCTTGAAGGGGCACACTATAACTGCATTAGTTTCTTATTGCTGCTGTAACAAACGATCACAAAGTTCGTGGCTTAAAGCAAAACAAACACAGTTCTGGAGGTTAGAAGTCTGAAATGGGTCTCACGGGCTAAAGCCCAGGTGTCAGCGGGCTGGTTCTGTCTCGGGGTTCTCCTCTGCTGACTTCTAGAAGCTATCTGCATTCCTTGGCCTGTCTCCCCTCCCTCCCCCTCAAAGCCAGCAAGGGAGCATCATACCCTGTCCCTGCCTCCCCCATTCTTCTCTTCCCTCTCCCACATCCAGGGACCTTTGCGATTACACTAGGTTTGCCCAAATCATCCAGGATAACCTCCAATTTTAAGGTTAAAGGTGCTGGGAATACAGTGGTGAACACAACAGACGCTGTCCTTGACATGGGGAGACAGACAGTCATTCCACATGTAGCTCTGTGCTGTGTCTGGAGGGGATAAAGGCTGGGGAGAGAAGTCAGCAAGGCAGGGGCACAGAGCCTCAGCCCAGGGCTTTCTTTACAATGAGAGTGTATTTGCGTATTTCTTCTATAACCCAAACACGTCTGTCTTTGTGATTCTGAATCACAGCACAGTTTATTTTCCCACCCATTTGCTGTGTGACTTTAGGCTAAGGCCTAATCTCTCTGGTCTCTTCATTAGAGGAGTCAAGGGGGTGCAAATTCCCTCCTGGCAGTGCTATGCATTGCCCAAGGGGACACCACGAATTCTCTGGGTACTCTGCCTGCGAATCCCACCTCCAGCAGGATGTGCTGGGGGATTCCCAGACACAGATTCTGTTGGTGGCTGCTGCAGCCCCTAGAAGGACCAGAGGTTCAGCAGTGGAAATGCTTCTGGCTGGATCCCGGAGGGTCTTTGGACCTGGGGTCAGCCATTCCTGGAAGGAATCCAGCTGCTCCAACCCAGCTGGGCTGGCTGGAGTGTGGGGTGTGGCTGGGGGTGGAACTGCCCACTAGCTCACCGGGAAGCTCACCAGGAAGCTCACCAGGAGGAAACTGAGCAGGAGCCTGTGGCCTGGGGCCGGGGTTGGGCTGTGACAGACCCCAGGCTGTGGGTCCTCAGCTGAGAAAGGGGAGGGCCCAGGGGATGGGCAGGGGCAGACCAAGGACCTGGCCCTAGCTCTGAGCCAACTTCCGTAACTTCTGGTTGTGTGACTCAGTTTCTCATGTGTGAAATTGGGATGGTAACTCCCTCGCTTCACAGAGTTGTTGTGAGGACCAAATGTGCTCGTGTACACAGGGCTGGAGGGGGGTGACAGTGGGGGGCACGTGGTAGCCCTCGTCCAGGGTCAGCTCCCCTCCCCCTCCTCTCTTGCTCCCAGGGAGCTGGCCCCAGACCCCAGGGACGCCTGCACATCCTCCTTCTTGTCCTGAGCTCAGAGAATGAAATGAGGGGGAGAAGAGGAAACAACAAAGAAACCAAACAACGATTTACTTGCTGAAGAGGTAATATATTCACAAGCCCAGCAATCAAAATAGCTCAAAGGGTATGTAGTGAAAAGTCCCCCTCCCAGCCCATTTCTTCCAGCGATGGCCTATGTGACACACATGAAGATGTATTTGTATTCTCATCTCTGCTTTACACCGTGACAACGGAGTTCTCTCTTGCACCTTGGGGATGCACGTTCAGTGCGTGAGAGCTTCCAGGTGCTTCTCGTGGCTGTGCTGATGGGCATTCCCAGACTGTAGATGGAAGGGATTTTTTTTTTTTTTTTTTTTGGCAGCTTACCTGTTTTGGCATCCGAACCTTTGACCTTGTTTTTTTTTTTTTTTTTTTAAAGATGACAGGTAAGGGGATCTTAACCTTTGACTTGGTGTTGTCAGCACCACGCTCTCCCAAGTGAGCGAAACGGCCATCCCTATATAGGGATCCAAACCCGTGGCCTGGGTGTTACCAGCACCACACTCTCCATAGTGAGCCACGGGCTGGCCCTAACAAGGGAATAGCTTCATGGAAGTGTCCTTGCTCGAGTTTGGGCTCAGGAGACCTGGATTTCAGTCTAGGCTCTGCTACTTGCCACACAGGGGACTTTGCACATGCTACTTCTCCTCCCTTGGCCTCAGTTTCCTCATTGGTAAGATGGTTGTCTCATGCATCGATGAGGTAATATTGTCAACTGGTGGCCTACAGGCTGTATCCTGTTCATGGATGGGTTTTGCTCATGAAACTTCTAAAATCTGGAGATTTCACATTAAAATCCAGGTTTCTGGCTTCTCTTGAAAAATCAGAAGTCTAGCAGCTTCTGGCTAGAGCCACATAGCAGCAGGACAAGGGTGGCCTCAGGCCCCACCGCTCCGTTGCTCACTTGCATTCCTGCCTGACCTTGCAGGCCTCCTGCACAGGAACATCTTATGGGGTTAGTTATGCAGACATAATGGGGGCTTTGTGAACTCCCCAAGGGCAGGGTCCTCAGCGCCCAGCGCAGGCCCAGCTCTTGCAATATCCCTCTTGCCGGGTATTCTGGGTGTCTGTGACTCAGTAGCCCAAGTCATGGATAATCCAGGCCTGGGACCCAGCCCCTGAACAAGAGGCTCCAGAGTGTCTCCTCCACCAGAAGGGAAGCAGAAATGCCAGCACCATGTCCGGGAAGGGCTCTGGGCTCTTAGCCAGGCAGCAGCGTCCTGGGAGGCCGTGGCTGAGGCTTCTTCCCTAGGCTGGAGCCGGAAGCTGGGCTACAAAGCACCTGGAGTTCGCATCTCCTGGTCCCCAGGATGTAGATTCCTGTGCACGACCCCCCACGCCTTCCTCTCCCCTACCTACATTTGGCAGCCACATCCTGCCTTCAAGGGGTGGGCCAGGCCTGAAGAGGGACAGGAATGTGGGTGGAGTCCTGGGGGGATTTAGAGACATCCTCTCTCCAGGGTGGTTCTAATCTCTTCTTGGTCCCAGGGTGCCTTGGAGCACAGTTTGAAAACCACTGATGGGGCCCTTTTGACAGATGGTAAAACTGCCAGGAGTGGGGAAGGGTAAGAGGGTCAGACCCTGGGGGCCCTGGCAATCCCCTCTCCCCAAGTGTGCTACTGAGCCTGGCATGTGGAAATGCAACTCATGGTGACGCCCCCCCCCCCCACCCCAAGGCTGCCCTGGTGGCTCTGCCTCCAGCCCTGCTCTTGTATGTGCAGAAGGCCAGGGAAGTGTTGGGTTCCATCACTTCCTGTGCTGGACACCCCACTTCTCCAAGACTCCCTTCGCCACATCTGCAAAATGCCCACCTCTCAGGTGGCTGTGAGGAGCGAATAAGGTGATAATGCAAATGACAAGAGCAATCACAGCAGCCACCACTGCCTGAGCTCCAGCCATGTGAGTGCAGCCTCGACTTGGACTACCTCATTCTCAAAGCACTTTATTGAGAGATAGTTTACATACCATAAAGCTCATCCATTTAAAGTATATGATTCAATGGGTTTTAGTGTATTTACAGAGTTCTACAGCCATCACCACAATCTAATTTTAGAACATTTTTATCACCCCCCAAAACACCCAATACCCATCAGTGGTCACTCGGCATTCCCCTCAGCCCCGGGAAACACTAGTCTGCTTTCCTTCTATGGATTTACCTATTCTGGACACTTCATATAAGTGGAACCATACAACATACGGCCTCTGGTGACTAGCTTCTTTCAGTTACAGAATGTTGTAGCCTGTATCAGTACTTTGTCCTTTTTTATGGCCGATTAATACTCCGTTGTATGGGCGTCGTGTGGACAGCATGTTGTCTGTCCACTCATCAATTGATGGACATTTGAGCTGTTTCCAACTTTTGGCTGTTAGAAGTAATATTGCTGTGAATACTTATGTGCAAAGGTTCATGTGGACATGTTTTCATTTCTCTTCTGTATATCTAGGAGAGGAATTGCTGGAGCACGTGGCAACTCCATGTGTAACATTTTGAGGACCTGCCAAACTGTTCTCCCAAGTGGCTGTGCCACTTTACATTCCCACAGCAATGTACGAGGACGCCGATTTCCTCACATCCTCATCGCCACCTGTTACTGTCTTTTTGATTACAGTCATCCTAGTGGTATCTCATCGTGGTTTCATTTTCATTTCCCTGATCACCAGTCATGTTGGGCATCTTTTCATGTGCTTATTAGCTATTCATATATCTTTTTTGGAGAAACGTCTATTCAGATGACAGCCTCTCTTTCGATCCTTACAAGCATACTATGAGACTGCGAGACTGGTATTATTTGGTTTTTTTTGGTTGGCTGGCCGGTTTGGGGATCTGAACCCTGGACCTTGGTGTTGCAAGGCTGCACTCTAACCAATTGAACTAACCAGCCAGCCTGAGACCAGTGCTGTGATCATATCAGCAACAGAGACGATGAGGAAACTGCGGTTCGGAAGAGCTCATGAAGGATAGCAGCACAGAGCTGGGGAGCTCTGGGCCTCCACCAGGCTGCGACACCGCACCCTGGAGCATTACAAAGTTGTGGCAGTGGAGGGTGTGGGTGATGGGGGGACAAGGAGCCCCTGTAGCATCACAGGCTGGAAGAACTGAGTCCTGAGTCTTATTCTTGTCTGCCTCTGTCTCACTCTGTGACCTTGATCAAGACACTTTTTACTCTGGGCCTCAGTTTCCCCATCTAACAGTGCTTTTATTCTACTGTGGCAATTCGATTCAGTACCACAGTGAAATCGCTGAAGGCCAGGCAAGGGCCTGGGTGGGGCCAGACCTGGGAGTCACACCCCCTCTGGTCACTGCCTTTGGGGCTGGCTGTGGCAGGGTCCTCTGCTCTGGGTCTCGGGCCAGCCCACACTCTCAGGTGCCAAATGCTGGGAGGTTCTGGGCCTGCAGGAAAGGCCTTGCTCAGGCTAGTGGTGGGCAGAAAGCAGGTGGGCAGTGCCTGGCTGCGGGTCTGTGGGAAGCCACCCATTTGTCCCTGAGTGAGTCTCCTCTGACTGTCTCTACCTGCAGCCCTGGCACCATCCCTCCTCCCCCCGCCTCCACCTGGGGGCAGGGTGGGGGTGGGGCATGAAGCTAAAAAGGGAGGGGGGGTGTCAGGCTGAGGAGGAAGCTAGGCTGAGAGTCCCCCCTCTGGTAAGAAATTGGGAAGGTTGACTTGCTCGCTCGCTCATTCATTCACTCACTCATTTGTTCATCGGTCATTCATCCAGCTCTGGCAGCTGGACTTCCATGGTGCCCAGGCTTTCCTAATAGAAGCACTGACCACAATGTGGCCATTTCTCAGGAAACTTGCTGAAGGAGTGGACACCACAAGCCTGGGACCGGGTTGGGAGCCAAATCCCCCTCCCTGCCCTGGCCCCTGCTTTCACAGAGCTCTGGGTGCAGCAGGAGAGACAAAGAGACAAACAGCAGCAACCTCAGCATCTACTCCTAGTGTTTGATAGGAGCCAGGCACTGGCCCAGGCCCCTTAAGCAGATTAAGCCATTTAAGGGCCGGCCCGTGGCTCACTCGGGAGAGTGCGGTGCTGATAACACCAAGGCCCCGGGTTCGGATCCCGTATACGGATGGCCGGTTCGCTCACTGGCTGAGCGTGGTGCTGCCAACACCAAGTCAAGGGTTAAGATCCCCTTACCGGTCATCTTTAAAAAAAAAAAAAAAAAAAGATTAAGCCATTTAATCCACTATGCAACACCCTAATGGTAAAACCATTATCTCCTTTTAATAAATTGGGAAACTGAGGCTCAAAGAGGAGCAGGGACTGGGTCAGTGTGTCATAGTGAGTTAGTTAGAAACCTGGTGTCCTGCTCTCGGCTCTGGGTTCCTCCTGCACATGATGTGGCCCCATCCTCTCTGTTCCCCAGCCTACTCTCTAGAATTTGGACCTGGTACTCTCCCATCCCAGTCCCTTTTTCCCCACATTTGACCAGTATTTGAGAATGGAAATCTGGTGTGCTGAAGAGGAACTTACAGCAGCAGCTGGGGGGGGTCTGTGTTCAAGTTCTCGCTCTGCTATCAAAATGCTGTGACTTGGGCAAGCCCCCAGCCTCTCTGGTTTCAGCCTCTTCATTTGTCTGCTGGACCAGGTGCTTTTTATTTTTAAATTTTATTTTTTTAAAAAAGATGACTGGTAAGGGGATCTTAACCCTTGACTTGGTGTTGTCAGCACCACGCTCACCCAGTGAGCTAACCGGCCATTCCTATATGGGATCCGAACCCAGGGCCTTGATGTTATCAGCACCACACTCTCCCGAGTGAGCCACAGGCCGGCCCCGACCAGTTGCTTTTAAAAGGCTCTCAGGTCTGCAAATGGCCACCAGGCAGAGGCTGTGTCTTAGGGCAGCTCTGGGAAGTGTGTGGTTGGTGGGTGGGTGGGGCTTCCTGGGGAGGCACATATGGACCGAGGCTTGGGGAAGGGGCAGCTGCAGCCAACAAGTCATGTTCCAGGGGACACTGGAGAGGTACCCTCCTTCCCACCAGCTCCGGCCTGGCTTATCACCTGCCTGTCTTGGGTCGCTCTTCCGAGCAGCTTCTTGGGTTTCAGCCTGGAGTCTGCGATAGTGGGGATTGTGGGAGACCTGGGGGGCAGGTGGGTGGCCCCGCTGCTAGCAGGGCTGCAGGTACCCCATCTCCTCCCGGGTTATCTCTGCTCTGGGACAGGCTGGAAAGTGAGAAGGTGTGTTATCTCCTCCACTTCCCTCCGGAGATTGGGCCGCCTCAAAGCCCTCTTGTTCTGTCCCCTGCTGCCCCCTCAACCCACTGGCCCCGAGAATGGGGGGGCGCTACCTGCTGCACGGAGGTGCCCTTCCCTCACTGAGGCCATGGGTGGGGACGAGAAGGGGGACTGAGGACTGAGCACGGGCAGGGTGTTGGGGGGGCCTGGATGGTTTTCAAGCCCCCTTCACTCACTCACCATGAAGTCTGCTATGTGCCAGGACAGGGGAAAGATTTCAGATACTTCACACCTGGTGTGGTCTGGGCACTGACCAGTCAGGTGACCTGGGGTTCCCTGCTGGGACGGGCAGTGCCCACCAGCTCATGAGGGTCTGGGCAGCTTGGGGGGTGTTTGGAAGCCTGCAGCAGAGGCTAGTTACCAATTGGCTTGGGTGTATTTCAGGATTTTTAACAACCTGCAATGGCTTCCCAGTGACTCCCAGCCCACAGTGTCACGGTGAGGAACCTGGGGGCAGAGACACCTGTGTGCAAATGTGCCACCTGTATGGCTATGGGAGCCTCATATACCTCTCTGGGCCTCAGTTTCTTGTCTGTAAGATGGGACTGAGAGTGGCTCATTGTGAACAGGCCGCCATGCAGGGGAAGCAAGGTCCTCCGTGTACATTGCCACATGCTGTGCCTGGTGCAAATTAGGGCGAACCTGATGAAATTGTTGCTATTCAATCATTTCCCACAAAAATGGCCATTCACATGCTCAGTTTCCAGTAAGTGCTGATGCATATTGGAATACAGGTGTCCCAGGAATCATTCTTGACAATGGGACATAGCAGTGAATGAGGTGGGCCGGGGACACAAGTAATCGTGGGTGTGAGGTGGCCAGTGGCTGGAAGGAGGGTGTGGTGGACAGAATAACGGCCCCCAATGATATCCACTCCCCAGTCCCCAGAACCTGTGAATAAGTCATCTTACACAGGAAAAGGGACTCTGCAGTTGTGATTATGTTAAGGATCTTGAGATGGGGAAATTATTATCCTGGGTTATCCAGGTGGGCCTGATATAATCACATGGTCTTTATAAGAGAGAGGCAAACTGAACTTTACACTTAAAAATGGTTAACAAATGTTATATATACTTTACTGCAGTTAAAAGACTAATGTAATAAACTCAAACTGTTGAACTGATCACTTTAAATGGATGAATTGTATGGTATATGAATTATATCTCAATAAAGCTGTTTAAAGAAACCCAAATGGAGAGACGTTCTACAAAATACACATCCAGCCCTCCTTGAAAGTGGCAAGATCAGGAAAAATGAGGAAGGACTGAGGAACCGTCACGTGTGGGAGGGGATTAAGGAGATTCGATGACCAAGTGCCATGTGGGAACCTGGCTGGATCCCGCAACAGGAAGACATTAGTGGAAGAGCTGGTGATGACGTAGTTTGCAGAATTGTGTCAACGTTAATTTTTTCGTTTTGATAAATGCACCATGGTTGTGTAAGACATTAACACTAGGGAAAATGGGCAAAGGGTATATGGAACCTTCTGAACTATCTTTACAACTCTCCTTTTTTTTTTTTTTTGACCGGTAAGGGGATTGTAACCCTTGGCTTGGTGTCGTCGACACCACACTCAGCCAGTGAGCGCACCGGCCATCCCTATATAGGATCCAAACCCACGGCCTCGGCGCAGCGCCGCACCCTCCTGAGTGAGCCACAGGGCCAGCCCTTTACAACTCTTCTATAAATCTAAAACAACCTCAAGATGAAAGATTAAAAAAAATAGAAGGAGAGAGGGTCAAAAATCAGAAAGGAGATGTGATGGCAGAAGGAGAGACCAGATGAGGGAGGGTTTTTGTTTTTCTGATGGCTGCTGGTTCAGGGATCCGAACTCTTGACCTTGGTGTTATCAGCACCACAGTCTACCCCAGTGAGTTAACTGGCCAGCCTGGATGAGGGAGGTTTGAAGACGCTGTGCTGCTGGCCTTGAAGATGAAGGAAGGGGCCACAAGGCAAGGAGTGCAGGCGGCCTCTAGAAGCTGGACCAGGCAGGAGACGACTCCCACTAGAGCCTGCAGAGGCAGCATGGCCCTGTTGACGCCTGGACTCCAGAACTGTAAAGTAAAAATTCTGTACTGTTTTAAGTCGCTATTTGCAGTAATTTGTTACAGCAGCAACAGGAAACTAACACAGGAGGCAAGGAGGTGGCACTAACGATGATAGCCGCTTCCGGGGCTGGGTGCCCCGAGCACTAAGAAAGGACCAGCCATGTTCTTTAAGGACTTTACCTACCTCGACTCAGTTCATCTTCAAACACCCCCTGCAGAGGGACTATTATTATCCCCATTTTACAGATGAGGAAACAAAGGCACACACAGGTCAAGTAACTGGCCCAAGGCCACACGGCTGCAGGTGGTGGAGTGGGATTGTTGCCCAGGCAGGTGGTGGCTGAGTCTGTGCTCACCCCCTGCCTGGCCTCACCTCACGTGTGAATTCTCACCCTGCCTGCTCAGTGCCAGGCCCTTTGCAGAAAGGATTTGGTTTCATTTCACAACCACCCTATGGTAGATGTTCTTGCCATTCTCCATTTTACAGGTGGGGAAACTGAGGCCCTTTGAGGTGTGACCCTTGCTCAGGTGTGGCCTTAGTTGCAAGGCCAAAGAGTGTTCCTCAGTGCTGCTGCCTCCCTGCTGGGGACTGGGGGGGACTCAGTGGCCTGCAGGGGTCCCGCCCTGCAGTCCCCTCGGTGTCTCACCCCTCTTCCGCCCTTGTCCCTACATTCCTTGTGCTTCCTGGATGGGAATAATGTCCCCATCAGATGTCCCCACACCTATGCACACCAGAGGCTCAGGGACATCCCAGCCCCATTGTTCAGGCCAGGAAGCCACCCTCTTCCTCCACAGCCAGGGGAGGCAGTCTCTGGGGGAAGGTTCCTTTCCAGACAGGTGAATGCCCAGGGAGCAGGCCCTGGCTAGGCCCAGGACAGAAGACACATGCTGGCCCTTTAAGGGCTAGGGGCTGGGGTAGGGGCTGCTTTGCCCCAAGGGTCACCAGGTGGGACCCTTCTTATAAGAAACTCTTTGGGGGTGGAGTGGGAAGGTAGACCCAGGGCCGAGGGCACCTGGTGACAGCAACTGGGTGGGTGCAGGGGCCAAGGGGCTTTTGTTTAAGGCATGGCCTCCCTCTCTGGGCTCAGTTTCCTCAGCTGTAAAATGGGAGATCTCTGAGCCCCCGATGTTCTGTGAGCCTATGACCGCATGGGCGAGTCCTCCCCTGGACTAATGGAGTGAACACTTACTGGGGTGTCCACCCAGGTGTGTTCTAGTTTAGTCTCACAGTGACATGGAGGGAAGTACTCCATTACAGTTTGTTTTAGAGGTGAGGAAACTGAGGCACAGAGTGGTTAAGGAACGTCCACATTCATGCAGCCAGTGAGAGGTCTGGTATGTGCTCAAGATTCAGATTCCCTGGGCCACCAACCATAACAACTGTCCTGCAGTCACTGCGTATTCTCCTTTTCTCTCCTGACCCACACATAACTGGGGGGCGGGAGGTGGGTAGGGTTTGGGGTGGGGACCAGGGTCTTGTGGGAATCTGAGAATGTGCATGTCTCTCCCACCCAGCCAATCTGAGCTCCCTTTGGGCTAACCAGGGCTCGGGAGTCAGCCTCAAACCCTCCCTGGGGTCAGGGAGGGCTTCCTGGAGGAAGCGGCATCTTAGACGGGCAAGAGTAAGCATTAAGCAGGTAAAGGAAGGGGAAAAGGGCACTCTGGGCAAAGGGAATCTCTTGTCAAAGAAATAGGAAATCTCCGACTTGACTTCTGAGTTCCAGCTCACAGGCCCATTTTCTCAGGGCTGTTCCTTGGGCATCTGCTGCCCCAGGGACCCCTCTGAGCTTCCTCTGGCTGTGGCAGGGCACATGCAGGGCCTCTTGGTACCTGACAGCTGTCCTACTCAACTGTCAGCCAGCTGTGGTTAAGAGCCTGGACTCGGGAGCCCTGCTGCCCTGGCTCATATCCTGTCTCTGTCACTTGCAGCTCTGTCACCCCAGCCAAGCAACTTCACCTTCTTGTTACTTGTCTCAGTGTTAACGTCCCTCCAGCCTGGCTCATATCACAAAAGGCCCATAGACTGAATGAGTGTGTTCTGGGAACACACAACGAAGATGCTGTAGCAAGGTGGCTGGATGGGGTCTGGGCAGACCACAGGTCCTTGGGGACCCTCTGGGAATCAGGCCCAGAGTGTGAAGAAGCAGCTAAGAATCCAGACTCTTGTGAAATCTTCCAATTTTTAAGGGAAGGCCAAATGTTAGAAAACAGTTTGGGGTGAAGGAAAGCCAAGACTCTGCCCTCGGATCTGCCAGATGGCACCTTCCACCCGCCCACCTCTCCCCAGGTGGTATGCAAATGAGATGATATGCAAATGAACACCTCAAATTGCATACATATAACAAAATGCCAAGGCGGTGAGAATGCATAGGTTCTTCTTCCTGTTTGCTCCTTCTCTTCGTGCCTTGGGGTGGAGACGCCTCGAGGGCAGGAGTTTTTGTCTGTTCTGTTCACTGCAGTATCTCCCGGTCCTAGACCTGCACTTGGCACACAGTAAGCTCATCTGTTGAATGGATGAATGAATGATGCGAGGGGGGCAGGGTGATGTCGGTAGATGAAGCATAGAGGAGGGAGCATGGACACTGCTGGCTGGCTGAGTGGCTGTGGGCAGTTCACAGCACCTCTCAAGGCCTCTCTTTGCTCATCTGTAGAATGGGCTCAGGTCCCTTGGAAAACAATTGGGCTGAGTATGCCAGAGGCTACATGGCTCACTGACCCAGTAATTCCATTCCAGCCAAGGAGCTATCTCTAAATATGGAAAAAGGAAAGCTTCCTGTACAAAGATATCAAGATATATTATTTATAACTTCGAAAAACTGGAAATAACGGAGATGTCCAACAATAAGGGAATGGCTAAATAAACTATGGAACTTCCACTTGACACAATATTGGGCAGCCAATAAAAATGAGGTTCAGAGAAGAGGAAAAAGAAACGAGGTTACAGAGAGTGAAATAACCAGAAAAGTGCCCGTGATATAATGGCAGTCAAAGGCAGGATACCACCGTTCTGTTTTTTTTCTTTTAATATACAGTATGATCTCAGCCATGTTTTTAAAAAAGTCCTCACACAAAAAACTATGGAAGGAAATACATCAAACCTTAACAATGATTGTCTCTGGGTGGCGGGGCTGTGGGTGGTGATTTTTCTTCCTTATTTTGACTTTTCTGCATTTTTCCAACTTTCGTTAGTGAATATGTATTGTTGCTATAGTAAAGACGTTAAAAATGAAGAAAACATTCAGAATTTGGGGGTGGGGGTCAGTGCTAAGATCTACCCAGGTGCACGAGTCTCTGGGAGGGAATTGGTGTCAGGGAAGGTTCTGGGCATAGAGGTGGTAGCCAAGTGTCAGAACCAGAGCTGCCTGTAGTCCTGGGATCATCTCCTTTTGAGCCTCAGTGGTATTTCCTGTCAAATGGGGCCTGGTCACCTGCTTGATAGGAGTGTAGCAAGAGCAGGATGGCTTAAAATGGTAGCATTATTATCTGTTCCTGGGAAGGCCAGTTCTGCTTTCAGACACCCCGGAAAGATGTCAGCATTCTCGTCACGGACTCCCTGGGTGTATTTTTGGCCCCCAGAGGTACAGATGTTCCTGACTCATTTTGAAAAGTAGTACTGGGGTGATTTCCAGAAAAGCATCACCAAGCAGGGGAAGAGCATGGCCAGGGAGTCAGAGTCCTGGGTTCTGGGACCGGCTCTTCCCCCATTGCTGTGTGACCCTGGGCGAGTAACCCAGCCTTCCTGGGCCTCAGCTTCCCTTGTGCAATGGGCTCTGAACACAGAGATCATTAACATTCCTAAACCCTCTGTTTAAACAAGGCCATCTCCCCCTACCCTTAGGGGCAGGGACCCAGGAGTCTAAGAGGCAGCCCCTTACTGGCTATGGTTTCCAGAATCTTCCGTGTCTGGCCTATGACCTCATTTCCAGCCATCATTCACTGGGGAGTGTGTATGTGTGTGGGAGGTGGGTATTTCCCAGGGGGTCTCTGGAAGCTCAGTACACCATGATGGAATTACCCCAGTTTCCCTCAGTCCCCTTGGCCGCATTCCACCCCTGGGCACCTCATGGCAGGCAGTGTGTACGTGAGAAAGAGCACCTGTGAATGGATAGCCTGCATGTCCCTGTGGCGTGCATACGCGTTCCCAGCCTGGGCAAGCAGGGAGCTGCGACAGGGTCTGGGGTCTCCAGCCGCCCCTGTCCTTGGTGCCAGGAGGAACCTCAGAACCTCAGTCCCAGGCACTCCCAGCCTCCCGCTCTGACATAGGTGGTAGATGTGTGCACAAATGTGTGTCCCTGTAGATGCAGATCAAGGACCTCAGACCTATTTAAGGTTCATGTGTGTACACACAGCTGTCTCCATGACTCTTCAGATAGTTCTGTGACACAGGCACTGGTGCTCTTCAGCATTTGCAGTGGGGGAAATGGAGGCTCAGAAAGGTTAAGAAACTTTCCCAAGGTCACACAGCTAGTGAGGGGTAGGGCCAGGATTTGGTCCCAGGCCATCTGATTCAAGTTCACACTTGTGACTTGTGCTTTGAGAACACTTAGACTCTTCCACCTGCTGCTTTGGCAAAAGAGAAGCTCAGTATAGATCCATGGCTTCCCAAGGTTAGTGCAGCAGATTAGTGCAGAGGCTGCACCTGCTCCAGACCCCTGGACTTGGGGAATGGGCTCTTTGCACATGAACATGAATGGGTCCATCTGTCAGAGTCATCCCTGGCTTTTGTGCCCAGCACAGGGCCCAGCATACATGCCTGTGGATAATGGGCCGATTGGGCCTGAATAACTTCCCTGTTCATTCCTTCATCCATCCCACCCATCTCTTAAGAGCCTCCTTGATGCCAAACCCTGTGCCAGGCCCTGGGGTATACAGAAGAGCTCATAACTCAGGGATTCCAGGAGCTGGTGGCAGCTGAGATTTGGTCAGATGGAGGCGGGTGGAAAGGCATTCCAGGCCTAGATGTCTGATGCATTTGGGGAACCCCATGGTTTCTGGGAAGGTTGAGGAAAGGAAAGGAGAGGAGGTTTCAAAGGTCTGACGCTGCTAGGGCCCAGTGGGTGGGTCAGGGGTGAGGGTCAGCTGCCGGGTCCATGGCCACCTGTGGCAGTCTGAGGCCTGCCCTCTGGGGAGGGAGTTGAGGCAGGGGAGATGCACTCTAGGAAAGAATGTGGTTCCTGCCTTCCCCGGGCACAACTGGATGGGGAAGTGGGTGCTGGGGAGGGTGGGGCTGGGTGGGGCTGAGGTCACAAGGTCGGGGGGAGGTGGCAGAGCTAGTGCCTCAGAGGTGCGGAGAGGGAGAGGGCAGTGGACCCAGCACCGCACCCGCTTTCTCTGGCTGCATCTCCTGCCGCTCGCCTCTGTACTGGTCTTGGGGCTGTTTCTCTGATGTAGCGAACCCATTCCCACCACAGGGCCTTTGCACCCACCGTTCCTCCTGCCTGAGACGGCTCTCTTCTTTTAATCATTCACCTCCTTAAACGCCACCTTGTCAGAGAAGTCTCCCGACCTCTCTAAACTGCTCTGCCCCTCTGCGTCCATCAGTCTCTCGCCCCAGCACTGTTTTGTCGTTCCCACCACTGTCCTCCTTGCTGTTTGCCAGGCTATCGCCTATCTGCTCACTCATTCATAAGCATCACGAGGACAGGGCTCGGTCTGTCTTGTTCACTGTTGGCTCCTCAGCTGCAAGCACAGAGATCGGCACATGGTGGGCTCTCAACACCACAGCCCTGAGCACTCCCTGTGTACTGGCACTGTCCTGTGGGCAGTATTCATTTAATTCTCAAAATGACCTGTGGGCAGGGGATTTAGGGCCTGACACTTAATCAGTCTTGGGATCTTCTTAAAGGAAAACATCCATGGGTCGGCCTGTGGCTCACTTGGGAGAGTGTGGTGCTAATAACACCAAGGCCACGGGTTCGGATCCCTATATAGGGATGGCCGGTTAGCTCACTCGGGAGAGCGCAGTGCTGACAACACCAAGGCAAGGGTTAAGATTCCCTTATCGGTCATCTTTAAAAAAAAAAAAAAAGGAATACATCCATGAGTAGGAATGTGAGACAGGCAGGTGCCTTGGAAAGGACCACGCAGGTGAGGGGTCCTTCAGCTCTCAAGGTATATCTACCTCTGCCTCTGGGTTGAGGGATTATCCCATGTTAGACATAAAGAAACTGAGGCACAGACAGTTTAAGTAACTTGCCACTTGGGCTTGGATTCGAACCCAGGAGGCCTGGGTTCAAAGATGCCAGAAGGTTTGGATGTTATAAAGCTTTCACTCAATCAATATTAGCGGAATATGAGAATGACCAGTTAACCTTTGACAAATGATTTACCTCAATTTCCTCATTTGTACCTTGAGCAGGCAGGAGAGCAACTGTTTCTGAGAGGCTCAGGGCCCCTTCTCTTACCCTCTCACCCATCAGGGTTTCATTTGGGTGGGAAGATTCTGGAGTCATTCGTTCATTCATTCATTTATTCATTCAACAGACACTTGAAGCTCTACCATGTGCCAGGCCCTGCTCTAGGCACTGAGGATAAAGCAGTAAAAACAGACTCCCTGTTGGCAAGGAGCTCATATAATAATGACAGACAAAAAACACTGAGATTTACCATCATTAGGAGGTGGGACATCAAACAGAGAAAGATAAAGCAGAGGGGGAATGTGGAGAACTGGTGGAGGGGCAGGGCTCACTGAGTAGGGGACATTTGAGCTGAGAGGCGAAGGGGTGGGGGAGCGAGCAGGAAGACGCCTGGGGGGGAAGAAAGCCCAGGTACAGGAACAGCATGGGAGATGGCTCTGAGGAAGGGATGTGTGTGGTGAGTTTGGGGAAACAGCCGGGAGCTCGAAGGAGCTGGGCAGAGCAAGAGAGGGGAGAGTGGGGGGAGCTGGGGTCAGAGAGGTCATGGGGGCAGATCGTGGAGGGTCTGTGGGTTGCTGTCAGGGCTTGAGTGGCATGGAAGCCACTGGTAGGCTTTGAGCAGAGCAGTCTCTGCCCTGCAGGCCTACTCTGGCTGCCATGCGGAGTACAGACCATGGGGTCAAGGGCAGAAGTAGGGAGGCAGTCAGGCTACTGCAGCTGTCCAGGCAGGAGATGAGGGTGGCCTGGACTCAGGTGGTGGGTGGAAATGTGAGAAGAGGTTGGTTTCTGGAGTATTTTGAACATCGGTCCAACAGGAATTGCAATGGGTCATGATCCAATTAGCTAGTGCGGCATAACAAACCAACCCCAAATTTAGTAGGTTAAAACAACAAGAATTATTTTATCACTTCTCCTAGTTTCTGTGTCAGGAATTTGGGAAGGGCTGAACTGGCTGGTCTGGCTTGGCATCTTACCTACAGTTGGAGTTGTAGTCGGTGGCTGAAGCTGGAACTGCAGGGCGGGAGCAGTGAGCCCTGGCAGGCATCTCTCCTCTTGCACGTGAAGGGCTCCTCCCCTTGGCCTCTCTATGTGGGCTGGTTGAGCTTCCTCATAGCATGGCAGCTCAGGACTCCAGAGGTAGGTGTCCCAAGAGAACCAGGCAGAACCTATATTGCTTCTTATGACCCAGCTCCAGAAGCCACAGAGCACTGCTCCCGAAAACTCAAGTGTACCCAGATTCAAGGAGTGGGAACACAGAGCCCACCTCTCCATGGGACAAACGTCAACATTGCACTGCAAGAAGAGCATGTGGGATGCAAGATATTGCTGTGGTTACCTCTGGAAAATGTAACCTGCCACCGACTGGCAAAGCTGAATTTGAGCCCTGTCACTGTGGGTCCATGAGCAAGTTTCTCAGCTTCCTTACGCCTGTCTCCTCACTGGTAAAAGGCAGCAGATGCCAGCTTCACCCTCAAGGTGGTCTTCCATTGGAGCCATGCCGACAGGGACGGGCTCGGTAAGTTTGAGCTTCCCCTCCCCACTTCTGGCCTGCCATGTTCGTTGCACTCTGTGCAGTCTGGAGAAGGTTCATGGAAACGTGCGGAGTGGCTGTTAGCTCTGCGCTGCCCGCCTGGGCCTGGGCTGCCCTTCTCGGTGTGCACTTGCGTGTGCCTGTGCATGTGTGGGTGCGTGTGTGTGTACTTGTGTGCACACTCGTGTACTCACGTGCCTGTGAGGGCATCCTCTCCCACTCTAACCAGGAACTTCTCCTGAGCCTTTGCTCTGTTAGGGACTTCTCGGGCTCTGGACAGCTGCCCCAGCGGGAAGCCCTGCCTTGTCCCCACAGCTGGAACCTCCCCTGGTCCTGAGGATCCCTCTCAGATCCAGCCCTGCTTCACCCTTCCAGAGCCAGGCCCACCCCCGGCCACCCCTCACCTCATCCTGCCCGGCCCCTCTCTCCTTCTCTGCTGCTCCTCTCTCAGGCGTGAGTACATCACTCTCCTGCTGGCGTGGAATTCTAGAAAAGGCAAAACTATAGTACTGGAAGGCAGGTCAGTGGTTGCCAAGCGCAAGGGGGAAGGGAGAGGGATTGACTAGAAAGGGCATGAAGGAACTTTTTGGGGTGATGAAAATGTTCTACACTCATTGATTCAGGTGGGGGCTACATGACTGTCTTATCTGAGCTCAGCTGGTGAGTTTTATTGTGTGGAAATTCCACCTCAGTAAAGCTGATGACAACAACAAAACCTTTCCGGGTTCCTCTTTCATTCAAATGCTTATTGAGCATTCACTGTGTGCCTGGCCCACAGCAGCAGAGGAACAGACAGAACCTGGTCCTCAGGGGTCAGGGGAGATGGCCAAGAAACATTCCAGGTCCAGATGCTAAGGGTCCTGAGGAACGGAAGCAGCCTGGGAGACAGGGAAGACCAAACCCATTTTGAGGCTTTTGATGACCCGTCTGTCCCCTCTCCACTGACTGCTCCCAGAAGTCTTCCTTTGAGGCTGGGTCCCCCCATGGCCTGGAGTGGGCCAGGCTCTGGCAGAGGGGGGCTCTGGTGACCTGTGCTTCTCGTCCCAGCAGGCAACACACAGACACTTCCATGCTCCTGCTTCCATGGCAGGGGTGAGTGGACAAGCTGTTTTAGGACCCGTGCGCACCCCCTGGGCACGCACACAAAGTCAGGGACATTCACATACCCCTGGTCTGGACACACACATCCTCACTTGGACACTGGTGTGTACACACACACACACACCCCTGGACTCTGGCCCAGGTGCAAATCCACACCCCAGATGTGGTGCCCATTGTCTTTCACGCTTGTCATTGGCTTCCACACTACCCGGGCACACAGCTTCTGGTGCACACGCATGCACGCACACGCTGGCAGGCATGGTCGGAGCTTATGCTTACTGAGCACTTACTCTTTACCTATTTTATCTCAATCTTTCCAACAGCTCTATGAGGCAAGTACTATCATTAGCCCATTTTACAGATGAGAAAACAGAGGCGCCACAGGGATAGTTACCTTGCCCAAAGCCTGAGTGGCAGAGCTGGGATGAGAAGCCAGGCTGCCTGGCTCTGGCGTCTGGTGTTTGTGGCACTCCACAGAGACTGCCAGGTGTTGGGGACTCCCATTTCCAGCGTCTCCTGCCCATCTGGAAGCCCTGTGCCCCACATGTGCATGGCACCTCTCACCTCTCATGGCACAACTATTCCTCCCTGTGATGAGAGTAGGGTGAGTTAATTATCCTGTTGTACAGAAGAGGAAATCAAGGAATAGTGGACAGTTATGGGTCTTGCTCAAGGTCACGCAGGGGCTGATGACAGAACTAGGATGAAACCCCATTCCCTGACTCCTGGTCCTCAGCTCTTGCCCTGCGCTTGGGGAATGTGGCCTCAGGTGGACCATCCTCCTGCTGCACAGACTTGAGAATTTTCCAGAGGGCCATGCGTGGGCAATAGTGCACCGTGGGTGCTGGATGGGGGGGTGGAGGGAGGCTTCCCGAGGAGGCAGAATGTCCAGCCTGGTCTTGGAAGGGCTGTGAGAGACACAGGGGAGTACAAGTAGCCCCTGTGAGGGGCTGGATGTCCTGGGTCCCTCTGGGGGCCTGAGCACAGCAGGTGTGTCTCATCTATGCCTGTCTGATGGGGGTGGCCTATCCCAGCCAGGGGACAGGAGAGAAGGGCTGTAGCCAGGGATGGGACGAGGGGAACCTGAGCAGGCTCCGTGCGCCTGTCGGAGGGAGGGTACGGTCCCCTCAGCACCTGTCTGGGGGCGTGGAATGCTGGCGCAGGAAATGAGGCCCGCCCTCTCGTCCACGCTCCCACTGTGCTCTGCAGAGAGGCTGTGCCCGGCCAGGCATTGTTCGAAGGTTTAAAAATAAAGGCTTCTTGGCCTGGGCCCTGCTGGCAGAGGGGAGGGGGTGGCTCCCGCCCAGGCCTGAAGGGCATCTGGCTGGAAGCAGAGGCCTGACCCAGCATGGCTGGGAGTGTGTGGGGTCCCCAGGGAATCGCCAGCACCCCAGCTTCTCCTGCTGAGAGGGTGTCTGGGAGCTGGTGCCCTCTCACTTCAGCCGCTCGGGGCTGCTCCTCACCCCCACCAGAGGCTTCTAACAACCTCAGGCCGATGGCGGCTGCGGGGAGGGGACCCTCTTTCACCCACCAGCTGGTAACCTAACAATAATAGCTATGTCGCTACAGGGGTAGCCACTGTAATTATTACTTTTAGACAAATGAGGAAACCAAGGTTAAGAGCGATTTAGTTACTTGCCCAAGGCCACACAGCTGACCAATAGTGTAGCCAGGACTCATGACTCCTGAGTTGGGACCCTAACCATGTACCTCTCCCCGCCTCGCCGCCCCAATGCTCCACCTCCCCTGGGCTCCCGTTCTGGGCCCTCCCTCTGGCCAGCAGAAGAGAGAAGCTTCCCACCTCCCCTAAGTGGCCAGGGGTTGGGGACACCAAGTAGGGTGGTGGGGGAGGGAGGGAGGAACAAAGAGATAAGGAGCACTGGTGTGCCAGGGCCCGGCCTGGGGGTTGCAGGTGTGACCTTATTACATCCTCACACCGAGCCCTTGCAGCAGGGGGATTGTCTCCGTTTTGCAGGTGAGGAAACTGAGGCTCAGAGAGGCAGTTACTGTCCAAATGGGATTTGAACCCAGATCAGCCTCGGATGAAAGACTTTTCCTCACACAGTGTCTAAAGGGTTAACAGGAATCCCAGACACAGAGCACTACTTCCCGCCTCCCCCAACAGGGTTCAAGTGTAAGAGGCACAGTGGGTGGATGGGGGGCACTGTTGCTAGGGTGGCAGCTTCCCCACTCCTGGAAGGATGGTAAGCAGAGAGAGTAGGCCAGTGGTTCAGGAGTAGGGGGCAGCTCCAATATTGGGATGTCCCCAACCCAAGACTCGGCAGGCAGGGCCCTGCCTTCCCCCGGTGGCACATGGCTGCCAGCCTGCCCATCCCAGACGAGATCCGGTGATCCCCTGTCCGCCCCCAAGGCCTCTGCTGAGGCTGGCTTGCTGGTGCTGGCACCAGAAAGCGACATTCCAGAGCCCCCTTCCAACTCCCTGCCAACCCAGGATTCTTGGCAGAGAAGGAGAGCAGGGGCTCCCGGGAGATGCTCAGGGCAGGAGCGTGGGGAGAGGGGGAGGCTGGGGAGGATCGTGGGAGGGACCAGGCAGGAGACAGGGCAGACCCCTCCCCGCCAGGAGCCCGGATAGGGCTACAGCACACAGGGCCGCAGACATGGTGTTCGTAAAAAGATGCATCTGTTGCTGGTGGCAAAGTACCTCTTCCTACCTGCTATCAAAGGTTTTACAGGGAGAGCTCTGACGTGCTGTGTGACCTTGGGCAAGACGCATGCCCTCTCTGGGCCTCGGAGACTCATGGGAGGACTGAAATAGGTAAATCTTGAAGGTGACTTGCTGCAGACAGTTCAGGACGCTCAGTTTTTATTATTCTAAGATAATAAATGACTTTGGCCTTCTCCCTGCTCTTCCCCATCCCATCTCTACACAGCAGCCAGCAGATCCTTTTAAAACTGAGTCAGGCACGTAGCCTCCTGCTCCTGCCCCTTCCGCCCTGGCACCTGCCCCCGGCCCGCTCCCTCCAGCCTCACTGGCCTCCTGGCTGTGCCTGGAGCCAGACAAGTTTCTTCTGCCCTGTGGCGGCTGCACTTGTCCCTCCTCTGGCCTGGAGGGCTCGGCCCCACCCAGATCTTGAATAGTTCTTTCTGGTCATCCAAGACTCAGCTCAAATGTCACCCCCCGCCCCCCCAGAGGCCTTCTCTGACCCTTTCGTAAACCAGTGCCCTCCACCCACCCAGGTTTTGCGATCACATTCTCTGATTTGTTTCCTTTATAACATTTTCTCATGACCGAAATGGTCTCATTCATTTATTGTTCACTTGCTGATTGTCCCTCTTCCCTCCAGACTGTCAACAACAGGCAGGCAGGGACGTGTCTCCAGGTCATCGTTCTCGACTCAGCGCCGGGCCCAGCAAGTCTTTCAGCAAGTCTTCTTATTTTAATTAATTAATTTATTCATTCATTTAAAAGAAGTTATTTTACTTCTCAATATACATTGTAGTTGATTTTCATGCCCCTTTACCTGTTCCCCTCCCTCCTCCCCCATCATATCTGTTCACTTGATTTTAAAAGGAATTTTTGTGATTCTTGTGTCTTCTCCACCCCCTTTATTTGTGTATTTATTTATTAATTTTTAGCTCTCACCAATATGTGAGAACATGCGGTATTTCTCTGTCTGTGCCTGACTTGTCTCACTTAATATAATTTTCTCGAAGTCCATCCGTACTGTTGCGATGGTAGGATTTCGTTCTTTTTTACAGCAGAGTAGTATTCCCTTTATGGAAAATGGTACGGAGGTTCCTCAAACAATCACATATAGCTCTACCGTATGACCCAGCGACTCCACCGTCAGCAAGTCTTTTTGGATGTGTGACCGAGACCTGGTGTTCCTGGTTCTTCAGCTTGCACTTCTTCCCTGGGAGCTCGCTGCTCCTCCTGCCTTGCCGCTCCCACCCCAGACTCGTGGTAAAGTCCCTGGGGACTCAGCTCTGGGCCAGGGTGGCTCAGCAGCAGGAGGGACTGGGCAGGGCCAGGAGGGTGGGAGGGAGGAAAGAAGGGAAGCCCCACGCCCCCTGATCCCCATGAAGCCCCATTCCCCAAGAGCAGGAGAGCAGCCCTGGACCTGGAAACCCCCTGGGTCTGGCTGCTGGGGCAGGCGGTTCCGGGGTGACCTCATCGCCTTGAAAAGAGGGCAACTGGGGCAGGAAGCGGAGGACGCATCAGATGGGCTAAATTTAGAGTGTTTGATTCAGCCCAGGCAGGACAATATTCCTGGAGTCCCCATTGTTTGTGAGGGGCCAGAGGGCAAGCTGCCCATTGAATGGCTGGGTCTGAGCCATGCCAGGCTGTCTGGGCATGCAGGGGTGGGCGGCCCCCTCCCCACTGGAGAAAAAGCTAGGCCAAGGGTCAGGCAGAAGGGGGAAGGAGGATGCCTCACAGACAAGAAGAGGGGCTCTGGGGTCCCGCGATAGCCCCTCGGCTGTGTGACCCTCACAACAGCTGAACAGCCATTATTTCTCCACCGACTCTGCTGTTCTGCAGGCGGAGGCTCGAGGCTGGGACTCAGGGACCAAGTTGCTGAAGGCCACACGGACACCCTAGTGCTCTGACTCCCAGCCTGGTCAGCACCCCTACCTCAATGCCCCCCAGCCAGGACAGGTGCTGTGGGCCCTTCCCCCAGACATAGTTCTGCAGCCCTCCGCTGGGCCCGGTGGCTCAGGGCCTGCGTAGGCTCCAGAACCCATTGCCATGGCAACCTGGGGTCCAAGCCTGCCATGCTCCAGAGATGAGCCCAAGCTGAGGACTTGGGTGAGGAGGCAGGGGCTGGGGCTGGCTTCTGACCCCAGCCTGCCAGGGCCAGGGACTGGGCCAGCAGCCCAGCCTAGCTGCCTGGGCTGATCACACTGGCTCGGCCAGAGGTCCTGGAGGGTGTCCTGTTTCTGTGCCCACGCCTCATGCCCACACTGCAGCCAGGCAGCCAAAGGAGGGCAGGGATTTTCCTCGATTCAGGGCCAACCTGGAGGGTGAAGGCTCAGCAGGCCAAGTTTCTAGGACCCTCCTGCTCCTGTCAAGGGCCCCTCCTCCAATCCTGCAAGTCCCATTGAGTCCCAGCAAACCCCTTAGGCCACCTGCCCTGGAAATGGGGGGAGGAGACCAGAAGTTCCAATGGACTCGCTCTGTCCACCAATGTATGACAGTCACAGGAGAGGACCTTATGATGCTTAGAGCTGGGCGCCCGCCCTCCGTACCTCTTCCCACCTCAGGGAGGGCTTGCAAATGAAGCCAGCGTGCCTCATTTTCCAGATGAGTAAACTGACGATCTGAGCTAGGAAGAGGCTTGTCTGAGATCACCCAGGGGAGCACTGTGGGCCCCCGGGTACCACATCTCCCCTTGCAGCAGACCCGCTGCCCTGCCCGGGGCGGCGGCCCAAGGCTGCTCACTGCTCCTCTTGATTTCACATCATGACTCATGTTATCATGTTCTCAGGAGCTGAGTAACCACCTGAGTTATTTATACCCTGGCTTAGCAGGCTTCCTTCCCTCCTCCCAGAACTCGGGCAGGGAGGATGGGGTGGGGGTGGGGAGGAACCTGGGAGGGGGGATGTGGACTACAAGAAGGCAGCTGAGCACCCCCACATCCCCTCCCTGGGGCACCACCCCCGTACAGCACCCAAAAATAACTGTGACTATCCCAGCACAACAGGATGGGCCTGGATCTATGGCACCGATATATAGGTATTATGATGGTTTGGGGAGGGGGGAATTCCTTTCCCGAGCGAGTCACCCGTCTGGAAAAATAAAGAAGGAAAAAGCTGAAAAATTTTCCTTCCATCAAAACAGGAAGGAGCTGGGGGAGGTGGGGGATGGGCAGGGAGGTGAGGGGGGGGAGCTGAGACGCAGCCTCTACCCCATGGCGGTCTTCGGGGAGGGGAAGGCCCCGGTGCCTGCACACAAGGGGCCCAGGGCCTGCTTGGCTTGAAGCTGGTGCTCTGGGTGTCTCTTGCGTGGGCCACCCTGGCTGCCCCGGGGCACTGTCATCCTCCCTCCCCACCAGGCCTGTGTACACTTGTGCGCACACAGAGCACACGGGCGCGCTCACCCCCACCAGATCCCACGTGGGAATCTCTCACCCACACCGGGTGGGTAGGATGGGCGGGATCTGCTTTGCAGCCTTGTTCATTCTCCCCTCCCCTTGACCACTGTCCTGGGAGTCCTGTGACTTAAGTTCAAATTTGGCTCCATCTCTAACCAGCAGGGTGATCTTAGTGAGGGTGATCTGCCGAGCCTCGGTCTTCTCATCTGTCACAGGGGTACGGTCATTCCCATGCTGCTCCCTCTGAGGCGAATCATGGGGACTGTGATTTGTAACCCGTGGGCTTCGTCCAAGTGAGAGGAACTGTAACCACAGCTCCCATTTACTGAGCGCTCTCTATGCACTAAGCACCTACATTCATCTGCTAGATTAATCCCATCCCAAGTGCGGTAGCTTCCAGGATTGGACTCACCCAGGGTCACACAGCTTGGAAGAATGAAGGACACCCCAGCAGAACCCCAAGGAGGGAGGTGGGGAAGAGGAGGAGGGGGCCCATCTTCCCTGGGACCATCGATGACAACTCCACAGCTTTAGCAGGGATGTGCCCGGTGGCTGGGGGTGCATCTGCGCCAAGGAGCATTACGCCCAAGACCGTGGTGGTTACTATTAAGACGATTAGTCACTCCCGCCGGGCCCCCCGCTGTTTGCTTATTGACTTACATAACTGCGCCCGTGTTTGTACAGTTGTCTCTGTCTTTCTGTCTGTCTTCTCGCCTCCCTGCCTGCCTTGGCCTGTAAGCCACCGAGGACAGGGGGCTCCAGAGAGGTGGGCCAGCCATGTAATGCCCAGTTCTCTGTGAGGACATCCCCCTAGGGTACTGTGCGTGTCTGCACATGCTCCCTAAAGTCAGATAGTGTGTGGACCCCTGTTCTACAGATGAGGACACTGAGGCCTCGGACTTTGCTCCTCCAAGGACAGCACTTAGTTTTCTTGTCTGTACAATGGGGATAATACACTTTTCTCTCCCTGGACTGTTGGGTGGTTCGGGGATTGATGTATTAGTTCAAATCATATAAAATCACAATATATGACCTTTTTGTTTTTATTTTTTTTAGAGCAGTTTTAGGTTCACAGCAAAAGTGAGAGGAAGGTACAGAGATATCCCATAAAAATCTATGGGGGAGCGAGGACAGGGCCCAGGTGAACCAGGCAGCTGTGTGTTTTCACGTTTGCTCAGCTGGCAGATGTATGTAGAGGTCCAGGGTAGTGATGCTAGCACCAAGCTGCCTGGGTTCAAATCCTGGCTCTGCCCTCACTCATCCCTGCCCCAACGAAGCTGCTCCAGACCTTGGTTTCCCCACCTGTAAAACGGGTGATGACAGCTCCTCTCTTGCAGGCATGTTGTACAGCTTGAATGAGTTATCACACGTAGAGGACTTGGAGCAAGCTGCCTGACGCTCAGTGAGTGCCACTCAGCATTTGCTCTTAGGAATATTGACGAAAAATTTGTGACTTTTATACTGTGGCTGGCTTCCTGTTCTTTTCACAGGCCTGCTCTGCTCCCCGCAGTTACAGTTTCTTCTGGCAAGCTGGTATCCCCACCAAGAGGGGCTGTCTGCTACCTACCTGTCCTCTTCCTCCTGCCCCCATCTCTTCCAGAATCCCCAGTCAAATCCTTAGAACATGGCAGACAGAAAGGACACCCTGCTTTGGAAAGGGCTGGCTAACCCATACCCAGTACACCAGGGGGCAGCACCTGGGGTACAGCAAATTGCTACCGGCCCTGGGGTGAAGGGTGGGTTCTGGGGGCCCCCCTGAATCCCTCGGGCCACTGCCTCTGGCCCCACACAGCCTCCTCCATCTAGCTCGTATAATTTTCTGTGTGCATCATGCACAACATGATAAAGGTTGGGCAGCTCTGATCCAGGCCACACAGGGAGGGATCAGGGACACAGCACGAACATGGGCTTTGGCTTCACAGCATCAGGGCACATTCTGGCACTGCCACTTCCTTGCTGGGCAATGCTGGGCAAGCTAGTATGCCTCTCTGAGTGAGCCCCAGCCTCCTCTCCTCCCAGGAGCGCGTAAGGACTCAGCTAGCTTTCCTTTCTCTGCTGGTAATAACTGTCCTGCCTCCCTCATGGGGCTGTCAGCTCAGGTAGAGCGCTGGGCCAGGCCAGATGCTCTGGAAGTGAGGTTGTCGTGATTATCAGGAGTGCAGCAAAGGGTGCAGTTAGGATGAGCCTTCTCTAGGGAGAGCCCACCTGCATGGGTTAAGGTTGGGGGGGTGCTGGGGTCACCTTTCAGCCCATCTGGCCCAGTTCCCCTCACCCCAGGAGGGCTTCGCTCCACTTCCAGCCAGCTTCCAGGGCAGGTAGGTCCAAGCTGCCCCGTCCAAACATCCTCTTCCTCGTCTGGAGCCTGGAGGAGCTAAAAATGCATCGGTTCAGCCCAGGAAAACAAACACTGCGCTTCCCTCGCCTTTGTGTACAGGACAAGACCCAAGGCTGCAGGGTGGGCTCCTCCTGACTGGCCTAGGCCTGGAGGCACTGTCTGCCTGCCTTCCTGGGGGGTCTCCTCTCCTGCCTCCCTGGTACTCACAGCCATAGTAATCAGAGCCTCACCAGGTTGGGAGGGGGTCTCCAACAGAAGTGGTGGGGGTTCTGTGAGGACAACCCTCCCTCACCCTCCCCACCCCAGGTGAAGGGCTGTGGCTCTTCCCAGTCTTAGGCCCCTCTCCTAGCCCTGGCTCTGGAGCTCAGAGGCAGGTGTGTGTATGAATGTGCATCCATTTAACCCAGTGAGGTACCCAGTACATGCCATCCCACCCTCTGGCTGGAGGGCGTCAGTCTACCCCTGGGATTGAACCCAACCTCTTCCTTGGCATTTCTTCGCCCCAGCCAGGGTCCTGGGCCCCCCCTCCCAAGAGTGTCAGATACTTTTAATGGGTGTGGGCATAGATTGATCTAAACACATAATCTAAAAAGCCCCCCCCCCCCCCCCCCCCCCCGGCCTTTGGCAGCCCCCACCCCAGCGCTTAGCTGAAGACTATGGCTGCTCATTTTCCTGATTGGCTCAGACTTGTGGGGATGGGGGTGGGGAGTTATGGGGGTGTGGTCCTGCTGGAGAACCTGATCCTCAGTTGCCCTGATGGGGAAAGTGGGCTGGAGCCTTCCAGGTCTGATACCTCAAGGTTCTTCACTGTGACTCTGAGGGGCTTTCCCGAGTTTAGGGGCTCATGCAGAACGCCTCCCCCGCCGGCCTCTCTCCACCCTTTAGAAAGGGCCTGGAATCTTTGCACCAATTGGCCAGGACTCAGAGGGAGAATGAGGCAAGATGTTTATACACAATTATTCAGTCCTTCAGCAGACACTTATTGAGCAGCTACTGTGTGCTGCGAGCTAGGATGAGGCCCTTGCCCAACCTAAACTTATTCTAGTGCTAGACTGATAAATGAGCAATTACATTACCATGAAGTACATGCTGTAAGAACCCAGATCAAGGACCAAGCCTGTGGACTTCCTGGAGGAGGGGCTGGCTAAGTTGAGCCAGGCAGAAAGACAAAGAGAAGGTGTTCTCTAGAGAACCGCTTGTCTGCAAGGAGAGGGTGCAGGAAAGGGTTTCTCTCTAGCATGGCATTCAGGCTCAGGTGCTATGCAGTCCCCTTCTGCCTCTGCTGCTCCCTGTCCTGCCACTTCTTTTTTTTTTTGGTGGCTGGCTAGCACAGGGATCTAAAACTCTTGACCTTGGTGTCATCAGCACCACACC
This sequence comes from Cynocephalus volans, assembly GCF_027409185.1. Classification (NCBI taxonomy): domain Eukaryota; kingdom Metazoa; phylum Chordata; class Mammalia; order Dermoptera; family Cynocephalidae; genus Cynocephalus; species Cynocephalus volans. The sequence goes on from NC_084471.1 coordinate 11,251,181, forward strand.
CTGACAACTGAGCTAACTGGCCAGCCCCCCTCTGGCACTTCTAACCTGTGTACAGAGATAACTGGATTGTAATGACTTGTGTCTACCTCACTCAAGAGCTGGAGGTCCCTGAGTGCCAGGACTGGTTCTCAGTATGTCACACAGGGCCTGCACATAGTAGGTGCTCAGTGATGCTGCTCCAAGTAGCCTCCCCCACACCATCCCTCAAGGCCAAGCTGTGTGCTCCCTCCTTAGTGTCCCTATCACACTTTGTCTGTAAGTCAGGCTCATACTGGAAAGGCACTTTTTAGTTGGCAAAGGACTTTCATGTATATTAATGAATTTGATGCTCACAAAAGCCCCGTGCAAAAAGTGTCATTGTTTTCATCATCATCATCACTTACCAGGAAAGAGCACAGCATGGTGGTTTAGTCATGTGGTCCCTGTAGCTGGACTGCTTGGTTTCATGTCCTGGCTCTACCACTCACTGGCTGTGTGACCTTGAGCAAGGTGCTTAGCCTTTCCGTGCTTCGATTTCCCCACTTGTAAGACAGGAGTAACATCTCACAGGAGCACTGAGAGGCCACGTGGAGAGTAAGAAGAGCACTACCCACCACACGGTCAACTCAATAATAATGGCAGCTATTATCGTTCCATTTACAGGTAAGGACACAGAAGGTCAAGGTCACCTTGCTGTCCAGTGGAACAGAGTTTTATCTCTGAGTCTCTAGACTTCAAATCCAGCGTTTTGGGATTATCTCCTTAACCACCCCTCATCTCCCTTGTCACTCTGTCTCCCCTCTGTACATCTTCTGTCCCTCTGGATGGGGGCTCCTCCAACGCAGGGCCTTTATTAGCTTTATGACTGGTTCACTCCTGTCTCTTCAGGGCCTGGAACAGTGCTTGGCCACCAGCAAACACTGGAGAGCTGTGCTAAAGAAACCACACACTTGGTCCTGCTAAGGCACCCTGCTAAATGCCTCTAGACCACTCTATGAGAAGGGCAAAAATTCTCTTATAACTGTATTAAGGTACAACAAACAGTACATATCAGTTTTGATATGTATATATACACACACACACACCTGTGAACCCATCACCACAATCAAAGATGACAAACATTTCCATTGCCCCTAAAATTTTCCCATGCCTCTCTGAAATCCCTCCCTCTCTCCAATTATAGATTTATCTCCAGTTTATAGAGGAGGAAATTGAGGTAGTGAGAGGTTAAATAACCTTCCCAGAGACATTCATCCCGCAAGTGGCCACTACAGGATTGGAACCAAGGCAACCTGCCCCCAGGCTGCCTCTGAGCCACTGTGCCATGCTGCTAGGTGGTAACTGGCTGAAGGTGGGCGCCTGAGGCTGTTTGTAAAGAGGCCTGCCTGGGATGTTCCCCTCCTCTGCTCCGCCCTTGTCTGGGTCCAAGAAGATAGTTTATGAAGAGATGGTGGGTGTGATCCAAGCAGGCTGACACCCCAAAGGGTTGTGTTTGGGTATAAAGGGCAGACAACAAAGACAGTGCAGGCAGATGAAATAAAGGTGCCCTACAGCCAGGAGACTGGGTGATGCAGAGCCTGCGGTCCTGGGGTGGGTGCTGGGCTCAGCGTGTGTGCGTGTGACTCTGTGACTGTGACAGTGTGACTGTTGAAGGCAGGGAGAGCAGCTCCCTGAGCTGGGGGTGGAAGGCGTTAACTGTGTGAATGCCGGTGTCTGTGGGTGGGCCCCTGGGCCTGGAACCCGGGGGCTGAGGGAGGTAGTAAACACCAGGGCGATGGCAGGAACATGATGGCAGCCCTGAGAGGATGCTGCAGGGTTCTGGGGGTTTGTGTGACTTTGCAGTTCAACAAATTCTAATTCAGCCAATGCTGGCAGTGCCTGTTGTGTGCCAAGCAACCAGCTAGGAGGAGGAGACACGGACCCAGCTTGCAGCTGAATGGTACTAGCTAAATGGTTTTTTGTGTTCACCTTGTGGCTGGCTCCTTGCTGTGTGCTTTTTGCCCTTTCCAGCATTTAATCCTCACAATAACTCTACCCCACTTTGAGGCTAGATGGACGAGCACAGAAGGGAAGTGACTTGTCCAAGGTGAGCCAAGCTGCTCAGTGCCAGGGCAGGATCTGAATCCAAGCTGCCAGGCTGCAGAGCCAGATTCTTTCACCACCGTGCCTGCACCAGGGTGCAAATGTCTGGTCCTGGAGGGGGACTTAGACTCCTGGCTGTGGCACTGGAGACATCCCCCCAACCACGTGGGCTCCTAACCTGTCGATGGTCACTGTGCTGAAGGCGGAGCTGTCGGTCACCCCTAGTTCTTCTTTCTCCGGGGCCAGATTCTTGGACAGAGGGGCTGCCTGGCTCTGAGAGACCACTAAGCGCCCCGCCCTCGCCCCAGCTCCTGCCCCCACCCTCCCGGAGCTGACTCCGGGCCAGAAGAGGAAAGGCTGTCTCCACCCACCTCTCGCACTCTCCCTTCTCCTTTATAAAGGCCGGAACAGCTGAAAGGGTGGCAACTTCTCCTCCTGCAGCCGGGAGCGGCCCGCCTGCCTCCCTGCGCGCCCGCAGCCTCCCCCGCTGCCTCCCTGAGGGCTCCTCTCCGGCCGCCAGCGCCCATCTTTCATTCCCGAGGTAGAGATATTTTGCGCATCACACACATACACACACGCGCAAAAAGGAAAAAAGCCCACCCTCCAGCCTCGTTGCAAAGAGAAAGCCGGAGCAGCCGCAGCTCGCAGCTCGCAGAGGACGCCCAGAGCTGCGAGCCGACGGGCAGACTGACCGACAGACTCGCGCCGCGTCCACCTGTCGGCTGGGCCCGGCCGAGCGCGCAGCGGGCACGCCGCGCGCGCGGAGCAGCCGTGCCCGCCGCCCGGGCCCCGCGCCAGGGCGCACACGCTCCTGCCCCCCCACCCGGCCCGGGCGGGAGTTTGCACCTCTCCCTGCCCGGGTGCTCGGGCCGCCGCTGCAAAGCCAACTTTGGAAAAAGTTTTTTGGGGGAGACTTGGGCTTCGAGGTGCCCGGCTCTGCGCTTTCCGATTTTGGAGGCCTTTCCAGAAAATGTTGCAAAAAAGCTAAGCCGGCGGGCAGAGGAAAACGCCTCTAGCCGGCGAGTGAAGGCAAACCATCGACTGTCGTGTTCCTCTTGGAGGTTGGAGTCCCCTGGGCGCCCCCACACGGCTAGACGACTTGGCTGGTTCGCGACGCAGCCCCCCGGCCGTGGATGCTCGCTCGGGCTCGGGATCCGCCCAGGTAGCGGCCTCGGACCCAGGTCCTGCGCCCAGGTCCTCCCCAGTCCCCCAGCGACGGAGCCGGGGCCGGGGGCGGCGGCGCCCGGGGGCCATGCGGGTGAGCCGCGGAGGCGGCTGCAGCGGCCTGAGCGCCTGATCGCCGCGGACCGGAGCCGAGCCCACACCCCTCCCCAGCCCCCCACCCTGGCCGCGGGGGCGGCGCGCTCGGTCTACGCGTCCGGGGCCCCGCAGGGCCGGGCCCGGAGTCGGCATGAATCGTTGCTGGGCGCTCTTGCTGTCTCTCTGCTGCTACCTGCGTCTGGTCAGCGCCGAGGTGAGTTGCGACGGCAGCTGGGGCTGGGTCTCTTCATTCATTACCCTCACTCCCACCTCCTGACCGCCCCCTCCTCTCCCTGCAGTGAACTTTGGACCCTTGCAGCCCGTGAGCTTGGCACCGGGCGCTCGGTGACCTGCCAAGGGCTGGGAACCGAGGTCCGGGAGGTGCTAGGCTCTAAGCAGGGTAGCGGGGCTTTCTTTCCAATGGGCTAACTAGGTCCCTGAGCTTTTCGGCGTCTGGGGAGGGTGTGTGCTGCGCTGGCCCCCACCCCTCGGGAACCTGAGAATAAGCCCCATCCCGGCCGGCTGGTGGAGAGGGGGTGGGGTGGTGCCGAGGGTGCAGAAAGCAGCGCGTCCTCCCCAGCCCACTTCGGCTCCAGCTTCGGCTTAGGTTCTGTCCAGGACCCGGCTTGCCGGGGAGGTGCGAGCTCGCGCGCCTGTGGCATGCACGCCGACCTTTGGCTAGGGTTCCGGTCCCACCCTGCCTCCCGCTCCGGGTGGAGGTGAGCGCCCTCGGGCCCGCGTAGGGCATGCCCGGTCCAGGAGCAGCTTGTGTCTTGGGCCCTGGGGGCGGGGGGAGGGGGGGTGGAGACAGACTGACAGACAGACACAGAAAGACAGAAAGAGAGAGAGAGTGAGAGAGACAGACAGACAGACAGAGACGGGTAGGTTTCGGGTACTCGGGAGCTTGGGATGGGACTGGGGGCTCTTAAGGAATCCAGCCACCGGGGCTGTGTGTGTCTGAGGCCGCGCCATACCTGCGCCCGCGCCCTGCGAGAGGAAGCACCTCTCCTCCCGCATGCAGGGTGCGGAGCGCGCCGCCTGCAAAAGCCTAGCTGCAACGCAGGTGGGGAGGAAAAACGTCTGCGGGAGCGATCAGGTCGGATCAGTCCCCCCACCCCTCCCAGCCTCACGTAGCAGTGAGTTGGCAAGTCTATCCGGAATCCAGGTGGGAAAGGGGGCGGGGCAGGGAGGCGGCGCCAGGTAGAGGGGAGGGGAGGCAGTCGGGAGCGCGGCGCGCCTGGGTCCCGTCCCGTCTCCTCTGGGCCGCGGCCCGGAGTCCGCACCTCGCCAGCTCCCCGGGAGGGCCGGCCCCTTCGGCCTCCGGCGGGGCGCAGGAAACAGGCGACGGCAGCGAAGGGGTTAAGCCAGAGGGCTCCGAGGCCGCGGCCGGGCCTTGGGCCGCCGCCAGCGCAGGTTGTTTTGACCACGGAGGAGCCGTCGCCGTCTCCTTTTGTTCTCGGGGCTCCTCGAGGGCCGCCGGCCGCCCGCCCGGGGGCCCCGCCCTTCCGCGGCCGCCCCCAGCAGTCCGCACTCGGGAGGGAGGACGCGGGGCTCGGCCTGGCCGCGTTCAGGCCTCTCCCGAGGCCCCCTCCCCGCCTCTCCCGCAGCCCCCCGGGCCGCAGCCAGCTGTTGGGAAGGGGGGCGCCGGCCGGCTCCAGCTGCCGCCTCGCCGCGCCGCGGGACCTGGGGGCTGGGCCCGGTGCCAGGGCGTCCTGGGAACGGCGGCGCCCCGCGGCTGCTCTCCGCAGCCCACCCCGCCCGGCCCCCCGATTCGCTCACTCACCCCACGCATGCACACTCCTGGCCGGAGGCGATGCTGCGCTCCGGCGGGCGGGCCCGCAGAGCGACGGGCACGCACTACCGCGGCCGGGTCGCGCGCCCGTCGCCGCCACGCCCGTGCACACGCGGGACACACGCGCGCGCACCGCACACAAACGCACGCACGGTCCCTGCACACGCGGCCGGAGCACACGTGCGCGCACACCCACGCACGTACACCGGGACGCACGGCCCGCCCGCTCGGTGCCAAGTGCCCGCCCCCGCGCAACAGGTGGGCCCACCCTGGGCGCTGGCTCCTCACCACCTCTGCTGCACCCCATTTCCTTCCTGGGGTCCTGTCGGGGAGCGGAAACCTCCCATTAGGTCCTGGCTCCACAGCACGCATCTTTTTTGCGTGTTCAGATCGGCTCGACTCCCCTCAAATCTTACCCCTCCGTGAGTGCTTTATTTCAACCACCCCCACGTGGCCAAAAATGGTGTTGATGTGACTCTGAGGGGCGCCTCGATGTCCAGAGCGTTTCTCCCTCCCAGTGAGCCCTTACTTGAATTTCCAAGACTGGAGGGACATGGCAGGGACATTGCGGCCGAGGCTGAGGGGCTCCCACCCCACCCCCCCGCTATTTATTCTCTTTGCTGATCCCCGCGTGCTGTGGAGACAACCCATGACAGCCGCACGAGGTTTTCTCAGGCCTCCTCTTAACATTTCAGCGTCACCCAGCACCTCCTCCTTTCCCACAACTCCATGTGTGTTGGGGCGGAGGCTGGGTCGTAGAAACTGCCATTTTCCTCACTTCAGTCACAGCATCCTTGACACGCATAGGGTGCTTTCTGTTTATGAAACACTTTCCCGCTAAGCCTAAGCCTCAGGCCAGTCGTGGGGGCGACCTAAGTGGAATGGACCTATCCACATGGGGGCCTGTCCACAAAAGAGCTCCTAATTGCCAGTGCAGGGAGACTAAGGAACGGCTTGCTGGTGGAGGTGGCCTTGGAGCTGGCCATGTCCCAGGGCATCCTTGGACTGAGCCTTAGGTGAAGGCCTCAGCAACTGGGAAGGAAGATCCGGGAGCTCCAAGGCAGCGCTGGGCTGAGGGTCTGCAGGGCTGAGGGTCTGCAGAGCTGGGACCCTGATGTCCCATCTCCATCGGCTGAGCTGGCTTCTGGGAGGGCGACTCCCCCTGTCATGTGATGCCTCCAGCCTCAGCACCCTTCCGTGAATGGCCCCACAGGCCTTCGCAACCCAGCTTCCTCCTGGTTTGCCAATGGCATTAAGGGGTGGGCGCGTGGCTGGAATCCCCTAGTCTTGGAGGAGTGCAAGGTTAGGGTCAAACAGAATTTGGAGGCTGTGGTGCAAGAGCCAGGAAGTGTGTGTGTGCAAGAGAGAGAGACTGATTTACCATGGGCCTTGGAAGTTCCTCTCAGACTTCTCTTCCCCCCACTGAGATGCTCCTTCTATGACAACTATTTTCATTTTCTGACTTATTTAGTTGTTTATTACCTGCTTTTCCCACTGGAGTGTAAACTCCACGAGAGAGCTTTCGTCTTGGTCATCACTGTCAGAAGGGTGTCTGGGGCATGGTGGGCAATTAGGAAATGTTTGTGGGAAGGGCAGTGAATGGGGTGGGGGAGGGAGGGACCAGTGCTGGCTCTTGCTTTATAAACATGAATCCTCGTCCCCAGGGCAGCCCCTTGTGGCTGTACCACCCCCTGGCAGGCATCACTCTTTCAAGGCCACCCATCTTCAAAGCCAAGCACATCTTTGTCTTCCCTGTCTTCAGATTGGGACTGCCAGGACTGGATAGGACAGAGGGGAAGAACCAGAAGGCAAATCAGACTGCAAAGTTTCTGTGTATCTTTAGCAGGACCTCAGTTTCCACCATCTTTAAAAAAAAAAAAGAGAGAAGATTGGATTAGCTCAGAGTTCCCAAAGAGTAGCAGAATTACCTGGCCTCTTGAGCGGGGTAGGGGGCGGTGATTGCAGTGGGCTGCCATGCTTGTAAATTGCTGGACTGGTCTCTAACTGCTTTAACATCTTCTCTGCTCCAGTGAGAGATGGGGAGGCCAGTGGGCCGGGCTGACACGAAGGAGGGGGAGGCTGAGCATCAGGGTCCCAAGAGCAATAAGGAAGGGAAATGTGAGTGGGAAAAGCGGTTGGAAATGGCTTCTGTGGTCTGCCCAGAGAGAGCTTCTTCAAAGGGATCAGCTTTGGCATGTGATCTAAATAAGGCCTGAGACTCTCAGGCAGGGGGTGCGCTAGGAGGCCTCATCAGCTTCTCCTGCCAGCCACTGACAACGCCCCTGGTTGTTTGGGCCCAGAGCCTGTGTCTCCCTCTGCAGGAATGGCAGGGTGGGGAGTGTGTATCTATCTGTGTGTGTGTATGTGTGTGTGTGTGTGTGTGTGTGTGTGTGTGTGTGTGTGTGTGCTGGGGCCCAGAAGGAGGGTGGGGTTCAAACCCCTTTGATCTGCCAGCCTAGTTGGGAGCAGATCATTCACCTGGCCTCACGTTCGCTCGTGCCTTTCCTACCTCCTGCAGCTGGCGTGGGGGGTGGGGTGGGGAGGAGGCTGTTTGCCTTGGCTCCCGTGGCTGGCTTTGCCCCAGCTGCCTCCTCGCCACGCCCTCACCCTGCCAGAAACCCCAGGCCTGAGATCTGGGGTAGCTTCATCAGGGTGCCAGGCCTCCTTTCCCTCCTCCCTAGGAGCTGCCCACCTAGAGGCCTCCAGAACCTGTGCCCCGGAAAACTAGGCTCCGGGTGCCCACCCACCCACACTGAGAGGAGCCTGTGACTCCAAACAGGTGCCGGTGCATGTCTCCCCAAGGACATTACAGCCAGGGCTGACCACAGGCTGAATGTGCACACCCATCACCCGCTCCCAGTCCCGGAAGGGACCCGCCAGCCCACACAGCCCTCGGCAATGCCAGTGTGAGACTAGGGTGCTATTTCCTGTGGCTCAGCACAGGGGATAAAGCAGTCACACATGTTGCCATGGGCAGGCAGCTCTCCATCCACCCATTGTCATCCTCTAAAATGTCCTGTGCTCTTGGTCCCAGGCATGTGTGCCAGCCGCTTGCTGCTGTCCTCAAGGCGAAAGAATTAATGATGATGACAGTGACAACTCATTAGGTACCCATTATCTGCTGGCTGCTCTGCTACATGCAATTATGCCTCCCAATAACCCCAGGTGAGGTATGATTAGCCCCATTTAAAAGACGAAGCCAAGGTTTTAGATTGTTAAAATACTCCAAGAATCCGGGTTTCCTTGGCATCTGAAGCCCTTGCTCTTGACTCTGCTACCTCTGCGCTATTGATGTTTGGGGCCAGTAATGCTCTGTTGCGGAGGTTGTTTTGTGCATTGTAGGATGTTAAGCAGCAGCCCTGACCTCCACTGGCTACATGCCAGTAGCAGTCCCCTAGTTGTGACCACCAAAAATGTCTTCAGACATAGCCAGTGTCTCCTGGGGACCCTAGTCACCCCCGGTTGGGAACTGCTGCTCTATGACATGCTGCAGGGGTAAAGAGCCAACATGAACTTCATATGATGCCAAGGGCAGTGGCCTCCAAACAGAGGAGAGGGAGGCCGAGGACCTTCCCGGTGAGCTGGAAGAGGGTGGGCACCCTGGAGCCTGGGAAGGACCTAGCTCTGCCACTTACTAGTCATCTAGATCTGGAGCTGCTTACTTAATTTTTCTAAGCCTCAGTTTCCTCATCTGGAAGATGAAGATAAAAATCATGCCACCCTCTTAGGATTGGTAGTTTGTACAGCATTTTGCTTAGTGCCTGGCTCATAGTCAGCACTTCATGAATGTTAGGTGTGGTATTATTATCAAATCCAGGGGGCTTATAGTGAGTTCTGGGCATCTCGTGGCCAAATTACCAGAAGCATGTGTAGGAATGGCCTCCCTGCTTGGAATAAAGTAGACTCTTAAGGAGGTAATTTGATTGCAGGTTGGTGAGGAATATCGCAAGTGGTCCTCCCGGTGGAGAAGGTGGGAGAGTCATAGAGGAGAGTACCCCAGGGAGAAGGGGAGACTCCCTCATGCATTTTATCAGTATTGCTGGAGCACCTACTGTGTGCTTCTGCCACCTCCCCAGTCTCTATCCTGGGCTCTTCCTCACTCAGCCTTGGAGGGTCTGAGTTTGTTTTCTATAAGACATCATTTCCTTTGCTTTGTGGGCCTGGGTCCCGGGCATCCTGCTAGGCCTGTTCTGGGGCCTGCCTACTCTGCCACAACTGGCAGCTGCAGCTCGCTTTCCTGTGGGCAAGAAGATCTTGGCACAAGCACTAAGTGCCACTTGGTACTAGGCCTTTGGGTCGCTCCCCTGGGGGTTAATTGAATGACCTCCACAATACTTCTTGTCCCTTTCTGCGGGTGAGCAGGGAGGCCTGGCTGTGCAGCCTCCTTCGGCTTTCCTCTGCTCCTTCTGACACTCTCAAGCAGACTTAGAATTGAATCGAATGTTCGGCTCCCTCACAGATTCACAGATGAGAGGTAGGACCAGAGAGGGGCAGTGACCAGCCTGAGGTCACACAGCGGTTCATAGCAGTATGAGATGTGGAATCCAGCTCTCTGGACCACCTGTTCTGGGTGTGCCATAACTCTCAGGGGAAGCTGCCTTCCCTGGTCTTTGCTGGAAACCAGCCACCAGCCTCTGTTCGGTGGGTTGGGTACTCTGTCAACATCTGGAGAACAATGACCAAAGTCATTGTCTCTCTCTTGGGGCTGGAGAAATGAACTTGCTTGAAGGTGGGAGCAGGCAGAGCCCGGTCGAGATGGGGGAGGAAAATAGGGGGCAGCTGGGCTGATATTCCTCCTCAATCTGGAACTTGCAGCCCCCAGCCATGTGGCCATGGGCACTGAAGGAAAGGCCCCAGTTCTCACCTAAGCCCCTCAACCTTTCCTGCATGGACCCTCTCAACAGCCCTAAGACACTGGGCCAGGTCATAAGCTCCATGTTCAAACAAAGAAACTGAGACTCAGGGGTTTCAAGGAATTGGCTTTAAAAATGGTGACTTCCACCCTCTCACCCTGGATTTCCTAGCACCTAGGTGGACCTGGGTTGCCAGAGCTGGACATGGCCAAATTTCTGGAGGAGGTGTTCCCAGATGCCATGACAAATGTTGGGGAAACAGAGATTTGGGGGAGAGCCCCCCCAGGGCTGGCCACGGGGCTGAGATGACCATCCCTTCCCACGTCAGGCAGTAAGTGTTCCCTCCGCAAAGGTAGCCTGTGCTAAGCCTCTCAGAACTCCAGTCCCTGGAGTGTTTAGTGAACCAAGTCGTCAAGGGCTTCGTTCCTTCTTAATCTAGGGAAACTGAGTCACAACATGGTTTAACCCAAGGTCCCACAGTAGTAAGCCAAGCCTGCTGACACCCTCTCCAGGGCTCTTTCCAAAGACTGTGCAGTCCTGTGTGCTTGTGCCGGTACAAGTGTGCATTTGCATGTGTGTGAGTCTGGACAGAGCCTTCGGATGTGTGGTGGTATCATATGCATTTTGTTCGCCCCTCCATGGCTGGTGGTCTGGATTTTGCCCCTCAGTGTCTCATCAGCCCCTCTGGACTCCTGGCACTGTGGGGGATGTGGCAGCGACTTTCCTATCAGGCTGCTCTCATGTTATTGTGGGACCTGTGGTTTCCCTGGAGGAAGCCCGGCTCCGAGTGAGGCCTGTTAAAGCGCTTACTAAGTTTCAAGTGTGTTTGGTAATAGGCCAGAGGGGCTCTAAAAATAGGGTTTGGTTGAACATGGGACATGGGTAAGCTTTCAGGTTTCCCAGCTGTATCTGAGGATTCCCTTCTCTCTTCTTTGGTACGAGAGATTAAATGGATACCGCTAGAACGTGTGGCCTCCTGAGACCATACAACTCTTCAAGCATTTATTAAGCAGCTCTTGTACCCAAGAGGCTAGGAGTAAGGCTCTGCTGTCACAAAGACTTGGGTTTACGTGGAGCGTCTGATCTTGGGCAAAGAATGTCCCCTATTTGAGCCTGTTTTTCTTATCTGTAAAATGGGGGTGATTCGATTGCCCGTGATAAATACTGGCTGTCATTAGTTGTCAGCTGTGGAGGGAGAAGCAGAGAGAAATCAGATGTTTGGATCCTTCCTGGAACCTGTATTATGATGGAGGAGACAGACGTAGACAAGCAAGTCTAACTTGAAGCAAGCGGGGATTTCTGTTTGGGGGTTGCATGTGCAGCCTCTGAGCTGGATCTTTGAGGCTTTGGCAGGATCAGGCCCCAGGCCTTTTTGCTCCTGGTTGTCAGGCCTGGACTCTGCCTGCCCTCAGCCTGGCTGTCCATTTGCCTGTGACCGAGGGGCTCTGTGGGAACTTTCCACTGGAGAAAGTGTGCAGTGGGATAGAGAGTCACAGCCGGAAAACCCTCACGCCCAGCTCACTCTGCTTGTGGTGTCTGCCTGGCAGGGGGACCCCATTCCCGAGGAGCTCTATGAGATGCTGAGTGACCACTCGATCCGCTCCTTCGATGACCTCCAGCGCCTGCTGCATGGAGACTCCATAGGTAAATTGAATCCCCACCTGGTGATCTGTCCTCCTTTGAGCACTTGGGGGGAGCTGGGAGGGGCAGGGCAGGAGGCCTCCCCCTTCCTTGTCATCCAGAGAACTGGAGGCCCATGGCAACCCAGAGAGGATTGGGTCACACCCATCCAGGGCAGGGTGAGTAGGCAGACGGGTTGGTACCTGGGACATGGGGTGTGGCAGGAGAAGCACCCACGTGTGGCTCTGGCTTGGCACAGAGGGTGGGGTGCCAGGAGGAGGGCAGGCAGGGGGAAGGTGCCCAGGACAGCTGCCGAGTCGAGTCAGTATCCAGGTGTGGGCCCAGCCAGGGAGGGTGGTGCCACAGGAGCCATCTCCCTGCCCCTCTGGCCAAGTGCCCAGCCTACGAGGTCTCCCAGGGACACCTGGCCCAGCCCAGCAGGCAGCCCTGCCCGTGCCCGGGAGCGGGCTCAGCAAGTGGGCACGTGCTCAGTGGCACACACGTGGCGCAGCCGGTGGGCTGGGCTGGGAATGTATTTATAAACGCTGTCTTCAGAGTGAATTCCATTCTATTCTAACCTCTGGCCTGTTCCCTGGAGCCCTGGTCAGCACCCCCCTGCACCCCCAGCTCCCCTTCCCTCTGGGGTTCTGTCTCTTTGTCACTTTGTAATCCTTGCCCAGACGCTATCTACGGGGGAACAGCATTTCCTGCCTTTGTTTCCTCTCCCCGTTGGGCCCCTGGCTCCCTCTCAAAAGCATTCCCGGGCCCTTTCAATCCCTCCTGTGCTGGGGGGCCATGAGGCAGGCAGGAGAGGCCCTGACTGGGCCCACCTATTGTTCACCAGGGCCCCCACCCGTCTCCCACAACCCCCACCCCGTGCCCGACGGGCCAGCCCTGGCCACACAATGGGGCAACTTCCAAATTTAGCCTTTCTGCTGTTTCTTTCCAAGGCCCTTTGCCCCCACCCTCAGACAGCCTCTTCACATCCCTGGTGGGGGTCGGGATCTTGGAGATGAGGTTGTCAATAGCAGGCCTGTTTTGAGGCAACCATGTGGCTATTTTTTCCTAATCAACTTATCTTTTCCACAAAGCACATCTTTTCCCCATCTCCTCCCCAGCAGGGACATTCCAGAGATGGCAGGGAGAAAGGAAGGGAGTGAGAGGGACAGACAGACACAATGACATAGGAGCTGTTAGGCTGGACGGAAACGGGCCAGTCACTGGGCTCCCCACAGGACAGTGTCCTCCAAACAGGATCCCCTGGGACCCTGCGTGGATGGGCTGCAGCCAGCTGAGCCTCTGACAGGGCGAGTGCATTGGGGAAATGGCCTGAGCTACCAGGTGTGAGTGGAGGTGGCAGGGGCTTGTCCCCAACACCCCTTAGTCATCCGTGGGCTCTTCACTTGTGAGAGTCCTTCCCCAAACCCTCACTTCCCAGCAGCCGGCTTCTGGCCACCATCCCTAGAGAGAGCGATGTCTCCAAGGAGTGCTGGTGGCAGAGATGAGAGCTGCTCAGGCTCTGTGACTGTAGGAACAAATGGACAACTTGGGGCAGACATGGGGCAGAAGGTTAGAGAAGGGGAGAGAGAGAAACACATGCAAGGTGAGAGACAGGAGCTAGTGAGACACCAAGAACCAGAGGGGCACGTGGCCAGGGCTCCCCCCACCGCAGACAGGCCTCGGCCCGCACCCCCATCCTTCTCCGTCCCTCCCTCACTCCCTCCTGACGACAGGGCCATTGTCCAGGGCTGCAGAGGGCTGGGTTCAGGGCATGGGTCCCCCGGGGGATTCTGGGAATTTCTCCATTCAGCACTTCCTATGGGAACGCTGGGTGGAGGGCACTGGAAAGTGGCCTTCAGTGCTCTGGGTCCTTGCCCCACCCTGGAGGCTGAGGAGAGTTCGCTTACAGTAGCAGAGGGGAAGGGTTATTTTTAACTTCATTGACATGGGTTCTGGCCAAAAATGTGGCTAAAGAGCCTGGAGAGGGGCCGGCGGCCCCCTGGGGATATAGTCAGGACTCACTCCTCCCTGAGTGCTGTGGCTGCCCTGGAGTTTGCCTGGAGGGCCCCTTCCCAGAGCCAGGACCCTTAGGTTGACACGGGGGACTATTCACTGGAGGGGGTAGCCCTCCTGCCCACACAGATGCCCCATCGGAGCCCCCACCCATGGCTGGGCAGCCAACGGTTGTCAGCAGTGTGTCTGTGCCTTCTCTTGCAGGTGAGGATGGGCCTGAGATGGACCTGAATATGACCCAGTCCCATTCTGGAGGCGAGCCAGAGAGCTTATCTCGCGGGAGAAGGAGCCTGGGTGAGACTGAGGATCGGCACAGTGGCCTCAAGGGATGGGAGCCAGGGAAGGAGAGCTGGGGCGTGCCGCCAGCCCGAGGGCTCCCAGGGTCATCCTAATGCTCCCTCTGCCCCCACACTCAGGACTGAGTTGAACTAGGAGAGTGTAACCATCTTTAAATCCTCTATATTGAGGAGTTGAGTCATCACCCTCTTACCCCGCACACTGTCTGCTTTCTAAATAGAGTGCTTTTACACTCGTACGTTCCTTACTTCAACCCTGGATGTAGATATTATTAACTCTGTCTCACATCATTGGAAATTGGGGCCCAGAAAGCGTAAAGAAGTAGGCAAGGTCACACAGCGAGGAAGTGGTAGGGCTGGGACCCTAACCAACTCTTCTCACTTGGACCCTGTGCTGTCCCTGATGGGCCACATGTTTCACTGTGGCTAAGGGCTGCAGCCTGCAAGGTAGGCATGGAGCGAAGCCTGGCACTGCCTCCTACTTCTTTGGAGGCTGTCGATCACTGGGTCCCAGAGAAGCCCACCCAAACTGCTCCTCCTCTTTGCCTATCTTCAGTCTCCAAAACACTGTAGACAGTGGCTAGGGGAACCTGAAGAGAAGAGTTGGGTACCTGAGTTCCACCCCTTGATCTGTGAATTTCAGTGGGTTAATTTAGCCTCGGAGCCTCAGTTTCTCAGTCTGTGAATAATGACAGCAGCCCCAGCATTGACTGAGCACTCACTGTAGACCAGGCTTCACTTGCATTGCTCCTTAGATCCGCAGAGGACGGTTAGGCACTGTTATTATCCCATTTCGCAGATGAGGAAACTGGGGCTTTTGAAAAAAGCAACAGGCAAGAATAGATCACAGTGTGAGACAGCAATGTAAGGGTGGTTACAAGGTCATACACACACATAAGGGCCACGTAAGTGTGAAATGGAATCAAATGGATACTTGCTAGTGGAAGGAAACGGCATTTACTGAGCATTTACCAGGTTCCACACTGTCTGAATTATCCAACTTGACCCTTACAATGGTTCTTGGTTGTAGATCTCATCATACTCATTTTGCGGAAGGGGAAACTGACACTTAGAGAAGCTCAGCCATCTGTCTAAATCCCATGGCTGATAATAGCTGGGACTTGAAACCTCCACCCTGGGGTTGAAAGAAGTGGGAATGGGTGGTTGTTTCTGAAAATGAGTAGTCCCAGGGCACCCTGCCGAGCTACCTGCCAGGTGAGGGGCTCTGGGCAGGCCCACCTTCCTGACGGAGGTTCCCTCTCCCTCCAGGTTCCCCAACAGTTGCCGAGCCAGCCATGATTGCTGAATGCAAGACACGCACTGAAGTGTTCCAGATCTCCCGGGGCCTCGTAGACCGCAGCAATGCCAACTTCCTGGTGTGGCCGCCCTGCGTGGAGGTGCAGCGCTGCTCCGGCTGCTGCAACAACCGCAATGTGCAGTGTCGCCCCACCCAGGTGCAGCTGCGGCACGTACAGGTGCGCAGGCCTGCAGCCACCCCAGGCTGGCCCAGTGGCAGGGAGGGGTCACCCTTCTGCCTGCTAACTCCCTGACCAGGTTTCCTTGCGGAGGTGGAAAGGCATGTTTCTGGGCTCTGTCCAGAGAGGGCCACTCTTGGAAGCTCTCTCTGTACAGGTGTGCTGAGGCCAGCCATGGGTCCTCTAAAGTGGCTTAGGCCCTGTAACCAAGAGCCACAGACAGATCCCCAGGCAGAGCTAGGTGTGCAATGTTAAGTAATGGACGTTGCCTCCTCCTTTACAGGGATAAATTCCCAAAACGTCTCTTGAAGAGACGTATCTACGATCATTGATTTGACACTGAGAATGTTCTGGGCAGCTGCTCAAGTTCCCCCCAAACTCTCTCCTATTCAGGGTTCTCAGAGAGCCCTTCATTCCACGGAGAGAGAGGCTCAGGTAGGTAGGTGCCCCCTGCATTTCTGACACCTGCTCATGTCCCTTTGACAAGCTTTGTCTTTAACAAGGTGGTTGCAGAGACTTTCCAGATGACAGCCCTGGGGCAGTCCCTAGCAGACAGTCAAATGCTGAGCCTGCTTCTTTTCCGGAGGGACTGGGTATACATAACTCAACTCAAGGCAAATTTTAGAGTAGAGGCTGTCCCGGGGAGCTCCCTGGTCTCATGCTGGGCAGGGCCAGGCCGGAGAAGCCTCAGCTATCTTCTGTGCCAAGGTTTCTGCCACCCTCACCCACGCACCAACTCAGGATGGGCAGTGGGCACACACCTCCCTGGGGCTCTCCGGCCCTGCTGAATATTTTGCCCGCTCTGTTGCTTTCCCTTCCCCTGCGGTCAGCCCGTGGCCTTTCCACCTGCCCATCTTCCATCCCTGGCCTGGGCCCCGTGCCCGAGATGACCAATGTCACTCTCCACCCCACTGTCCACTGTCGTGGTATCTCCTGTCCCCAATACTTCCAGCTCTATGGATGGACACCTGACAGATAACCTCCCCCTTCCTGCCTCCCTCCTAGATAAAACCTCCCCCCACTTCCTTGCAGACAACCATCTCCCGCCTCTGCTTCAGCCCCTGACCTTGGCTGGCACTCCAGGAATGAGGACACCGCAGGCCCCATGCTCAACCGGAAATGCCTTTCTCCCTCTCTGGGGGCACGTAGGGGGGCAAAGCCGGAGGCCAGGTCTAGAGGGCTTGTTTTGATGGAAAAGCTACAAGAAGGGCAGAGGGCAAGGTCCTGCTATTGTTTGGGCCAAAGCATTTACCCTGCAGGCTGCTCTCTGGGCTTTCGAGGAAAGATCAACACAGGGGACACGGGGTGGGAAGAGCAGGCAGTTCGGGTTCTCTTGGCTCCTGCCTGTGTGGCCTCGTAAGAGGCACTCTGGTGGTTTTCACCTCCAGGTGAGAAAGATCGAGATCGTGCGGAAGAAGCCAGTCTTTAAGAAGGCCACGGTGACACTGGAGGACCACCTGGCATGCAGGTGTGAGACAGTGGTGGCTGCTCGGCCTGTGACCCGAAGCCCTGGGGGTTCCCAGGAGCAGCGAGGTAACCACACTTCCAGGGTCTTCCCTTGAGCAGCTCAGCCCACGACTCCCTTCTCCTGTGGCAGCTGGGGGCAGGGACAGGTCTTAAAATGGAAATTGGGTCCTGTACTCCCCTGGTTAAATTCATCTAAGGCTTTGCATTTCACTGAGAACAATCCAGATTCCTCCCTGGCCTGGGAGGCCCTGCATGAGGATGCAGCCCGTGGCTGGCCCTCTGGCCTTGGGGCCAACTAAACACCCTTCACTTATGCCACCCCAGCCGGTCTGGCCTCCTTGAGTGGCTGAATAAGTTTCTGCTTCAGGGCCTTTGCACACGCTAGTCCCTATCGAATCACACTTCTCCCAGCTCTTCACAAGCCTAGCTCCTTCTCTTCATTTGGGTCTCAGCTCGGAAGTCGCCTCCTCCTGGAGGTCTTCCCTGGCCGTCCTGTCTGGAGCAGCCCTATTTCCGGTCTTGCAACTGCAGCCCCTACTTTGTTGAATGAGTGCATGGAGTGGTTGGAGGAACCGGGGCCTGGACAAGAGGAGACTCAATGCATATTCTCTTCAGATATTTGACAACTTGTCCTGGGGATGAGAAATCAAACTAATTTCCCCTTGAGGGGGGAACTAGGACCAGTGGGGAGAAAACACTGGAGAGAGATTTTTGCTCTATATACAGAAAACGTGGTGATCACTTGGGTTCAAGGTGGAATTGTTGCCTTGTGAGGTAGTGACCTCCTGTCACTGGAGGTGTGCAAGTAGAGACGGGGGAGCTGTGTAGCTGGGATGTGACAGATGGGGTTCAAGCATCAATCAGATGTATGAGTGGATTTGGAGTCCACTTCTGTCCTTGGACTTCATGAATTCACAGTCTCAGGGGCATGGTTAAACTTCAGGTTAAAGACCCAAAGAATGGTGTGGCTGCCTCCCCGCTCATTTACAGAGGAGATGCCTGAGGCCCAGAGTCACTGAGGTTTTGCCCACCGTCACACAACCAGTCCCAAACATGGGTGTGACTGGAATCCAGTGTCCTGAGGTTCTGGTCTTGGCTCTTCCCTCACCCTGACGGCTCTCTCTGGCTCTCACCTGCCTTCTCATTTTGTAAAAAGGATGTTCAAATTTTAGCACTAGAATAGACCGGAAAGATGACCTTAGAGTTAGACCTTCAGTGTTGTTAACAGGACTGCTGGACCACAGAGAAGTGAAGGGACTTAGCAAGGATTGCACAGCAGCAAAGCCCACCAAAAACCCAGGTCTTATAACCTCTAGTTCTGGGTTCTTTTGGCTCTATCTTGCTGCCTTTTCTCCCTCGAACATTTGCGATAAGGATCAAATCATTAATATGATTAGATGAGCATTAAAAAGAAATCGTGTAAGTGACAGTTTTGATTTTCAGTAACTGTCTACTAGGGATGGGACAACCTTTTCATCCTCATTTCTTGTTAACAAGTGCCCTGAAGGTGGGGCCGTTTGTCGGCCTCTTTGTCTTGTTCTCAGAGCTGAGCCAAGTCACTAGATGCCCTGGGAAGGCTGATCATTTGACAGCTGACATGTTGTAAATTATTTATAGACTTAACGTGGAGAATGTTTTCTCTTTTAAGGAAAAATGATATTCTTTATGCTGAGAATGGGGTTATTTTATATATTTGTTTCATGTGATTTTATAAACCAGTTTCTTCGGAGGCATGTTAAACCCATAACATGTAGGGTAACATAAAGTCCTGCAGTTTTTATTTTTTATTTTTAATTTTTTTAAAGATGACTGGTAAGGGGATCTTAACCCTTGACTTGGTGTTGTCAGCACCACGCTCTCCCAAGTGAGCTAACCGGCCATCCCTATATGGGGATCCGAACCCATGGCCTGGGTGTTATCAGCACCACACTCTCCCAAGGGAGCCACGGGCCGGCCCTAAGTCCTGCCATTTTAATTTCAGCATCTCAGCTGAGTGTGACAGGGGTTTGCTGACTCCCCCTCTGGGCCTCGTGGCTTAAACAGCCATTTTATGCTCAGGTCTGCAGGTTGACTGGGCTTGGCTGGGCAGGTCTATCGGTCTGTCTTGCCATTGCAGTCATCCGGAGGCCCGACTGGGACAGGTGGGCCTCTTTTCACCTCCTTGTAGTCCAGGGCCTCTGGCTCAGTCCCCACTTGGCCTCCTCATGTGGCCTCTCCAGCAGGGTAGCCAGATTTCTTATGTGGTGGCACGGGGTTCCCCAAAGCGTGAAGGTGATTGCTGCCAGGCCTTCTTAAGGCTCGTGCCTGGAACTGGCACGGCACCCCTTCTGCCTCTTTTTATTGGTTAAACAGATTCAAGGGGCAGGGAAGGAAACACCTGTCAGCGGGCAATGACAAAGAATTTGAAGCCGTATTTAACCTACTCCCTCTGTGTCAGGTTCTGTGCAGAGAGCTTTGCCAGCATGCCTCGTTTATTCCTCACCAGTCCTGTGAGGTGGGTAGTCTCATCACCTCCATTTCACAGATGGAGAAACCGAGGTGCGGAGAGGTTTAGCAATTGTCCCCAAGGCATCAGCTGGTGAACAGTGGATGAGGCCCAGGAGGCCTGTCCCAGAGCCCCATCCCCCACCTCCCCGACTCAGTCCAGAGGATCTGGGAAGGTCTGTGGCAGGCCTTGGTCAGGAGAGACAGACCCTCCACGTGGTCATACTCATGCTGACGAGATCTTTTTTTTTCTCGAGCAGCCAAGACGCCCCAAATGCGGATGGCCACTCGGACCGTGGTAGTCCGCCGGCCCCCCAAGGGGAAGCACCGGAAATTCAAGCACACACATGACAAGAAGGCACTGAAGGAGACCCTCGGAGCCTAGGGGCATCGGCAGGAGAGTGTGGGCAGGTGAGGGCCAGGCAGGAAACTGAGGCTCAGAACCCTGTGTTTCCTTCGCCCTGGCCTGTGGCTAGGGCTGTGGATGGGGCTGGGGGAGAGGCATTTCCCATACAAAATCCATCCTCTAGGCCTTCATCCCCTCTGCCCAATTCACAGCTGAGTTCTTCCATAGGGCAGATGGGGTGGAGGGCTTTGAGAAGACCCCAGGCTAGCTGTGTCCCAGCATGCCCTAAGAGAACGGGAGGTCCAAACCTCAAGTCTTCCCAGCCCACCTCAACTCCGCTAGCCCTGAACACTGCTGGAAATCAGGGCTGGTCGACCCCCCCCCCCGCCACCCTGCTCCCTGCCCCTTTGGGGGCCTATGAGCGTGGGCTGGACCCCCTAGGCTGTTTCTGACCCCTCGTGTGTCCCTCTGCTTGCCTACAGGGTTATTTAACATGGTATTTGCTGTATTGCCCCCATGGGGTCCTTGGAGTGATAATATTGTTCCCTTCGTCCGTCTGTCTCGATGCCTGATTCGGACGGCCAATGGTGCTCCCCCACCCCTCCACGCGACCGTCATCCTTCCATCAGCGGGTCTCCTACAGCGGCCTCCGGCATCTGGTCCAGCAGCTCAAGAAGTAAAAGAAGGACTGAACTCCATCTTCCTCCCTTGACCTGAAGAATATGGGATTAGTGCAAGAGAGACTGATGGGGTCGCTATTTGGGGGAAGGGGCTCCCCTCCCCCTCGCCTGGTTCGGGCCACACCCGGGCTCTGTGGACTGGCCTGAGGAGCCCTGCACGTGCCCCTGAGGACCTCTCAGCATGGCCTGCCTGTCCCTGGGCCCCTTACCAGCTCTGAGGGGAACACCTCCAGGCAGGTTGGGGTACCTCCTACTCCTATGGCTGAGGCCATGTGGGGGAGCACAGACTGGAGGAAACCCCCTCCCGCAGGGCCCAGACCTACCAGTCACCTCCTCACCTGGTCGCCTCTGCTCACAGTGGCTTCTTTTCATTTTACATGTATGAAGTCCTTGAAGATGTGGACTCCTCTGGGCAGGTATGGCCAGAGCATCAGGTGGCCAGTTGCCCTCATGCGGGTTAGGGATGAAGTTTGCTCTTGAGGGGGACATCGATGGCAACCTGGGCATCCCCTGCCTCCTCCCCCCTCCCCCCTCTCCACTGTGATCCTCTTCTTTCCCTATTTCATTTCACTTCTCTACCTCCACTCTGCGTTTTCCTCTTGTCCTGGTCCTTCAATCTGCTTCACCAAGGGACTCTTGGACCCCTTATTGAGGCCTCCAAATGACCCCAGTCACTCCTCCCTGGGGCAGAAGACCAGGGGCCAGGTCAGCAGGGGACCTGCCCATCGTATTCCAACCCAGCCAAAACTGCCACGTAAGGTTGCGCAGGATGTGTACTGCACAAGGGCACTGCACGTGGGAAGCACGGTTCACGCCATAGATACGGTGGATTTGTATATTTTTATGGCAGTTTCTGGCAGATGTACATGAAATGTCTGGGAAAGGGATCCTTTTGCTGATTCACACAAAGGCTTCGTGTGCACTGGCTGTGTCCCTGACTGGAGTGGTCAGATAGGAGTGAGCCCGTGGTGGAGGGTGGGGGACAACACTGTTGTCCATCTGGCCTCCATTTCCCAGAGTCGTAGCTGCAGCAATCACCCTTGAGGCAGGCATGAGAAACCCAGGAGGGGGTCTCCATGGGAGGGGCAGCTCCTCCCGTCCCGCCCCCTCCCTGCTTGCACACTCCCCCATCTTAGATCCTTTCTCGAGTCCCATCTCTGATGGCTCCTCCCAGGATACCAGCTCATGGGCTGGGAGTGGGGGAGAGAAGGGGGGACCCCAGAGCCCCCTAGGGGGGGTGGGGTCTGAGCTCCCACCTCCCTTTCCACCTTCCGTTGCCCTTCCCTACCCCCTTCCAAAACCTGCTTCCTTCCGTTTGTAAAGTCGGTGATTATATTTTTGGGGGCTTTCCTTTTATTTTTTAAATGTAAAATTTATTTATATTCCGTATTTAAAGTTGTAAAAAAAATAACCACAAAACAAAACCAAATGAATCCGCTGGAGGTCTGTCTGTTGGCGTTGTGCGTGACAATTAACCTTTCTGCGTTGGCAGGATGTGCCGACAGCTTGCTGCGTGTTCCTCTCACTGGAAGGCTCAGGCGCGATCGCACACACTCGTGCACACACGCGCTCACACACTCACACGTGCATGCGCGTACACACGGGCCCACAGCTTGGAAGGAGCCTCTGTCTAGTGGGGGACAGAAGACACCAGGACCCCCTAGGGGTGGGGTCCTGCAGCAGCTCCTGACACGTGGACCCCAAGACCCAGACCTGTCCCTGTCCCCAGCAGTGATGACAGATGGGTTTCTGCAGCCCAAGGGTCTCCGTGGGGGAAGTGGATCCTCAGCACCGTGGGGTGGGTGGTGGGAATGGCTGTGGGGACGGGCACTCAATGTGGGGAAGGGTGGAGGAAGTCCCGAGAGGGGATGTGGGGTTTAGAAGGAAACAGCTGAAAGTTGGGTGTGGGGTCTGGTCTTGGCTCAGCCCTGAGCCAGCTGTGTGGCCTTGGGCAAGTCACAGCCTGAATCTGGCCAGAACCTCATCTGAAACATGAGAAGAGACGTGTGGTCTCCAAGGCCCAGCTCCGGGGTTCTGTGCTTTCTCTTGCTCATGAAGACTTAGGTAGCAGCCCAAAGAAAGATGCTAAATGTGCTCTGGGTCCCGCTGCAGCATGGACTGGGACTGACAGGAGCCCAGGAGGTGCAGAATCTGGCTCACGATAAGGACAACCAAAAACTAAAGCCAAAAAATAAAAATAAAAAATAAAAAAGCAGATCCCGTATCAGCCAGTTGCCAAAAAATTCACAACAAAACCTAAAGCCATTTTGCCCCTTAAAGTAGTGAGCTCCCGTCACTAGAAATATGCAAGGGGAAGCTGGGTGACAACTTGGCTGAGATGAGACTGAATAACATTTGGGCTGTCCATGACTGACTGATTGATTCATTCATTCATTCACTCACCTTGAGCTCCTCCCATGTGCCTGTCACTGCCAGGGGCTTTTATAGCAATTTGATTTAAATGCATCCTGGGATTCTCAGCCCTGCACCCGAGGATGTGGAGTCCACCCGTGGTGGTGGTGGGCAGTGCAGACCAGACGGATTTGCCTGGAAATGCCTACCCCTGTCTGCAGAACCCTCCCATCTGCCCTAACCCCCCAGTGTTCTGGGTTCCCAGGGCACCAGAGAAGGCTCTGGCTGGGATGAGGAGACAGCCCCACTGGGAGATGGAAATTTGAGCCATCTCGGCAGCTGCCAGCAGCTGGGTTGTTCATGAGGCGGCTGCAGGAGCTTCCCAGGCAGAGCTGCCTGCATCTCCCCTCCCCGGTGCCATCTCAGGCTGCAGCACCACCATGTCTGTGGACCTTCTCTGGGTCTTAGAATCACCAGGCTAAAGTGGCATGCTTCCAGAACCCCCTGTGCTGGGGAGAAGGCATTCCCTTCTTTACTCGTTTGTCTGCATGTTTGGCTGTAATACAGACACAATGTCTGGCATTCAAGCAGCCATCTTGAGCCACGAGGTGAAAGCTAAATGCTGAGGACGGTGGAGCAAGATGGGAGGGCTGGGGTCCCCACACCGGATTGCCTAGCTCAGGAGTTTTTGTGGAAGAAAGACATTTCTTCTGTTTGAGTTACTTTTATTTGGGGATTTCTGTCCCTTGCAATGGAACCTAAACCTAATAGATAGCCCTGTTTACTTGGGAAAGAAACGACGTGGCCACCCAGCCGGTCCTCTTCCACAATCCTGGGGCGGTCAGCCACACCTTGTGAGCTCTTGTGAGATACAAAATACAGTCGGTGCTCCATGTCTGTGGATTCCACATCCATGGATTCAACCAACTGCGGATCAAAAATATTAAAAATAAAAATAACAATACAACAATAAAAGCCAAAACAAGCAAAAAGATACAATGTAACAACTACTTACGTAGCATTTGCTTTGTATTAGGTATCATGAGTAGCCGAGAGATGATTTAAAGTGTACGGGAGGACGTGTGTAGGTTAAAGGCAAATGCTGCAGCATTTTCTACCAGGGACTTGAGCACCCTCGGATGTTGGTATCCAAGCACCAGGTGGGGGAGGCGTCTTGGAATCAATCCCCCGTGGATGCTGAAGGACGACTGTAATGAATGTTTCCTGCTTATAAAGTAAAATATCCACGGCCAACAGGCTTAACGGGGTCCTGCAGCTGCTGAGTGGCTGGATCCCAACTCTGTCCTCTTCTGCTGACAGAGCCGCAGAACCCCAGCACATGTCTGTAAGCCTGGTGACAGGACTGACCCAGCCACACAGTTAACCGTGTGATCCTAGGAAAGTCACTGCTCCTCCCGGGTCTCAGCGTGACTTGCCTCTGCCCTTCCTTCAGGTCTCCATGCAGGTGACCACCCACTCATGAAGCCGCCCATCCAACCTTTCTAAGAGAGCAGCCCCAGAGCCTACTGACACTGCTTTGTGATCTCTGTAGCACCTGGCCTCATCTGGCTCACTCAGCATGAACACCTCTCCTCGGCTCCCCCCTCACCCCCATTTTGTTCACTACTCTGTCCCCAGAGCCTAGAATAGTGCCACATAGTAGGCAGTCAATAAAACTTGTTGAAAGAATAAACATGAAGATATGTTGCTGGAGGGATCGGGTAAGTCTGGCCCAAGTCACAGCTTGCCTGGTTGATCTTCATCAACACCAATCCATGGTGTGGCTGGAAAATTGCAGACTCTGAGGATAGGGTGTCACTTAACTACAGATAAGATATTTCAACTTCTGGGTAGCTCCATGCTTAGCGCAACATGTTCTTTGATTGCAAGAGCCCCAAGGGTTGGCATCATCTGGAATCTATCTTCTAAGTCTGTTTAACCATCATCTCTCTCCATGTCTACACTTCTCCATCCACCTGTCTACCCGTCCACCCATCTATCACCCATCTGTCTGTCCATCCATCCATCCATCCACCCACTAATCTATTCATCTATCAGCCCATCCATTCATTCATCTGTCTGTCCTTCCACCCACCCACCCACCTACCTGTCATCTGTCCATCCACCCACTCATCCATCCTTTCATCCACCTATCCATTCATTTGTCCATCCATCTACCCACCCATCATCCATCCATCCACCCATCCGTTCATTCGTTTGTCCGTCTGTCTATCCGTCCACCCACCAACCCATCCATCCCCCTACAACCCCCTCTGTATTTATCATCCTCACCATGTCCCAGGCTCTGTACTCACCACCTCATTTTATTAGCCTCAGAGGAGCTCAGTGCCACAGTGGAGAGGACACGGGTTTACGAACAGAAGACACCCAGGTCCCTGTCCCCCATTGCCACCTCCCCCTTTGCTGCCTCACAGAGCTGTTGTGCAGGTTAGGATGGTAGGGTTGAGCAGTGCTCCTGGCACATATTTGGCAGGGGTTATTATTTTTTCCTCTCAGAACCCGGCAAATGGCTGATCACAGTACAGTGGAGTGAAGAATGAGACGAAGTCACAGATGGATTAAAAGCCTCGCTGTGGCGAATGCATGCCTTCACACTCCAGGCACGGTGGCGGTGTTCCACTCAATCAACCTGGCAGTCCTTTTGTGCAGATGTTGTCCTATTACAAATGAGGAAACAGGGACTCAGCCCCGCCCCCTACTTCCCCAGTGTACAGTTAGTTCTCCTGCGGGGACACTCACAGGACAGACTCCAGACGTAATGTCAGGACCTTCCTTCATTTGGGAAGCTCAGGGTCTGTGAACTGACTCGGGCCTGGGCCTGGGGGAGGGATCGTGTGTCTCTTTCTGCAGGTGGGTTTACCACACCCAGACCTTTCTGATTATAAAAGCCACGGGTCCTTGGGGGTTGCTGATCTACTTTTGTCCTGGGGAACTTGTGATCCATAAGCCCCACCCATCCCTGCTGGTCAGACTGCTGGGATGGCCCCGTGGCCCTGCTGCCTGTTGTGGTCGTGCTCAGCCGGTCCCAGTGGTCATCGCTGCCACTGGGCCTCTGCCATTCCAGACTCCAGAAATCAGGAGCTGAGCCATGGGCAGGACTCTGTACCTCGGCACTAAGACACTTTGAAGGCTGTTGGGCCCCCTCAACAAGGTGGTTTACAGTGTGTTGGTGAAGGGACTAGATTTTGGGCTCTTACAAGGGGTCGTAGTTAAGGGTGGTAGGTCATCCGTGGTTAAGCCACTCCTATGTCTCTTTATCACTCTTGGCATTTCGGTCGTCTCTGCTTCAGTGAGGGTGTGGAAACAGAGCCACCCCAGCAAGTGAGGCTGGCACCTGAATCCAGATCACCAGTTGGCACTGTCCTATTAATAAACTCAGCCCAATCAGAAATTATGTTCTCTCTTCCTTGGTGTGTACCCTCAGAGTCCTTCCGCACACCTTCTCCAGATCTTTGACCATGTGAAATCACAGAGTTCTGCACAGATGTTGGTTTGGGAGTGTGCTGAATCCTGCCCCTCACGGCATCCTGGAGCCCAGCTCTAGTCTGAAGACACTGAGGGGTGGTGGGTTTGTGAGGGTGTCATCAAGGGTTCCTGTCTGGCAGAGCCAGCCTCATCAGATAGTCAGGAGAAGCTGCTCAGCCAGCAAGAGGGCTCGGTGGGGATTGGGGTTCTGGAGAGTTCCGAGTCATCCTCCCAAGAGCTGGTGAGGCCATGGCATCCACTAATGGTATAATTCGCCATTCTATAGGCTCAAGGTTCGAGTTTCATTTTTGGCTGTCTCAGCCTGTGGCTGTAGGAATTAAGAGACTCTTTCAGCGTAGCCATAGAGTCCTTGGTTTTTGATCTGGGTCTTGAGCCAAGCATTTAAGAACTTAGGAGATTATCCTCTGTTACTTTACCTGTCTGGTATGTAAGAGCCAATGCCCACAGTCTACCTCTTCATTCCTTTCACTCTCTTCTAAGGCCATGGATTCTCAGCCTCAAAGCTTTGCTTTCAATGGGTTCTTCATTCTGGCTGATTCCAGTGGCAAACTGGACATCCTCTTTCCCCTGCATGCCATGGGCTTCCAGATCTGCTCCTTTTATGTGCTGAAGTTTTACTGCCTTCAGCCCCAAGCAGTCCAACCAATTGCAGCTTGTCCGGGTTTCCTCCGACATCCTTTGCCTGCAACCTCTCTTGGCACCGATTTCTATATAAGGCAACGTTCAGAAACCTACTCTGGTTATCTTAAGAAGAAAAGGATGTTCAAAGAATGGATATTCAAAAGGGTATTCAGAGAATGCTGAGTGACTCATGAATTGCTGAGCCGACTGGAGAACTTGGTCTGTGGTGTGCAAACAGGATCAATACTCTCAGATGTAGCCTCTGAGGTTGGCACTCTGAACACCTGCTGGGTGCCGCAGCCGTGTGACCAGTGCCTTCCACGTCAACACCCAGCCTTGGGCCCTGCTTTCCTGGGGGCTCAGCCAGGGAGCTGCTCTGCTTCTTTGCAGCACTGGTTTTGTTTTTAAATCTTGGTTTGGTGCACGTGACTGGTGAGCCTCAGAGGCCTCTGTGGCATGGGAGTCTGAGAAAGTGAGTAGTAGGTATTTTGGGTTTCTTTATGGGGGGTAATCCAGGAGTCCAAGGCCCATGAGATGGGGTTCAGAGAGTGGGAGGTCAGAACAAAGAAACCAGACACAAGTGGGATGTCTATTTCATTCTGTATCACACATCTTTCACCTCCTCTAGGCTGGCACAGGATGAGTCTACCTGCTCAAATATTTGTTCCTCCTGATATATCTCCATCTGGCTAAAAGCTTGAGGATGGAGAACTACAACTATCTCAGCTCTTATTGGATCCTCGACTCCTGCTGCAGCTGCAGGCACATCACGGGCACACAGTGCATGTTGTCAGATGATGGAATGAATCTGTCCTGAGAGGCCAGGACCAGGGTGAGGCAAGAGAGGGTCACCTCAGATGCAAAGGTTAAGGGGGCACCAAAAAACCAAGCCATCAAGAGAGGTAATAGTTTTATGCACTATTTTAAGAAATCAAAATTAATGCAGAAAAGAAAAAAAATCCATGATGAACCAAATATCAAAATTTCAGCTAAAGACAGGATCCAGCCCTGCACTGGTGCTTGTGTGATGCCTCACGTGCCTCACCCCGATCTTAGCCCTGTCGGCTCTGTCTTTGTTTAGATTCTGTGCCCCACATGAGTGACTCGCTTACCTGACAGTGGTCCTGACCCTGCAGGCGTGGCTCCATTTTCACTGTTCTTTCTTCTTCCTTTTGTGGCCTTGGTTTCAGGTCTTCACTCTCTGCTGGCCAGCCATCGAGAACCTCCTCCTGGGTCCTCTCCTCCCTCCCCCGGGGTATCCCACCATGGTCCACCTCACTCTCAGCTGCCCCTTTAGGCTTCCTGAGGACAGAAAGGTCAAGTCACTCCCTTGCTCAAAACTTGCTTCTGTTCCTGTCCCCAAACGATCCTCACCTTCTCCAGTGTGACTTGCAAAGCCCCCTGTGGTCTGCCCCTGCTCGGCGTTCAGGTCTCTTCCTCCCCAGCAGATCCGCATGAGACCTGCTGTCTTCCTGGGTATTCAGGCTGGGCCATCCCCTTCCATCTCCCATGTGGAGTGCCTTTCCCCATATGTAAATCCCACTGCCTGAGTCCATTTCTGCTGCTTATAACAAAATTACCTGGAACTGGGTGATTTACAAGAAAATGAAATTTATTGCTTATAGTTTCAGAAGCTGGGAAGTCCAAAGTCCAGGCAACACATCTGGTGAGGATCTTGGTGGTGGCAACAGTGACCCAGGAGTTTCACATGGCAGAAAATGGTGTGGCAGAGAGAGAGAGGCTCTCACATGCTCTTCTTTTAAAGGCCTCAGTACCACGCCCCTGGCCACCATTATTAATCCATTCACTAAGGCATGGTCCTACAGTCGAATCACTTCTTCAAGGACCCACCTTTCAATTATCATGACAGGATTTTCCACCCTCTTTACACTGTCACAGTGGGGACTAAGTTTTGGGGGGACATCAATCCATAGAACTCACTGACCATCTGTTCAAATTCACTGGAAAATTGCCCCTGGAATACTAAAATGGTGCAGCTGCTGTGGAAAACAGCATGGCGGTTCCTCAAAAAATTAAACGCAGAATTATGATAAGATCTAGAAATTCCTCTTCTGGCTATATACCTCAAAGAATTGAAAGCAGGGTCTCAAAGAGACATTTTTACACCCATGTTCATAGCGGCACTATTCACAATAGCCAAAAGATGGAAGCAACCTGTGTCCATTGACAGATGAATGGATAAGCCAAATGTGGTATATCCATACAACAGAATATTATTCAGTCTTAAAAAGGATGGGAATTCTGTCACATGCTACAACATGGATGAACCTTGAGGACATTATGCTAAGTGAAATAGGCCAGTCAAAAAAGGACAATAACCATACGATTGCTCTTGTATGAGTCACCTATAGTAGACAAATTCAGAGAGACAGATAGTGGGATGGGGATTGCCAGGGGCTGGGGGAATGGGTGTGGGAAGTTAGTGTTTAACGAGTACAAACAGTTTCGATTTTGCAAGATGAAAATAGTTCTGGAGATGGATGCTGGTGATGGTCGCACTACGTTATAAATGTACTTAATGCCACTGAACTGTACACTTAAAAATAGTTAAGGTGGTAAATTTTAATTTAGGTGTATTTTATCACAAAAAAAATTTAGAAAGAAAAAACAACCCCCCCCCCCAAAAAAAAACCCTGCTCTTGCACAGGGCAGAAGTGAGCTTTTTCTCTCCAGAGTTCCTTCAAACATTTCACCCCAGACTTTCTTGAATTAGGAGGGGCTGGGTGGCAAAGTCTCTCTCTGAAGCCAGAATCTGTGCCTGAGACACTGATCTGTGCCCCCCAAGGCCTGGCCTGGTGCCTGGCACCAGCAGACACTGGATGAATGAAGGAACCAGCCGCAGGGGCTCAGCCACACAACCTGCCCCTTCCCAGACCTGGGTAGTCACTGTCAGTACCTGGGCACTCAGCTACCAGACCCTGCACACTCGGAGCCAGGGAGGGCAGGTGCCTGGTGAGGGTGGTGGTGAGCAGAGCCTGACAGTGGTCCCATTGGACAATCTCCTGCTTTCCTGGCATTTGAGGCCCTCTGTAACCTGGCAGTCGGCAGAGTGGGTAGGAACACAGGCTTGTGTTTAGGCGCCAGCTCTGACACTCACTAGCTTTCTTTCCTCGTCTGCGAGATTGGTGTAAAACAGCCCTGGCTTTATAAGGTTGTGTGAGGATCAAATGAGATGATGAATGGAAACTTCTTGGCATGATGTCTGGGGGCAGACCCTACTCAGTGGCCATCCCTCCCCTTTCTCACTAAACAGAACTCTAGTCTGCTTATGGAACCAGCAGGAATACTGTGACCTCAGTGCTGGAGGATAAATTATAATTGGTCTAGCCCAATCATGAACATCTGATTTTTCTGGCTTATGAAATATAAGAAGAAGTCTGTTGGGCGTGCAGGGAGGGTGGTGGTGGGGTGGTGGTCCTCAGTAAAAGACAAAGACTCCAGGGAGACAGTCCTTTCCTCTTTCCCTGTCTTCCTGCTTTGAATGCAGATGTGATACTTGGAGGATCAGCAGCAATTTTGCAGTAATGAGGCAAGATAAATGATGAAGAAGTTAAGGGATGGGTGAAAACTCCAGCCTTGACATTGTCAAACCAATTGTTGCTCTTCCTTATTTCTTGCTATTTTTCTTCCCTAAGCTACTGTAGGTTGGATTATTTTCTAACTTGCAGCTGAATGCATTCCTATAGAATACAGTGCCACATAGCTCAATAAGTGTTAGCTTTTATCTGACCTCATGTTCTTTCCCATCCTTGGACAAGATATACAACTCTCTGTGTTTCCCATCATCTGTAAGATGGAGGTAGAGACACCTGTCTCCTCAGAGTGTTTTGAAGATTAAATGAATCATAGGCTGTGAAATTACTCTGTGGACTGTGATGGTAGCAGCTGGGAGGGAGGGTGTTGTAAAGGCCTCTGTCCTGGAGACCAGGGCTCTCCTGCGTGAGGAACAAGTAAACTGCAGCAATAGAGAAGGCAAGACAGCATGCGTCAGAGCAGAGTCCCGGCCCCACTCACCCCTGTTTCTGGGGAAGGAGATTTAATTTGCAAGGTAACATGAGAGTTTGGTTAAGTGCTCAAGTCCTGGAGCCCAGCTGTCTCTGCCCTTCCTTAAGCACGCTGTGGCCTCTCTGTGCCTTGGTTTCCTCATTTAAAAAATGGGTGTAATGATAATGGTGAATCAAATGAAGTTGGTGAATCAGATGAAAAAAGGTACATAAGAGCTGGGCAAACGTTAGCCGTGTTAGTCAGCCATTACCATGCTGACGCCAAGTAACAAAGCACCCCCGAATTCTACGGTGCAAAGCAGTGAGCATGCGTTTCCCCTTCATGGGTCTGAGGGTTGGCTAGATTTGGTTCCAAGCTGCAGGCTGGGTCCAGCTTTGCTCCACCTGTCTCTCATCCTCTTTGGAGCAGCAGCTACCTGGTCTCCTCTTGGTGAAAGGCACAGGTGCAAGAGGACACCTGTCAGGCACATTTCAAACTTCTGCTCATGTCCCATCTGCTGACATCCCATTGACCAGAACAAGCCCCATGGCCAAGCCCATACGCAGGTGCAGACCTGCAGCCCTACTCCAGGGCAGTGAGAATTGAGGCCAGCTCTCCAGTCTGGCAAGGTCACTTTGTTATACAAAGCATGGCACCTGGTGGGCACTGGAATAGCAAGAAGTTTCTCATTACTGTGCAGGCTCTGAAGAGGGTACAAGGTTGAGTGAAGACTTCATCACCTGGCCCACTCCTGAGGACCTGACATCTGATAGTCATTTAACCCCACTATGTGCTGGGCCCTGGCTAGGTCTACCTGGTACTAGAGACACTGAAATCAACAAGATGGGATCCCTGCCCCCAAGAAGCTCACAGACCACTGGGGTAGACAGGTAGGTAAACAGCCTCAAGAAAGGGTAATGGGGCTGTCATGGTGGGAGGTGGGGGGTCTGTGGGAATATCAGGGAGGATGGTCTCTAACTTTGCTGGAAGAGGAGAGGCAGGAGGGACTAGGAGAGAAAAGACCCCCGGACCTAGGCTTTGGGGGTGGGGGTTGTGCTCAGCAAGCAGAGGGGGAGGGTGGTGGCAGAGCATGTGCAAAGGCACTGGGGATGAGGGAAGGAGAAGGGGCGTGTTCAGGAGCTGGAGTAACACAGAGTTCTGCATGGCTGGAGGGCAGGATGCAGGTGAAAGCCTGCAGAGAACAGGTGGGAAAGTGCAGTGACACCTGGTGATGTGTGTGCACCACGCAGGGGATCAGCAGGGCAGGCCTTGGAAAGAGCCTTCTCAGGGCCCCCGCAGCTGCCTGTGTGCCTCATCAAGGCACTCATCCCCACCCTGTGTTGTCATTGCCTCTTTGCCCTGGGCTCCCTGAGACAGGGACTGAGGGTGTCATGTTCACCAGCTCACCTGGCACAGGGAGACTTGAACTTGAGGCTGGCCAGCCCGCAGCAGGTGGATCAAGCCTGCAAGAGAAGCAAGTATGGCCAAGGCCAGGAGGCAGGACGGCAGAACCATGTCTTAGAGAGAGGCAGGATTAGGCCAGGAAGATGATGGGGGAGGGCTGTGGGGCATCTCGAGCCAGGTCACGGGCGAAGGGCTGGGTGTCCCAGGAGGATGGCAAGGCCACATCTCTCTCCTGGAGAACTGGGCAGCTACTTGGGAGCCTGGCTTGGGAGGTAGGGTGGTTGCAGTAGCACAGCGGGTGGGAGGGGCTGGGACCTGGGGTTGGACTGCCCATTCATTCATTCATTCATTCATTCAACAAACAAAAGTTTACTGAGCTCCTACTATGTGCCAAGCCCTGTGCTGGGCGCTGGCGATCCAGCTGTTCACAGGGACAGAGATCCTGTCCATGGGGAGCTCATATCCTAGTGGGAGAGGAAGACAAAGGAAGTGGATAGAAGAAATACAAGCATCACATGGGAGGTTCAAAGGTGACCTGCTGTGTGCCAGATACCAGTGAGCCTGGATCTCTGCCGTCCAGGAGCGCAGCCTGGTGGGGGCCAACACAGTGTGTGTGTTCATACCCGCTTCTCTGCGGCTTGTGGCTAGTGCTCTGTGTGTGTGTGTCTGTGTGCACAGCTGTCTGCGGGTGTGGCTGGGAGCCTTTGCACCTGTGAGTGTGTGTCTGTGTGTGTGGAGGGAGGCCAGGCAGGGAGAGCCGTGAGTCAGACCTTCCCTGGCTGCAGCAGAAGCTGAGGTCTGGGGGGGCTTCTCTCACCGCCTGCCCCTTGGCTCTGTGGTGGGGGTGGGGCGCCCTAAGCTCTCCTGAGACTCCGTGGGAAAAAGGCCTGGGCGCAGCCAGAATGTGTTTGCGTTTCCCGGGTGACCGTCCACGGGGGAGCAGGCCTTCTTCTGTGACAGATGTAGGAATGTTTCGGCTAATCAAGGCGGAAGGCAGGGGCGTGGGGCCTGCCTGAGGCCGCCCCCAGCCCTTCTCCATGGCCACCTGTCTGGGGCCTGGAAAGCAGTTGGGCAACATTAGAGAGAAGCTTCTAGACCCGGGCTGACCCCACTCCCCCGCCACCTCCCAAGAGTCTTAGGTCAGGCCCAGCTCAACTGACTGCCTCAATGTCTCAAGAGTAGATGAGGAGGATGGGGTCCAGGGTTCAGCCCAGAGGAGGACTCCTGATGTGGAGGGGCTTTGAGTGGGGAGCAGGGACACTGGGCGTCTTTTGCTGGCAGCAGGGGTCAAGGCAAGGAGGGGAAGTACCCCTCGAAACAGGGTCCCTCCCCACCCTCCAGCCTGGCCAAAGATAGCCTCAGGCATCCCCCCCTTTTCTTTTCCGGTATAACATAGCCTCAAACAGGGAAACTGAGGCAGGGCTGGGGTGCTGACTTGCCCGGGTCTCATGGTGAGGTGGTGGCATGGTCCTCGCACTCCCAGTGGTCCTGACCCCCGACCCCCAGCTCTCCCAGCCCACTTGCCGTCTTCACCTGGTCCTGTCACTCCATGGAGTTTACCTCTCGGGTGGGGTGGGTAGGGGAGGGCAGATAACGTAATTATCCAAACCAGGGCAGCGTTACCAGCTGTGGTCCCGCCTTCTGGAAGACAGTTCCCCAGAACCCCAGCCCCTCCCTGGGCTTCAGGTCCTGCCCTGTCCTGTCGAGGCTTCGGTCTGTGAAACCAGCCACTCTTCCTGCCCTGTCTACACATACGTCCCAGTGATCACATGTAAAGACCAAGCAAGGCCCGGGTACTTGAGGACTTTGTACCTAAGGTTGGGGGTGGGGGTAGGGGGTCAGGTGGTTATTGGTGATTGTTGGCTGCTGGTCTCAATGGCCCATCTCCCAGGAATTCAGTGGGAGGCTGTGGGTGGTGAGTGGTGGGTGTCCCAAGGGTGTAATGTCCTAGGGTTGTGTTGTGTGATGCTGTCACCTCCCCCCACTGCACCCTAGTGACTTCCTTGACAAGGTCCTGGTGGAGCCTGGGCCCAGCTGCTCTAGGGAGGGGAAGAGACCATATGGGAGGGAGTCTTGTAAGGGAGGGAGGGAAGGACTTATTGACTTGGTGGTGACTTGCCTTGTTTTCCAGGCATTTACAGGCGGGACACCCTGGATCTCCAGCCCTGACCCTGGCATTCCTTGGCCCCAGCTGGGTCCAAAGTCACTTTCTTAGGTTTGGCTTTGAAACACCTCTTCTCCCTCCCCCTTTCTCTGTCTCCCCCTTGAAGATCAGGAGAGGAGGGATGTGCCTGTGAGTCACTCCATGACTCATGGGAGGGCACAGCCGGGGCCTGGGGTGTGTATGCTCTTGGCCAGTGTGTGTGTGTGTGTGTGTGTGTGTGTGTGTGTGTGTGTGTGTGTGTGTGTCTGCACGTGTATGCGTTAGAGGGAGGAGGTTGAGTGGGGGTCAGGGGAGGGGACATGCCTTGGTTTTCTCACCTTTAAAATAGATGCTGGACCCCCATGGAGGGGCCACTTGGTCACAGCCAGAACAAGGGTGCTCACCTTGAGCAGGTGCATAAGTCCTGGTACTGGGTCTGTTTTGAGCAGTGTCCAGGCTGACCAGATGGGGCTGACCCTGCATGCATGGAAGTCAAGTAGCTGCTTTGATGATTGACCTGGAAGTGGTGGATTCATCCCAACGGGCAGCCCCAGATGTGAAAGTTGCTAGAATTCACTTAAATATTTCACTGATTGATAATTGGTTGAACAAATATGATTGGATCGGATAGGGGGGTTTCAGGATTCTATGCTATAATAAGACAGCACTTTTAGAACATTTGAATGCAAATGAATCACCTGGGGATCTTATCAGAATGCAGATCTGATTCTGCAGGTCTGGGATAGGGCCTGAGACCCTGCATTCTAACAAGTTCCAGCTGAGGCCAATGCTGCTGGCCCAGGAACTGTAGAGGCAAGAATGAAAGAGCACTTGGAGGGGACAGCCCTGGCTCAGCTCAGCCATTACCAGCCCTGGGCAGGTTGTGAGTCTTCCAGGTGGCCCTGGACCAGAGCTGTAGGATGGAGTTGCCCAGCCTGCACCTCCTGTGGCTCAGGGGTCCTGGCCCAGGAGCTGTGAAGGGGCCATAGTTGCCAGGGAAAACCAACTTGTTCTATGGCTGGCCTGATGGGCAGCAGTATCAGTGACTTGGAAACGTGTCCTCCACATGTTTCCTGAAGACCTACTGTGTGCACCTGTGGGGCATGAGTTGGGGGTCACAGACCTAGTCCTTGGGGAGCTGAAGTCCGGTAGGGCAGATCAGGAAGGTAGTGTTAAAAGGGGCCCTTGAGGCCACCATCCTACTCCCATTTTACAGGTGGGGAAACTGAGGCCCTAAGGGGGAGGGGACCGAGTAATTGGCAGGGCCAGGAATTGAACCCTAGTCCTAGGCCTCCAGAGATGCCCAAAACTTCCATTTCTGAGGCTTTTGGTTATATTAAAAGCATGAAGAAGTATCCAAGTAGGGTAAGCAAAGTCATGCGGTGTTTTAGGTATTTTATATTGATCAAACTGACACTTCCAACACAACATACTGTGCAATGGCTGCATGTAGATTCATGTTTGGAAACAACTTCGAAAGTCACATGAGGTCTTCCCTCACTATGGCCTCTGGCTGGTGATAGGACCCTATGTCTGTGACCAGGAGCCACATGTGGCTGTGGATGAAGGGTGGAGGAGGGAGGGTAGGATGGAAGGATGGGAGGGGGACTTGGGGTGCATGAATGTGAACTCCATGCAGGCTGTGACATGTATCTGTTGGCTCACTGCTCTTCCCTCCTCATCTAGAGTAGCGCCCGGCACACAGTAGGCTCTCAACATGTGAGAGCTGTTGGATAATTGATGGCTGACTGCGAGTCCTAGAGGCTATGGACCTAAACCAGGGGCAAGGGACTCTGGTTATCATTTCCTCCTGGTACAGTGGGAGATTCCCTTCCCTCCAACTCTGCCCAAGTGAAGAAGGGCAGAGAGCTGGATGCCTGGGTTCTGATCCTGGCCTGCTGTGTGGGAAGGCAGGTCACTTCCCTTCTCTAAGAGCCAGTGCCCCTTGTCTGTAAAGCGAGAATATGCCATGTCACGCCTTTGGGGTCTCAGGGCAGCCTCCGACAATTCTTTGAGGTCCTTTCTAGCACTAAGATCCAGAGAAAAGATTTGGGAAAGGGGAATTCTGGTAGTAGTGGGGGACTCAGACACAAAGGGAACAAGGAATAGTTTGTGTCCCCAAATCTAAGCATCCCACTGATGCAGGACTTTGCAGTAATGGCCAACGGAGAGCGTTTGTGCACCAATACACACTGTGCATCATTCTGGTTTTCAAACCCGCTCCATGATTTGGTCTTAGTTATTTAATCAGTTATGATTCTCTTCCCCCAAGCTGGGCTGCCAGTCCGCCCCGATTCTTTGTCTTAGCACAGGATGTCTGAGAGTGACAGTCAAATGCTGCAGCAAAATTTACGCACAGGGTCCCTGGCTTTTCCTTGGATTCCCCAGCCAGCTGGCCCTGTGCAAACCCAAATGTTTGGCCTGCCACCACGACTGTTTCTCAGAGAAGCACATGGGGCCCTGGTGCTTTAGGTTTTCCTCTAGTCCTCTCAGACCGTCTGTGTCCTCATTCACCCTGGAAGGCAGCCGGGGCTTGATGTCAGGCTGACCGGTTTATATTTTCTAGTATCAACAGTTCCCCCTTTTCAACATTTGAAACATTTGCTTGCCTTTAGAATCTGGCTCCAGTCCCATTCTCTAAACTTCCTCAAAGACAATGGCAGTGATTCCTGATCCCCTGGCCACAGCTGGACTCTCGTGGTGGCAGCTCGGTCCCCAGAAGCAGGGCATCAACCACAGCTTTCATGGAGCGGGGAGCTGAGAAAAGGGGAAGTGGGAGGTGATTCTGGCTAAACTTTTTTTTTTAATGAAACTTTCTATTTTGAGATAATTGCAGAATCACGTGTAGTTATGAGAAATAAAATGGAAAGATCCCCAATTTCCCCAATGGTAACATCTTGCAAAACTATATAGTACAATATCACAACCAGTATATTGACACTGATACAGACAAGACACGGAACATTTCCAGCACCCCAAGAATTCCCCATGTTACCCTTTTGTAGCCACACCTGCTTCCCTCCAATCCTTGCTGCTTCCTCAATCTCTGGCAACCACTACTCTGTTCTCCATTTTTGTAATTTTGTCATTTCATGAATGTTATATGAATGGAATCATAAGGTATGTAACCTTTGGGACTGGATTTTCTCACTCAGAGTAATTCTCTGGAGAGTCATCCAGGTTCTCGTGTACATCAATTGTTCATCCCTTTTTATTGTCGAGTAGTTTTCCATAGCATGGATGTCCCACTGTTTGTTTAACTCCACATTCGTTGAAGGACATCTGGGTTGTTTCCAGTTTGGGGCTATTAGGACTAAAGCTGCTATAAACATCCCTGTACAGGTTTTTGTGTGAACATAAGTTTTCATTTCTCTGGGATAAATGCCCAGGAGTGCAATTGCTGGGTTGTATGGTATTTGCATGTTTAATTTTTAAAGAAACTGCCAAACTGTTTTCCAGAGTGGCTGTGCCATTTTGCATGTGTGAGTGATCCCGTTTCTCTGCATCCTTGCCAGCATTTGGTGTTGTCACTATTTCTTATTTCAGCCATTCTGATAGGTGTGTAATGACATCTCTCACTGTGGCTTTACTTTGCATTTCACTAATGGTTAATGATGTTGAATGTGTTTTCATTGCTTATCTGCCATCTGTGTATCCTCTTTAGTGAAACGTCTCTTCATGTCTCTTGGC
Source organism: Cynocephalus volans (assembly GCF_027409185.1). NCBI lineage: Eukaryota > Metazoa > Chordata > Mammalia > Dermoptera > Cynocephalidae > Cynocephalus > Cynocephalus volans. The sequence continues at coordinate 11,289,250 of NC_084471.1, forward strand.
CATTTTCTAATTGGATTTTTTCCACCATTTTTTGCTGTTGAGATTGGAGAGTTCTTCATATGTTCTAGATATTGGTTCTTTATCAGATAAGTGGTTTGCACGTATGTTCTCCCACTCCGTAGTCTGTTTTTTTCTTCATCCTCTTAATGGGATCATTCACAGAACAAAAGTTTTACATTTTGATGAAGTTCAATTTATTAATTTTTCTTTTTATGGAGTATGCTTTTGGTGTCAAGTGTGAGAACTGTTTGCCTTGCCCTAGATCCCAAAGATTTTCTCTTATTTTTTCCTAAAAGTTTAATATTTTTACATTTTACATTTAAGATCATGATCCATTTTGAGTTACTTTGTGTATAACGTGTGAGACTCAGTTTGAGGTGTTTTTTTTTTTTTTTTTTTTGCTTTTTGCTGATGGATGTTCAATTGCTTCCACACTGTTTGTTGAAAAGTCCATCTTTCCTCCATTGAATTGCTCTTGCACTCTTGTAAAAAATCAGCCAGGCACAATTTGTGGGCTATTTCTGGGTTCTGCATTCTGTCCCATTGATCTCTCCCTCTGCCAATACCACGCCATCTTGATTATTGTGGGTGTATACTGAGCCATATTCCTTACATGGAGGGTATTTAATAAATCAGGTAGACATTCTACCACTTCGTTTTTCTTTTTCAAAACTGTTTCAATGATTCTAGCTCCTTTGCTTTTCCATATATGTGTTGGGATAAGCTTGTTTATATCTACAAAAATGCTTGCTGGGATTTTCGTAGAAACCACATCAAATCTGTATGTCAATTTGCGAAGAATTGATATCTTTACTATGTTGAGTCTTTCAATTAATTAATATGGTATGTCTCTCCATTTGTTTATCTTTTTAAATTTCTTTTTATCAGTGTTTTGTAGTTTTTGGCATGAAAATCCTGTGTACATTTTTTTGATCTATTGTAAATAGTATTTTTAATTTTGGTGACCGTGTGTTCATTGCTACTTTATAGAAATGCAGTTCATTTTTGCATGTTTATCTTGTATTCTGACACCTTGTTGAACTTACTTATTAGTTCTGGGAGTTTCTTTGTAGATACCTTGGGCTTTTCTGTGCAGACAATCACGTCACCTGTAAATAGGGACAGTTTTATTTCTTTCTTTCTGATGTGTGGGTCTTTTATTTCTTTTTCTTGCCTACTGCACTGGCTAGAACTTCCAGGGCTATGTTGAATACAAGTGTGACAGTGGATGTAATTGCCTTGTTCCTGATTCTTGGGGAAAAGCATTTAATCTTTCATCATTAAGTATAATGTTAGCTGTAGGTTTTTTGTAGATACTCTTTATCAAGTTGAGGAAGTTCCTCCTGTATTCCTATTTGGGCGGCGGGGGAGAGTTTTTATCATGAATGAGTGTTGAACTTTGTGTGGAGTTGGTATTAATTCTTCATTAAATGTTTGGTAGAATTCTCTGGTGAAATCATCTGGGCCTGGAGACTTCTGGGGGAGTTTTAAAATTACAAAATCAATTTCCTTTAGTTATAGGGTTACTCACATTATTTATTTCGTATTGGGTGAGTTGCGATAGTTTGTGTTTTTCTAGAAATTGGTGCATTTCATCTAAATTTATGGATGTAGAGTTGTTCATAGTATTCTTTTATCATCCTTTTGATCTTTATAGGGTCTGAAGTGGTAGTCCATGTTTCATTCCTGATACGGGTAATTTGTGTCTTTCTTTTTTCTTTGTAAGTCTTCCTAGAGGCTCATCAATTTTATTCATCTTTTCAAAGAACTAGCGGTATTGTATGTTCCATTGATTTTCTCTATTGTTTTTGTGCTTTCAATTTCATTGATTTCTGCTCTTATCTCTATCAGGTCCTTGCTTTGCTTGCTTTGGTTTATTTTGTTCTTCTCCCAGTTTCCTGGGCTGGAGCACCTCCCCTCTGTTATAATGTGTGCATGTAGTGCTGTACGCCTCTCGCTCAGCACTGCTTCGGCTGCGTCCCACACATTTTGCTGTGTTGTTATTTTTCATTTTCATTCAGTTCAATGTATTTTTGGATTTCCTTTGAGAATTTCTCTTTGATCTGCGGATTATTTAGAAATGTTTTTGTTTCGTTTCCAAGTGTTTGAAGATTTTTCTGTTACCTTTCTGCTTTTGATTTCTAGTTTGATTGCCCTGTGATTGGAGAATACACTTTGCATGATTTCAATGATTTTAAATTTACTGAGGTTTGTTTTATGGTCCAGGTCTATCTTGGTATATATTCCAAAGACACTTGAAAAGAATGTGTGTTCTGCTGTTGTTGGGTGGCGTGTTCTATAATTTTTGATCAGATCCTGTTGGTTGATAGTGGTGTTGAATTCTTCTATATCCTTGCTGATTTTATGTCTAGCTGTTCCATCAGTGATTGGGTGAGGGTGTTGAAGTTTCTAACTATAAGTGAGGATTTGTCTGTTTCTCCTTTTGGTTCTACCGCTTCTTGCTTCGTGTATTCTGCAGTCCTTCTGTTTAGTGCATACATAGTTAGGATTGCCATGTCTTCTTGTGGATTGATTCCTTTGTCATTATAGAGGTTGAGTATCCCTTATCTGAAATTCCTGGGACCAGAAGTGTTCCGAATTTTGGATGTTTCAGATTTTGGAATATTTTCATTATACTTACCAGTTTAGCATTGCTAATCTAAAAATCCAAAGTTCAAAATGCTCCTATGAGCATTTCCTTTGAGCATCACGTGAGTACCTACATGATGCTCAAAAAACTTTGGAGTTTGGAACATTTCAATTTTTGGATATTTGGATTAGGGATATTCAACCTGTATAATGCTTCTCTCTGCCTCTGGTAATTGTCTTTGCTTTGAAGCCTACTTTATCTGATATTAATATAGTTACTTTTGCTTTCTTTTGATTTATATTGGCATGAGATAACTTTTTACATCCTTTTACTTTCAATCTGCCTGCATTGTTATACTCAAAGTGAATTTCTTGTAGACAGCAGATAGTTGGCTCACGTTTTTAATCCACTCTGTCAATTTCTGTCTTTAGTTGGTGTATTCAGACCATTAACATTTAATGTAATTATTGATATGTTAGGGTCTAATTCTGTCTTGTTTTCGTTTTTCTTTTTTTTTTTTTTTTTAAAAAAGATGACCGGTAAGGGGATCTTAACCCTTGACTTGGTGTTGTCAGCACCACGCTCAGCCAGTGAGCAACCGGCCATCCCTATATGGGATCCGAACCCGTGGCCTTGGTGTTATCAGCACCGCACTCTCCCGAGTGAGCCACGGGCCGGCCCTTGTTTTCGTTTTTCTGTTTGTTCTTTGTTTTTCTTTTCTCTGTTTCCTTTTTCCTGTCTTCCTGTGGAATTTCATTTTGATTATCTATCGTGTTTTTTAGTGTATATATATATATATATATATTTTTTTTTAAAATTATTTTTATTTATTTATTTTTTTTGTCTTTTTTGTGACCGGCACTCAGCCAGTGAGTGCACCGGCCATTCCCATATAGGATCCGAACCCGCGGCGGGAGCATCGCTGCGCTCTCAACGCCGCACTCTCCCAAGTGCGCCACGGGCTCGGCCCTAAGTGTATATTTTTATACTGATTTTTTAGCAGTCTCTCTAGGTATTACATTTTATATATATAACTTGTCACAGTATATTGGTGTTGTCATTTTACCAGTTTCAGTGAAGTATATAAACATTACCTCCCTTTAAATCCTTTTACTCTTTCTCATTTATAATTGTATTAAATATTTCCTGTACATACATTAAGAGCCGCATCCGACAGTGTTATAATTTTTGCTTCAACTGTCAAACACAAGAAGAAAAGGAAAGTCTATTGTATTTTCCCACATTTTTTGCATGCCATGTTTTTCCTTCCTGGTTTCCCAAGATTCCTTCTTTTATTATTTCCTTCCCGTTTGGAGAAATTCCTTTAGTTCTTTTAGAATAGTTTTCTGGTGATAAATTCTTTAGTTTTCCTTCATCCTAGAATGTTTTGATTTCCCCTTCATTCCTGAAGGATATTTCTCTGCATGTAGGATTCTGGGTTGACACGTCCTTTCTTTCAGCACTTGAAAAACGTTGTGCTGTTTCCTCTGGACACCCCAGGTTCTGGGAAAAATTCACTCTCTTTCTAATTATTTTTCCCCTCTATGTAAGATGTCATTTCTCTCTTGCTGCCAAGATTTTTTTCTTTGTTTTTAGTTTTCAGAAAACGTTTGACTATGATGTGGATTTCTTTGAGTTTACCCTGTTTGGGGCTTGCTTAGCTTCTAGATTCAGTAGGCTTATGTCTTTTGCCAAATTTGAGACAGATTTTCAGCCCTTATTTCTTTGAATACTTTTCCAGCCCTGCCCTTTTTCTCTTTATCATTCTGTGACTCCACTGACATGAATGTTAGATCTTTGGCTATAGTCCTATGGCTCCCTGAGGCTCGGTCTCTTTTCTCTCTGTTGTGCAGGTTAGATAATTTCTATTGTTCTGTATTCTAATTCACTGATTCTTTCCTTTGTCCCCTGCATGCTGTGTTTGAAGCTCTTCTTTATATTTTCTGTTTCTTTGCTGAGGCTTTCATTTTTTTCATTCATTTCAAGCATGTTTATAGCCTTTCTGTTATCTCAGTGTTGGCATCTATTGATTGTGTTTTTGCATTCAGTTTAAGATCTTCCTGGTTCTTGACATCATGAATGATTTTCTATTGAAACCTGGACATTTTGGGTATTATGCTATGAGACTCTGTATCTTATTAAACATTCTGCTTTAGTTAGCTTTCTCGGGCCCTGCATCCACAGGGAAGTGAGGGTGCTGTCTCATTACTGCCAGGTGGGGCTAGAAGTCCAAGTTCCCCACTTGGTCTCTGTTGACACATGAGGTGGCAGGGCTCCTTTTTTACTGCTTAGCTGGGTACGAAAGTCCCAGCTCCCTACATGGCCTTCCCTGACAGCACCCTGGCAGGGAGATAGGAGAACCTTGTTATAACCTGTCGAGGGCAGAAGTCTACGTTCTCCACTTGGCCTTTGCTGGCACAGGTGGGGCCACAGCTTTTTATAAGATGTTTGGCTGGAATAGAGCAATTATTGTCTAAGATTTTTCTGTCTTGCTAGGCTGCCTCTTTTCTGTGTTCATGGCTGGAGAGAGCCGGCCTTTGTTGGGGCTTTTTACATCTAGGCCCCTTGGTGTTCCAGTTGCAGGCCTTTTCAACTCCAAGCCTGGGATACAGGAGGTAAATTAAAATGAACAAATAAATGAACAAAACATACCAGGAAACTCACCACCATGTTGGTCCTTGGGTCCTGAGATCCATAGCTAATTTGCCTTCTTCTCTCCTCTTTTCAGAGATTCCTCATGCTAGTTTTGTATGTTATGTCTAGAGTTTTTAATTGTACTTACAGGGAGGAATAGGAAAAAGAGTATGTCTATTACATCTTCCTAGAAGTAGTAACTTTTGAAGCTAAGTTTTATTTTACTTTTTACCACTAGTAGAAATTATTGAGATGATTTCATTTCTTGATTCTTTGTTCATGCAAGGTCCTCCTTTATTTTATATAAAGTATATGTGTATGTGTGTTTGTGTGTAAAAAATCTTCCTTTCCGGGCCGGCCCGTGGCTCACTCGGTAGAGTGCGGTGCTGATAACACCAAGGCCACGGGTTCGGATCCTATATAGGGATGGCCGGTTTGCTCACTGGCTGAGCGTGGTGCTGACAACACCAAGCCAAGGGTTGAGATCCCCTTACCGGTCATCTTTTAAAAAAAAAAAAAAAATCTTCCTTTCCTCCCTGAACCAAACTCCCATCCCCCCCCCCTGCAAAGGCTTCCACTGTGATGCACTTGATACATGCCCTTAAATATGTATGTATCCTCACCAAGTCCGTAGCTATTTTTTGGAGGGATGTGTATGCATTTTAAATTGACACAGATGGTGTCATGTCAGACATTCCATTTTATTTCCTACCCCTTCTTATCAAAACTACGTCTTTTTGGTTGGATCCACATTGCCCTACAGATGTCTGGCTGCTGCTTCTCACTACTGCAGCATTCACCACTTTTTACCTATCCATTTCCCTAGTGGGGGACACTTGGATTGCTTCCAACTCTCAGCTGCTGCAGGGACATCTTGGGAAAGCCCCCTGTAGACCCAAGTGCAACGTGCTTGGGGGTTTGCAATGAGGAATGGGGCTGCTGGGTCATGGGTACATACTTTCATAATTGCTCCAAATTCTGGCATATGTACCAGTTTACGCTCCTGCCAGCTGTGTCTGGGAAATCCTGTTGGGAAGACTAATTAAAATAACTTTGAGAATCCTTTGGAGATAATTTTGGCAAAGTGAACAACTGCCCCCTAAATCATGTTTGGGCTTGTAAATAACTAGACAGTATAACCCAAGGTTCCCCTAGACTTCCCCTGGTGATCAGGAGAGCATCCTGCCTGTCTCATCGAGGGTCACTTAGGTGTGGAAACATCCAGAAGCAGGGAGAGACTCAAACTCAAGAGATCCCAGAGGAGAAAGGGCCTGCCGGGGGGTTGGCATCATGGGAAGCATTACAGGGCCTGGCACATAGTAGGTCTGTAATTAATATTTGTCAACTCAATGAATGAAGGAAGGAAGAAATGATTGGCCTGGGGCTCTGAACACTTGCTGTGCTGCTGGGAACCCCAACCTTTATTTTCCACATTGGCTCTGCCAGTTGCCTGGTCTGAACAGAGCTGCTGTGAAGGTTCTTGTGCATGTCTTTTGGTGGACATATACATGCATTGCTTTTGGACATATGCCCAGGAGTGGATCCGCTGGATACTGGGTAGTCGCCTGTTCAGCTTTAGTAGATAATTCCAAAGAGTTTTCCCAAGTGGGTGTACTAATTAACACTCCTTTCAGCAGCAGTGCTCTGAGCATTCCAGTTGCTCCTTATTCTCACCAACGATTGATATTGTTTATGATTTTCATTTTAGCAATTTTGCTGAGTGTGTAGTGGAATCTCACTGTGGTTTTATTTTGCATTCCCCTATGAGTAATAATGTTTTCATATACTTATAAGGCTTTTGGAGAACCTCTTTTGTGAAGGGACTTTTCAAAGTCTCTTGCCTCTTTTCTATTGATTGCCTCTCTTTTTCTTATTGATTTGGAAGAGTTCTTTACACATTCTGGATATGAGTCCTTTGTCAGTTATATGTTTCGTAAATATTCACCAGAGAATTCTAAACCAGGGACTGATGTGGTTGAATGCAGAGTGCAGGACAGATGACGCCCATACCAGGAAGGAGGGGCGTGATGGTGGAGGTTACCAGGGTAGTGGCTGTGGGGGTGGACAGGAGGCACCAGGGTTTACAGATACTTCAGCAGCAGAATTGAAAAGAAACATCTGCCACATCATGTCATGACAACAAACAAGACATGCGGGGTGACACAGAGAGGGGGCAACAAGGCTGACTTCCAGGTCTCTCTGGCTGGCCCAAGAGCTGACGCACACCCTGCCGCCTGGCTGCCGGCAGCCAAAGACCGCTTTGTCTTTCCAGGCCCCACCCAGGCCTGCTGGTTGGAGATGTTCTGGGGTCACCATCAGGACACTGGAGAGAGTGCTCAGTGTAGAATCTGGGTCTCCCATGGCAACTCGGGGATAAATGTACCCCTACACATGGCAGGCTGGTCCCAGGAAAACCTTGTGTCCCAGATGGGTTGGCAGCTGTGGGATCTGGGCCCAGCTAGGCTGGACAATGACCCCCTGTTTGCAGCCTCCTTGTCCCTGCTGAGCCCAGGCTCAGGGGATGAGAGTCCTGCTCCAGTTCCTGGGGAAAGAGTGGGAAACAGATCCTGTGGAGTCTCGGCTTGCACCGAGCAGCCGGGACAGTACCAGAGTTTGACCTGAGGTCTCCCCAGAAAGCAAGGACCCCCCACATCTGCACCCCTGGTTAGTTTCTTGACAAATGTTCCCCCCCCTCCCCACTCTGCTTTTTAGTATTTACTTGGGAGAGTCCCCCCAGCCTCTGCTCCTCACAGCACTGGGTTCAGATGTGGATTACGGTGTGTCTGCCGTGGTATGGTAATTACACCTGAAAAATACGTTCCTTCCATCTCATGAGACATGCAGCATATCCTGTATGCTGCAGTGTACTAGTCGCTTTATGCCTGTGATGTCCGTCGCTCCTTCCAGTAATCTCTAACAGATATTCCTTTCTTCATCTTGCAAATGAGGCTGCTGACTTGCCTAAGTCCACGCAGTCCCAGTGGCAGGAGCAGGGTTTGAACTTGGGCCAATGGACCCGACATCCCCTTTCTTCTCTGCTCCGCTGCCTCTTGGATAGTGGGGGGCTGCTGTTGGGGATTGACTGTCTTCCCCAGTGGTGGCGTCTGAGCCTCACCTTCATATGGCTCTGGGTATGGAAATGGGGGTGGCTCTGGGCTGTGGAGGTGGAGAAGGGGGTCCCGAGACAGCGCAGGTTTGCACCCTGCCTTTCCCTACCTCACTGGGTGGCCATGGGTGAATCACTTTTCTCCAGACCTCGGCCTCCCCGTCTAGCAATGGGGTCCCCTCTGCCCAGCCGTGTACCGGGATCGTGCAGGGGAGGTGTGTGGGGGTGGCAGAGCCGAGCTCAGAAGGAGGGGTACTTGCTTCGTTTCTTGCCCCGTGTTTGGCTCCTTCCTGGCGCTTAAGCTGACCTTTTCTGTTCCCTTTTTTGGTGTTGGGGAAGAGTCAGATCACTTCCCCCCCAAGTCCTCTCCAGCCTGCACTTTTCCCGGCTTAATCAGTCGCCAGCTGCTCAAGTGTCCCAGGCAAGCCCTGGGTTCCAGCCAACGGTGTTTGCCCCATGGCAGGGCTCCAGGCCAGGCCAGATGGGCAGATGGTACTGTTGGCTGGAAATAGCCCTGGTGGGAGATTCCCCCCTTTCCGGTGCTCAGCCACTTCCTCTCTGACGGAGGACACAGTCTCCAGAAGGCTCTGCTGGAGAGAGCCAGGGACAGGCCTTGGGTCCTTGTCTGTTGTTCTTGGGTGTGCTGCACACATGGGGGGGCTGCCCCCTGCCATCCCTTCCTTTCCTGTCTCCTAGCAGGACCCCACAGCTCCCAGCCCAGGCTGGGTGGGTAGGCACTGCCCAGCTCCAGGTGGGCCATGATTGGTTTAAGCCAATACTATGTCCTGTGGCCACTGTGTTCAGGGATGAACACAGATCCAAGTCAGGCCAATCAGAGCAAAGATCTCTATTTGAGATCTCCAATAGGTAGACTTTCTCTCTCTCCCCTAGATGTGGAGAGAAGCACTCAGACCCAGACCCATTGGGGGCCATCCTGAGACTCTCATGGGAGAGCCAGCCTGGGAAAGGAGCAAATGCCGGAACACAGAGCCGAGGGATGGAGAAGCCGAGCCCTGTCACCCTGTTTGCGTGGCTCGACCAAGGGTTGCTTGAAACCTCAAATACCCTGTGCTTTTTGGTTGCTACACAACCCATAAATTTCAGTTTTTAAAGCCACCATGAGTTGGGTTTTGTGTCACTTGGAACCTAAGAATTCTGAATAGGGCCTATCGTGTGAGGGCCAGGCCTCCAGGCCCTCCTCCTGCATTTCTAACCAGTAGGACGGAGCTCAGAAGCCAGCCCCGCATCTGTCCTGACCACAGGCAGTGCTTGTGTGGGAACATGACCAAAAATGTCCCTTTCCCATCCTTTGTCTCAGAGCCAGAAGACCACTCAGAGACCTTGAATCCCATGTCTCCATTTTCCAGATGGGAACACTGAGGCTCACCAATCTTCACCTCCTGTGGACTGATTGATTTGTGTCCCCCAAAGTCCATGTGTTAGAAGCTCAATTCCCACTGTAACTGTTGAGGGTGGGAAATCCTATTACATTAATTGAAAGGTGGGGCCTTGAAGAGGTGGTTGGATTGCAGGACCATGCCTTTGTGAATGGATTAATACGGGTGGGCAAGAGTGTGGTTTTTAAAAGGAGAGCATGTGAGAGACTCTCTCATTCTCTGCTCTGCCATTTTCTGCCATGTGAGACCCCTGCATTGCTGTAAAGCCACCACCCAAGAAGACCCTCACCAGATGTGTTCCCTGGACTTTGAAATTCCCAGCCTCTAAAACTGTAAGCAATAAATTTCATTTTCTTATAAATTACCAGTTCCAGGTATTTTGTTAAAAGCAACAGAAATGGATTAATACACGACCCCTCTCCCAGTACATTGGCTGTGTGCCTAAGGACTCAGGCAGATGGAGAAGGGGCTGAAGATCCAGTTGCACCCAGAGTCCCCAGGCCTCACATCTGTGGCCAGGCTTTTTGTGGAAACCCCCCCACCTCCCCAGACCCCACTTTGTCTGCGGATGAAGGCTGTATTCTGTAACGCTAAACTCAGAGGGGTCCAGCACATGCATGGAATGTCATAGCTCTCACCCAGGTACCCTCAGTAGCTCCTGGTTGCCTACAGGGTCAAGTCCAAACAGCTTAGCCTGACATCCTAGACCCAAGCCCCCTACCTTTTCTCCTTCATTCTCTCTATCCTCCCTTGCAAGGAGGGGACACCTGCACCGACTGTGCAGCCTCTTGTCCCTGCAGAAATGTTCTGCATAACACGTGGCCAGGGAGTGTCACTTTAAGTTCACAGTCATGAATCTCAGTTCTGCCCTTGGTGCTTGTTCCAATTAGTTACGAGGGTCTTCAAAAAGCTCATAGAAAAATTCGTATTATCTTTTAATTCTATTTGTCCATGAACTGTTTGAAGTACCCTCCTATTTCTGCATGATAAATTAAAGGCTTAAAGACTTAAGACAACAATATTTTTATTAACTCTCACGGATTCCGTGGGTCATGAATTTGGCTGGGGCTCAGCTGGCTTGTTCAGGGTCTCACCGAGTTGCAGTTGGATGGTGGCTGGGGCTGAGCATCGCTCTCTTCGTGCGGTCTCAGGGCCTCTCCTGGTCTCTCTGCGTAGGCTCGTGTGGGCTTCCTCAGGACATGGCGGCTCAGGGCTCTGGCAGGAGTGCTCCATAAGGAGGAAGCTGTTCTAACCTGGCTTCAGAAGTGATGCAGTGTCACTTCCACTGCATTCCATTGCTGACACAGTGAGTCACAAGCCTGCCCAGGTTCAAGGGGAGGGGAATGAGACTCCACTTCTTGGTGGAGGAATGGAAGGTTCTGGAAGAGCTTGTGGGGTGGGAGATGTTGCAGCCATTTTGGAAAAGATAATCTGCCAGGGTGTTGCTGGGCAATGCTGCTACACTTCTGTGGTCCACTTGCTCCCCTCCACCTGAGAGGGCTCTCACGCCTCTCCTCTGCCCTCGAGTCCCCAGGGCGTCCCTCCCTAACTTGTAGCCCATGGGTTTGCCGCTTGTCATCTTGCCGCGGCTTCCACCAGCCGTCCCCTGCACCCTGCAGCCACTCACGCTGCTCCCCGGCAGCCCTGTATTAGTCCGTTTGTGTTGCTTATGATGGAATACACGGAACTGGGTGATTTATAAAGAAAACAAAATTTATTGCTCACAGTTTCTGAGGCTGAGAAGTCTAAAGTCCATCTGGTGGTGGTGACAGTGACCCAGGGGTCTCACATTGCAAGATGGTGGAAGCAGAGAGAGCAGAGAGAGCCAGACAGACTCTCCTCTTCTTTTAAAGCCCTCAGAACCACACCCCTTACCACCACTTTTAATCCATTCACTACTGCAACGTCCTACAATCCAATCACCTCTTCAAGGCCCCACCTTTCAATTACCATAATAGGATTTCCCACCCTCTTAACAGTCACAGTGGGGGCTAAGTTTCTAATACATAAAACTTGGGGGACACAGCTCAAGCTTCAGTGAGTTTCGGGGGGACGTAGTTCAGTCCACTGCGAGCCTCCGTCCCTCCCCCCACCCCACACCGTCCCTCTCCTTCCCCGGGAGAGCGCGCTAACGCTTCTCCCATCCTGAAAACAAAACCAAACTGTCTCTTCCCCTTTCCCTCAACTCCTCTGCTCCCAGCTCAGCCGTCACATTTGCGGGGCCCGGGACAAGAGTACAGATGGAGGCCTGCATAGTTTTAGTCTAAATATCACCATGTTATAAATACGTGAACAAACTGTTAAATCCCGTATGTTCTCTCTTTTGACTTGATAAGCAGATCTTCTTAAGGAGGGTTTGGATTTAGAAGTCTCTGACTCCAGAAAGGTGTCTGGTCCTAGGCCCAGTCCCTTTTTCTCTCCCTCCCGGCTCCTCTCCTCACCTTGGACGGCCTTGGGCACATGTGTGTAGACACCCAGCCCAGACCAAGCTCTGGCTATCACCCCCACCCCACCCCTGCAGCACCCCTTGAGAGGAGCAGCCGGAGGGGACCAGTGTGGATCCTCCGAGCCTCTTGCCTGGGTTTCAGGGCAGCACGGTGGCCCCCTGTTCGGCCACACTCCTGGGCAGTTGCCTCTGCTTGCCTTTTAACTTCCTCTCTCCTGTTCTTTCTTGAAGCCTCTCTCTTGTATCAGGCTTTCACCTGCCACAGCTCTGCACAGACCTCCCTGCAACTGATGCAGAGCCTGTGGCCTAGGACCCCCTCTGCTGGGCCTCCCCCTGCCTGGCTTCTCCTTCCCAGGCTCCTCTGCTGCTCCCTCGTCTTCTCCCCAACTTCTAAATGTTGGGGCTGGTGCAGGGCACAATCCTTGGACCTCTTCTTTGTCTACACCCATTCCAGTGTGATCTCATCCTGTCTCCTGGGTTAATTACTACCCATAAGCCAATGACGCCCAAATGTGTGTCCCCAGCTGGAACCTGAACCTCAGACTCCAGTGTCAGCTGCCTGCTCAGCTCCTCCTTGTGGGTGTCCACACTTATCACCAGGCATCTCAACCTGTCCATCCTCAGTGCCTGATCCCCATCTCATCCAAACCTACCCCTCCCTGGCCGGCCGGCCCCCCATCAATGGTCTGCAGCCCCATCCTCCCAGGTGCTGGGCCTGCACCTTGACCTTCTCCTTCCTGTACCCCTCCCCCTCCTTTCATAGGCTGCATGCGCTGCCAGCTCCACTTTAAAAACCCACTAAGAATCGTCTCCTCACCGCTTCTACCTCCTGTTCTCCCCTCAGCCAGGTCCCTACAGTGGCCCACTAGGACCTTCTAGGGCCCAATAGTGCCCTTCCGAGGGGAACCACATTCCACCTGTGTCTGTGTTGCTCCCTGCCCCTGCCCGTGCTGTGCCCACCTTGGGGCTCCGCATGTGCAGCCTCCTGTGCCTGAAGCCCCCTGACCCCAACCCCAGCCTCTGCCAGCTCCCTCCCTCACTTCCTTTAGTCTTCAATCAAATGGCACTCTCTGTGATGCCTTCCCTGACCACCCCACCGCAAACTACCCCTCATCTTTCCTCAGAGCTGTTATGTCAACCCATCTACTCATTCAGTGTCTCATTGCCTGGTTTCCTCCATTTGAATGGAAGCTGTGCTGCGGTGTCCGCAGACAGGGCATGGCACGTGGAGGTGTTCAAGAAGTATTTGTTGAATTGAATGAATGAATAAGTGCATGAATAAAATGCTAATCAAGCCCTGCATCCATCCCTGGCGGATGCCCACTTGGCTTCCCAGTCTCTCTTAACCCAGGACTCCAGATTTCTAGTGAGCTGAGGCTGCTTGTCATCCCTCTTGTACACTTTTCTTTCTTTCTTTCTTTTTTTTTTGGGTGGCTGGTAGGGGGATCTGAACCTGGGACCTCGGTGTTATAAGGCTGCTCTCTAACCAACTGGGCTAACTGGCCAGCCCCCTGCTCCATAGTTAAACCAGGCTCCAGCCACACAGAGGACCCCCTAACTCCCCACCGTACATCCCACCGGTACCACCACCCCCAGCAGTCACCTCCTCCCTGAAGTCCTCCTGATTTATTCATCTCTTTCTCTTTCTCGGGTGTCCTTCTGAGGGGAACCACATCCCACATGCGTCTGTGTTACTTGCGACTGGTGACTGTCCCCCCCTCTGGATAGCTGGTGAACTTGCCAGGGACTCTGTCTCCCTCATCTCTGTAATCCCAGCACTCAGCAGAGCCCTGGCACACAGTAGGTGCTCAATGTTTGCCAACTTGAGTTGAACATTGGGCTTAGTTTTATGTTTAGTATTTTCCATTAGGCCTTAATTTCTTTTATTTTAAATCATGGCTTTTATGTTGTTTTCTAATTTGATTTTTAATTTGTTTTTATTACCTTTATTCTCCTTCTTCTGATTATAAAACCATCATGTGCTTATTGCCAAAGACATTGAGAATGCACAAAAATATAAAGGAAAGATGAGATTATTCATGATTTCGCAACCCACAGATAACTGTTATTAGCATTACATGGGTTCACTTCAGCTCCCCTTCTGGGCATGCGTTCTTTGACTAAATCTTATATTACGACCCTTATGTCATTGCTGTTCTTCAAAGACATCATGTTTAATGGCTGCATAATATGCTGTCGCATCACTTTATCATAATTTATTTAATCAAGGATTCCACACACAAGTGATTACGACTCCCCCCACGCCCTCGAACTCAGCGGCACACACGCCCAGCCACGGCTCCCAAGCCACACAATCGAGGTGGTTTCCCGGGGGCGGGGGGTGGAGGTGAACAATGCCCTGGACACGTGGACCCAGCAGGGTGGGGTTCCAGCTGCTTCCTTCTACTGTTCCTCAGACAGACAAAGAGACAGACAGATGGCCAGACAGGCGGACAGGACAGCAGATGGGAGGCACCAAGGGAAGGTGGAGACAATGGCTTTGGGGGTGTCTGGCCTTTTGGGAGGATCAGGCAGTGAGGAAGGTGGGGTTGCTAGGAGCAGGGGCCCCACCCCAGGAAAGAGCAGGTGACAGAGTGGGGCTTCCTGTGCTTAATACCAAGGGTATGTAGAGGAAGGTACATGGTCACGGAACTGAAAACGCAAATGAATCCCGGGACCGCAGAGGGCTGAGTGGGACTGGCCCCAAGGGACTCTGTTGTCCAACCTCTGATGGTTAACTGGAGCTGTTGAGGTCCATTGGTTGGGATCTCTCAGGGCTCCTGACTCAAGCAAAGAGCCTTTCCTGCCATTCCATGTGGCCTGGGCCAGGTCACTCTGGTTTCTGTCCCTAGAGCCACCATGAGCTGTTGAGGTGGGAAATAGGGCATTCTGTGCAGACTGCTCTGGAAGGTCTCCAGGACTGGGCAGAGGGGATTGGGGTGGCCCTTGACCAGCAGGAGAGGAGAGAGGGAGAGAGTCCAGAGACTGACGCCCTAGGCCTGACCCCAGATGCATCCGCCCCAGCATGCCCTTCCTGTCCCTCTCCCTTGGGTCTCCCCAAGTGCAGAAGGCAGTGTGGGGGGAGACAGAGGTGCCAGTGTCTGGGGCTACCTGCTCCCAGGCTCGGTTTCCTGTGGAGGGGAGGTCTCTGAGACAGACCCCTGGAGAGCTGCGCTTTCCTGGCCACCAGCTCCCGGCTTCTTCCCAGACTGTTCTGGCTCTCGTGGGTCTGAAGCCTGGGGCTATTCACAGGAACACATGAGAAGGAATGAACCCAGCTTCTGGGTGGCTCTGCAGGGGAGCAGCAGTTCCGTCGGTTTTACTGAGTCAGCTCAACCCGGCTAACTGTCGGACCTTGGACAGGCCATCTCCCTCCCAGGACCCCCAAGACACTCCCAGGCCAGGGGCTCCGGAAGCTGACCACTCTAGGCTGTGTCGTTTCCAGCCCTCCTCTCAGAGTGTCAGAATCCTGCAGACCACTGCTGCGGGTGGAGTTGACCGTCGACGGAAGTGGGAAATACCGTGACCTGCGCTCGGCCAGGCCCAGTGTGGAGAGGGCCGGTCCCTGCCCTCAATCAGGGGAAGAGGCTCTACAAAATGGCACTTATGACATTGTAGGTCATGACACCACAGTGTAGCAATGCTGGGGTTACCCAAAGGAGGGAGACAAAAGCTGCCATTTATAGATGGAGATACCAAGTCCCAGAGAGGGAAAGTGACTGTCCCAGGCACTAGAGACGAGAAGCCAGGAGGTTTCCATCCCTCCCCTTCCAGTCCTGCCCCCTGGCTACTTTCCAGAGCTTCCCTGGGGAAAGAGGGCTGGGGATGGTGGGTGGCTGGGGAGCCCTACAAGGTAAACCTGAAAGCAGAAACCCCACCCTGTTGACTGACTGCCCCCAGATTCCCCAAATGTCTGCTTCCAGAATAGGGGTTTGGCTGCTTCTGCAATAGCCTGGAATGGGAGGGACTGGCATGAGAGGGGGTCCCCTGTCACCCCAAGCCCAAGGGGGGCACTCCAAGTGGGACGCTGCTCTGCCTTGCCGGGCCAGTGAGGCTCCAGGCCAGTGCCCCCGGCAGCACTGAGGCAGCTGGACAGAGCGGGCGCCAAGAATGCCAGGAATGCAGAGCGGCCGTGTCCTTCCCGCTCCTTTTCCTCCCCCTCCACGCTGAGAACAGGATATTCCCTGTCCAGGGAAACCCAAGTCCGGTCCCTTTATGGGAAAACCACAGGGCATCTGGTGGGCACTGTTCCTGCTCTGGGATGGGCACTCAGTATGGGGGCGCCAGGGGGCATTGCAGGGGGTTGTGTGGGAGGGTGCAGGGGATTGTAGGGGTCTATGGGGGTTCAATACCTGTGAGGCCTACTATGTGCTAAATGCTTCATATATATTAACTCACTTCATCTCACATCAGCCCTGGGAGATTCTGTTTTACACATCAGGAAACAGGCTCGAAGGTGCTAAGGACCTTGACTAAAGGCACCAGCTAGCAAGTGGCAAAGCCAGACTTGATCCCAGGCCTGTCTGACTCTGGTGCCCATACTCTTAGATACTAGGCCAGGTGGCCCCAACTCAACTGTGACCACTGTTGGCCCCTACATGGCACTCGCAGAGGGTGAGAGGCATGTTGCAGAGAGGCATCCTCCACCCTGTTGGCAGCTGGTCTGTTCTGCAGCCGGCAAAGGGTCAGTATGGGAGGTTTGTGTCAGATATGGTGGTTGGCACTCAGCTCTAGCCCCTCCTCATGGCTTTCCTTGCAGGGTCCCAGCACCAAGGGACCACCACGTTTGGTCAGGCCATTGGTTCTAGGAGGGGCCAGTGAAAGTGGTTCAGGGAGCCAGAAGGGGCTCCTCTGGTGGGCAACACGTCTAAGCATCACCCTGGCTGGTTCAGGTGCAGACCCCACCCTTTTCCGAGGGTGGGCCAGCCTTGGATCAGGTCTGCTGGCGGCTGGGGGACAGAGAGAAACGCAGAGCTGTGGGCGTGCTGTAGGGGCCCCAAAACCAACCCAAGTGATCGGAGAACAAGGAGCTATCTACATGGGAGATTGTCCCCATTTAGAAACAGTGAAAACCAAGGTTCAGGGAGACGCGATGACTCCCTCAAAGTCATAGAACTGTCACCTGGCAGGGCTGTGATATGAATGCTGGCCTCTGCCTCTGGTGCCCACCAGACCTCAGGGAGGGGATCGCCCTCACCCCCCAGCTCCCTGCCTTCCCCTGGTTCCCTACCCCCCACTGGCTCTGTTCCAGTGTGTCGTCCTGTACCGGCTCTGGGGTCCCCCAGGGGGCCAAGGTCAGGTAAACAGGATCCCAGCCGCACTCCCTGACCTTGTTTACCTCCCAAAAGAATGTGAGGGCCTTCTTCCCGTTCCCGGCTGGCCGTGAGTCACCCTGCAGCAATGCGACAGCTCCCGCCACTGCCTGCCGGGCCCCCTGCAGCCCCCTCCGACCGGGCCCGTTGCCTCCTCACCCGGTGATGTCACCGATGTCACCCTTCCCCGCCCCCCATGGAGCCCACCGGGCCTCGAGTTGCCATGGCGACGGCGCACAACAGGAAGCGAGGCCCCATCAGGCCTGCGTGGGGCAGAAACACAGGAAGCAGCGCTGAGCACTGGGCAGCATTGTCAGCCCGTAAAAAACAAAACAGGACAAAAGGATTTAATAAGAACAATTAGCCCAAAGAAAAAGGAAAAAAAAAAAAAAAAAAAAAAAGGCCAAAGAAACAAACAAAGCTAAACAACCTGAAGGCAGGGGGGCTGGCCAAGCTCCAAGGACCCCGTGTTTTCCCTCCCAGCACAATGTAGGTTGAATAATACGTCCTGCTCAGAACGAGGCTCCTGCGGGGTAAGAGGGGTCCTTCCCAGCGGCACCCCTGCTGAGTCTCCCAACTCCTGAGGCCTCCCAAGCTAGCCTGGCTGCCCCTGGCTTCGCCTGTCACCTTGACCCAGATCCGCCTCTGCAACCTCTACTGAAGGGACCAGACGGAATAGTCCTGCCCCCCACCCCAAATATTATTGCTCCCCACATCCTGCTCACTGGAAGAAAGAGCACAGGCCCTGGGGTCACTCAGATGGAAAATCAATTCCCGGCCCCCCTGCTGCCTGATCGTGAGATTCTGTGCAAGGGACGGTCTCCCTCGAGCCTCAGTTTCCCCATGGTTTTCTCATCATCACCACCATCGGCACCATCAGCATCCTCCTCACCTCACAGAGGTGTTGTAAAGTGTGAACGAGCTGGCACATCAGCTAGCATTCAGCAGGTGCTCAATGCATGTGGAATAAACTAGGGAAGAAAGAATGAACTGGGCAGAAATTCCAGAGACCGGTTTTGGCTCAGTATGAACTAACGATCAGAGATGGACAAGATGCCCCATGAAAGACTGAGTGCCCCATCAGTAGAGGTGGGCATGTAGAGACTGGGAAGACTTGGAGGACCTTGCAGAAGGGGCTGAACCCTCGGGTGGGAGTGCAGTGGGGGATCCCCCAGGCTCTGTCCCTCCAACCAGCTGAAGGCTCTGGCCCAGTGATTCTACCTGGATAATATACATTAGAGCGGTATCTGTGGAGGAGCGCCTGCAGCTCAGGTGGGGCCGTTGGAGGTGGGGGGTCCACAGCTCTCTCTCCATTACCTATAAGGGTAGCAGGCCCTGGGGCAGAGCAGGTGACATAGCTTCTTTGCCTGGCCAAACTGTAGTCAGGCTTCTAAACCTTCTGCTGGGCCCATCTGTGCACGTCCTTGTAAAATCCAGTTTTAGCAAAAGAACTTGCTAAGTCAGTTTAACCAGAGCCTCTCATCCCCAATATCTGATCATCTTTGACTTCAGATCAGTTTCCTCATCCTCCACCATCTCCCAGGTGATGTCTGGTCACCCTGGCCTGTCTTTGGCAAGAATCCTGTCAAGTCCATTTAGCCAGAATCCTCCTTACTGCTCATGTTTCTTCTTAGTGATTTCTATCCACTGACCCCCTCCCCACTTCATGGCTATAAATCCTCACCTGCCCATTCTGTATTTGGAGCTGAGTCCAATCTCTCTCCCGCACTGCAAGACCCCACTGCAGTGGCCCCTGCACCTTTTGCAATGGTTCTGAATAGTCTTCCTTACTGAGCTTTAACATCATTGAATAATGTTTTCTTTAACAGAGGCCACAATTGAAATCCATTCAGTTCCCTCCTTAGGAACTGACCCCCGCCAGGACAGTGGCAGAGCTGCACCTGCCCCGGCCACACCCTGCAGCGTGGATCCATCCAGCACCTGCTGTCAGCCCAGCAGTTTCTGCAATGGTTATTGATAGAATGAGGCCAGGCAGGACTGAGGCTGAGGAGTGGGGGTTGGGATGCTTAGCTGGAGGCTGATGGAGGTTCAGCGCCTTCTCCAGGCAGTCAGAGAGGCCATGTGGGGGAAATGGACCAGAAAGAGCTGATAGGACTTTGCTTGTAGAGACAGTGGTAGCTGTTCACTCAGGAGCACGGCATGAGCACAGGCGGGGAGGTGAGAAAGCCCAAGATATTTTGGGCATGGGACCTGGACCCATGTGACTGCAGTGGAATTTGATATCACAAAATAAGGGGGGGGGGCCCACATGGGAAAGAGGTTGGAGCCAGATTGTGGAGGGCCTTGAATGTCATGCCCAGAAGTCGAGACCTGGCTCTATGGGCACTGGGGAGCAACTCGTGGCTTTTGAGCAGAGTAGTGACTTGTGCAGCTGAGCAATGAAGGGTGATTCCTCTGGATAGATAAGGAATTGGGAGACGCACCAGGAAAGAGCTTAGGATGGGAGGTCGGGGAATCCGAGGTCTGCTGACTTGGTTTCTTTTCCTTTGAACTCTGTAATAATGACACATGATAGGCGCTCAATCAATATTTATTGAATGAATGAATGATAAATATTGTGATATTTATTTTGCAAACATTGTCTTAATTCTCACTATAACCCATGAAGCTGGCCTCATTCTTCCCGGTTTTACAAATGAGAAAATGGAGGCTCAGAGAGGCTGAGAAACTTGCCCCAGGCTGCACAGCACATAATGATGGAGCTGGATTCCAGCCCAGCTGACCCCACTTGCCATCTCACACTGCAGTGCTTACCCAGTGCTAGCCCCAATGCCAGGTCTTGGGGACACACAAATGAGCAAGTACCAACCATGTCTCTGGGAGCCCCCGGATTGGAGGCCTCAGTTTTTCCCAGCCATGGACTGAGGGGTGGTCGAGGAAGCCCTCAGTGAAGAGGCTGTGGCGCCGTGGAGAGTAGGGAGGCCACAGTAGCTGGGAGAGGGCAAGGCTGGGATGGAGGAGGAAAGGAGGTCCCCCTCCCCCCAGAAGAGACTGGATAACTGTGGGGTGTCCCGCAGGAAAAGGAGCAGAGGCTGGGGCTTGGGGAGGGGAAGGAGAGGCTGACATGCTGAGGGGCAGGAGCAGGTGTGGTCTGGGGCCGGAGGAAATGAAACTCAGCCCCGGTCCCTGCCCCTTGGGTCCTAAACACAGGCGGATGGGGTGGGGACTGCACCTGAGGGCCTCAGGTGGGTGTGGAAAGAACACGCCGCCCACATCCGTCCTCCTTCCCCTCCATCCGGAGCCCCTCATGCACCTGCCCCTCCTGCCCGGCTCACCCCGGGGGTGGGGGTGGGGGTTCCAGTCCCGGGTGGAAATCCTGGTGGGGGCTGTGGAAATGAGCTGTAGGAAAGGGCTACAGTGTGTGGGCGGCTGTGTCTGGAGCAGGTGAGGGACAGGAAGCTGGCAACAGCCAGGCTCCCTGGAAAAGCCTGATGGGGACGGGGGCAGGAAGGGTCATCACAGATGGTGGAGGAAGGGGCACTGGCCTTGGAGCCACCAGGCTGGAGCCCTCCTCTTGGTTCTGCTCCCCACCAGGGGTGGGGTCCCTGGCAAATTCTTCCCCTCTCTGGGCCTCAGTTTCCTCTTCTGTGACATGAGGGACTCTGA
The DNA here is from genome assembly GCF_027409185.1 of Cynocephalus volans. NCBI lineage: Eukaryota > Metazoa > Chordata > Mammalia > Dermoptera > Cynocephalidae > Cynocephalus > Cynocephalus volans. The sequence goes on from NC_084471.1 coordinate 11,310,362, forward strand.
TGCTAGGGAGAGGTGGCAAGCAAGCCTGGTGCCTGAGTGTGGGTTCTTTGTGGACTGGACAGTCTGGGCTCCTGGCTCTGGCCGCTGTATCACACAGACTCCGTGGTGAGGTGTCTTTATAATACAAGGTGTGGTGTAGCCTGCGTGCATAGAAATGTTCTGGTTTTAATATCTGCCAGCTGTGTGACTTTGGGCAAGATGCTCAATGTCTCTGGGTCTCAGTTTCCTGCAGCAAGAGGATTTTAACAGCATGTACCTTTTGGGGTGCTGGCGGACTCAGTATGTAGGAACACAGGACAGCGCTGGACATATTGTAAGTCCCCAGAGAGCCATACTAAGATGCTTTTTGACTGGAGAAACCCCGGGACAGCTGCACTGTCTGACCATGTGTCCCATTTTGGCCATGGGACAGAGGTGGAAACAAGCAGAGGAGAGTGAGAGAGAGAGAGTTGGAAGCTGTCTGGCCCAGAGGTTGGGACCATCTCCCTTGGCCTCTGTCCCCTGATCACGGCCATTGTGAAGTAGAGCCACGAGGTCCAGCTTTGCAGGCCTCCCTCCTTAGGCTGGCCACTCCCTGCAGAGCACCAGGCCTGGCCTGGTGCAGCGTCCAGGCCCTGGGTTTCTCAGTGATCCCTTAGCCGACTCTCCAGGCCTCAGCGTGCTCCTCTGTAAATGAGAATGGGAACTGCAGCCTCATGAGCCACCGGGAGGACCCAGTGACATTGCGCACGTGAAGGACCGGCCTAGGAGGTGCTCAGTTGTGTTCTCTTGCCCTCCCCTGCCAGAATCATCCCGCCCTCAACCATCCACCTCAAGCCCCTCCCCGCCCACCCTCCCCTCTCTACTGGGCAGTCTAGACTCATCCTCAGGTGTCTGCCCTAACACAGACATGGCCCTGACCCCAGCTCCTCCCAGCTCCTCCCAACCTTCTCCCCTTCCCTCTGCCTCACTCCACCTGCCCCCCACTTCTCGACTGCTCCTCCCCTCCCCATCCCTGAAGCTCCTGGGCCTCCTGGCATCTTTACCCAGAGCGGTTGCCTCTCTCCCCTTGGCTCCAAGACGCCCCACTACCGCTCTCCTCCAACCCCTTAGGGCTTCTTCTCAGTCTTGCTGTCTTCCCCTGCCAGTCTGGACCCAGGGGTGTTCCTGGGGCCTCTGCCTCTGCCTTCTCTTCTCCTCCCAGCCCCTGGCATCATATCCGCTCCCCAATCCCTGTCTCCAGCTGGGAATGGCTCAACAGTAGGATTTTGGTGAGTCAGCACCCACCACCTAGCTGTGCAACCTTAGCAAGCTACTTAACCTCTCTGTGCATCAACTCCTTCACCTGTAAAATGGGGCTAATAGTGGTTCCTGTGGCCTAAGGTGGTGGGAGGATTAGCTTGGTTAACAACTGCAAAGCACTTAGAATGTGCCCATGCAGCGCAAGCACCAAGTGACACAGCCAGTGTCAGAGGGGACATGCACCCAGGTCTCCTGGCTTCAAGTCCTGTTCTCTTCCAATTTCCTTATGACACTCCCGTCTTCCAAGGAGTTCCTCCTTGGTGGGGAGGGGGTTGTAGGGTAGAGCAGGCATCCCATCTCCAATAGTGGACTCAGGCACAGTAAGGCAGATAGGGCAAGATTGCTTGAAGAGCTGCGGTGACCCCAGGACTGGCCTGGAGGAACCCTCTTATATTGCTGCTGTGGCTCTGGCCTCCTGGGGACTCGCTCCATCCATAGAGAAGCTGGGGAGTGTGCGACGGGCAGCTGGACACCTGGGGGCCTGGTGCCACCTGGTGGTCAGAGCGAGTCTCACTGTCCTCTTGCTTAAGACTGGAACTCTGGGTGCCAGCCATCCTGCAGCCATCACTCCATTTTTTTTTTTTTTCGGCCACCTTTAATAGTCTTCCCACCTCCTGCTGCGGAGCCCCTCCTCCTGCCCTCTCGCTCCATGCCTCGCTGAAGACCAGCCTCTCATGGGTTTTTATTTATTCACTCAGCAAATGCAGACCCATATCATGTGCCTGGCCCCAGGCAGAGCATGAGATGATGAGATAAACCATGTTCCTTGTCTTGTTGGAGCTCCAGCCTGATGGGGGAGACACACACGGACGGACAGCAGGATCAGGGCTGTGACTGAGGGAAGCCTGGAGGTTTTGCTGGGGCCAGGCAGAGTAGCCAAGGGAGGCTGTCTATGGAGGAGGAGATGTTTGAGCTTCATTTTGAAAGACAGAAACAATAGTGATTAGGAGAGGCGTTTAGTACGTAGAGAAGGAGGTAGGAGGAATGCTAGCCACGGGAGCAGCACGTGCAAAGGCATGGAGGCTCTGAGCTGAGAGCCGCTGAAGGCTGTTAGTAGAAAGGGATGTGGTCACTCTGGCTGCGAGTGCCGGATAGAGGAGGTGGCCGACGTGAGAGGTGCTGGTGGCTGCATCTTGGAGAGAAGATGGCCATATGTACTGGTGGCCACAGGGGCTGTGAGGAGGGGACAGGATTGAGAAGCAGCTGGGAGGTGAGTTAGAAACAGGGTCTGGGACACCCCTTGGGTATCTGGCTTGGCTGGCTCAGTTCACCTGGCCAGGTACTTGAGAAAGAGGAGGAGGAAGAGGGAGAGGCGGTGGAGGCAGGAGAGGGGAGTGCTCAGAGCAGGACATGCTCCGTGTGAGAAGGCCGGGCTACCTCCAGGTGCAGCCACCTGGGGCAGTTATAGCGGGTGTGGGGTGTTTCTAGGGTAGAATCCATGGTACCAGGTGACCTGCTGAGTTAGGAAAAAGAAACTCAAATGTTCCCCTCGTAGAGCCGAAGACAGCGCTTCTCACAAACTCATGTGCACACAAGTCAGCGGGGATCTTGTTGCCAGCGAAGGGCACCGCCCTCTCCCAAAGCTGGACGTGCAGTCTGACCTTTCCCCCAACCCGCCCCCCAGTTAATTCATCCCGTCTCCTCTCTCTCTCTAATCCGACCGACCACCGCTGTCCATGCTGCCGCCGCTGGGCCCTCCTGTTCCCTGGGGAGTTGCAGGGGCTCCTGACTGTCCACCCGCCTCAGTTCTGCTCCCTCCAGTCACTGTCCACAGGCAGAGGGGTCCCTGTCCTCCCCCGCCCCGACTTCCTTTCCTTACACATTATATCCAGGGCACATTGAGGTGTTTACTTTTCTATCAAAATTATGCATGTATAATTCATATGTATACATTAGATACATGTATTGTTAAACATATATTATTATTATTATAGGCGTATAATTCATGTATACATACACACACGCACAGGAGGGTACTTCCAAGACTTGATGGAAAAATAGAATTAAAAGATAATACGAATCCACCAACTTATTGAAGTACCCTCCTGTGTGCGTGTATATATATATGCACAATATAGTTCTGTAAGTTTCATGGAGAAAAATAACAGCCCTCTCCTTTACCCCATTCCAGAGGCAACCATTTCGATTCTTCTAGCTGGTTCTTTCGGTGTAAACCTCCACATTGGAAAATTGCATGCTTACGTGCTATTTCTGGACCTTTCAGTGTTTGACACGATCTCTTGATCCACTATGGAGGAGAGGATATGGTTCTCTTTCACTCCTGTGCTCCCCCCTTTCCTCCATTCTCCCCTTGTGATTATATCCTACTTTGGGTCAGAGCAACATGAAGTATGACATCATTAAGATGACGGACATGCTCTTCACAGCTGAGCCACGTGGAGTACTATGAGTGTACTTTGATTACTCCCCAAATTATCTGTGTTTTCTTTGTCCCCTGGCGTTTCTACTTGTCTTTTAGTTTGTTCATTTAAAAACATGTGCTTATTACTAGTTGAACCCCAGGCATCCTGCCAGTTGCCTGATCCGCCTCAACACTTTGGGGCATGCAGCTGTTCTGTCAGTTTCATCTCCCTGAAGAAAGCTGTCCTGGTGCCTTCTGACTCTCTCTCCTCTGAGCCTGCAGCCCTCTGCACCTGGGTGTACCTGTTGTTCTGGAAGTCTCCTTCATTTCTCCCGCTTCCCCCCGTGCCTCCCAAACCTGCTTCCTAAGGTTTCTTCTACTCCCTCTTTTGGGGGGCAGATACCTTCAGTAGCTTCCCAAGAAGGTGTGCATGGGAAATAAATTTTGAGAGACCTGGTATGTCTGAAATGTTTTTGTTTCTCCCCTTACGCTTGATTGGTAGCTTGGTTGGGTATACAATTCTGGGGTGAAAATAACTTCCTTTCAGGAATTTGAAGGCATTTGTCTATGGTCTTCCTGCTTCCACTGTTGCAATTGAGAAGTCCGAAGTCATTCTGGTTCATCATTTTTGTATATGACCCATTTTTCTTTTTCTTTTTGGAATTTGTAGGATTTTCTCTTTGCTCCCAGTGTTCTGAAATTTCAGTATCATGTGTCTTAATGTGGGGTTATTTTAGTTCATTGTGCCAGGCCCTTTCAATCTGGATATCCATTAAATTTTTATAATATTTAAAAATAAAACTTTATTATAGATTAACTTTACTATTGATTGAAAAAACAAAAGTTAATTCGCCATATTAAGAACTAAACAGGAAAAAAATATGGTCATCTCAATAGATGCAGAAAAAGCCTTTGAAAAAATTCAACTCTCTGTCATTGTAAAAACTCTCAGCAAACTAGGAATAGAAGGAAACTTTCTCAATCCAATAAAGCATGGCTACAAACAATCTGTAACTGAAATCATAAATACTGGGGAAAATCTGAGTGCTTTCTGCCTAAGATCAGGAAAAAAACAAGGATGTTCACTCTCAATACTTTTTTTCAGCATGGTCCTGGAGGTCTTAGTGCAATAAGTCATAAAAAAGGAAGGCATACAGCTTGGAAGGGAACTAAACTGAATATATTCACAGACATTATCATCTATGTAGAAAACTGGATGGAATTTACAAAAATAGCTAATAGAACTGATCAGTGAATTTAACAATGTTGTAGAGTACACGGCCAATATTTAAAAAGTCATATTTAGGGCCGAGCCCGTGGCGCACTCGGTAGAGTGCTGCGCTGGGAGCGCGGCGACGCTCCCGCCGCGGGTTCGGATCCTATATAGGAATGACCGGTGCACTCACTGGCTGAGTGCCGGTCACGAAAAAACGACAAAAAAAAAAAAATAAAAATAAAAAAATAAAAAGTCATATTTAGTTCTATATACTAGTCATAAACAATTGGAAAATTAAAACTGAAAATTTAAAATTTTAAAATACCACTTACAATAGCAATGAGACACTTAGGGAAAACTCTGGTAAAAATGGGAGCAACGGGACCTCCAGAACTACAGAACATTGCTGAAAGAAATTAAACAAAACCTAAATAATGGAGAGAAATAACATTTTTATGGATTGGAAAATTCAATATTGTTAAGATGTAAATTGTTTCCAAGTTGATCTACAGATTCAAAATAATTCTAATAAAAATCTCAGCAGTCTTTTTTTGGGGGGGGAGGTAGAAATTGACAAGCTGATTCAAAATTTTATATGGAAATGTGAAGGGCATAGAAAAACCAAAATAATTTTGAAAAAGAAGAACGAAGTCGGAGGACTTAATCTACCTAATTTCAAGACTTACCATAAAGCTACAATAATCAAGAAAGTGTGGTACTGACATTAGAAAAGATATTTAGGTAAATGGAACAGAACTGGAGTCCAGAAATGGATCCATACATATAAAAGTAATTGACTTTTGGTAAATATGCTAAGGCAATGCAGTGAGGGAAAGGATAGTCTTCTCAACAAAAGGTACTGGAACAACTGGATAACCACGTGGAAAAAAATGGAGCTTAATCCTCACCTCACATCATATACAAAATTAACTCCAAATGGATCCTATATCTCGATGTAAAACCTTTTGTTCTTTAAAAAACATCATTAAGGAAATCAAAAGGCAAGCCACAGTCTTGGGGAAAATATTTGCAAAATATGTATCTGTTTAAGGACTTGGAATATACAAAGAATAAACAGAGAATTCTTATAACTCAAGAATAAGAAGACAATCTGATTTTTAAAATGGGCCAGAGATTTGAAAACACACTTCATCAAAGAGGATATATGACTGGCAAATAAGCACTGGAAAAGGTGCTCAACATCATTGGTTGTTAGAGAAATGCACATTTTCTACATTCTGTTAGTACATGTGCAATAAATAGCTAAAGTCGAAGATTGATGGTGTCATGTGTTGGCAAGGATGTGGGGCAACTGGAGCTCTCAGACAGTGTTGGTGGGAATGCGAAATAGTGCACCCACTTAGAAAACAATTCGGCACTTTCTTTAGAAGTTACCACATACAATCCAGTGATTCTACTCCTAGGTTTCTACCCATGAGACACGAAAATCACTTTCTAGGTTTGTTGCCGCAGGTATGTTTCTGAGATTTCTTTCCACTGTCCTCTTGGATAAGTCCCCTTGTTTCTTATTTCCTACATCTTCCTCTGAGTTGGTTTCTATCTCTTACGGAGACTGCAGGTGCTCACCAAAGCTGTGAGCTTCTCGGCTTCCTTGCCACCATGGTAGATGACCCAATTCCTTGTACCCAGTTCAGGTCACATGACTAGTTCTTGCCAATGTTCCTGGAAGCTGTGTTACCTCCACAGAGGTGATATGCCTTCTTTACTCTTTCTCTTCCCTTGTCTACCAGCGAAATGTTCCTGTGGAGGTACTGAATGACTGTGTGGAGCAGCCCCCAACCTGCACTGGGCTCTAAGGTGGTCAAAAAATCAACTTTAAGTGTATTTAACTACTGAGTCACTCTGTGTGAGTGTGTGTGTGTATTTGGTCTAATAGCTAGCATTACTCACTCTGACTAATACATTGCCATTTTGCTGAAGTAGAGTCTCAAGTAACTTCCTAACAAAGGGTGATCAGGAGGTAAATTTTCAGAGCTCTAGCATGTCTAAAAATGACTTTATTTACCCCTCACATTTGATCTTGGCTACTGAGGCTAACCTGCTAGTTGCCTACCCAATACCCATTTCCCCACTTCTTGCTTGCTAACAGAACCCCTTTTTCGTGTTAGGGACAGCAATACGATTTGGCTAAATACTTGCTTTCTCTGGCTCTTTGGTGGTCAGGAGGAGCTATGTGACACATTTCTGGCCACTGAACCATCAGCAGAACTTTTCCTGAGTTTCCTGGGTAAGCTTTGCTTTCCTGATAAAACCAGGATAAAAGGGGACATATGCACATGGCACCACCCTTCCTCCTCTTTCCTGCATTGCACATGGATGTGATGTCTGGAGCTATAGCAGTCATCTTGTGACCATGTGGCGACAAATACAAGGTAGAATCACAGAGATGCTAGCCCTAAGGCCTCTGATTCACTGAACAAGCAAGCAATGACTCCTTTCCTATCGAGAGAGCAGATGTTTTATTAGATGAGAAAAATTGCCTCCTATGAGTATTTGTTTAAGGCACTGTAAATCATAGCTTCTGTTACGTAGGGCATTTTTGACTGACCCAGAAGCATATGTAATTTTATGTTCAAAACTTTTAGATTAATGTTTAATCTTTGATGTTCAAATATTTCTTATTGTGCATAGGTGTTAGTGTTTTAGAAGTCCATCCTGAGCATCACATGATAAACACTTTCAGTTTGATGGCCTGAGTCTCCCTTCAGCTCTGGAAAATTCTTTTCTATTGATAATTTCCCCCTTTGGTCTCCCTACTTCCTCTTTCTGGAACGGCTGATCACATATGTTGGACCTTCTGGATAGATCCTTTATATCTCTTGTCTTTTCCTTCATACCCTCCACCTTTTGTTCTATGTTGTAGGATTCACTAACCCTTTACATTTTTTAATTTTTAAAATTCCAGCAATGTTTGTAATGTTCAAGAATTCTTTCTTGGTTTCTGATTTCTCTTTCTCAGAGCATCTTGCTCTTGTTTTGTGGATGTGGTATTCCTAAAATGTCTGAGAAGCTTTCACCCCAAAGTTATCTTCTGTATCCTGAATTATCGTTATTTTCTTCGGAGCCTTCTTTTTTTTTTTTTTTCTATTAATCTTCGGATTTCTCTTTCAGCTGCAGCTTCCCCTCAACTATCTGACACTTTTTAGAATAAAGACAAAAAATTCTTAACATAGCCCCAAATGCCCTGTAGGGTCTGGTCCCTAACTACAGTTTCAGAATCATTTCTTTTAAATTTAATTTAATCTTTGAATTGTGACACTCAATACATACATAAGAGGGTGTAAAACATAGAAACGTTCCAAGAATAATAATAATTCTAGTGCCCACATAACCAACTTCCAAATTAAGAAAGGGCACATCGCCAGGACCGAGTGTCCCTCTGTGTTCATACTCACCTCTCTCCCCAAGAGGAAATCACTGTTCTGGTCTCTGCAATATCGCTTCCTTGTTTTCTCTTTAGTTTTACCATCTACTCATGTGTCACTGTACAACATGGTGTTTAACTTTGCCTGGTTTTGAACTGTATATAAGTGGCACCGTATGGTTTATATTCTTATTTCCCTTGTTCAACATTATTTTGAAAGATTCATTCAAGTTGATGGATGTTCATTCCATTTCAATTCTGAATTATAATACAGTGTGTAAACATTCCAGACTTTATTTACCTGCCTCATCTACTGGGGTATTGCCAGTTTCAGGTTTTTACAAATATTGTTGCTATGAACATTTTAAAACATGTTTTCTGTTGCACATTTGCAAGAATTGCTCTAAGATATGTCCCAAGCAGACGAATTGCTGGGTCACAGATTATGTGCAGGTTTAAATTTGTTTTAATAGTGCCAAACTGATTATCAAAGTGGTTGAATCCATTTCTATGCTTACCAGCAGTGTACGAGAGTTCACTTGTTCCACATTCTTGCCAGTGCTTGCAAGAATTTTTTTATCAGACTTTTAAATTTTTGCTAATCAGGTGGGGGTGAAGTTGTATCTTGTTGTGGGTTTTTATCTGCATTACTCACGAGGTTGAGCAACTTTTCATAATGTGTATGGGTCACTTGTTCCTCTTTCTGAAGTGCCCGTGCGAGTCCTCTGCCACCTTCTGCACCCCTGCATTTTGTCACAGTTGGTTGTCCATTTTGTCCATTTTCTTTATTGATTGACAGGAATTCCTCACATCATCTCCTTATCAATCGGTGAGTGTTTTAAATGTTTTTATTTTCTGTTTGCTGTATACAGTCTTTTGATAGAGTTCATAGTTTTAATGTCATTGAAGTCATCAATTGTTTCCTATATGATTTAAGCTTTTTGCTTCTTGTTGAAGAAACTATTCCCTACCTCATGATAATAAAGATATTTTAAAATATCATCTTCTAAAAGTTTCAGAATTTTTCCTTTCACATTTAGGTTTTTAAATTATATGGAATCAATTTTTGTGAGGTAGGAGATTTAATGCTTTAATTTTTTCACATAGAGATAACTGATAATCCTGGCACCATTTATTGAGAAGTTCATCCTCTACCCACTGATTGGCAATTTCAGTCTCTCTCTTCCCCACCCCCGGGCTCTAATTTTGTTCCACTGTCCTATTTGTCTGTTCTTGTGTGGATAGGACATTGTCTTATCTGCTGCAGCTTTATGTCTCAGTATCCTCTTCTCTTTTCTTTTCCTTTTAAAAAATATCCGCAGATTCTTTAGCTTTTAATTCCTGACATTAGTTAATTGTGTCTTCTTTTTTCTTGGTCAATTTCACCAGGGGACGTTAGTACTATTAGTCTTTTCGTAGAAATAATTTTTGTTTTTGGCGGATTCTATTTCATTACTTTCTGCCCTTTCATCCTTATCTTTTGTTCTCTTTGGTTAACTTTGCTGTTCTTTTTCTAGTTTTTTTGAAATGGGTACTTGCTCATTTCAGCGTTTTTGCTTTTGTAACATAAGCATTAAAGGCCATAAACTTCCAAGCAGTGCTTTAGTTAGAGTCCACAATTTTTAATATGCAATATTGCCATTCTCAGTTTAAAACATTTTATAATTTCCATTATAAGTTTTTTGATCCATCAGTTATTCAGAAATGTACTTCTTAATTTCCAAACCTGTGGGGCTTTTGAAGTTATATTTTTGTTATTGATCTCTTGCTGGTAAGTGTTGTGGTCACAGAATGCACTCTATCTTATTTCAGACTTTTGAAATTTCTTGAGATTAACTGTTTTTGTAAATATTCCTTATGCCTTGTAAAGGATAGTATTCTGCCATTGTAGATACAGTGCTCTATAAAAGTCCATTGGTCAAGATAATCATGTATTCAAATCTCCTATATCCTTACTGAATATTTTTCTGCTTGTTCCACTAATTACAGAGGTATGTATTTTAAAATCTCCCACTATAGTTTCTCATATTTTAAGACTATGGTATTTGCATATAAATTTGAAATTGCTCTATTTTTCTAGTGAATTGGACCCTTCTCATTATGAAGTGACCCTCCTTGTCTCTAGTGATGCTTTCTTTCTGATATTAAAATAACTGCACCGGTCTTCTGTTTGTTAGCATTTGCATGGTATTTTGCCCGTGTGTTCAGTTTCAACTTTTCAGTGTCCTTACATTTTGAAAGTGTCTCTTGTGGATGTCTCTTGTAAAATGCATCTAGCTGGATTTCATTCAGTGTGTGTGATAATCTTTGTATTTTAACTACAATATTTAGTCCACTTGCACTTATCAAATTATAGAACACTTGAATTTATAACTATCATCTGTTTGTCTAACCTGTTTTGTATTGATTTTTCTCTCCATTCTTTCCTGCTTTAGGATTGTTTGGGTTGATTTTCTCGTTCTATTTTCCCCCTCTAATAACTTAGATAAATGTTATTCACTGTATCTACATTCGTTTAGTGTCTACCCTAGTTAACTTGGATTCTTAACTTATCAAAGTCTAAGTGTATTTGATCTCTAACTTCACTTTCCTCTGAAGAATATAAGGATCTTAGAACACTTTGCTCACTTGTTATATGCCATCGTTGTGTATTTGAATTTTATTTTTATCCAGAAGACATTGTTATTGTTTTACATTATCAATGCCCCTCATTGTGCTTTATTCCCTATTGCATCAGGCCTCTGTCTGCGATCATCTTCCTTCTGCCTGAAGTTCCTCCGCTGGAATTTCCCTTAGGGAGGGTCTGCTAGTGGCAAACTCTTAGTTTTTGTATTTGTAAACGTCGTTATTTCACCCTCATTCTGGACACATGTACCTTATTCTGAGTGGATAACTTTTTTTTCATTGACAGTTTTTTTTATTGAAACATAAATGATGATATATGTTGTGGGGCACAGACTTGAATATCAATACATGCGTACAATATGTCGTAATCAAATCAGGACAATTAGTATTTCAGTGGATAACTCGAAAACTATTTTCACTGTATATACTCGTCGAGTTCTAGGATGACGGCTATTTTTGCTCTGGCTTCCGTGGCTCTTGATAAAAAGTCAGGTGTAAATCTATTCTTCTCTTCTTCTGTGTGCCAGAGGCGTTTGGATTTTATTCCGAGCGGAATCGGGAGCTGTGGGAGGTTTTAAAGCCCGGGCTGACTCGGTCAGGTCTGCGTGTGAGAAGCACCCGGTACGTGTGGGCAGAGCTGGGGCGCGGTGGCAGCTCCGTCAGGAGGTCATTGCTGTGACCCATAGAAAAGAAGTGGGAAGAACCAGGGCGCTGGGTGTGCAGGTGCGGGAGGCGCAGACCCGAGTGTCCCCAGGAGGTCAGAGGCAGGACAGGGGAGGGGGCGGGAGGGGCAGGACGACTGCGGGGTCCTGGTGAGGACGAATGGGGGCGCTGTAGCGAGACAGGGGCGGGATGGAGTAGATGGGGGATAATGAGTTCGTCCTGGACCTCAAGATCCATTCATGCCACGAACAGCTGAATACCTACTATGTGCCAGGCGCCAAGTGCGGGGGTAGAAGGGGGTTGGGGCAGCACGACCCGTCTCCGTGTGCACCTTACTCAGCTCCACCGCGGCTGCACCGGCTGCGAATGACTGCCGGGGACCTCTCCAGGTAGCGCCGGCGTCTGGCCCGTGCGTCTCTGCATAACCGTCTGCGGTCGGACGGACGGATGCACGCAGAGACACCGCTCAGGAGCGGCCAAACCACGCCGCTCGGGTGCCCGGATTCACGAGACCTCGGTCCTGCGACGCCCCGACATTTGGGAAACCTTTGCGATCCCCACCCCGCTGCAGCTCGAGGATCCGCGCCTCAGCCCCGCTCTCCTGCGTCGTGGGAGGTGGAGCAAGTGCCCTCCCGGCTGGGAGCCTCTGTTTCCTCATCTGGCCGACCGGGGCCGTGCCGTTTCGGCCCCTCAGAGTCACGGGAGGGTTTGAGGTATCGCGTCTGGGTGTCAGAAACCACGCCGCACCCCGAGCCGCGAGAACGGACGCGCCGGTGACCGCGGTGTCCCGGCGGCCCGCGCCAAATAAATCCCGCACCCGGCGGCCTGCAGCTCCCGGCCCCACCCCTCCCCGGCGGGGCGGGGCTTGGGGGCGGGGCTCCGGCGGCGAGGGGGCGGGGCGTGACCCGCGGGGCGCGAGCCGAGCCCCGCGGCCGGCCCGCGCGCTCCCGCCCCGCCCCCTCCCCGCGCGCGCTCGCTCCCTGGCGCCGCGGAAAACGTTGCGCAGGTTCAAAAATGGAACGTCGGCGGCGTGAGGGAGCGCGAGGGGGTGTGCGCGCGTGCGCGTGCGCGCCCGGGCGAGGGTGACGGGGACCCCGCCGGCCCCAGCACCCCGCGCCGCAGCCGCGGCCCCGCAGCTCCGCCCCCGGCCCGGCCCGGCCCCGGGCCCGCTCGCCCGCCGCCCCGCATGGAGCTGTCAGCCATCGGCGAGCAGGTGTTCGCCGTGGAGAGCATCCGGAAGAAGCGCGTGCGGAAGGTGAGGCTGCCCGGGGGCGGCTCCCAGGACCCCTGTGGGGCCCTCTCGCATCCCCAGCGCCGCCCCCTCACGTTGGGGGAGCGAGGGGGAAAGTGGGCCTGGGGGCCCAGGCAGCCCTGCGCTGCTGGGTCCGACTCCTCAACCCGTGCCTCAGTTTCCCGGCCACTGTGTAGCGCGAGTAGAATAAAAGTTGTCGCCCCAGGATGCTAGGGCCAGTTTAGCCCGTCCAAGCTGGAGATTAGGATCGGACTGTAGGGATGCTGAGCGCTGTCCCACCTCATCCCCCTTTCATTCTAAATATAGGTAGACTGAGGCCCAAGTTGAGGAAACGACTTGCTTGGTGTGTTAGCGTCAGAGCTGGGTCTCGAATTGGGGGACTCTGGAGTCCCGGTACCAAGTCCTTTGGAGTTGGAGGCGGAGCTTTGGAAAAGTCTCCTCCTGCCCCTGAAGTTTTCCTGCTGGACTTTGACCTTTGTAGATCCCAACCCTCCGGTGCACACCCCTCTTCCCCGACCAACCCCCCAACTCCCAGTCCCAAACTCCCAGCCCCCGCCCGGCTCTGTAGCTGCCCGGCACCCTTGAAAGCTCCTGCCCCACTGCCTTCACCTTCAAAACGAGCACACTGCAGTCCCAGGAGGTCTGTTCCGCTGGGCTCAGGACCCCGCACTTCGGGGCTGGACTTCAGTTTTCCCGGCCTGGCGTCTACTCTTCTAGTGCACATGTTTGCCGAGTAGACTCACCCCAGACTGGAGGCTGGGCTTTTGGGGAAAAGCTCCCTTCCTGGCACTCACCACCTTCCTTTTCTCTCATCTCCACACTACAGCTCCTTGGGAGACTGCAGCAGCAGACTGGAAGGGGCCTTAGCCGTCACCTCCTCCCATTCGACAGAGGGAAAAACTGAGGCAGGAAGTGACCTGCTCAAGGTCACACGGCAAATTAGAGATGGAGATAGGGCAGGAGCTAAAGCTGGCTAATTGCCAGCCCATCTTCTCTCCATAGAGAAAACTTGGTGCTGGCATCTTGGGCTAAGGGTGAAGGTCAAGGTGGGTCATGAGCTTCTTTTCTTTCCCCAGCTTGGCTTGGGGTTGAGCTCTGACTTGTGGTTGGAGCTACTGCTCCTCCTCCCTTCTCGCTCCCCCGAGGGTTTCCTCTACTTGAAAGAGAACTAATTTATTCCACAAAGCCCAGTGCTTTCTATGCAGCGGAGCCTGAAGCAGGTCCAGCGATATAGGGCCCTGGAGTAGTGGGAGAGAGTGGGGACCACTGTGCCTTCAGCCAGTCACTCAAAGCATTTATGGAGGAGCTGTTATTTACCAGCCATCTTCCTGAGCCCCAGGGATCCATCCCTTCCCTCATGGCATTTTGGCAGAGGAGATACACAATGAATAAGGAGATAAATACAGGTGCCTTTAAGTGGGTCTGTGTGTTCTGCAGAAATATAAGTGTAAGGTGCCGGGGAGGTACAGCATTGGAAAGGGGGGCCAAAGAAGGCCTCTGAAGAGGTGCCATATCTTGGTCTTAAAGTTCTGGTGTGGAGGGGCTTCACTCATTGGATGGAATGGGTTGGAAACTTTTAAAGGCCCCTGTGGGTAGTGAGGAAGGAAGCGCCTGGCTCACCCTTTCTAAAGGTGGGGACTTTGCCAGTCTTTTTTGGGGTCCTGCCAGGGCCCTTAGAGTTCAGCGTCCTCAAGTCACTGGCCTGTTGCCTCTTTCCTTCTGGGCCAGAGGCAGCCTCTCCCAGAAACCCAGCCAATAGGGATAGAACCATGGTGGAGGAAAAGAGGGATCACCCCAGGGAAGAATTTTCTAGGATTTGGAGTCTTCCAATCTAAAAAGAAAAGTACGAGTTATGATCTTGGCCCTGGGACTCTGAACAGTGGGTCTTTGGCCATGCACACACACCCCCATGTGGTCTCAGTGTCCCCAGCTTGGGCCCCAGGAGCCTCAGAAGTGTTCCAGGGCCAGATGCATTCCTGTGCTCTAATAGGGAGGGCAGCCTGGGGTAGTCATGCTGCAGCCAAAGTTTGGGTCAGTTAGCGAGGATCCGGTGGACGGTCCTTGGATTGTGTGTGTGTGTTCGGGGACATGTGTCTCCAGTGAGGATTTGGGGCTGAGGGCCTTGGGGCCTTACTATCCTGCGAGTGGTTGTAGGGGCAAGCGTGTGCCTCACTGTGTCTGCTTCTCTCTTCCCAGGGTAAAGTCGAATATCTGGTGAAGTGGAAAGGATGGCCCCCAAAGTAAGGTTCCTTTGTGTCTGTCTGTCTGTCTGTCCCTTCCCTCATGTCTTGCCCCCTCCCCACCTAGCTTTGAGCTCCAGCTGCTCTTGTAACTGGACAGCTGGCCTTGGTTAAATCATCATCTTCTCCGGGCCTCAGTTTCCCCTATGCCAGCTGAGGGGCTTGCAGCACATAGGGTCGAGGTGGGTCTCCAACTTCTCTTCTCACCGTGTGCCGTCAGTGTTGAGTCCATCTTCTGATTGGACCTTCCCGTTTCCTCCCCTCCCCTCCTTTTGGCTTTTTCTAGCAACTGGGAGGTGAAGGCCCAGCCACTTGGCTGCAGAGATGGCTGCTGGCCAGGTGGAGGGGCTCCCAAGCCACAGCAAGTCCAGTGCTGGGTGAGCAAGGGAAGCCTAGTTAGTGGAACATGAGTCCTCAGTGCCATATAGCTAGGGGCAGAGCCTTGCCTTTGGATGGCACTTTCCAGTCTCCAGAGTAGGTTCCCGTATAGCCTTCTGAGGTAGGTGTGGTTGTGATCTCTTTAGATGAAGAAACAGGCTCAGAAAGGGTAAGCAGCTTGCCTTAGTTCACACAGCAAGTGGAGGCAGAGTTGGGACTTGAACTAGGCCTTCTCATTTTCAGGTATCTCCTCTGTGCCCCACCAACATCCAATCTCAGAGTTTGGGGGCAGGAAGCTGGGTCTAAGACCTCTCCCAGTTGCTCACCTCTTCTGCTGAGGCCCAATCAGGAACCCTCCCACCAACCAATCACCTCCCAGCAGGGAGTTGTTGAGCGGGTAGGGAATGAACTAGTCGTGCGGCTGCCCCATTGGTCTGTGGGTGTCCCACCCCTGTCCTGCCTCCTGGAGACTGACTCCTAGAAACCCCCTCTGCCGAGAGCCCCTGCTGTCCTACCAGGGGCTTTCTGCTTGCTGATGTTGGGGGCTGACCTGGTGTTGGGTCCTGGCGGCACTCTGTGGGGATGGTGAGGAGAGACAGCAGAGAAGATAGCCCAGAGTGCCTCAGCTTCCCTCTCTGCAAAATGGGTTCAATAGTTCAGGCGCTGCTCTCCTCTCCCAGGCTAGCTGGCTTTGTGGGGTGAAAGGCCTGGGCACATGTTCAGGGTGACGGCAGGCATCCTGATGACTGGAGTTGGTGGTTGGCACGTAGATAATACACCTGTGCACGCCTCACCCCAACCCACCCCTGTTCTCCCTTCCCAAATTCCTTGGTGGCTGAAGGAGGATTCCCCTCCTCCACTGGGCTGATCCAAGGTGGACTTCTGGCCTGAGCAAAGGGGGCAGTAAAAGGGAGTGAGAGAGAGAGAAAAGGGAGATGCCCAGGTGGGCAGTGGGCACTGACTCCCTGGGCATGTCACGCCTGGCTTAGCCTCTCACAGGGAAGGCATCACGTCAGAGCCAGAGTCACCAGCTTGTCAACCTTCAAGTCACTGTTTGCTGTTCTACCTCCTCTGTGGACTCCACCTTTTGAAAGATTTTCTCTAAACAGAGACCTTTAATAACGAGGAGTTCCCTCTCCTACTTGTATTAATCCTAAATGTGAATACATCTGCTGAACAGAGCCTAGTCGGGAGGGAAGGAGCCAGTGCTCCGAGGGCAGAGCCCAACTGATATTTCTGTTGGCCTGTGTCCTGGCCCTGGGGCCTGCTTGTTTCTTAACGTGAGACCACCAGGTGGGCCCTCATGACTGCCTTTTACAAACCTCAGGGGGTTATAGAAACTCTGTTTAACCAGATGACCTGGGGACACCTTCTGCCCCCCACCCACTTTGGTCCTGGGTTCCAGGCCTGGCTGCCCACTCATCAGCTGTGAGCCCTTGGGCAGGTCTCCAATGTGGCTGGGCCTCTGCTTCCTCTTCAAGTTAGAATGATGAAGCCTTCTTTGCAGGGTAGTCATGAGGATTAGATGATGCATATAGATTACCTGGCTTGTGTTCAGCCCAGACCAAGCATGTTAGTAAACGTTTGCTGCAAATACAAAGTCAGATAGCTAGGTCTCTAGGTTTTGTTTTTGTTTTCTCCATGCAGGAAAGGGACCTATGGGATTCCATCATTCACAGAAGCTCAGAGTATCCTTAGAAATTATTTAGCTCAGTCCTCTCACTTTTCAGATGGAGAAACTGAGACCCAGAGAGGAGAGCTCATTACAAGAGTATAATTGCCAACCCCATGCAGTGTGGTACCCACTTCATGACATTCACGGTGCCATCCATGTGAGGCAGGGATGGCTGCTAATCATGGCCACCTCATCTGGGAGAACACAGAGGATGTCGGGGGAAGCAGGAGAGCCAGGGCTCCTTTGTAACCAGCTCTGTCATCAGTCTCCCTCCTCAGGAGGCCTTGCTTGGAGAAGAGGCTGAGAAAGAAAGAGGGGAATGGGTAGTTGGGCAGGCTGCTTCTTCTGGGCCTGGGAGCCTTGGCTGGGGTAGTGTGAGCTCAGGGACGGCCACCAACCTCACCTCTGGGCAGGCAGACTCCATGATTTAAATGAACACTCACTCTGTGCCAGGTCCCTGTTAAGCCATGATATACCTTGCCTGTTTTCTCTCCCCGGCAACAAGTGACTGCCCTCCTGCCACAGCAGATGTGGCAGAGGGGCTCTCTTGCTTCTTCTGGAAGGCACAGCAGATGGCACAGGAGGGGCTGGGGGCTGGAGGCAGAGGGTGTTAAATTGTCAGCTATAGGTGCTCTCTGCACCTCAGAGACCCTCAGATACCTCACTCTCATTTCAGCCTGCCCAGGACCCTGCTGTTCCCCCTTCGAAAATGCCTTCCTTTCTTTTCCATTTGAATGCTACCCAATCTTTTAGGAAGGTCAGGCTCCGTGGAGCTTTCGTAATGATATCAGTGAATACAGCAGTAACCAGGCTGCCAATCAATAAGCCCCTATTATGAGCCAGGCATTTGCCCATTTAATGCTTCATAGTCACCCATTTTACAGATGGAGAGAGAGTCCCCCAGCAGAGGAGAGTCCTTGCCCAAGGCCATACAGCCAGGAAGATTTGAGCTACCACCTGCCTGACCCCAGGGTTGTGGGCTTTCCCCCTGTGTACACAGCCAGCTCCGCCAGAGGTTACCAGGAGTCTCTAGTCTGTTGGTTTTGGGGCCAGTTCGGTGGGAAATACTCAGGCTTTGCAGCCAGACAACCCTGCCTTGGAACGCTGATTGTCTAGATCCACCAGCTGTATGACCCAGGACAAATCCCTCAACCTCTCTGTGCCTCCATTTATTCATCTATAAAATGCCCTAGCCCCACAGGGCCCTAGTCCCACAGGACTGCCCGAGACAAGGTAAGATTCATTAACACCCTGACAGGGGCAGAGTATGGAGCTGTTTCCTCCTTCAAGACTGGGGTTGGGCAGCGCAGCAAAGTCCGTGGTTGGGGCCCGGGCAGACCTTTGCGCACTCTAGGGTTTTGAAATTGATTTAATTAACGCTTCTTTGCTTTTATTATGTGCCATACTGATCAAAGATGTGGCTTAACACACCTGATTTTCACAACAACCCTAAGCGACAGGGATTATTGGTAGCCCCACTTTAGGCCGAGAACCCAGAGCACTGGAGTCACTTGCACAAGTCCGCGCTCTGGCAGTCTGGACCTGAGCCCGCCACGGTGCTTCTCATCTGGGGCAGCTTTAAATTGGAGTTGGGGGCTGCGGTTGGCCTGGCCCCGCAGGGTCCCTGGAGTGTTTCCACCTACCCCAGGGACGCCTGCGTCACAGCTCTGCAGTGCCTGCCCCTCCCCCCGCCTCCCTCAACCCGGGGAAAGACTGGCTCGGGGTTGGGGGGTCCTCCCCGCACTGCCGCACTCCCCCCACTCCGTTCCCCCGACCCCAGCAGGGCGGGAGCCTGAGCACCCGGGGCTCAGGCAAAGAGGCCGCGAGCTTGTTTACTGGGGCGGGGGCGGGGCGGTCACGTGGCCGTGTTTATCTCGGAGCCGGCGCGCGCTGTCCCCGCCCCGGCCCCGCCCCCATGGGTTTGTCGGGTGCGCCCAGCGCGTGCCCCGCCCCGTGCGTGCGCGCGGCCGCCCGACTGTGAGGGCGGGGCCTCTGGCTCCCCCCACGAGCGCTCTGTTCCCTCCCAGCCGGCTGTCCGACCCCGCGGCAGCCCCCTCCGGTCCCCGAGTGTCTCCTCGGCTGTGTCCTGCGGCGACCGCGCACTCCCAGCTACCTGCGCCCGGCTGTTGGCGAAGCGTGTTTCTCCCGGCTGCGGCCTCTGGGGTCCCTGCACTGCGGAGGGGCGCGGCGTGGCCTCCACTTAGGGAGGGGGGCGAGGGTGGAGAGGTTAAGACACTTGTGCAAGCCCTCCCCCTCCATGGCCCCAGCACGGAGCAGGATCAGGCCTCCTGCTCCCAGATCTGACCTTGTTACCTCGGATCCCGGCTGCCCCGGGCCAGAAACAGTCCCCCTCTTAATCCGGCCGACCCTTCCTGTGCACCCGCTGTGTGCCAGGCCCTGGGTCAGACTCAGGACCCAGGTCAGCCAAGCAATGATCCTTCCCCAAGGACGTCACTGCCCGGTGGGGCGCCAGATACAGCGACCTGGGAGGGGCCGAAGGAAGGAGGGTGGCTGAGAGTCCAACTGAGTTCCAACCGCAGACTGGCCCCTTCTCCTCAGTGACTTTGGGCGAGTTGCTTAACGCCTGTGCTTTCTATCTCTTCATCTGTAAAATGGGGGTAATAATTTAAGGACCTACCTCATCAGAGATGCGAGAGGGACAAGTTCCTGGTTGCAGTCTGCACGCCTGCTGTTGCAGTGATGGTTATTCTTAAGATGAGGAAATTGAGGTCCAGAGAAGGGTAGGGACTTGCCAGGAATCACAGCAGCTACATCAGCAAGAAATGGTTTGGGCAGTGGGGAGGTGGGCAGGGTAGACAGGACACACAGGGAGCTTTCAGCAGAGAGAGGGCGAGACAGACCATGAGGGAGGAACACAAAATTCCCCTTTCTTCTTACTAGTTACAGTTGCAGAGATTCAGCCTTTATTTGGGGAAAGGAAGGTTTAGAGTCTCTGCCAGTCTCGGGTTGCTCATGTCCTGGGCTTTACCTAGCTCTGTTTTGCTTTCAGCATTTCTGCAGGGGTGAGCAAACTGCCGCAGTGGCTTTCACAGGCATTCCCAGAGCACCTGGGGCAGGGTTTGTGCTCCCCTGGCCAGGGTGCCAGCTGGATTCATTGGCAATTACGACAGGGACCAAATTCAACAGTGAGGCTGAGCAATGGAGGGGAGGGTGCGTCCTGCTGGAGTAGGACAGCATGGATGGGGTGTCAGGGAAAGCTACAGGGGCCTGGCTCCTAAAGGATGAGAAAGAGTTCACTGGAGGGCCGGGGCGCTCCAGGAGGAGGGCACAGCACATGCAAAGGAAGGGAGGCCAGGCCAGCATGTGGCTCGTGGGAAGGGGTTGTACAGTGCTCAGGGCATGGATCTTCATTGCTGAGTCTGCAGATCCCACACAGGCCTGACCCAGAGTAGGTGTGCCGAAGTGTTAGTTGAAGAAAGCATTCTGTCTTCAGGCAGCTGGTTGCTCCAGACTGGACTAGTGGATATCACAAAAAATGTTCCGTAAGATAAAGGTGTCAGCTCACCCTAAGACCTTCCTCATGCTCATTCATGCGCTTATCCAGCAGAAGCTCTGACCAGGATCCCAGAGCATCGCTTTGTTTTCATTTACATATGTGTGTGTACATATAGTATACATGTATAGTTTTTAGAAGGGGTCTTCAAACATTTCATGGAAAGATTCATATTATCTTTTAATTGGATTTTTCCATGAACTCTTTGAATTACCCTTGTATGTATACTTTATATATATTTACATATACATTTTTTTAATTGGAATCTTTTTATACTTGCATCTATTTATGGTGAGTGATACTGGTTTTTCCATTTACGGAAGTCATTGTGTGCTTTTAAAATAAAATTATTTAAACCCTCCAAAATGAGCTGCTTTAAAGGCAGATACTAAGTAAGTAAAAGTGCAAGTGGAATGAGGATATGGCAGGTGTCACCAGGGGTACCACAGATGGCTGAGCTCTAGAACTGCTGCACTGTCACCACTCGGTCTGCCCCAGCACGGGGATGCTCTCTGGTCTAGGGGTGATGGAAGATCTGCTGTAGAAATACCAAGGGGGCCTGCTGTAGGACTGCTGAGCCATTAGGTCAGTAGACATTAACCATATACCTGCTGTGTGCTGGGCCCAGAGACAACAAGGAACATCAGACCTGGCTGTGATGGCACAGGTGTCGCTGAGCTGAGTAGGGAGGGCGCAGCTCTGTGCAAGCAGAGGGGGCCTGGCCCAGGCCAAGGCTTGAAGGGTGTGGAGGAGCAGCAGCAGTTCAACACTTGCAGAGTGCTCAGCACGCACCGGGCATGGCTCCAAATGTTCAGATGAATGAGTTTCATGAGCACAAGAGCCCTTTACAGACGGGGAAATTGAGGCACAGAACCCTTAAGTAAATTACTCAAGGCAGCACAGCTGGCTGGGGGTGGAGCTGGGATTTGAACCCAGAAAGTGTGGCTTCAGAACCCCTGCTTTTTACCACATGCACCCTGGGACCTGCAGGGGCCTGCGTTCTTCTAGGCACCCCGAGGGTCTCAAGTGAATATGGGGTCTAATGGGGAGTTGGACTCAGTCAGGTTATAGTGTGGTGTGAACAAGGAAGGCTCTGGAGTCGCTGGAGTCCTCAGGAGGTCCAGGCTAGGCCAGCTCCTTGGAGTAAGTGACAGCTACACCTTACCAGGAAGGGGTGAAGGCTTGCTGACAGCGGGCCTGGGGCAGCAGCTGCAGCCTCTATCAGGTGCAAGTCAGGTGGGAGAAGGGCAGCTCTGACCTCTCGTTCTTCTCCCCAGGTACAGCACATGGGAGCCAGAAGAGCACATCCTGGACCCCCGCCTGGTCATGGCCTATGAGGAGAAGTAAGGGGTGCTCGGCAGGCCGCTGGGCTGGACTTGAGGCTGGCCCTGAGGTTTCATAGCGAGCTCGGTGCTGGCTTGGCCCTGATCAAGGGGTCGTTAGGGTGGGGCAGGGGGGTGTCTGACAGGGGTGGTCTGGTCTATTCCATGGCTGAGGATCCTGGGTAACTTTCCTGTTGCTGGATGATGCTTTCTCTACCACCTAGGCCTCAGGCTCTCTGCTGTAGGATGGACCACCCCTAACAACACGCTGATTTCCCTGTAAGGCAGAGGTTTCGGTTTTGTTGAAGAGTGTAGAAATGCTTTACAAAGATGCCCACGTGCGAGGGGGCAGCAATAACAGTAATGCCGGTGGTGGTGGGTCAGAGATAGAACCCCCTAGGGATTCTCTCACCAAGAAAGCAAGCCTGATGAAGCCCCACACAGGCCAGGGGAGGGAATGGGGGCTTTAGAGTTGGGGTTGCTGAGTTCTGGTCTGCCCCACTTGGCCAACTCCCAGCTGAGTGGCCCTGGGAAAAGTCAGACCCCACCTGTGTCAGTGCTGTGCTTTTGAACAGAACTGACCCTTCCCTTCCCAGCGCCACTGCCTGCCCCTCTGGCAGGCAGCCCCAGATCCTTCTGCCCCTCCCTGTACAGCATGGCACCATTCACAAGATCGTTTTTATCTGGCTCCTTACGGCAGCATCCAGAGATGGAATGAGAGTCTCATTTGACAGATGGGGACACTGAGGCTCTGAAGGGTTAAGGGGCTTGTCTAGGAGCCTCACATTTGGGGAACTAGCACAGCAGGGACTGACGCAAGGCTCCTGACCCCGAGTCATTGCTGTGCTCGCAGCACTTCTCCCCAAGGAGGCTTCTGCTGATGATTCAAAGGACAAGTTTTTATTGTCCTTTCCTTTAAAAATCAGGGTGTCCCTGTCCCACAGCTTTCTGCTTTTGGGTGCTTGGTGCGGCCTTGGTCCAAAAGGGTTGTGACACCTAGGAGAATCCTGCAGAATGTTGTGGATTGTGGTAAGGAGAGCAGTGGACAGGTGTCAAAGGCCTGGATCAGAATCCTCTGCAAGGTGCCCTTTCCCCTTTCCCCTGGAGACTGATGTCCAGCAGGGTGTGGCAGCTCCTGCCTAGAGGACAACCAGACACTTGAAATAAATGCCATGGGATGCACTGGTTGATGCTGAGCTCAGATTGAGAAACTGGCCTAAAGTCACACAACCTGTAAGGGACATATGGGGTGAACTCCTGGCCACCACATTCTTTCCGCTGCCCACGTGGCCTCTGTGCTGGGGGCTGCAGAAGTGTGAATGGTACGAAGTGAAGTTGGAGGCAGAATGAAATGACTCTTAATCTCCCCACCACTCTGGCACTGTTGTTTGGAGGCTCTGGTTGTGTTGTCTTGTGTATATCATATGTGGCCTTGTAAGCACCCTCTACCTTGTGTGCCTTGTGTGTTTTGATGTGAGGGGAAAGTACCCTGCCAAGAGTGTGACATCTATGAGGCACTCAGTACAGGCTAGTTTTCCTGCCCTCCCCAACTAGATGACACAGATGAGATGGGCGCCTGTTCTCTCTGCAAGGGTTATGCACATCCCAAATGGGGTGGGGGGTGCCTGGGCAGAGCTGCACTTGCAGAAGGACTCATTCTCATCATCCCCCTGGGACATTTGAGGCAAATTGGATTGACAGGTTTCTATACAAGTCTCCTACGAGTGGAAACTGGAACTACATTTTTGGGGAGTCCTCAGTAGCATGCAGAGCAGAGCCCTTGCATGGTCCTAGAGCCCAGTGAAGACCCACATATTTTCAAGATCCCTCATGAGGCCTGCCTTAGAGATTGAGATTAGTGTCCTTCCCATTTGTCAGATGGGAAGACCGAGGCTCTAGGCATTGAACACCTGACTCCTGCCCTCCCCAACAGAGCAATGGGGAGGATTGGGGCTGGCCTGCGGGGGGTGAGTTCTGGTGTGTTCCAAACAGCAGAGGGCGGGTGAAGTAGACGCCTTACTTTCCTTTAGATATCACCAGTGTTTCCTTTTCTTCTGCCACCTGCTTCGCACCGCAGGGAGGAGAGAGACCGAGCGTCGGGGTATAGGAAGAGAGGTCCGAAACCCAAGCGGCTTCTGCTGCAGGTAACCTGGCCTGCCTTTGTGCCTCCCTTCTCTCCCTACCCACCCACAGGGCCCCTCTGCCTCTTCCTCAGCCCTCTCCTTCCATGCGTTTGCACTGGCTAGTTGAGCTGATCCACTGACCCTGCCCTGGCACTGCTCAGGGCACTGTGGGTTAGGTCACTTCGTGGGTCAGTTTCAATGGGAGGAGCTGGGAAAAGCCCGAATGTGGAGCTGGTGCCCAGGGCAGACAGCTTGGGTGGGAGGGCGGTTGAGCATATGGCTGATAGAATCCTAAAATTTTGAAAGCTTAGAATCTTGTGAGGAGCTTTTTTTGATGCTCAAAATCCCCTTACACAAAATTGTAATATTTGAGAACCTTAGAAACGTAAACTTTAGAACTGAAGAAACACAGGAGACTGGAATTTTTGAATCTTAAGAAACAGAGACTCTTAGAATTCTGGAAGCATAGGCTTAGAATATCAGACTCCTAGAAATGTGTTGTTTTTAGGTGGGAA
The DNA here is from genome assembly GCF_027409185.1 of Cynocephalus volans. Lineage (NCBI taxonomy): Eukaryota > Metazoa > Chordata > Mammalia > Dermoptera > Cynocephalidae > Cynocephalus > Cynocephalus volans. The sequence continues at coordinate 11,334,913 of NC_084471.1, forward strand.
GAAACTTCCAGCCCTTGTCAGGTGAGGGTCTAGTCCCTGTGACATGCCACGGTGCCTGCATCTTAGGTCTTGAGGGCACTGTGCTGCCTTCACTGATTTGCAGTGGAAAGTGAAAAGCCATGTGATTCTAGGCAGGTCTCTTAGCTTCTCTGAGCTGGAGTTTTCTCACCTGTGAAATGGGAGTGATAAAAATATACCTGCTGTCCTTAATTTAATGAGGCCCACCTCGATATTCGAAGCCAGAAAACAAGGATTCTTGGTTCACATGCAGTGTGGCCACTTCTGACTGTAGATCTCCTGAGCTTTCACCAGAGTGGATGGGCCTTCCTTCATGCACTGGGCATGTTTCAGTGTGAATTGGGTCCTAGGAAGGAAAGTGACATCTGCCAGACAGCCGCGTGCTAGGCTCTGCCCGATGTGCTTTGCTAATGAACACATTCCATCCGTGCACCAAACCTGCGGGTGGGTGTAAGTCATCCACTGCTGCATAATAAATTCCCCCCTAACTTAGCAACTTAAAGCCATGAACACTTATATCACAGTTTCTGTGGGTCAGGAATTTGGAAGTGCCACAGCTGGTTCTTTAATGGTTCCGGTTCAAGTTACAGTCAAGATGCTTCTGGGGCTGCAGTCGTCTGAAGGCTTGACTGCTCAGGTGGCTGCTGCCATGCCTGGCAAGTCACTGTTGGATGTTGACAGGGTCTGGCTCCTCACCACGTGGACCGCCACACTCTGCTGGAGTGTCCTCACAACACAGCCACTGGCTTCCCCCAAGCGGGTGGTCCGAGAGAGCAGGGTAGGAGCCGTGTGTCTCTTACGACCTAGGCTCCAAAGTCGCACGCCATTCTGTGTAGGAAGGGACTACATACGGGTGTGTGCCAGGAGGTGGGCGTCGTTGGGGACACCTTGGAGTCTGGTTACTGCCGTCCCTTCACCCTTTCACCTATGAAGTAACTGAGGCTCAGGGAGGTTGGTAGCTTCCCCAGGGCCACACAGCAGGATTAAGCCAGATCTGCCTCTTGGTGCTCCTGCACCCATTTTAGTTGCTGTAGTTCTCTCACGCTGAGGTAGTGAAGGACAAAGAAGAATCTGCCTTACAGGATGGCAGGGGAATTTAGGCTTATGATGGCCTATGTGCCAGGTGAGAGGCGTGGGCTTTGGTAAAGCTGCGTGTGGGGTGAGCCTCCTTGCCACTGCAGTGCCTTCCCAGTCCCCTCCTAGTTAGGCCCTTCTCCCAACATGACAAAAACCCACCCTCTCGATGAGCAATGGCAGAGGTCCCATCTGATGGCTCCCTCTCTTCCTGGGAGCTCTTGTCCTCTGATAACAGGTGGCATAGAAAGTACTGTCCCGGAGTGATCCGTGATCTCCCAGTATCTTGGCACCAAGGATCTTTCTTGGATTCATGTAAATTTTCCACAAAGTCAATAAAACAAATCCCCAAATTACAAAACTCCAGCCCTTGGGTGGTGGACAGAGTGCCCTCTAGCTCCACTTCACCAAGGGTGGGGTGGGTGTCAGCAGAGACCCAGACCCAGATGGGTTTGTGCTGTGGTTCAGAGAGTCCAGGAGCAGCCTGTAGGGGTTGAGGGCAGCGTGTGCAGGTTGTGGTCAGAGCACTGCCCCGTGGCTGGGCGACGCGGGGCTCCCAGTGCTGTGTGTACTGGTTGACCCAAGACTCTCCAGAGCTGGGTGTTGCCCTCTGCCTCACTCCGTCTCCTGGCGAGCTGGCCGTTCCAGCTTGGGAGACCCTTTAGTAAGCAGTATTCTTATCCTAAAGTGAAGAGTAACTCTTTAATATATCAGGGTTATGGATCCAGATTTGTTTATTATTAGTCACCTTTCAATGTGTACCCCTATATGCTCCTCTGCTGCTTGTCAAAGGAATAAGCCCTGTGTCCCCCAGGCCCCCAGTCCTGAGATACAACTGTACCGTGGGGCCAAGAGGAAGAGCCAGGCAGGGCCAGGCTGGGCCAGGGCTGGTCAGGGGTAGCTCCCTGGGTGGGGGCGGGGGTGGGGAGACATCTGGCTCTGGGCTTGAAGTGTGGGGAGGAGTTGGGTGGGCAGCTGTGGGAAGGGGTCTCTGGGTGGGAGGAAGAGCATGAGCGAAGGTGTGCGGTGGGTGGGAGGGCGGGGCTGACCCGCCCTGCCCTGGCTTGCCCCCGCAGCGGCTGTACAGCATGGACCTGCGGAGCTCCCACAAGGCCAAGGGCAAGGAGAAGCTCTGCTTCTCTCTGACGCGCCCACTCGGCAGCGGGAGCCCCGAGGGGGTGGTCAAGGCAGGGGCACCCGAGCTGGTGGACAAGGGCCCCTTGGTGCCCACCCTGCCCTTCCCGCTCCGCAAGCCGCGCAAGGCCCACAAGTATCTGCGACTCTCACGCAAGAAGTTCCCGCCCCGCGGGCCCAACCTGGAGAGTCACAGCCATCGACGGGAGCTCTTCCTGCAGGAGTCACCTGGCCCAGATGTCCTGCAGGCAGCTGGCGAGTGGGAGCCCGCAGAGCAACCCCCTGAAGAGGAGGGTAAGGTGGTTCAGGCCCAGAGCTCCTCAGAGCTGGGAAGGTCCTGTGGGTCATCAGGTCCAACCGACCCAATGTCCAGAGAGGGTCCGCGGTGCTCCTGAGGCCACACAGCCTGTAGGGCAGTCAGGACTGGACTGTCATCCTGCTCTAGATGAGCTCTTGTCCGGCTAGGGAGGATGCATGTAGTGATCTCCTTCATGAGTCCAGCCTTGAGCCTGGCCCAAGCTGGCTGGAGATGCAGAGAGGGTGGGAGGGGGAGGTCTGTATGCTGCCACCTGCTCCCACCTTCCCACCTTGTTGTCAACACTGTCCCCTGTCTCTGTCTTTGTCCCATGGCTGCAGCAGATGCAGACCTGGCAGATGGGCCCCCTCCCTGGACACCCACGCTCCCCCCAAGTGAGGTGACCGTGACTGACATCACCGCCAACTCCATCACCGTCACCTTCCGCGAGGCCCAGGCGGCTGAGGGCTTCTTCCGAGACCGCAGTGGGAAGTTCTGAATCACCGTTTTTACTCTTCTTAAACTGTCTTTTGGGCTTGGGGTGGGGACTTCCAGAGGTAGGGAGGGGTTGGGGGTGGGGTAATTATTTTATTTAAAAAAATACGGAGCAGCAGCAGAAGGGGGAAGATCCCATCACGCTCCCACCCCTTGCCCCTTTCTTTGTGAGGGCTGTTTACAGGGAGGCCTCAGGACCCGGGGTGGGGGGCGGGCCTAGCTCTGTCAGTTGGAGAACCGTCTTCAGGGCAGAGTGGGGACGGGGCCACCCAGGACACCTGCGCCGTTCTTTTCCACTAGAGACGCAGCAGCTGGTTCTAGGAGGTAAGGGAGCTTCAGAAGGCCAAACCCTCTCCCTTGAGCAGCCCACCCCAGCCTGTCTGGTTGGCTTTCCCTTTCCTTTTTTTTTTTTGATTGGGTCTTTATTTTGAACTTTCCACTCCAGCTTAGCAGTGTGGTGTTGAGGCTGGCTTTGACCAAAGTGACTGGGTCTGGGAGAAGGGGCAGGAGTAAGGGTTTGAAGTTGCAGGGTGTACGGCTTCTTCCGAGAGGCGTCTACCCTTCCCAGGGAGGAGGCTGCCAGCCGAGACCCTTCTGCTGAGAGCTCCGCCCTCCTGCATGGCCTGGCTGTGCAGAAACGCTTGCGAACGCCCAGAAACACAGGTGTGCACGCATTGCCCCTCGTGTGTGCGTGTGTCTGCAGACGTGTCCACATGGGTCTTGCAACTCCCTTCTAGAAACGCTGACTGGGTGAACATGGAGTGATTCATAGCACAAGAGAATTTGCCACGGTTTCCTACACTCACCTCGCCTCGCACGCACATCACACTATAGGATTTATCCCAGCTTGGTTTGCTTGCAGCTGTCAGCAGAAGGTGGGGGTCCTGGAGCTTATGCTCCAGGCACGCAGATGTGCTTTTGCAGTTGCATCTGGCCAGGCTGCAGGTGTGCAGGTGTGCAGGTGTGCGCAAATGTTCTAGCGCATCAGTGCAGGCTCTGAGACACTTGGGCTCTGACCTTCCCCCCAGAGGGATTCTTGTTTTTTCCAACTCAGGTGACTTTTCAGCCCTTCTGATCCCACTTATTTGCTGTCCTCCCCTCCAACTCAGCCAGCCCCGATGTGGGCGTGGGCAGTCAGGGAGGGAAGGAGTGTCCCACCACTTTCTCAGGGCAGCCCTCGACTCCTGAACCCCTTCCTCCCCCTGTTCTGTTCCCTCCCCATCCACCCTAAATGCCACAGCTGGGGCTGACCTTGTTTTCCTGTGGGAGCACCTCTGCCCATTTTCCTGGGGTCGGGTTCTGCACAGGCTGCAGGTGCTGGCAAGGGGCTGTGTCTGCTAGGAGGAGGGGGCACTTGTTTTCTAGTTTGCACAAAGTGCCCTGGGGGCCAGTAGCTTCCCTGCCCCTGAGGAGTGGCTTCTCCCTTTATCCCAGCCCTAGAGGGGAGAAAAAGCCAGACGGGCACCAGGGAGCATGGAAAAGGCCGGCTCCCCCATCCTTCTGCCAGAGTCAGGGGAATCAGAACTTGGAGCAGGGTGCAGCTGGGAAGTATGAAACTTGCTTGCCTCCTGCACGGTCCCCCGACTCTGCTGGGTCCTCAGGCAGTCAGCAGAATCTCTGCTGGACAAGGATAGGGTGACTCTTCACCCAGATCCCTTCTTCCCCAGTTCCCAAACCAAAGACAGCCTGCATCCCATTTCTGTTTGTTTGGGGTGCTCTGTTGGCAAGATTTCCAAATCCCTGAGTCTTTCCCTTTCCTGCTTAATCTTTAGATGTCCAGGGTCAATTCAATGCTTCTGTTGAGGGACAGTCTCTTCTGGGATGACCTGATTCACCCCCAGCCCAGGGAATTGAACCTAGAGGAATATGTGGGGGTGGGTCAGGAAAAGAAGGGGCAGCAGGAATTGCCATCCATCCAGCTGTGGGACCCTGGGAAGGAGAAGGCGAAGTTGGAGTTGGGGTGGGGAGATTCCCAGGACAGGGGTTCCCAGAGGTGAGGGTGGTGGAAGGTAGGGGGAGGGGGTCTCTTTCCATTGAATGTGTTCGCCCATGGCTTTGGGACATGGTTGGCAGCTTCCAGTAAAAGTCACGCTCCCCATCCCTCAGCAGACACAGGACCTCTTCTGCTTCCTGGGCACTTTTAAAGAGCTGTTTGTGCAATTTTCTGGTTTGTGGTTTTAGGGGGCTTTTCTTGTGGATGAGGCAGTGTTTTTCTGTCTGCAGCAGCAGAACATATCTTTCCTCATATGCAGACCTTTATGGCCCATGGGGAACCTTGCAGCTCAGGGAGGGCTGACTTCCAGGAGTCTGACCTGCCGTGGGTGGATCAATGATGCCCAGCTCAGGGCAGCCACATGGCTCATGGGCTCCAATAAGCTGGCTCCCTGGGGAAGGGCTGTGGCTGTTAGGACTGCCTCCCTCAACGCAGGTGGCCTCTGTGAGGTTACCTCTGGGTGTGGTCGCACAGGCCTCTTCCCAGCCCGGAGCATCCCAGCTGGGGTTCAGGTCTTGAGAGCAGGCAAGGTGGAAGGTGGACAGTGACCTCCCACTCCCACCCCCACAGCACCCCCCGCAGAAGGCCAGTACTCTTGGGGGTGGGGGAGCCGCTTAGAAAGTTCTGCCACCTGCCTCTCTTTTCCCCAGCCCCTACCCCGTTTTGAATGCAGAGACCCGTAGGTACTTTTTCTTTCGCTGTGGGGCAGGGCGAGGCGAGGAGCATCTCCTTCACCACTTGGCATGGCCACCACGATGCCGATGCTGTGGCTGAGCCGGTCAGGCTTCGTGATTATCATTGCTCTTAGGATGATAATCCCATTGCCAGTTCCTCCCCTCCTCTTGCTCTGGGGGAAGGCGCTATGCTTCTGTAAGGCGGTTTAGCTTTTGCTTTATAATTGGCCAGACATGGCCGCCAGGCCTCAGCACAAGAACACGCTTCCTTTGCACAGAAAGAGCTTTGAGCTTTGTTCAGACTAAATGAATGTACTCAGGAGGGTCGGGGCACGAGTTGATTCAAAGCACATGCCTTTTCTGAGTGAGCGTGCTGGGAGAGCAGAGTGGACGTAGAGTGTGGTTTTATTTTTGTACTGATATTGGTAAGAGACTGTATAGCATCTATTTATTTAGATGATTTATCTGGTAAATAAGGCAAAAAATTATTAAAAATATGTTAAAGATGATCTAAAAAAAAAACTCTTGGGCATTCGATCATTCCTTCTGATGGTATCCTGCTGTGCCAAGGAAAGACCACCAGCCCCTGGTGACAGCCTGGGATTTAGGTCCAGGTCTGCAGTTACTGACCATGATCTTGAACAAGTTCAGTCTTCTGAGCCATCCAAATGTACAGTGAAGATGAACTGAGATGACAGGAACTGGAAACCCTGGAGTGTCACTGGGTGGGTGCCTACCTCCATGGCCCATGCGGCGTATTCTCAGAGTCTCAGAAGTGCTTCGGGTCTCTTCTCCACCTTTTCTCAGCTTCCTCTCAGGAATATTCTTTTCTAGAACCTCGGGACAGTCAATCCCAGATCTTTGCAGTTGCAGGTTCTGGAACCCAGGACAGTCATGGGGCTCTCCCCTCCTGTCTGTTCAGCATACCTGTCTGAACGCTGAGACAGGTGGCCAGAGCAAAAGAATGGAGACGGGGGTACTGTGAGCCTGACCATGTCTAAGTTCATCACTGGCTGCAGGGTGGAGACTGGGTGGGAGCGGGGGATGGTGATGTCCACAACGATGGAAGTGTCAGGGAAAGAGAAATGGGTAGACTGGAGGTATATTTAGGTGGTAGAATCATCAGGACGTGGTGACTGATTGGATGTGAGGGTGAGGGAGATGTCAGGGTTACAGCTGGGTTACCAGTTTGGGCAACTGGGTACGTGGTGGTTCTTCATCTGAATGGATGACTTGGTCACCCCCAACTGCAGAAGTGAGGCAAGGATTTTCTGTGCAGGCAGTTTATTTGGGAAGTGATCCAAAGAGCAGGGGGAGGGGTTAGAATGGGTCAGGGAGGGAAAAAATAGCCATTACAAGGGTGTATTACTGAGGTCTCTATAATGGGAAACTGGGGTGTGTTTCTCTGTGAGATCACCTGAGAAGTGTCCGAATGTCCCCAGAATTGTCCATTCCCAAAGGACGAAGGGTGGGACCGTTATGCATTGAGTGCTGCCCCTCACTGGAGGGTCCCCCTGGATGTGCTAATCCACACCCCCCAGCTTCCCAGCTTTGCATCTACCAGCTTCCATCTGTCTGTTACTCCTGTCTGTTGTGTTGGAAGAGCCTCAGGCAGAGAGTGAAGACATGCTGCCAGGTGAAACCCACAGGAGACCCTCCAGCCTGTCCACAGCAGAAAGCAGAGATGCGGCCAGGCGATGAGCATCCATGAGGGGCATGGCAGAGGTCTGACACGCTTTTCTCATTGTCCAAAAGAAATGCACTCTCAAAAAAAAAAAAAGAAGAGAGAAATCCACTCTTTCACTGAATCTTCAACAAGGTGGCCAGTTACGATCTGGATAAAAGACTGGATAGCTGGTGGTAGTGGGGTGAACTTCAGTTCTCAGTGCTGCAGCTGGCCTCAAGGCTGTGATGGATGGTATTCTCCACTTGCAACCCCTTCTGGCCAGCGTTCCTCCTAGTCCAGGTTATTTGCCTGGTGGGGTGACCCAGACTCACCCGTGAAGAGTCTGGGCCCTTGGTGACTTGGCCATGTCGGATCATGCAGGTGTGCTTATAGTCATCACCGAGCATGGAAGCGTGAAGAGATGCCTCAGTGACTGCCCCAAGCTCCAGACAAACTCCCCTCTACCCACATTGTGTAGCAGCAAGCCTCATGGCTGAGGGTGGACAAGGTCAGTTAACCTCATCAACTTAATAGTGACTTTTTTCTTTTGGCCTCCTGATCCACTGGTTCTAGGAGCCCCAAATGCCCATTTGGTAGTTGTAGCTTCAGTTTCTGAGGAGTCCTATACACTGTCCCCTGGTAGAAGTGTTCCCTCCCCTGGAAACTAGGACCTGTCCTCTACCAGGTCTAAATCCCAGGGGTGAGGAGCACAAACTTTGCAAGTTAGGTAAGAGGGCTGGTCCACCATCCACCACTTGGTTCTTCCTGAGCATGGCACCGCTGGTTCAGCACACATACTAAATCCCGGGGACAGTGCCCCAACTCCACAGGGTGTTGTCCCCAGCTGATGCACTAGCAGCTTTGGATGGTACAGCATGTGGTAAGGCCAGTGAGTCTCACGGCCAAGCACATACAAAGTACTTTAAAAAGATTGTGGAAAAATGGAATCAAAAGATAATATGAATCTTTCCTTGAACTTTTTGAAGACCCCCTTATATTGCTGCACTTCCTCCACTGTAAAAGGAGTCCCTTGATCTACAGTCGTGTTCTGTGTGAGAACCTGTTGGTAAATCAGGTGTTCTGTAGTCCTTCAGACAGTGGTGGTGGCATAGATGCTGTGGACGAGGAAGGCAAACCCACGTCCTGAGTGGGTGTTGAATCTGGTCCGTGTGAATTGCTGACCCCTCAGAGGGAAAGGAGTCCAGTGTAAACAACTTGCCACGAAGTTCCCAGCTGATCTTCTGGAGGAGTGGTACCATGTGGGGGCTCACCGTTGGTATCTGCCTCTGATGACTGGACATTCATCAGCTGCAGTGACCAGCTTTGTGAAAGGAAGCCTGTGCTGTTGGCCCATTCGCAGCCTCCATTTCTCCCACTATGGCCATTCCAGTGGTGGCTTATTGCACAGGCACCTGCTGGCAAAGGCAGAGGCTGGTTTTTGTCTACTATCAGATGGATAAATAGGCGGATGGATCGGCCTGTCCTTCTGTTTCTCCAGAGTCTGCTCCATGGTGAGTGCTCTCTGGTGAGTACAAATGTGAGATATAGTCTGCCCCCTTCAAGAGAACTTGGTCAGGGGAGGTCATCTGGTCTCAGTATTAAATTCACTCAAAAATTTCCACCAGCCTGAGTCTTCTGGCTCCTGCCTCAAAATGATTCCAAGGCTGTTTTAGCATCTGTTATGGTCACCTGCAGAGGTGGATGGGCACCCATCCAAAACTTGTTTCAGATGTTTAGACTAATGCTCCCCCACACATACACACACCCCAAGAGGGTATGAAAGTGTCAGTTACGTACATAATTCAGGGTCCATGGGGTGAGCAGGGTGGGCCTCTTGAGCAGGTCTGAGGTGGCCTGAGGCAGTAAGGACAGGAGCCCAGCCTGGATGTCGTCATGGTCAGGAGTAGGCCAGGTTGAGTGTTCCTGGGCCCAGGCAGATGTGAATCGCACCCAGTCTTGCTTCTCAGCTTGCCCAGTTGTGGAGCACAAGGGGAAGGGCGGAGGCCAAGGCTTCAGTGCTGTTAGCAGTTAAACATCTGGTGCTGGAGTTGGACCCCTCATTACGCACCTCTGTCCCATAGCAGGCTGTCACGCCTATGCCAGGAGCCATCTCAGCAGTGTGTTAGGACCAGCACCAGGTGTCCTTGTCAGTTTGCGAAATCCTGCATCACGGGAGGGTGCTCTCGTCAATGTTTTCTCCCCTTTTATTTATCACCCTATGCTGTGGATTGAATTATGTCTCCCAAAGTCCATGAATTAGAAATGTAACCCCCACTGTGACAGTGTTAAGAGGGTGGGAAATCCTATTACGGTAATTGAAAGGTAGGGCCTTGAAGAGGTGATTAGATTGTAGGACTGTGACTAGCGAATGGATTAAAAAGTTGATGTTTTAATGGTGGTCATGGGTGTGGTTCTGAGGCCTTTAAAAGGAGAGCATGCGAGTCTCTCTCTTGCTTCTGCCTTTCTGGCAAAATGATACCCTGCGTTGCTGTGTAGTCACCACCAGGAAAAGGCCCTCTCCAGATGTTTACCCTGGACTTTGGACTTCCCAGCCTCTGAAACCGTAAGTGATAAATACTGTTTCTTTACAAATTACCCACTTCCAGTTATTTTGTTATAAGCAACAGAAACAGACTAATACACCCTCTAAGTCTCAGACCTTCAAAATCCACTCTCATCTGTGTTCTACAAGTTCCTGCTAGTCTGTGTTAGCTGGATCCTGCAATTCTTTTGATGCATAAGTTATTTCCTCCCAGAGAGGGGTGTACTTCCCTGGTTGGTCTATGCTTAAATAATGGGGAGAGGCAAAGGTGAATCTTGAGGAGGAAAAGTGTAATCTTGGGGGCCGTGTGCCTCGGGTGAGGCCTTCCCAAGGTCAACAGGCAAGGGAGGCTGCTCTTAGCTGGGGAGGGAGACAGGCTTCTCACACCAGCTCAGAGGGGTCAGAGGATTCTGGTGGTCAAGTTTCTGAGACCCTTTTCCCTAGATGTTTTCCTCCTGGGCTTAGGGTTCTGCGTCTGCCCTATCAGGGCCCTCAGCTTGAGCATAAGTGGCTGTTGCAGCTGTGTGTTCTGTCTCCTTTGCTGTTCTGCCACCCTTACACTAAATATTGGGACTGATGGTCAGCAGAGTATGCCGTGTGGCTGGGGGACATTTGGGGATCTTTAAACACTGCTCCATGAAAAATATGAGAAAGATTACATATGTGAAAAACAACTATATTTTCTAAAACAAACAATTTAGTGACAAGAGGCCTCTGGCTTTCACAGCATGGCCTGAGTTGATTGTGGGCTGATCTGAGCTGCTGTTTTCCTTTCTCGTGCCCTCCCATGGTGCCAGCACACCATTCACGGGCCAGAGCTGTTGCTCGTCCAGTGCCTCATCTTTCAGGTGCGGTGAGGCTATGGCACATTGGGGATTGTCACCACCTGTTTCCCCAGCATAAGGGTCCATGTTGCCTGACTGGCAGGGGATCCAGCTCCAAATCCCATCCTGAGACTAACTTTAAAGGTCCATGTCCAGTACCTCTGTCTTCACTTAGGTATCTGTTAGGGACTGATTATGCCCCTCTGAAATTCATATGTCGAAGTCCTAACCCCCAGTACCTCAGAATGTGACCTTATTTGGAGGGAGAGACTTTCCAGGGATAACTAAGTTAAAATGAGGTCCTTAGGGTGGGCCCTGATCCAGCATGGCAGGTTTCCTTATAAAATGGGGAAGTTTGGACACAGGCACAGACAGAGGGACGACCATGTGAAGACACAGGGAAAAGACAGGCATCCATAAACCAAGAAGAGGGGCCCAGAACAGACCTTCCCTCACGCCCTCTGACAGAACCAACTCTGCCCACACCTTGACCCTGGACTTCCAGCCTCCAGAACTCCAAGAGAATAATTTCTGTTATCTAAGCCTCCCAGTCTGTGGTACTTTGTTATAGCAGCCCTAGCAAGCTGATACAGTGTCCATGAGAATAGAGTCTAAGACTAGGACTTGGGTGCAGGTGCTTTATTTGGGGGGTGGTCCTAGGGAGTGGAGGTGAGGACTGGGGAGAAGCACAGGGAAGGAGGAAAAGCCTAGATGAGATGTGATGTTGAGGCGGATGCTGTAGGAACAGGTCCCTCTGGACCATCTGAGAAGCATTTGCAGTGCCTCCTTCAAGTGTCCCTGCAGGACTGGAGACAGGAGCGTTCACCCCTCCTTGTCAAGGGTGCCCTGGGCTGTTGACTACCCTGCGTTTCTGATCTGGGTCCAGAGGCCAAGGAGCTCCCACCTGCCTGCAGGAAGTGAAGACGGGACTCCAACCATGGCTAAAATTAAAGATGAGGACGAGAGGGCATGAGCGAGCAACCAAAAGTGTCTGATAGAAGGAAGATGACGCAGCCAGTTCACGTCGTGAGTTTGAGGTGTCTGCGGGTTGTCTTAGTGCAGGCTGCTGTAACAAAATGCCATAGACCGGGTGGCTTAAGCATGAACATTTATTTCTCACAGTTCTGGAGGCTGGCAAGTCCAAGATCCGGGTGCTGACAGTTATGGTGTCTGGTGAGAGTCCTCTTTTTGGCTTGCAGACAACCACCTTCTTGCTGTATCCCTACGTGGCAGAGAGGATGCTTTTGTGTCTCTTATTCTTCTTACAAGGACACTAATCCCATCATGGGAACTCCACCCTCATGATGTCTTCTAAACCTATTCACCTCTCAAAGCCCCACCTCCACATACCATCATAGCCAAACATTCAGTCCCTAACATGGGTATTCAGGAAGAGAGGTCCCACAAGCAGTTCACAAAGAGTTCTGAATCATAGGGAAGAAAAACACGTTTGGTGCAGTTTCTTATTTTTTAAAACTTTTTATTATGAAAAAATTCAAACATATACAAAAGTAGAGAAAACAAGATAATGAACCCTCAAGAACCCCTTGGTCCTCCTCAGTGTTACCCCAAGCATGCTGGGATGCAAATGTGGGGGCATCGGCACAGAAGTGGTACGGAAAGCCCCAGGAGAGGTGGAAGGGGTCCAGGGGGAGCGTTCAGAGGGGAAGAAAGTGGCATGTGTGTGTGCGTGTGCACATGTGTGCAAGGCGTGTTAGTAGAAGCAGGGCTGATTCTGTCACCTCTTAGTTCTCAGTGCAGTGTTGACGGTGGACTAAAGGCAAAATGCCCACCAACTGACGAGATGGTATCACAAGACTGAAAAATGACCCAGCCAATTCCAAGTAGTAAAGCAAAGAATTTTATTAAAAGGGTAACTTACAGGATGTTGGATCGGGTGGACGAGGACCCAGAAGCAATAACAAAGTTTCTCCATGCCGCCTCCTGGTGGAGCCAAAGTTATGTAGGCAGTACACAAAAAGCAGTGGAAAAAGCCAAGGACGATTACTAAGAAACAAGCTAACATCACTGACTCCAGACGTCTTGTGACAATGATTACTATCTCTGGTGGTCTTGTGATGCAGGTAGCCAGACCCGCTGTTGCCATGCCGGTACTTAATCATTAAGTTCCTCCTTTGTAGTTAGCAAGCTGTTTCTACCTATTGTCCTAACTACCTTGCTCCTAGTGACTGCATAGCTTCTGTGGGCAGGGTTCACACGAAGGATATGGCAAATGGCAAGGGCTTCACGATGGAGAGTTATGTTCACAGTCTCACACGCAGGGAGTGGAGCCCCTGATCCCCTGCTAGCAGCTCCCTGGTAACTGGGCTTTTAGAAAGCAGAGTACTTAGCATATTTTATCTTCAGTGTTGAGCCTTGACCCTAATTCTAGGTCCCCAAGAAAGTCCCACCAGCGCCTGACACAGTGCTCAGCATGGCTCGTGTGTTGCCTGTGTGCACATGGCGACTGTCAGAAGTAGGCCTTATGGTTGCACCCATTTCTGAGTGGAGACAAATAGGTTATGGTCAGTTATTCCAGGCTGCATGGCTAGCACGTGGTGGAGCAGGACTCTGAGCCTACATCTGGCACTAAACACATCCCTCTAAAATGGTCCTCACACGTTTTGGTTGCAGGATCTGTTTACATTCTTAAAAACTATTGAGAGCCCCAATGAGCTTTTGTGTATGTGGATTATATCTATCAATATATATCACATTGGAAATTAAAACTAAGAAATTTTTAATATACCTAATTCATTAATAATAATAATAAAGCCGTTATATATTGACATAGATAACATATTTTATGAAAAATAACTATATTTTCCAAAACAAAAAATTTAATGAGAACAGTTGGCATTGTTTTACTTTTTTCCTTAAATCTCTTTAATGTCTGACTTAACAGAAAGCTGCATTCTCACATTTGTTTCTGCATCAAATCTGTTGAGATATCCCATGGCATGGAGCCTCTGGAAGATTTCACTGTACACTTGTGAGAATATGAGAGTGGGAAAGAAAACATTTTAAGCATCGTTATGCAAACCTTTGACCTTGCAGACCTCTGAAAAGGTCCTTGGAGCACATTTGAGAACTGCTCCTTCATTCCCTTTGTAGCTTCATGGGGCGGATGGCTAGGTCCAGCGATCTGATTCTGACTCTTTCCACGAAGCGTGGGTGTGTCCTTGCTGGTTTCTCCTGGTTGGTGTCTTGAGAGAGCTCATTGCGAGTGACTTCCTGGAGGTCAGCTGTCAACATCCCAGCCATACTGTTCCTTGATGCCTCCTAGAAAGAAAAGCCAGAGCAAGCAAGCAAGAAAGCAGAGGAAGTTTCTGTGAAACTTTGAAGGGAGAAAGGGAGGGGGCAGATGGAGCTGGGAGCAGGGCGGTGGGGTGTGGGGGGAACGGGTGGGAGATGAGAGGAGAAAGGAGGCACAGAGGACATGGAGCCTCCAAGCTCCCTACTGAGAAAAGAAAGAGAAGAGAGAGAGGAGAGAGGACCACCTCCCAGAGGTGGGGAAAGGGAGAGAGCGACCCCTTGACTGGTCTGTGGTGGGGCCGGCTGCAGCCTTCCCTGGCTCTCCAAAGGTTCTTGGCTGTCCTTGAAAATAAATCAGCAAGAGAGGAAGAAACTGCAAGCCCCACGTGCCCCGAGGCGAGGCCTTCCCTGTCCCTCCTCCTGTTCTGCACAATAAAACCTTTTGTTTTCTCCCGGACCCCACCTGTACATGGAATCAGACAGTGCCTCAGCCTGGCCCCACCCTAAAATCCTTACTCCCCAGTGCTCTTCCCTGGAAGTCTGAACCCTCCCGCCCTCATCCAGTGGCTCCCGTGGTTTCTTTAGCCATCTTCCCTCACTGGGTACATTCTGACTTTGGGAGGGCGTGGGTGGGTTTTGGGCCCCTGCCCATCACAGACAGGAAGGAATCTTGCCAAGGACGTTGTGTGGCTAGGGAGTCTCAGCGCAGCAGAGAAAGACAGGTGAGCTTCTTGTTGATTAGCAAGCAAGGGTGGTCAGGCTGACCCCAGGAACTGTTAACCTGCCATCTGCTGCACTACTAGGCTGTGATGTGCTTTGTTCACCACGAGGAAGAATGAACATTTTTCATCCACTTCCCCGTTGTCTTGCCTGTCCAGCCATCAGCCAACACTGTCCGCGCCTCTGGTTCAAGATGGCAAACTGAGCCCAAACCTTGATCTCTCCCTGCTCCTGAAACCCCAGCATAGTGACACTGCACCCATCAAGCAATACAATGAAGGCTAAAATAAGAGGCAGAAAGCAGGACTGGAAAACAGGAAAGGGGCCATCCAACAAGGAGGAAAGTTCGAGGAATTTCCGGAAGGTACAAAAGTGGCTGAGGTCAGAAAAGCAGAGAGAACCATCAGAACTGTATGGGCAACAGACAAAGCAGGGGAGTGGGATATTTACTTGGTTTCAAATTACCTCCTCCAGAAAATAGTTGTTAATTTCAGCAGGAGAAAGAGTAACCTGCCAGTGGAGAGGCTTGGCAGGCACCACCCTCTTCAAAGGATCAAAGTGGATAAGTTATTGAAGGGTACAGTGAGCGGGACACAGTATCGCTTCTGTGACGTTCCTGCCCAGGGCACATGACCTGAATCTGAGCACGAGGAGCCATCAGGTGCCCAAAGTCAGGGGCACACTACAAGTCGCTCACTTACACACGACCACTTCCCTACCAATTGCTGAGATTGCTTTGGATTTATAGAACAGAGGCAAGGAAAGTACTCTCTCTAGGAACGTTGAATGTTTCTTCATTTTGTGTAGCTTTTAATTTTATGTCCTTTATTAAAGTTTTAAAATTGTATTCCTAAAGTGTACATATTTCTTAGGGCTTTTCCTAGGCATTTCATAATTTTTGTTACCCTGTTGAATAGTATTCACAAACACACACCCACCTTTTAAAGTTGGTTATCACTAGTTTATAGGACAGCTGTTTACATATACATTGTTTTGATTTCCTAGGGCACCATAACTACATGCCACAAACTGGGTGGTTTTAACAACAGAAATTTACTCTCTCACAGTCTGGAGGCCAGAAGTCTGAAATCGAGGTGTCAGCAGGGCCCTGCTCATCTGTAGGCCCTAGGGAAGAATCTTTCCTGGAGCCTTCTGTAGGTGGGCTTTCCCCTTCTGGTGTTGCTGGCAAGTTCTGTTGTTCCTTGGCTTATGGACACGTCACTCTGGTCTCTGCCTCTGTCGGCACATGGCCTTCTCCTTGCGCGTCTGTCTCTATGTCTCTTCCCTTCTTATAAAGACACTAGTCATATTGGATTAAGAGCCCACCCTAATCCAATATGACCTCATTTTAATTAACTACATCTGAAGCTACCTTATTCTCAAATAAAGTTGTATTCTGAGGTTCTGGGAAGGACATGCAATTTGGGGGAGGACACTGTCCAACACAATATTATTATTAAAAACTTTCTCACATATGTGGTAGAGACTACTAATTGTCCCACTTTATTTATCCCCCCGCTCCTTTATCTTCAGAGTGTTTTAAAGCCTGATGTTTAGCAAGGTATATGGCCATCCCCCAAACAGGCTACATTTCCTGGACTCCTTTGCTGCCAGGTGTGGCCACGTGACTGAGTTCTAGTCAATGGAGTGTAGAAGGAAACCTTTCATGGCAGCTTCTGGGACTCTCCCTTAAGAGACAGCTAGCTTGGCCCCTTGCTCCTTCTCTTCTCCCACGTAGCTGACTGGAACACGGTGTTATGACTGGGTGACATCTTGGGCCACCAGGACAAAGCCTCCCTGCTAGGGATGATGTAGCAGAATGCTGGAAGTGACCGGGTCTTGAATGACCATGGAGTCATCATCCTAGCTCTGCAGCTTATGTCTGAACTTTCCTGTTTGAGATCAGCGTCTGTCCAGGGCTGCTATATTACACAACCCCAGGGGGCACTGTTTGCATGGTAGAGGACCACCTCGGGGTTGTGAGGTGGACAGACCACCTGGCCCTTCTCAGAGGCCTTGCTTCTGTCTAGTCTCAGCCTCTGATTGTGAGGTTTCAGTTATTTGCAGGCAATTTTAATTTTAACTAATATTACAGATTTTTTATTTTTTCTTTAATATCTAGTAGGTTTTTGTACATAGGAATATTCATTAGTATTGATACTTTGTTTATTGTCCAATTTATTAAAGTAATGTAACTCTGAAAATCAGTTTTCCATGAGCATTTAAACATCATTATTAATTTGATTAATTATAAATCTAGTATGACTGATTCTTTTGAACACTCCAGACATCTTAGATAACAGGCCAAACATACACAAATACAGTATTTCAGACAGCTCAAGACGGCAGCCTCTGAGTAACCTACCGATTGATTTTTCTACAGGGGTGTTCAAACTAAGGAGATTTAAACTGAAACCTCTCATCATTAGGCTAAGTCTCTTTTGAAGTAATAATAATAATGTTTATTTGTGGCATCAGGGACTGTTAAGCCTCTCTTTGTCATAGAGATTTTAATTTTTCAAACTTGATATCTTTCCCAGATTTTAGCATTTTCTAAGTTTGCATGGCCAGCAGTACGTACCTCATTTTCTGCCGTTATGGTATATCTACATTGTCTCCTAGAATCAGTAACAACTGAGGTGTCCCTTTAAGTTGTGGTTCGTAGTTTTCTCTTCAGAGGGCCATCAGGAACTTTCCTATCCTGCAGGTAGAGGGTTCAGTCTTTGTAGTTAGCTCTCCTCTTTGGGAACATTTGGCTCATTTGTCATCTGCGAGCACACAGGTGAGTGCTCCTCCATGAGGCCATTAATTGTGAGCTGAGTGCTGGGGCCTGGCAGTCTCTCCTTCTCACGTATAGTCCCTGCTTTTTCTGGGACTGTTCTTCCATTTCGTAGTTTTTGTGTTTTCCTTTTGACACAGCTGGAGATGAGTAAATACCTGTACTTTCTTTTTAAAAATTATTTAAAAACATTTTTTAATTGACACGTATTGATTGTACATATTTATGTGGTTCAGTTATATTTCAATTCATGTATACAATGTGTGATCAAACCAGAGTAATTAGCATATTCATCATCGTAATAATTTATCACTTTGTGATAACATTTGAGCTCCTCTCTTCTAGTCATTTGAGAACATACAATAAACTATTGTTAATTATAGATGCCTAGCACTACTGTACACCACTAGAACCTTTTTTTCCCTATCTAGCTCTAATTTTGTGTCAATTAACAAACTTCTCCCTGTCCCCTCTCCCCCTTTCCCTTCGCAGCCTCTAGTAACCACAGTTCTACTCTATACTTTTAAAAGCTCAGCTTTTTGTTTTGTTTTGTTTTGTTTTTAGCTCCCACATATGAGTGAGCCCATGAAGTATTTATCTTTCTGTGTCTGACTTATTTCACTGAACATAATGTCTTCCAGGTTATCCATGTTGCAGCAAATGACAGCATTTTATTTTTTATCATGGCTGAGTAGTATTTCACTTTGTATATATACCACATTTTCTTTGTCCATTTGTCTGTCGATGGGCACCTAGGTTGATTCCACATCTTGGCTATTGTGAATCGTGCTGCAGTAGATGTGGGGATGCAGATCTCTCTTTGGTATGCTAATTTCCTTTCCTTTGGGTAAATACCCAGCAGTGTGATTGCTGGATCTTATGGAAGTTCTATTTTTAGTTTTTTGAGGAACCTCCATACTGTTTTCCACAATGGCCATATTAGTTTACATTCCCACCAACAGTGAATAAGTGTTCCCTTTGCATCCTTGCCAGCATTTGTTATATTTGTCTTTTTGATAATAGCTGATCTAACTGAGGTGAGATAATTTCTCATTGTGGTTTTGATTTGCATTTACCTGATGATTAGTGATGTTGAGCATTTTTTCATATACCCATTGACCATTTGTGTGTCTTCTGTCGAGAAATGTCTGCTAAGGTCAGTTGCCCGTCTTTTAATTGGATTATTTATCTTTTTTTTTTTTGCTGTTGAATTGTTTAAGTACCTTGTATATTCTGGATGTTAATCTCTTGTTAGATGAATAGTTTGCAAATATTTTCTCTCATTCTGCTTGTTGAGTCTTCACTCTGTTGATTGTTTCTTTTGCTGTGCAGAGGCTTTTTAGTTTGATGTAATCTCATATGTATATTTTTGCTTTAGTTGCCTGTGCTTTAGGGGGCTTCTCTGTAAAATTCTTAGCCAGACCAAAGTCTTGAAGAGTTTCCTCTATGTTTTCTTTGAGTAGTTTTACAGTTTCAGGTCTTACACTCAAGACTTTAATTCATTTTGAGTAGATTTTGGTATATGGTGAGAGAGAGGAGTCTAGTTTCTTTTTTCTGCATGTGGATATCCAGTTTTCTGCACACTATTTATTGAAGAAGCAGTCCTTTCCCCATTGTATGATGTTCGTGCCTTTGTCAAAAATCAGTTGGCTGTACATATGTGGATTTATTTCTGGGTACTCTGTTCTGTTGCATGAGTCCATGTGTCTGTGTTTATGCTGGTACCATGCTGTTTCGATTACTCTAGCTTTTTAGTATATTTTGAAGTCAGATAGTGTAATATCTCCAGCTTTGTTCTTTTTGCTCAGAATTGCTTTGGCTATTTGCAGTCTTTTGTGGTTCCATATGAATTTTAGGATTGCTTTTTCTATTTCTGTGAAGAATGTCATTGGTATTTTGATAGGGATTGCATTGTATCTATAGATCACTTTGGGTAATATGGACATTTTGACAATATTAATTCTTCCAGTACACGAACATGGAATGTCTTTTTTTTTTTTTTTTTTGGTGTGTGTCCTTTTTGATTTCTTTCATCAGAGTTTTATAGTTTTCATTGTAGAGATCTTTCACCTCCCTGGTTAAATTTATTTATGCCTAGGTATTTTATTCCTTGGTAGCTATTGTAAATGGGATTGCTTTCTTGATTTCTTTTCCAGCCAGTTTGTTATGGGTATATAGACACACTACTGATTTTTGTATGTTGATTTTGTAGCCTGCAACTTTACCAAAATCGTTTATTAGTTGTAAGAGTTTTTTGGTGGAGTCTAAGATTTTTTATTTATCAAATTATGCTCTTTGCAAACAGGGACAATTTGACTTCCTCATTTCCAAGTTGGATGCCCTGTATTTCTTTCTCTTGCCTAATTGCTCTGGCTAGAACTTCCAATACTCTGTTAAATAAGAGTAATACTTGTACTTTCTAAATAGGTATAGCCTTAACACAAAAAGCAAAATACCCACACACACACACATACCTATTATTAGCTCTCCTTTTTCTTTTCAGAATCAGTGATGAGTTTAATTCCAGTTTATTCATCCTTCTTTTGTGTTACAACCCCTTTTAAAAATACACATTACGTTAACTTTTCTCATTTGCTTACATTCTGAATGCATAGTCTTTCACAGACACAACTAGTTCCAGTTACCATTGCTGTTATCCTCTTATGATTGAATTGTCACAGAGGGGCTGGTCAGGCCCCCTGAAGCTGGCCCTTTTCTATTGTCCCTGACAGATATCTTTAGGCAACAATGGGATATTCCAGACCCATTGTGGTTTTTCTAGCACAAAGGCACGGAATCAATTACCTTCCAAAGGGCAAAGGGCTGCCGGAGAAAATTCTTAGAGTCTAAAACCTAGGTGTAATGCCTATGAGAGCTGGGGTGGACCAAGAAGATGCTGGGCAACCACTGAGGGTCCCTAAAATTTATCCTTATTATTAATGATTATTATTTTTGGTGGCAGAGCAGAAAAGCATTTCTAAGTGTATGAATACCTCCAACTTGATTTTTATGTTGTGCTGCCTAAATAATCTTACGTTGTTGTTTCACTGACCACTAAGAACTTCTCTATATTACACAGACACACAAAATCTTACCTAAATGAACAAATGGAAATATACTGTGTGTGCTTCTTCTTTTTTTTTTTTTTTCTTTCATACAGTTTTTATCTTTTTCTTTTTGGTTAACCCCCCCCCCCTTACCCCGCTTCCTCTTTTCTTTTCCCACTTTGCACAGCTCTTCAGATTAGTCATGCAAATGACCTTGGTATACAACCTTCCGAAATTTTCTCAATGCTCATATAATTATAAATGAACATATGTACTTAAACATATACATATACATATGGAAGTTGTTTGTCATTTTTTAAAATAAAAATGAGATCACATTATACACATATTTCCTGCTTCCTTTCTTGCTTAACAGTTTCTTGGAGGAATTCTGGCTGTATCCTAGGCAATGGTGTGGAGGTACCCTAAGTTACATATTCATCCGCTGATGAGAATTCACTTTGTTTCCAATTTATTTACTTTGTAAACAGTATTGCAACAACCTCCTTATAGATATATCCTTACTACTGGTGCTTTATGTCTATGAGACAGATTCCTTCAGGAGTGGAGTTGCTGGGTCAAACTGCATCAATAACTTTCATTTTAATATATATTTTTATTCCTTTCCAAAGAAGCCCATAACAATTTGCATTTCTACCAGAAGTGTGAGAGTATCCTTTTCCCTGCCTGCTTGCCAAGAACACATTATAACTATTTTTAATTTTTTGCTAGTCCGTTAGGTGTAAAGTGATACCTTATTGTAACTTTCATTTGTTTCTCTGACTACTGGTAGTTTGGGCATCTTTTCATAGGTTTCTTGGTCACTTGAATTGACCATAACTACCTAATCATACCTGTGCCCAGTTTTTGATTGTGTTGTTCATTGATTTCAGGTGCTCTTTGTATATTGTATAATAGTATCTCTTTTAAATCTGCATTTATGAAAATCTATTATGTTTCCCAGGTTTATTAGTTGTCTATTTACTTTATTTGTATCTTTTTCCATGCAAGTGCTTTAGATTTTATGACACCAAACAGGTCTGTATTTTCTTTGATGGTTTTAACTAAGAGATTTTCTCTGATTTCTATTTTGTATAGGTCTTCTGAATTTTTTTCTAAAATTTTAATTTTTTGCAGTGAAGCCTTTGATCCACATGGAATTTATTTTTGCATGTGGTGTGAAATAGAAACTCAGTTAATTTTCTTTCAGATGGATAACCAGTTGTGTCAGAAC
The DNA here is from genome assembly GCF_027409185.1 of Cynocephalus volans. Taxonomy (NCBI): domain Eukaryota; kingdom Metazoa; phylum Chordata; class Mammalia; order Dermoptera; family Cynocephalidae; genus Cynocephalus; species Cynocephalus volans. Next base: position 11,356,663 of record NC_084471.1, read on the forward strand.
CATTTTTTAAGCAATACACAGTATCCCAATAAATTATGATACTACTTTTGCTGCATTTTAAAATTCTTACATATACTGGTATGTATTTCTGAATTCTCTGATTTGCTCTACTGGTTTGTCTATTCCAGTAGTGTTATTGGATTATTTTTACTAGAGTGACTGTGAAACAATAATGCTATATGCTGTCTCTATACTGTTAAGAAGTTAGATCCTATTTTCTTATTCCATTAACTCCAAGGAAATTGAGCTCTGTAGGTCTAGGTTTGTTGGTTTGTTGGTTTGCTTGCTTGCTTGTTTTGCATATACTTTTAACTAATGAAATTCCAGAACCTGGCCTTAAAGATACAAGTCTTTGCAATTACAAAAGGAATCTTGGAAAAAAGTAGAAATGTATCTTCTTCCCTTCATCATAAAACTAGATTAAAGAACCTGGTTTAATAAGCTCTGAGATGGAGGAAATTTTTCTTTCTTTTTCTCTTATCATTACACAATGTAAACATTTTTCGTGGTCTTTTACCAGTTTCTCCCCAACCCCTCCCCACTTCCCCCTTTCCCACCTCTGTTGTCCTCAGTTCCGTTCTCTCCTGTTGGGAATCCAAGGAATTATTGTGATTGTTGTATCTTTCTTTTTTTCCAGCTCCCACTTATGAATGAGGAGATGTGGTATTTCTCTTTCTGTACCTGGCTTATTTCACTTAACATAATTTTCTCTAAGAAAGAAGGAGAAAATTTATGAGGATTTTAATCTTGATTTCCAGTATGAAATAGTCATGTAAATATCCATGATTCTTAATAACTTGGAAGCGATGAAGGAGATGATCAAACCGAAGCAGGTTTTCCAAAACTCACTGCCTTGGGATAAGTCTCATGATCTCGGTGTGGACACCTTGTTCTTAAGATAAAAAACGTGTGTAGTTGAAAGTGCTGATTTGTTGATGAATGTATAACCTGCTGGTTCTGAATAAGCCACTTAGATATTGTTAAGAAGAGCTGGAGCATGAAGCGTCTGCTTCAGGTTGCAGTCGACGCTGTTACCTCCCATGCTGTAATCAGGAACCAATGAACCTACGATGTGACTCTTGTATTCCACGGAAAGAGGACTAAGGCGTTAGAGGCTTTCTCCCTCCCTAACGAAACTCCCCTGTAAAATGCCTTTGCTCGTAGCAGACTTTGGAGCACTTCTCAACTGTGTTGGTTTGTTTCTGGGTTGATCCTCTCACTTGACTCCCAATAAACTTTATAAAATTAATTTTGCCTCGACAGACTTAATTTCGGTTGACAGAAATATGATTTGAACAAAATGATCTCGTAAAATTCCTGAGAGTTATTTCACATGAAAATAGACTTAACCTTCAATATGAAGCCTACGGTTCTAATTGATAATAGTATTTGATAATTTATTGTCCTGGTAATAATGTGATCAACTTCTTTGCATATTCCTTAAAAGCTTGAAGATTTAAAAAGGGGCTGTGTCGAGGCAGAAGAGGATCATTGAGACTTTCCTCTTCTCCCTCCTGCATGATAAAAGAAAAATAAAAGCCTCTTACTCTAGCTAATTTCTGTTTTAGATAAAAAGATCAAGAGTCTTAGATCACTTATATCAACCAAGGTACAATAACTTGGTTTTCATTGTGTACTTCTAAGCCAACATTCAACTATTTGTCTGCCTATTTTTCTATTTTGCTATTTATTTTTCTGTCTATCTACTTATCAACGATCTACCTACTTATCTGCTTCTGAGACCTGAAAGTTTAGCTCTTTCTCATGTTTTAATACTTTTTTTTTAACCTGGCTATTTTCAGTTATTAATGCTTCTGTATATTAATATAGAGTTTGGTTTTTGTTTTTGTTTTTTGCTTTCACCTCTTGTTAATTTTTAATTGTGGTTAAAAAAACCCCCACATACTACGTAATTTACCCTCTTAACTATTTTTAAGTGTATAGTTCAGTATTGTTAACTATAGTCACACTTTTGTGTAACATATCTCTAGAACATTTTCATCTTGCAAAACCAAACCTCTATATCCATTGAACGACAACTCCCAGGTTTTCTCTCCCCCAGCCCCCAGCAACCATCATTCTACTTTCTGTTTCATTGATTTCGATTACTGTAAATATCTCATATAAGTGGAACTATGCAGATTTGTTTTTTTTGTGTGATTGGCTTTGTAGAGCTAGGGCTGGGTCTGAAGTTCACAGACTACTTGAGCCAGTTCACAAACCCTTCACACGCAGGTCTATGAGCTATGTTACCGACAAAAAGGTCCTTGGAGCCTTCGTTGAAGAAGGCATAGTCTTTATTCAGCACACACACATCTAAATACCTAGGCAGTCCAAAGAGAAATTCAGAAACTCTACTGCTACCGGCAAAGTCCAAAGACAAACTGAAACTGAGCAGCTGCCAGCAGAGTAAACATGCTCTATTGTTAGTTGTGAGCTCTCCTGAGCTCTCTGCTGCCAGCCTGTTTCACAAACTCAAGAACACACAAAAGCAATTAACTAGAAAAATACATGGGTGCACATGCACACCAACTCCACCCACACACAACTTGTTTACAAGAAATGTCCAGGGAGCCTGACTAAATTATCCTATTTTCCCCACAGGCTTATTTAACTTTGCATGAGGCTCATCTATTTTGTGGTGTGTGACAGAATTTCCTTCTTTTTAAAGGTTCAGTAATATTCCGTTGTATGCATATACCACATTCTCACCAGCAGGGCAGAAGGGTTCTAATTTCTCCACATCCTCACCAACACTTGTTATTTTCTTTTAGTTTTTTGGGGTTTTTTGACACTGGCCATCCTAATGGGTGTGAGGTAGTATCTCATTGTGGTTTTGACTTTGCATTTTAGCATCTTTTCCTATGCTTGTTGCTAAAATGCAAAATCAAAACCACAATGAGATATCACCTCACACCCATTAGGACGGCCTGGGAGTTCAATGGATATAGAGGTTTGGTTTTGCAAGATGAAAACGTTCTAGAGATCTGTTACACAACAGTGTGAATATAGTTAACAATACTGAACTGTACACTTAAAAATAGTTAGGAGGGTAAATTATAAACTACATGGGTTTTTTTTAAACCATAATTAAAAATTAAAAAGAGGTGAAAACAAAAAACAAAAACCAAACTCTATATTAATATATAGAAGATGTCTTTCCTTTTGTTTGCAATTTCTTTCAACAGTGTTTTATAGTTTTCCATGTATAGGTCTTTTGCTTCCTTGGTTAAGTTTATTTGTAAGCATTTTATTATTTTTAATTATTTTGTAAATGGCATTCTTAATTTCCTTCTTGGATCGTTTATTGTTAGTGTGTAAAATGCAACTGGTTTTTGTGTGTTAATTAGATTATAATTTTTATGGCTATTTTAAGTGTAATATTTCTCCCTTTTCTATTTTAAGTGATTATCAGTAGGATAGAGAAAAATGTTTAATTTATTCATTTTGTATTCAGCTCTCTTATTTACTCTGAGTTTTTCTAAAAAAAAATCTAGTGTCTTGGGTTTGGAAAGTATAAAATTGTCAACAACAACAACAGAAGAAAGTTTATATCTTCTTTTCCAATATTTACACTAATTATGAAATATCTTTGTTTGTTATATTTATTAGAACTTTAAGACAATGTTGAATAAATGGTAATAGGCACCAACCCTATCATGCTCCTGATTTAGTTGAAGTAATCTTCATATTTTGCCATTTATAATAATATTTACTGCTGTCTTTCTCATAAAAGTGTTTTCCTACACTTCAGTATTTTTTTTACTTCCATTTTACTTAGTATTTTAATGATGGCTGACTCCTATTAAGTTCTTTTCAGCATCTATTAATATGATCACATGGTTTTTCTTTAGTCTGTTGTGTAATGGTTATGTTGATCAGTTTCCTGATATAGAGCAATACTTGCATTTTTGGAATAAATATGCTATGGTTTGAATGTGTCCCAAAAAAAGCATGTATTGGAAACTTAATCCCCAATGCAACAGTGTTGGGAGTTGGGGCCTAATGTGAGGTGATCAGGCCAAGAAAGCTCCACCCTCATAAATTGATGGATACCATTATTGTGGGAGGGGCTTGTTATAGAAGGGTGAATTCGGTCCCCTTTTCTCTCTCCCTCTCTTTGCTCTTCTGCCATGGGATGATGCAGCAAGAAAGTCCTCACCAGATGCTGGTGCTGTGATCTTGGACATTCAGCATCCAGAATTGTGATCCAATGAATTTTTGTTCATTATAAATTACCCAGTCTGTGGCATTCTGGTACAGCAGCACAAAATGGACTAAGACAGAAAACATCATTCTCTGAATACACTGTTGAATCTATTTGTAAATATTTTATTTATAATTTTATTTATTTTTATTTTTATTTTTTATTATTATTTTTTTTTTAAAAAGATGACTGGTAAGGGGATCTTAACCCTTGACTTGGTGTTGTCAGCACCACGCTCAGCCAGTGAGCGAACCGGCCTTCCCTATATGGGATCCGAACCCGGGGCCTTGGTGTTATCAGCACCATACTCTCCGGAGTGAGCCCCGGGCTGGCCCCTTTATTTATAATTTTAGTATCTATGTTTGTGAGATGACTCATGAGATTTAGTATTCTCTCTTTTTTCGGTACAATATTTATTAGGTTTTTGTATTAAGGCTTTCTCTTCACAATATGAATTGGGGGAATTTTTCATATTTTTCTATAGCTTGTAATCTTTCATTGACATTGAGATTATATATTTGTCAAGGATTTGATAGAAAGATTGTGAATACGCTTGGCCCTGGTACACTTACATTTGTTTTTAGTGATAGATCTTTAATTATCTTCCTAATTTACTCAATGATAATAGATCTATACAAGTCTTCTATTTCTTTTTTGGTCAATTTTGGTAATTTATATTTTGCTAGAAAATTATTCATTTCCTCAAAGTTTTTAAAATTTTTTCCATAAATTTGTGTGCAATATTCTCTTATAATTTGTCCAGTCTTTCCTATATTAGGGTTGTATTTCTTTTCTTACACCTTGTATGTATTTTTGCTGGGTTTTTTTTTTTGTTTTTTTATCGGGTTCTTTCTGGATTTATCTACTTTCTTGGTCTTTTCAAGGAACACATCTTTTTATTTATTTGTCCTTTCTTCTACCATTTAAACATTTCTAATTAATTTCAACTTTGATCTTTATTAATCTTCCACTTCCGGTTTCTTTCATTACTTTTCTAATTTCTTAAAATAATTAGTAAAGTGCTATATTTATCTTTCTGTTTTATAATAAAAACATTTAGCCTATTCATTTTTTTCAGCGTATAGCTTTTCCCATGTCTTGTAGATTTGGATTTAAAATTATATCAGTTAAAAAAAAAATAAATAAAAATAAAAAAATAAAATTATATCAGTTAGAACACATTTGGCTGTAAACAGCAGGATACCTGACTAATAGTGACTTAATTTCATCAAAGACTCATTTTTTTTTAGTGTTTTGCTCATCAGCATCACCACCTTGGCTTTTTGTACATGTGCTCATCATTGCAAGATAACAGCCACAGTTCCAGACATCATATGCTCTATCCTATTCATGGGCAGGAAAAACAAAGAATGGGACAATGCAATTCAACCCTCTTTCTTAAAATGTCTCTTTAAAAAAAAAAATCAGAGCAGGAAGGAGGGCGCGAGTGGGTGAAGGCGGGTGGCGCGAGCGGAAAAAACACCCAAGCGGGGGTGCAAAAAGAAGGAAAGAAAGAAAGAAAACAAGGGTGAGAGAGGGAAAAGCGAACGATCGAGCGAGCGCGCACGTGAAAACTCCTGGCAGATACGCAAGAGTGGAATTGCCAGATTGAATGTACGTTTCAAGATGGCGGTGGCTGCGGCGGCTGGCGCGGAGTAGCTGAGGTGGAAAAGGCGGCCACTGGGCCTCAGGCAGCTGGGAAACTTGTGGACCTTCCTCTTGCCATCTCCTAAGGGAGGACCACAGCTGCTGGCCGGTCATGGGGGCTGACTGCCACTTTGCCCCCGGCAGGAGAGGCTGCCTCATTTACAGGCAACAGCTTTGAAGTGTGGAGCCGGAAAAGAACTGTTTCTTAGCTGCAAAAGCGAGTCTCGAAACAGGGAACACGGTGCCAGGGCTGCTGTGGATGCACACAGGATCCCGGAGGCCGGGGCCGCGCTGAAGGCGGCCAGCTGCCCTATTCAGGATTCGAGGTTTCAGGCCGGCATTAAAGAAGATTCCTGGGAGCGCCCCAGCTGCGCTGCGACTGAACAGCCCGAGGCGGCAGCGGCTGAGAACGGGGAAGGCGACAAACCAGAGGCAGAGAATGAGCCCCCGACCTGGCACAGCCCTGTGAGTGACCCCTGGACCAGCCCTGTGTGGGGGGCTGAAGCCCACCTGGCTCCCGCCTGCATCACCGGTTCACTCACCACTCCGGGGCTGCCTCCATTTTTCCAGGTGCTGGCAGCTCCGCCCGGCTCGGCCGACACTGAGCCTTCCCACTTGCTTGGCCCGGCGTGGGGCTTTCTGGAGCCTGCGGGCCGGCCTCCCCTCCCACTCCCTCCGTGGTTCTCTGGCGAGGCTGGTGGCGTGGGGCGTCCCAGGCCAGAGTCGGGAAGGCAAGGAAGTACGGGCGGGCCGACTGTCATTCCACCACACCCTGGACTCTGGCCCCCGGTAAACTTCCTGTTACTGGGAGGCAGATACCATCTCTGCGGCCACCAGTTCGGAAAAAAGCCTAACCAATTTCTGGTTGGGAATAGTGTGGTAGGAAAGTTTCCAGGTCCACTTGAACCTGCCAGAGAGCTGGCTGCAGGTGGGCGCTAGATTCGGTCTATGCCGGGGGGATACAAAGGTTAACAAGTCCCGAGAAAGATCTACACAGTGCTACAAAGGCACCCAGTGCGACCGGTCATCTGTGCCTACTAGAAACCTGGTATACTTCCTGGGCGAGGCAGTGCCGAGCAGGGTCTTGAAGGCCCAGCTGATAGACGAGGGCTGCAGAAGACACGCCCCAGCCCAGCACAGTGCGCACAGAGTGGGGAGACGTGCGGCCAGGGAGGCGGAGACTCGACAGAAACCACACACCCTGTGGGGTCGCCACTGCACGATCCAGCAGCCTGGGCCAGAGCACACGGAACAGGGAGAAGTCCTGCACAGGAAGTGAAAGCTCAACAGAGATCACACACCCTGTGGTACATGATCCACCAGCCCAGCAGAGTCCAAGCTGACCAGAAAGGTGGCTCCCCGGAGAAGCCAAAGACCCGAGGCAACCACACACACAAGGCACTAGAAGCCAACTGAGCAGTCACGGAGGGAGCCATACAAAGTTGGCAACCACAGCAACATCCTAGTTAGTCATTAGTCTCAAAACGGTGGACTGTGAAACCCCCTGCCACAATGAATAAACACCAAAAAAAAAGATACCAGAAATACAAAAACTCAAGAAAGTACACCACCAAAAGTTAATAAATCTCAAACTCTAGATCCTATAGAACAAGAAGCCCTTGAAATTACTGACAAGGAATTTCGAGTGATAATTCTAAGGAAACTGAATGAGATACAAGAAAACTCAGACATCATGATGAAATGAGGAAAAGTATACAGGATCTGAAAGAGGAAATGTACAAGGAAATCAATGTCCTGAAAAAAGATGTAGCAGAACTTGCAGAACTGAAGAAGTTATTCAGTGAAATAAAAAACACAACGGAGAGTTTAACCAGCAGGCTTGTTGAAGTTGAAGAGAGAACCTCTGAACTTGAAGATGGGATGTTTGAAATAACACAAGCAGACAAAAAGAAAGAAAAAAGAATCAAGGACATTGAAGAAAATCTGAGAGAGATATCAGACAACCTTAAGCGAGACTCTGAACGATAAATGCTGGCGAGGCTGTGGAGAAAAAGGAACTCTCATACATTGTTGGTGGGACTGCAAAATGGTGCAGCCTCTATGGAAAATGGTATGGAGGTTCCTCAAACAATTGCAGATAGATCTACCATACGACCCAGCTATCCCACTGTTGGGAATATACCCAGAGGAATGGAAATCATCAAGTCGAAGGTATACCTGTTCCCCAATGTTCATCGCAGCACTCTTTACAATAGCCAAGAGTTGGAACCAGCCCAAATGTCCATCATCAGATGAGTGGATACGGAAAATGTGGTACATCTACACAATGGAATACTACTCAGCTATAAAAATGAATGAAATACTGCCATTCGCAACAACATGGATGGACCTTGAGAGAATTATATTAAGTGAAACAAGTCAGGCACAGAAAGAGAAATACCACATGTTCTCACTTATTGGTGGGAACTAAAAATTAATATATAAATTCTACACACACACACACACACACACAAAAACCGGGGGGGGGGGGGAGAAGATATAACAACCACAATTATTTGAAGTTGATACGACAAGGAAACAGAAAGGACATTGTCGGGGGGGAGGGAGAAGGGAGGGAGGTTTTGGTGATGGGGAGCAATAATCAGCCACAATGTATATCGACAAAATAAAATTTAAAAAAATAAAATAAAATAAAAAGAAACTACAAAACTGTTTTCCAAAAAAAAAAAAAAAAAAAGACAACCTTAAGCGCTCAAATATCCGAGTCATGGGTATTCCAGAAGGGGAGGAAAATGGAGATTGCATTGAAAACATATTCAACAAAATAGTGGCAGAAAACTTCCCAGGTATAGGAAAAATCACAGATCTTCAGATCCAGGAAGCTCAACGATCTCCAAACGTATTCAACCCAAAAAGGCCTTCTCCAAGACATGTCATAGTCAAATTGGCAAAACTCAGAGACAAAGAGAGAATCTTAAAAGCTGCAAGAGAGAAGCGTCAAATCACCTATAAGGGAGCCCCAATCAGGCTAACATCAGACTTTTCATCACAAACCCTAAAAGCTAGAAAGGAACGGGATGATATTTTCAAAATACTAAAAGACAAAGATTGCCAGCCAAGAATACTCTACCCTGCAAGGCTATCCTTCTGAAATGAAGGGCAAATAGTATATTTCTCAGACAAAAACTGCGGGAGTTCACTACCACACGACCACCCGTACAAGAAATCCTCAAGGGAGTACTGGGTTTGGTTCCTGAAAAATAACTACCACTGCCATAAAACCCCAAGAAAAATCAATACCCACTAGTATAATAAAAGTGGCATTCATGAAGAGAAAACAAGCAAACAAAAACGCTATCTACAACCTAAGGAACCAACAAACACAGAAACCAAACAGTAAATCAGAAAGCAAGGAACAAAAGACACCTAGGACAACCAAACAACCAATAAAATGCTAGTAATAAATCAACATCTTTCAATAACAACTCTTAATGTAAAAGGCTTGAATTCCCCAATTAAAAGACACAGACTGGCTGACTGAATCAAAAAGGAGGACCCAACTATATGCTGCCTACAAGAGACCCACCTCACCCATAAAGATTCACACAGACTAAGAGTGAAAGGATGGAAAAAGATTTACCATGCAAACAGAAAAGAAAAACGAGCTGGAGTAGCTATTCTTATATCTGACAAAATAGACTTTAAACTAAAAACCATAAAAAGAGACAATGAGGGACACTACTTAATGATAAAAGGACTGATCCATCAAGAAGACATAACAATCATAAATATGTACGCACCCAATGTTGGAGCAGCCAGATTTATAAAACAAACTCTATTAGACCTCAAGAAGGAAATAGACACTAATACCATAATAGCAGGGGACCTGAACACCCCACTGTCAATATTAGACAGATCATCTAGGCAAAGAATCAGTAGAGAAACACAAGATCTAAACAAGACTCTAGACCAATTGGAATTGGCAGATATCTACAGAACATTCCATCCAACAACCTCAGAATATTCATTCTTCTCATCAGCACATGGATCATTCTCCAGGATAGATCACATATTAGGTCACAAATCAAGTCTCAATAAATTCAAAAAAATTGGAATTATCCCATGTATTTTCTCAGACCACAATGGATTAAAACTAGAAATTAGTAACAAACGAAACTCTGGAAAGTATACAAACACATGGAAATTAAACAGCATTCTACTTAATGACATATGGGTCCAAGAAGAAATCAAGCATGAAATCAAAAAATTTATTGAAACTAATGAAAACAATGATACATCATACCAAAACCTGTGGGATACTGCAAAAGCAGTATTGAGGGGGAAATTTATTGCATTAAACGCTCACTTCAGAAGAATGGAAAGATGGCAAGTGAACAACCTAACACTTCACCTTCAAGAACTAGAAAAACAAGAACAATCCAAACCTAAAGTTAGCAGACGGAAAGAAATCATTAAGATCAGAGCAGAACTGAATGAAATTGAAAACCAAAAAACAATTCAAAAGATCAATGAATCAAAAAGTTGGTTTTTTGAAAAGGTAAATAAAATTGACAGACCATTAGCATGGCTAGCAAAAAAAAGAAGAGAGAAGACTCAAATAACAAAAATTAGAAATGAAAAAGGCGATATTACAACTGATTCATCTGAAATACAAGGAATCATTCAAGACTACTATAAACAACTATACGCCAACAACTTTGAAAATCTGGAGGAAATCGATAAATTTCTGGACACACACAAGCTCCAAAAACTGAACCATGAAGATGTAGAAAATTTGAACAGACCAATAACAATAAAGGAGATTGAAGCAGTTATCAGAAGGCTCCCAACAAAGAAAAGCCCAGGACCAGATGGATTCACAGCAGAATTTTACCAAACATTCAAAGAGGAATTGACACCGATTCTTTACAAACTATTCCAAAAGATTGAAACAGACGCAAATCTCCCAAACTCATTCTATGAAGCAAACATCATCCTGATACCAAAACCAGGTAAATATATAACCAAAAAAGAAAACTACAGGCCGATATCCTTGATGAATATAGATGCAAAAATCCTCACTAAAATACTAGCAAACAGAATACAGCAACACATACGTAAAATTATTCATCACGATCAAGTGGGATTCATCCCAGGGATGCAAGGTTGGTTCAACATATGCAAATCAATAAATGTGATACACCATATTAATAAAGTCAAACACAAAGACCATATGATCATCTCTATAGATGCTGAAAAAGCATTTGATAAAGTTCAGCACTCATTCCTGACAAAGACCCTCTATAAGTTAGGTATAGAGGGAAAGTATCTCAACATAATTAAAGCCATATATGCCAAACCCACTGCCAATATCATCCTGAATGGGGAAAAGCTGAAAGCTTTTCCTTTAAGAACAGGAACTAGACAAGGATGCCCACTCTCACCACTCCTATTCAACATAGTGTTGGAAGTACGAGCCAGAGCAATCAGAGAAGAGAAGGAAATAAAGGGCATCCAGATTGGAAAAGATGAAGTCAAAGTGTCCCGGTTTGCAGATGACATGATCCTATATATCGAACAGCCTAAAACCTCTACCCCAAAACTCTTGGAATTGATAAATGATTTCAGCACAGTAGCAGGATACAAAATCAACACACAAAAATCAGTAGCATTTCTTTTCTCCAATAGTGAACATGCAGAATGAGAAATCAAGAAAGCCTGCTCATTTACAATAGCCACCAAAAAAATAAAATACTTAGTAATTGAGTTAACCAAGGAGGTGAAAAATCTCTATAATGAGAACTACAAACCACTGCTGAGAGAAATTAGAGAGGATACAAGAAGATGGAAAGGTATCCCATGCTCTTGGATTGGAAGAATCAACATAGTGAAAATGTCCATACTACCCAAAGTGATATACAAATTCAATGCAATCCCCATCAAAATTCCAAAGACATTTTTCTCAGAAAAGGAAAGAACTATCCAGACATTTATATGGAATAATAAAAGACCACGCATAGCCAAAGCAATGCTGAGCAAAAAAAATAAAGCTGGAGGCATAAACTACCTGACTTTAAGCTATACTACAAAGCTATAATAACCAAAACAGTATGGTACTGGCATCAAAACAGACACACTGACCAATGGAATAGAATCGAGAATCCAGAAATCAACCCACACACTTACTGCCATCTGATCTTTGTCAAAGGCACCAAGCGTATTCACTGGGGAAGGGACTGCCTTTTCAGCAAATGGTGCTGGGATAACTGGATATCCATATGCAGGAGAATGAAACTAGACCCATATCTCTCACCGTATACTAAAATCAACTCAAAATGAATTAAGGATTTAAATATACACCTTGAAGCAATAAAACTTCTTAAAGAAAACATAGGAGAAACACTTCAGGAAATAGGACTGGACACAGACTTCATGAATACGACCCCAAAAGCACGGGCAACCAAAGAAAAAATAAATAAATGGGATTATATCAAACTAAAAAGCTTCTGCACAGCAAAAGAAACAATTAACAGAGTTAAAAGACAACCAACAGAGTGGGAGAAAATATTTGCAAAATATACATCTGACAAAGGATTAATATCCAGAATATATAAGGAACTCAAACAACTTTACAAGAAGAAAACAAGCAACCCAATTAAAAAATGGGCAAAAGAGCTAAGTAGGCATTTCTCTAAGGAAGATATCCAAATGGCCAACAGACATATGAAAAAATGCTCAACATCACTCAGCATCCGGGAAATGGAAATCAAAACCACAGTGAGATACCATCTAACCCCAGTTAGGATGGCTAAAATCCAAAAGACTCTGAACGATAAATGCTGGTGAGGTTGCAGAGAAAAAGGAACTCTCATACATTGTTGGTGGGACTGCAAAATGGTGCAGCCTCTATGGAAAATGGTATGGAGGTTCCTCAAACAATTGCAGATAGATCTACCATACGACCCAGCTATCCCACTGTTGGGAATATACCCAGAGGAATGGAAATCATCAAGTCGAAGGTATACCTGTTCCCCAATGTTCATCGCAGCACTCTTTACAATAGCCAAGAGTTGGAACCAGCCCAAATGTCCATCATCAGATGAGTGGATACGGAAAATGTGGTACATCTACACAATGGAATACTACTCAGCTATAAAAATGAATGAAATACTGCCATTTGCAACAACATGGATGGACCTTGAGAGAATTATATTAAGTGAAACAAGTCAGGCACAGAAAGAGAAATACCACATGTTCTCACTTATTGGTGGGAGCTAAAAATTAATATATAAATTCTACACACACACACACACACACACACACACACACACACACACACACACACACACACACACACACACACACACAACAAACGGTGGGGGAAGAAGATATAACAACCACAATTACTTGAAGTTGATATGACAAGGAAACAGAAAGGACATTGTTGGGGGGGAGGGGGAGGGAGAAGGGAGGGAGGTTTTGGTGATGGGGAGCAATAATCAACCACTATGTATATCGACAAAATAAAATTAAAAAAAAAAATCAGAACACTTTCCTAGAAGACATTTTCTTACGTTGATTGGTTATAATCGGGTCACATGGCCACTCTTAGTTTCAAGAGTGGCTAAAAAGTATCTGACAAAGGGAAAGGATTGCATGACAGACTTAGGCCAATCATCACACATCCCCTAGGCTACAAACAGTGGGCTATTCAATACTGTTCGGTTAGATACCCCAGGCTCTGACCAACATAGGGGTTCTAATAGATTTGCCTTCATGTATTTGGCTGCTATGTTGTTTGGTACATACAAGTTTGTGATTGTTACATCTTATTCTTCAATTTTTCCCTTATCATTACATTAAGTCCCTCTTTAACCTGTTGGATGCCTTAAACTTCACCTTGTGAACTATTGCCTCTCTTGCTTTCTTTTTAAATTTTAATTTGCCTGATGTCTCTCTGTTCATCCCTTTATTTTCAACTTATTTTGTTTGTTTCTTTTTTTTTTTTAAGAGTGTTTCTTGTAAGCAGCATGGAAAAACTTATTCTGTTTGCATTTAGAGTAAGGTGCTTGATTTTCTCGTTTCATCTTATGCTATATTCATTATCAATTGTAACTTATTTCCTCCTCACTTTCCTTTCCTTTGTTTTTATCAGGGCATTGGCAGTAGAGGTGGCCAAGACAGAGGTTCTGTGCTAGCATCCAGCATCCAGCTGTGGTTGATGTGGGTAGAGCAGTGCTGTCTTCACCAGACCAGCTTTGCAGCATAGTTTGGGGGATCCTTCCTGGCTTTGAATCCTCTGAATTTAGTCCTCCATCTTTCCTAGAGATTCAGTGTGCTACCCAACATCTTTTTTTTTCTCACATTTAATTAGCCAGAATTGGTGTTTGTCGCTTCAACTAAGAACACTGAGTAGCAGAGTTCCAAGTTTTTTGTTTCTTTCCAATCAATTTTATGGGGCACCTCTGCTCAATAGAGTTTTACCTTATTTATTTAGACATATATTAGATACTGAGAAGGGGCAGAGGATACTTAGACCACAAAATAATTAAACTATTTTAGACTCAACAAGAAATTTTCCTGTATGTTTTCTTCTTGGAGATGTAGAATAAAATCCTTTATGCTAATTTTTATGAGAGAAAGACCTGATTCCCCTCTTAGAAAGTAACCCAATGTCTTACTCCATTTGTGCTACTGTAGCAAAACACCACACTGGGCGATTCATAAACAATAGAAATTTATTTCTCACAGTTCTGGAAAATGGGAAGTCCAAAATCACCAGCAGGTTTGGTTGTCTGGTGAGAGATGCTCTCTGCTTCCAGGATGGCACCATGTTCTCTCAGAGGGGAGAAATGCTGTGTTCTCATATGGTGGCAGGTGGAAGAGCAAGCTGGCCAAATGCTGTGTGAAGCCTCTCTTATGAGAGTCTCAATCCCATTCACAAGGGAGGAGTCCTCATGGCCCAGTCACCTCTTAAAGCCCCACTTCTTAACACCGCAGCATCTTAACACCGCAGCGTCTTAACACCGCAGCATCTGAACACCGCAGCGTCTTAACACCGCAACATCTTAATATACTGGCAACATCTGAATTTTGGAGGGGACACATTCAAGCCATAGTGCTCAGGTTTTACAGACTTTGAAATTATTTTTACAATTATAAAATTATGTGCCCACTTATAAAACAAAAGAAGACAGAAGTGAATGAAGGAGAAAGAAGGGTCTTCTGGACTTGGGTCAGAGCCAGGTTTGGGGTGAGGGGCAAGTATTTGGAGCCTGCTTCTTGTTCATAAGGGCCAGCAGTTTATGAGGCAATGAGATGCTCCAGGGACAGTCATCTTGAGTCACTCGCTGATGAGGAGAGTTCTGGGGATCCAAGTTGCAAATTTCTGAAGTCATCCGTTAAGACATTGACATTCCAGGACTGTTGAGAGAGAAAAGGCAATTCGGAAACTCAGCTGGTGAGAAGCTGCAGGAGGAAGGGAGGGAGAGGTGGTGATGAGAGCCCGGGAAGAGAGAGGAGAGGCCCGCCCGGGAAGAGAGAGGAGAGGCCCGGGAGGCCCGGGAGGCCTTGACAGGAACGGAGTGATGAGAGCATCTACAGAAAGGGAGAGAAGGGAGGAGCTGGGAGCCCCTGGCAGCAGAGGAAAGCGAGAAAGGGTGTCGTGAGAAGAGAGCAAGGTGTGGGGGAGCACGGGGACAGCGGGAGGAGAGGAGGGGCGGCAGGTCCACGGCTGGGCGGGCAGGTGCGGGGCAGGCACGGGGCAGGTGTGGGACCGGCCGGGGCTGCTGCAGGGACAGCTTCTCACCCTCAGGATCCTCTCGAGCCGTTGGCTTATGCTGTTGCTGTACTGCTCCAGATTCTCCCACTCCTCAAAGGGCCTTTCCTCATCCACAAAGTTTCTCCAGCAGTCAGTAAACTCTGAGATGGAAGAGGGGGAACCAGTCAGGCCCCGGGACAGGCGCCGCAGGGCCAGGGGCTCCCCCCGCCACCCCAGCACTACTCTCTCCCCAGAATCCTTCCTTCCAGGACGTACACGGTACTTCAAAAAGCTCGTGGAAAGATTTGTATAATCCTTCAATTCTCTTTTTTTCACAAACTCTTTAAAGTGTCCTCATATCAAATCTCGGGCATCACTGGGCCACCATTCTTCCTTCCTGCTCAGTCCCCAACCTCTGTCCCCCCTACCCCAGGTTTTGCCCTCTTGGAACTGCAAACCCTTCCCTGTCTACTGAGAGCTCCGGTCTCTCCTTCCTACCTGGGAGTTTCATGACATCCACTGGGACGTTGGATTTACACAGAAGTTGCAGCCCCTCCTGATGCTTCCTGCGCCAGTGGCAGTACAGGCGGGAGGTGAAGATCCGCAGTCTGCAGCGGGGGTGATCGTGATGGTGGTGGTTTATGAACTCAACCAGTTCCCGGGCACAGGAGGGGCAGGGGCTCCACGTGAGATAGCAGGTGATTTCGTAGCTCTGGGCTGGGTCCAGCCTCATTGACTGGATCTTGTCAATAAAGCGAATTTCTGCATGGCGACGTTTCTAGAGAGGGTTCCAGACAGAGAAGGAAGGGTTAGAAGGCAAAGGCCAGAGGTCATGTGACTGAGGGCAGGGTTGGGGTGAGGGGCACCATCCTGTAAACTTTCTAGTGTGAGCCTCGCCTCGCCTCGCACAGGGAAAGAACCTCTTTCCTGCCTTCCTTCTTTCATGTAGCCCTTCACTCACTCACTCGTCCACTAACTCAACAACATTCCCAAAGCCCCCAGGAATCCCAGTGCCCAGGGAAGGAGACAGTGGCAAACGGACACCACCTCCATGCTCAGTCCTGGCTGCCCTGTGGACCTCGCCTCTGGAACTTGCCCAGGAGTTGTCTGAAAGGTGTTCCAGCCTGGGGATCCTAAGGCACAGTCCGGGGTGGGAAGGCAGAGGGACGGGGCAGGGTGGGAGACAGCAGGGCAGAAGGCAGGTCTGGGGTGCAGATTGCATAGGCGGAGTTAGGAGTTCAGAACTAGGAATAGCATCTTGTTTTTCTGCACCGCAGTGACTGAGCTGAGATGGGGAGGATGAGTGAACGTGAACTTCTCAAAGAGGGGCAGAGAGAGCGTTCTACGGAGGGAACGGCTTCTGCGGAGGTCCAGGGATGGGACAGAATGTGGACAGTCCCAGGGAAGCTGGGCTGCTCAGAGCCAGCTAAGCCACTGCCAGGCAGGGAGCTCAGGAAATCACAGAGGGATTAAGTGGCAGTTGAGGAACTGCTAGGCTTGCATTACATGCGTTTTCCCTGCACGTTGGAGGGGGTAACTGCCCTGTGCCAGTACAGCAAGTCTGGCACCTCGTTTTGAAAGCAGCCTTTGTCGAGTGTGGGGCCACTGAGCAGCTTCAGCTGGTAGCACAAGTACGTCTTCCTCCGGAAGTAGGGCTTTTTGACCCGGTGCTGGTTGTTAAACTGTTTGCTGAATACATCTTCCTTCAGCCACCTCATTGTGTTTCTGTGCAGCAGGAAGGAGAAAATCAAAGAAACAGAGAGAATCCTCTGGAGTTACTGGGCCCCTGGGGGAAGGTGAGGGAGGGTCTCCTCTTTCCTTGTTGGCCAGGAGACCGGGGAGGGAGAGGAAGAGGGGCTGGCAAGAGCAGCAGGAAGAGGGTGAGCTCTATCTCCCACCTTGCATGCTGCCTGCCACCCTCCCACCAGGTGGATGCCAGCCCTTGGCACTGTCCTGCCAGGTTGGGTGGGGAGCCCCTCCCGGGGAACTGTGGGTGCACCCTCCCCTTGGACAATGACACACCCTCCTGGGCTCAGAGCCTCTGCTTTGTGCCGCTCATACACTTTTGTCCCGAGCCTCAGACCCTTCCTCCCAACCTCCAGCTTGACAGCCCCTCCTGGGGATCCCAGAGGCCTCTCAACCCCAACATTGTCCAATGCCAGGAACCTTCTCTTTGGAGAGTGGGGGATGGGAACTGGTGTTTCCTCTAACTCTGTGCTCTTTGCTTAGGTGTAACCATCTTGTCTGCACAAGGAGCACTGAGGTGGGTGAACAGGAAAACTGTTGTCACCAACAGAGGACTTTTGGCTGAAGAATGTACATAGATTTTTCTCCCCCTAATTGTGATCACACTCTATATAGGGTGTTCAATTTTGTTTCTTACTTTGTTTCATTTAATACGATATTGCAAAGTGACCTGGCACAGTTGGGCATGCAGAACCACTGCATTCTTTTTGATAAATGCTGTTGTTTTTGCACAGATAGAAGTAGGTTGACAGAACTGGGAGCCTTCCTCCACTCCACAGGGAAGGACACTGAAGGCATGCTTTGGCCAGAGCCCCACGGCTTGTGGACATTTATGATTAAGTGGACACCAGACAGTCTTGACAGCTGCATGGGAAGCTCAGTGGAACCCAGCTTTCTGTCTTTCTGGACACTGCGACAACACCTTGTGTGAACATATTACCCAAGGCAAATGTGACCTGGCTGACCATTGAGTGAGGCTCAGGTGACCACGGACACTCACAATGTATATCTGGACACAGGAATTAGGCTGAGGTTGCTATTCCTCAGGGCACTGACCATGGGGCCCAGTTGATTTCCATATCCTGTGACTGCAAGGCCAGAAGCTTCTCCCCCAGCTTTCCAGCCATCTCATGAAACACACTAATTCCACCAACAAAAAACCATTTCTAACATGTTATGTTAATTAATAAAGCCACTAAGTTCATTGGTGGAAACCTATTTCTGACATCCCTTTATGCCAATTAGTAAAACTTCAGGTGCATTTGGAGGAAGATTGCTGAAGAGCTGGTGGACGCCATCTCTGGACTGTGGCCTTGGATTAATGACCAGCGACTCCACCTGAAGTGGCAGCTCCCAAACAGGGCAACTAGCCGCCCTCAGCATGAGGCTTAAGACAAAAACACCCATTTATAGCACATGTGGGATGACCAACTCTGCCCCATCTGCCTGGGATCTCCCCAGTTTTAGTCCAGAAGTTCCCACATCTGGGAAATCCCACAGTCCTGGACAAACCAAGCCAATCAAGGCTGAAATATTTCAAATTTTAGACGGTCACAGTATCGTAATAGTACAAATGTTGAATCTTGACCTTGAATAGTTAAAAGTGTAGATATGAGAGAAACCACTTGTAAGAATTATTTAAAGACCAATTTAATTTCTGTTTCACACTGGTAGTGTCTTTAAGGGAAACAAGTTATCTTTTGTCCTGCATAGAGTTTTTCCTCCACAGAGCAAAAATTAGAACATTCTTTGCAAAATTATACAAGTCTTTTAAGTAAAATGTATAAACATGTCTTTAGAGATGACTCCAGTCATTGTTGCAATCACCCTTCAACCTGAAGTCTGCAACTGAGCTTGAACAGAGAGCTTTCAGGAGACCCAGCAGCTGTACCCACGGGTGGCTGTGCCCACAGAACATGTCCAGGGACCTAGACACACAGGATGTAGAGAAGCAGGAGGCTTCTGCTGAGGCAGAGCCTGAGCCCAGAGGGGGCTGGGTGGGAACAGCGGGCAGAGTACCTGGTCCCTGCAGCCCGGCTGCAACTCCTTGTGGACTTGTCCAAGCTCTCCCCTTGAAACGGGCGCCTTGGCTCCGCTTCTCTCAGACAAGGCCGCTGTTAGCCTTGGGTAAGTCTTTTGTCTGTGAGTGTCCTGCTGCAGCAGAGGCCATAGGCTCTTCCTGCCACGGTTGGGCGATCACCCCTGATCACCTCACCAATCACATCACCGGGGTGGGAGGGCCGGGGTTGATTTTACTTCCCTGGGCTCTGACTCACCTTCTCTCCTCTCCGCCCCTCCCACATACCTGATGTGTGGAGTCTGGACACAGCCTCCTTGGCTGGCTTGTCTCAGCTCTGCCTTTTTGTCATGGGCACTCAGGCTCCATTTCCTGCTTTGGGAGACCTCCCAGGGACATCTGAGTGGAGGCCCCACCTTCTTCCTGGGGTGGGAGGGCCTGCAGGGTTTGGCTTCCTCTGCCTCTGGCCCATCTTCTCTCCTTCCGGCTTGGCAGAGCAGGGCCTCTGATGGAGGCAGGCCCCTCTATGCAGCAGGACCCAAGGGAATTGCAAAAGGAAAGAGGAAGTAATTGCCACCAGGGAGAGAGGGTACAGACCCGGGCTGGGAGAGCAGACAGGTGCCCCTGCCCATTGGACAGGGCAGGTTGGAGCCCTCTCCATACCGCCCCTACTTGGCCCTTATTTGTCATTCAGCCTTCTGGCAGGACTCAGGGCAGGATGCAAAGGGAGGGCTGGGCATCAGTGCACAGGATTTCATCTCCAGCCCTGGAGAAGGCAGGTGTGTTGAGCAGATCCTGGGCCCTCACCTCTTCCCCAGTCCCTCAATAGCTCTGAGAGGGGAGGATCATGATCCTGACATCTCAGAGGAGGTCCCAAGCACAGAGAGGCTAAAATACTCTCTCAAGGTCACACAGCAAACAAATGGCAGAGCTGGATGGCCAGTTTCCCTTCCCCATGCCCAGCTCCTTCCAGGTTCCTCATTGTTCCCTGGAAAGCAGAGGAGAGGTGACACAGGGTGTGGGGCTTGCTGTCAGCAAAGGGCCTTCCAGGATAGGGATTCCAGGAGGACTTCAGGTTTGCATACTTCTGGGAAGCTATCTGCTTGCCTTGGCATGTGTCCACCAAGTACCATCTGATAAAGAAAACACGGAGTATGTTGTGAAAGTTGAATCCTAAGGGAGAACTTAGAGCAGCACTCAGTCATCTCAGAGTCCAGATTTCAAAGATGAACCACAAATGAACCTTTCCCAGCTTGTCCCTCTCCACTCCCCACTTCACATACATCCTGTCCCCCAGGCCCTAGGATGGCCCCTGGGGTAACAGTAGCTTGGGCAGGAGTTTAGAGGATCCATGGAAATGTTACTGGACTCAGGTCCGGCTGCCCGCCCCCTTGAAAAGGAAAGAAAAAACTCAGAAATCAAATGGTTGGTGTTAGAAAAGCAGATGTATTCAGCTGAAGGAGGTGGCAGGCTACCCCATCTCAAAGGTTTACATTTACTGAGGGGTTTTTAAAGGAAGGCTTCAGGGAATGAAATGTGGGAGGTGAAAAGCAGGAGAGCAGATGTGAGTTACGAGGGGTCCGTTTCTATGTGTCAGGTACAAAGTCTTGCCAAAGCCTCTCTGGTTTCTGTTCTCATCTTCGCTGTTATCTCAGGACCCTGCAAGATTTTGGTTTGTGCCAGTGCACTTGGCTAGTGCCCAAGGTCAGCTTCAGTCATTTGGCCTTGATCATGTCTCAAAATTCTACAAGTCTCAAAGAAAGAACTGTTAGCTTTGCAAAGTACTAATTAGCTTCTTGGCCTTGTTTTCCTGCTTCGCGAGCAAGATAAGAAAGGGAATGGGAAGCAAGAGTGGAGAGAAAAAAACTGCCCTTTTAAAAATCCTCCCCCTCTTTGCAGCCCAGGCAGCTTTAGGTCCCAACATGGCTTCAGTCCTGCTCACTCCAACAGAAATGACGTCTCCTCCACTTCCATCTGTCTTAATGTCCTGGGAGCACAGCCCATGGAAGATTCCAGAATAAGCCGAGCCATTTCAGGGAGAGATCAGATCTGCTCACTGGGATGTTTGTCAAAGTCAGAGAGCTAAGGTGTCTCCTAACCTGAGAAGCAGGAAGGTGGAACCTTTGCTGGCCTTTCCTGCAGAAGCGTTCCTGCTGCGGGGAACTAGCCAGTGCCTGTGAGCAGAGACCCAAAAGGTGTGAGCCTTCTGGGAAGGGTGCTGTGCCTGGAGTGTGCCCAGCTTGGAGGACACATCCTGGAGGCCCCGTGGGTCTCTAAGACTGGGTCTGCTCAGTTCTTTTTCTCCAGGAGGAGGACACAGTCCGGCCTGTCCACTTTGGCCCATGTTGATGACTGAGACAATCAAGGAATGCACCGTCCGGATCTCTGCCCTCCATGCTTTGCTCCTCGCAGGAAATTCCAAACGGAGAGAGCATCAGGACAGACGTGCTGAAGCAGCCAGAGGGACCCCCCAGATCCTGCCCTCGGGAACCACTCCCAGGGCCCCAGCATCATGGGGCCACGGAGGGAGAGTGTCTGCCGCCTCCCATTCATTCCACCCAGAGGCCCTGGCTGAGGCAAGAGCGGCAGGCGGGGGTGAGGCCCGAGAATGTCCACAGTGATTCTGAGTGTGCCGCACGCTCAGTGCTTCCTTCTTCTCTTCCACCTTCCATCTTTGCCTGCCCGGACTTGCACCGTCAGGCTGAACTCCTGCTTCCTCTTGTCCTGAGTCGTGGAATAGCAGTGGCTGGCATCCCGGGCCACCCTGCCTGGACCCTCCCCTGAGCTTGTGCACAACTCCCTTCACCTTGGGGTTCGCTTCTGAGGTCCAGGACCGAGGGGTTCGCTGCTGCTTCACCTCGAGGCCCGCACTGCCTTTTCTCTGTCCCATTTGGGCCTTGGGGGTCTGTCTTATGTTCTATTCTGCTTTTTGGAAAAGCTCAGACAGTCTCCGGCCTCACGTTATTTCCTAAAATCTTACTTAAGTGTGAACGTGACCACTGGATGTGTTCTTTCGGCTCCCCCTGCAGCACCCTCCCCAGGCTGCAGCCCATGCCAGCTGCTTCTCTGGGAGGGCTGGGAGCAGGATGCAGGGTCAGCAGGAGGGAGGGCTGGGGGTGAAGGAGAGTGACAAGGTGGGACTCCAGGGACAGCAGGGGTGGATGGAAGGGGTGGCAGCGTCACGTGAGGGGTCACCCAGGAGGTCGACCCACAGAACAAGGACTGCTGCCCTCCCCACCCACGCTCGGCCACAGAGGCCCTCGGTCACTGTCACAGGCTGAATTGGGTCCCCCCAATGCATGTGTGGAAGCCCTAACCCCAGTACCTGAGGGGAAGAGAGCACTTGGAGACACGCACTTTAAAGGCTGACAAGTTAAAGTGAGGCCGATGGTGTGTCCTGACCCGACCTGACTGGTGTCTTACGACAAGAGGCAATCAGGACACAGAGAGACACGGGGGACGTGTGCATACAGAGGAGAGACCATGTGAGGACACAGAGAGAGGGCGGCCTTCTGCAAGCCAGGAAGAGGGGCCTCAGGAGAAGCGACCCTGCTGAGCCCCTGATCGTGGACATCCAGCCTCCAGAACAGGGAGAAGTCACTCCCTGGTGACTGGCGCCTGGTCTGGGGCGCTTATTAAGGCAGCCCTGGCAGCTACGGGTCACTTTCACAGAGGAGGTGCCTTCACTGATAAGTCAAGGCTGCCTCGCAGGATATTTCTCAAAGCTTCTGATTTTCATGCTTATGTGTTTTCGTGCCTGTTTATGTTCAGTGTAACACAGATTCGGTTGCTATGTCGTGATGGCAGGAGCCAGGGTAGGGGGGCTCTGAGACTGGAGAGAGGAGACGTTGGGCTGCATGGAGGTGGCTCCGCGGGGAGAAAGGGATCTTTTCCAGGAGGGGCCCAGGGAAGCAGGGAGGAGACGGTGAGGGGGAGCAGCCCAGGGCCGGGCAGGCAGGAGGCCAGGCAGGGAGGGGAGCTGGTCAGAGCAGAGGGACGGCCTGAGGGGTCGAGTGGAGGTGACAGGGGGAGGTGAGGAGCCCCAGGAAGCCCCTCACCTGAGAATGTCCCCCAGCATGGAGTTCAGGAAGTGAAAATTTGTCGTCAGTTTCTTCCAAGGCTTGAAGGGCATTCCCTGGTTGTACACAAACTCTTCCCAGCAGCTTTGAAATTCTGAAATAGAAGAGGCAGGAAGCAGCCAGGGCTGAGCGGGCCCTGCTCCCTGACCTCCGGGCTCGCCCTCCCTGGGACCTGTCTCCTGGCGGCCAGTTGGGATCAGGGCTGGCTCCGTCCTGTGAGACTGCCCTGGGGCCCTCACCCTGCAGGCATCGCACACCTGCCCTCCCTCACCCTGGCCCCTCCCGAAGCCCAGCAGGCCGCCCCCACTTCTCACCTTGGAAGGACATGACGTCCACCTGGGCCCCTTCCCAGCACAGCCTGCGAAGCCCCTGCCTGTATTCTGATTTCCAAAAGTAGTAGAGGCGGGCGGCGAAGATGGTCAGCCTCACGTTTCTGTGCCTGGCCAGGAAGTCGGCCACCTGTTCTGCACACTCGCAGCATGGGCTCCAGGATATGTACCAGGTGACCAAGTAGTGCTTGTCACGGGACAGCACGTTGTTGAAGAACCAAGAGAGGAAGCACAATTCTGCATGGAGGGGAGGACAGGGATAGACCTGGGAGAAGTGGAGAAGGAAAGGGAAGCTCTTGGGTGGGGAGCAGGCAGCAGGGCAGGTGCAGGGAGAGGGGAGCAGGTGGTGGGGCAGGTGCAGGGAGGGGGAGCAGGTGATGGGGCAGGTGCAGGGAGGGGGAGCAGGTGATGGGGCAGGTGCAGGGAGGGGGGAGCAGGCAGCAGGGCAGGTGCAGGGAGAGGGAAGCAGGCGGTGGGGCAGGAGCCCCAGGCATGTTATTCACTGATGATCCCTTTCTCCTTTCCTCCTGCCATGGTTTGGATGTTTGTCCCCTCCAAACTCATGATCAAATTAAAGTGCCATTGGAATGGTATTAAGAGGTGGAAACTTTAAGAGGTGATTAGGCCATGAGAGCTCCTCCCCCTGGGTGGGGTTGGTGCTGTTCTACAAGAGCAAGTTCAGCCCCCTCCTGCCCCCTCTTGCCCCCTGGCCTTCAGCCCTGTCATGATGCAGCAAGAGGGCCCTCGCCAGAGCCGGCACCTTGATATTGGACTTTGCAGCCTCCAGAACTGTGAGGCAATACATTTCCGATGACTGGGAGGTACCCAGTGTCAGGAATTCTGCACAGAACGGACTAAGAAGCTCCCTACTCTTCTTTTTTAAGTCGTGCTCATCCCCCTCATTCCAGGACATTTATTCTAATGTCCACTGTCCCAGGCACCCGTTCAGCAAGCATTCCGAGTCCTGCTCTGGCCAGGCCCTCAGGACTCAGGCTGGTTCCCGGCCTCCTGTCTGCTGGGGAGGGCTACAGAGCTGCACTGTCCCATGAGGGCCATTGGTCACAGGTGGATACTGAGCACTTGAAATGTGACTCGTCTGAAGTGAGACCTGCAGCCTGTGTAAAATACACAGCTCATTTCAAAGACTCACAATGCAAATGAAAAGAACGTACACTCTCTCGTGAAGAATGTTATGTTACTTATATGTTGGAATAACGTTAGGTATACTGCACTCAATGAATTATTAAAATTAATTTTGCCAATTTCTGTCAGCTTTGTAAGCTCTGGGTCTAGAAAAATTTAAATTACTTGTCCGACTGCTATTACATTTTATTGGGTGGCCCTGCTACGGAGCACGCCTGCCCACCCAGCAATGGCTCCCCCAACACATTCAGAAAAGTCTCCAGCCTGGGCGGAGGAGGACGGCAGGTGTGGGTGGACGTCTGCAGGGGTGGCGAGGGGTGGGCGTGGGCTGCAGGGGCTGGTGCCTGCTCTAGTGGCTGCAGAGGCCGGCCACAGCTGCTGTAGTGGTCACCCAAGGGAGTCCTGTCCACGGCCTCTGAGCAGGCTGTGGTCACCACTGTGTGATAATGTGTCCTAGACCAGGAAGAACCAGGGTTGTGGCTGGGGCCGGTAGGACCAGCCTGCGGGTCCTAGGGCCAGATAAGGTGTGGGGTGCACAAGACGCCCCAACTTTCCCAGAGGCTCTTCCCTTGAAGACTGCTAGATGCAGAGCGCAGTTACAAGATTTTGGGATACAACCACTCGGAGACTCAGGGCCGTGGCCTTTAAACAGGACCTTTTGTGACAAGTTGGGCACCATCATCTGTCAAATTCTGCAACAGTCAAGCGGGAACATCAGGGCCAAGGACTGAAGGAATGTTCCGGGAAGAAAACGCACAGTGGGGAGCCCACATCTGGCATTTTGCTTAACGTAATTTTTTCTGCAATCTCAACTGGCTTAGCGCCTGGCTGCGATGTGACTGGTCAGGCTGGTACCTGGTTTTTAAAGACTCCCCTGTCAATGAGGACAGGCGAGCGGTGCTCCACTGCTTCCACTCGGTAGCATAGGAAGGCGGTGTTCCGGCCAGAGGCATAGCGAAGGTTTCGGAAGTGGAAATAGAATGTTCCTCGGTATAACCCCTCCATTGGGTTCCTGGGGCACCAGAGAGAAAAGAGAAAATGCAGACAGCGCTCCCCGGTTCCTCCAGGCTGCTGTCCTCTGAGCCCATCTCCCTGCACCCTGCTGGGCGCTGCGCGTCCCCCAACCCTCCACAGCCCTGAGAATGTCCTGCTGCCTTTCCAGGCGGGGACATGGGGAACAGGGAAGAGGAGAGGACGAGCCCGGGGCAGCAGGGAGGGGCCCACCTCTCCCACCTCGGGCCCCAGCTCTGGTCCTTTCAGTGGGACACCCCCCACCCTCCAGTATGCCTGCGCACACTTTAGAAAAACGCAAAAGAGGAAAACAACCCTCCTCTCCGCAAAATAGCTCTTAACATTTCGGTTCAATTCATTCCTGACTTTTCACCTATGCATGTTTTTTGTTTTGTTTTTGTTTTAATCAGAGCAACAGCCGAATTCACGGGTGGGCACAGGCTACTGTTCTGAGTGCGCATGTGTCTGAGCTCAGCTGATCCTGCCCCAATCCTGCAGGAGGCAACCCCCAGAGGTGGGGTAACCTGCCCAGACCACAGAGCTGGTGAGTGATGGAGCTGGTCCCCTGTGCTGGCCAGGCCGGCACCTCATGTCACCTGCAGGAGTGTGTGTGCACTTATGGATGCACGTACTTAATCCTAATCTACCTAATCTTAAAGTATGAGCATTTCTCCAATTCCGTGTTAGTTGTATAGTTCCACAGGGGACGTGTGGACACTGAGGTCGTGGCTATGTTGGGGACATTCTGCATTGACTCTTCTGCTCACAGTGGAGCCGTCTGTGGAGAAATGCTTCATCTTCTTGCCTCTGAGAGCTAGTCCCTTCTCCCCCACCCCCTCCTAAGACTTTGCGTGTGAAGCAGTGTAAATATTCCAGAAAATCCATGGAAGTGCTTTGGACAAAATTTCCAGTGGCTTCAGTCATCCATCCATTCAATTCTAACTGTCAACGGAGTACAGGCATGTCCTGATGACACATAAAGCCAGGAGCCCTGCACAGGGAAGGCAGCAGACAGCCAGGCCGATGACTTTCACTGTGAGGGGCTCAGCAAGGGAGGGAGACCAGGGTGGGGCAGGTGGGCACAGTGGCCAATTGAGAAGCAGCAGGGCCACCCCCAGAACGGGGCAAAGACCTGCGATGGGCGTGTGTGCTGCAGAGGTGCCCAGAGAGGGACAGAAATATGGCTGGGCCTGGTGAAGCAGTGACCCCGAGCAGAGGCACATCAGGGGCCACCAGGAAAGGAGGGGCAGCCGAGAGGAGCCCAGCAGGGCCAGTGAGCAGCGGTACCTGATCTGTGGACACCAGCTGCAGCCTCCTCGGTAGGCCTGTCTCGACCGGGCTCCTGGGAATCTTTGTCCTTGGCGCCAGGGTTCCATTTCCCGTTCATAGGGCCCTTGCTTCAGGAAAGCCCCTTATTGGTGAGTGACGTCCTAGGGCCACTTTTGTGCAGGCCCCACCCTCTTCCTGCTTAGGCACTGGGGTGGGAGGGTCCTGAGGCTCAGCCCCTCCTTCCCTCCTTCTCTGGGGCCCTCAGGCTTGGAGGAGCGGGACCTCTGATGGAGACAGGCCCTTCCTGCAGCAGGACCCAAGGGAATTGCAAAGGGAAAGAGAAAGTAATTGCCGCCGGGGAGCGGAAGAGTCCAGGCTTGGGCTGAGAGAGCGGGGCAGACGCCCCCTCTACTCTTGACAGGGCAAGCTGGAGCCCTGTCCCCACCACCCCTACCCAGCCCAGGTCTGTGCCCAGAGTGACGTGCAGCTGCTGCCCTTTGGATGAACGGAGGTTGGAGACTCGGGGGTCATGGGAAGTGTGGATCTGGGTCAGGCGCTTGTATTTACTCTGGCACAGAAGTGAAGGGATGGATGTGCTTCGAGTTCCTTATTCTGTGCCCAGTCCTTGACCTGTGTCCCCTCATCTACCCTCCCGGCTGCCCAGGGGGACTCACGTGGACCCAAGCTCGGAGGTGGCTAGGTGGCTGATCAGGACAGACAGCTGCAGATGGTGGAGCTGGCGTTAGAGCCTAAGTTGGCTGCTGCGCGATGCCAGCAGCGTCTGCCGTTTCCCACTGCAAGTCAGAGGAGGGCGTCCGACGGCTGGAGACAAACGGACTTGCTGCCTGCACAGACGCTGGAGGGCTGCTGGGTGGACCGAGGGATCATGGAGGACATGCACTCGCACGCAGACACCTGTGCACATGGATACGCGCACACATAGACACACAGATGCACACGCACAGACATATGCATACACTTGCACAGACACACAGACACATGCACAGACTCGCGCACACACATGCACACAAACACATATGCATACACATGCACAGACACGTATGCATACACGTGCACAGACACATGCACAGATACACATGCACACATGCAGACACACATGCATACACACAGACAGACACATGCATACACTTGCACAGACACACATAGACACATGCACAGACATGCGCACGCACAGACACACATCGCCACACACAAACACATATGCATACACACAGACACACAGACACACACACACACACACACACACACACACACACACACACACACAGCTTTCTGATCTTTAAGTCCATCGTAGGATAAAACCCAGAATATTTTGGAGGAATGAATATATATTGTGTCCTTCACATAATCTTCCTAAATATGAGGATACTTCAAAGTGTTTGGAAAATAGAATTAAGAGATAGTACGAATCCTTCCGTGAACTTTTTGAAGTTCCCTCGTATTTTGACCTTCTACAAGATTTTCTTCCACTTGGAGCTGCTGTGCTCGCCATGGAGGCCCCAAACTCTTCTTGTGGGGCCTGAAGGCAGAGCCCCCCAGTGAGGGTGACCTGGGTGTCAGGATGTGTAACAGCGCCGCCACCTGGAAGGAAGTTGGTTCTACTTCTGTACAAGTGGACCCGGGTTAAATTATATTATTTATTCATTTGAGAAAAAATTTTTCATCTGTTTAATTTTATCTCAGTAATGTTATATATATATGGACTCTTTAGCATTTAGCCTTTTATGAATGGCTTATTTCAGTCAGCAGAATTCCCTTGAGGTCCCTCCAGACTGTTGCCTGTGTCAATAGCTTGTTCCTTTTTATTGCAGAGTAGAATTCAGCTGCAGCTGCTTAACCATTCACCCGTTGAACGACACCTGGGTGGCTTGCAGTGTTTGCTATTATGAATAACGGTGCTATGAACACTAGTTTTTATGTGAACTTAAGTTTTTATTTCTCTGGGATAAATGCCCAAAAGTGCAATTGCTGGACTGTATGTTAAGTTCACATTTAGTTTTATAAGAAACCACGAAAGTATTTTCTGGAATGGCTATAACATTTTATATTCTCACCAGCAGTGTATGAATGATCCATTTTTAGTGTCAGGGTTATGCTCCATCTCTTGAGTCAGTTTTTGTGCTTCTTATTTGCCGAGAGTATTTATTTCAGTGTCATAGAATGCTGAGTGAGACTTTTTCAGCAGTTCTGGAATCAAGAACACGGTCAAAGAGGTGTTATGTACCTGACATCCTAAACAAAGCTTCAGACGGGTGAGAGTAAGACAGATGCACCCCAGAAAGGCTTATGATGAAGGATTCAGAGACGGTCAACCTTGGCCAGGACAACCCTGCAACAAGCAGTTGTGGGCTGTCCCCCAGGGCTGGGAATTAAGAGATTTTGGAGATGTTGGGTGGAAGCAGCTTTCCCGTGTCAGAGAAAATTGGGGAAAGCCTCCCCCACCCCTCCAGGGTCCTCTCTAAAATGACATTTATATGTCTCATGAGACACCCAACCTTTGGATGCCACAGAGGGAGCAATGGCATGCATAGGATGTCCTTCTTGGAGGAGCAGGAACAGCCTGGAGAAACAGCAGCACCTATTAAGTGACAGACACCTGGCTCTGTCTGCCTCCCTGCTCTCTGCCCAGGCCTGTGGGAGAGAATCCCATACCCTCAGCTCTCAGGGGGTCCGTGAAGAGCCAGGGTGGGTCTGCTCTCCAGGTGACCGTCTTCCACGCACGCCTGGGTGCCCTTCTCTGCCCAGAGTGAGAGCAGCTCCCTGAGTCCCTAGGCCGGTTTCAGGAGCAAAGAGAAACTGGAACTGACAGGGAGGGTGTTAGAAGGCCTCATGTGAGGAGCAGGGATCTGGAGGTTTCCTGGTTTCAGGGAGAGCAGTCGGCAGAGACGGGTGTGTCTGTTTTGATCCACAGCTGGTGGATTCCCCATTCCTGCCTGCTGAACCATCTGTGCCTCACCCAGGCTCCAGGTCAAAGCTAGGTTAAAGTCTCGGGTCAGCCCTGGGACTGAGGAATGCAGGGCGGCCCGGGGAAGGGCCCCACTGAAGAGCCAGCCGGTGGAGCAAGAAAACGGGGAGGAAACCCACAGCATGGGCACGGTGGTTGTGCCCCCAGTCCCGCCCCCAGACTGCTTTTTATGTTATGTGAGTTTCACCTCAATAAAATTAAAAAGGAAATAGAGCACATGAATAAACTTCAAACCACTGAAGTAAACAAATCGTTAATTAAATTGCAAACATAACCACACCCCACACACAAATATATGGATTGTACCAACAGTTTCACGAATCGTATTCACATCCCACTGGATTATAATACTAAATCTTTTCTTTAAACAAATACATATATATTATGTATATGAAAGATTAGAAGTGTGTGTTTCTGTATGTCTGTCCATGTGTCTGTGTGTGTGTGCGTGTGTGTTCTATAGAGAGAAGACTAGTTTTAATCATTTTCCAGTAGGCTTCTGAGGTTGGGGCTTTTCTAAGGTGCGGGGGTGGGGTACCTCTGGGTGACCCGCCACCACCTCTTACTTTCTGAGACTCTGGCATGGTGTGGGTGGTGGGTGTGGAGGAGCCTGGGCAGGTCTCAGTTGCTTTGCATTTGAAATGGAAGGAAGTTGGGGTGCAGACTGGAGGGGGGATAACTTAGAGAGCAGTGTTGGCCCCTCTTTCTTTTCTCCAAAAATCCTTCAGTAAATCTGTAGTGGTCTTGTTTTAGGGTGTGTGTCTGCTGTTTTGATGTCATCATGAAGGGCTGAGCTGCTGAAGTCAGCTGCCCTCTGGAGCAGCAGTCATATCCAGGTTATGGTCTGTGTTCCCGTCAGTTCCTCCTACTAAAGTCTCACCTGCATGTTCATGGAGTTATCACCCTAGAGGGAGCCAAAGTCCCTCTGGCCACGTCTGCCCGTTGCCAGACTCCTGGTGCCAGGGCATGAATGGGTGGCCACAGGCACCTGGCGACCCAAGCCCTTAGCTGGGGCAGACGTCTGCGGGGCTTATGATGCTGACCCCAGACCCAGCTCCTCTGTGGAGTTGCCGACCTGCTTATCCTGTCCTCTGACTGAGGATGCCTTCATGGGAGCAGCAAGGTTTTCTCAAAGTCTGCAACTCCGCCCTCCAGGCTGACAAGCCATTCCCCAAGTCAAGGATTTGGAAAGACACCTTTCTTCGTTCTTAAATTTGTTTTTGATTAGGAATGTTGCAAAACAAGAGACGAGTGCAGAGTATAGCAGACACCCTATGCTCCCTACCAAGATTCAATAGCTATTATGTTACCCCACATTTGCTACAGATCTCTCTTTGTTTCTTTTTCTAAAAATATGCAGTTTTTGTTATATACAGATACAGTTACGGAGTCTCCATTCCTGTGTCTTCTTGCCCCTTCCACAGACAATTATACCCTGTGTTTCCTTTTCTTCCATGTTTCCCTGGCTCTATGACTTGCGCGTGTGTCTCTATAAACAGTATGTGGGAGCCTTTGGAAGTTTTCATCATTTGTATGTGCTTATGCAAATGATGAAAAATAAATAACTTTAATAGATAACTGTAAATTCTAACTTTAAAGATAAATATCTAACTTTAATACATATCTATAAATATCTAAATATCTAACTTTAATAAATGTCTATAAATATCTGAACTTCTGGCTACTTGCTTTTCCCCTCAACATTATGTTATTGAGATGGAGTTATCACCCTAGAGGAAGTGAAATTACGTTATTGAGATTAGTCCATGTTCCTGTATGGAGATATTACTCTGACTTAAATTTTGGCTGTAGTCATCCGCTGTAGCACCAGAAGATTATTATTATTTTTTTCTGGAGATCAATTCAATTATTTTCACTTTCTATCCTTACTGACAGCCCTGCAGGAATCACCTACTGTGTATATGTGAGTGAGTCTCTCTAGGAAAGGCTCTAGAATGGGACTTGCTGGGACATGGGGTATGGACATCGTCCCTATTCGTGGCATTGATGAGCTGTTTTCCAAAGCACTTGTGCCAATGAACACTCCTAGGAGAAGTGAGAGTGCCCGCATTTGCTACATCCTCACTGACTGGTATTGTCAGACTGACTTTCTCAACCTGATGAGATGTGAAAAGCTATCCCACTGAGGTTTTATTCTATATTTCCTGATTTCTGATGAGACCAAGTGTCTTTTCACACTTTCCTGTCCTTTTCACATTCCTCTTTTGCAGAACTGTTGGCCAAATCCTTTGTACATTTTTGAATTAGGTAAT
Source organism: Cynocephalus volans (assembly GCF_027409185.1). Classification (NCBI taxonomy): domain Eukaryota; kingdom Metazoa; phylum Chordata; class Mammalia; order Dermoptera; family Cynocephalidae; genus Cynocephalus; species Cynocephalus volans. The sequence continues at coordinate 11,389,091 of NC_084471.1, forward strand.
TTGTCTTTCCTTATTGCTTTATAAGAATTTTTAGATATTCTGGGTATTGATCCTTTGTCAGTTATTTACATGGCAAATACTTTCTTACGATCTGTGGCTAGACTTTCAGTTTATGATATCTTTTCATGTATAGATATTTTAATTCTTACTGTTTTCAAAGGTATCAATTTTTCCATTTATGTACATGGTATGACATAGATATCTAATTCATAATTTTGTAGCTGGAGGGCTAATATAAGAACAATTTAATGAATTACTAACCATGTCCTCCTGTCCTGCTGATTTGTAATGCCCAAACTTATTTAATTTGTGTGTATATATAACATATGTGCACACACACACACACAAATATGTACAAGTGCATGTGCTTATACGAGGAGACTTCAAGAAGTTTGTGAAAAAATGGAATTAAAAGATTGTATGAGTCCGTTTCTGTTGCTTATAAGAAAATAACTGGAGCTGCATAATTTGTAAAGAAACAGTATTTATTGCTCACAGTCTTGGAGGCTGGGAAGTCCAAAGTCTGGGGAACACATCTGGTGATGGCCTTGTCCTGGTGGTGACTACTCAGCAATGCAAGGTGTCATGTGTGGCAGAGGAGAGAGAGACTAACCTCTTCATTCACTCTTTCTAAAACCACTAGAACCACTTCCATTATTCAATCCGTTCATGTGGGCACAGTCCTCACAATCTAACCATCTCTTCAAGGTCCCACCTTTCAATTACCATAATAGGATTTCCCACCCTCTTAACACTGTCACAGTGGGGACCAAGCCTCCATCCAACACATTAAACTTTGAGGTGGCACAATTCAATCTATAATATTCCATCCCTGGCCCCCCATAACTCATGTCCTTTTCACATACAAATACATTCATTTCATCACCAAAGTCTTGACACCCTGTCAAGACTTTTCAGCTCAAAAGTCCAAAGTCTCAAGGTCCCATCTGTGAAATCAAAACAAGTTATCTACTTCCAAGACACACTGGTGGGACAAACATAGGGTATATATGCCTGTTCCAAAAGGGAGAAATATGCCAAAAGAAAGGTGTAACAGGTCTCAGACAAGTCCGAAACCCAGCAGGGCAGGCATTAAATCTCAAAGCTGTCAAGTCACATGTCTTGATCTCCATGTTTGATGTCCTCTGCATACTGGTGCACAGGTTGAATCCCCAAGTCCTTGGGTAGCTCCACTCCTATGGCTTTTCTGGTCCCCAGCCATGGTTTAACTCTCGCAGGCTGGTGTTGAATGCTGGTAGCTCCATAATTCTGGGATCTCCATGGCAGTCCCACTTTCACAGCTCTACTAGGTATGGCGCTGATGGGGTTCCTCTGCTGTTAACTCCAACCCCACATTTCCTCTCAGCATTGCTCTAGTGAAGACTCTATGCCCTGTGACAGATCTCTTCCTGGGTCCCCAAACTTTTCTATGCATCCTTTGAAATCAGGGTGGATGCAGCCAGCCCAGCAGCAACCACCAAGCTACCGCAAGAAGCACCCTGGGTTCTTTGGAGATGGGGCAGTGAGGGGCCTCAGGCCTCGGTCATGCCCCCCTGACATGACACATGCATCAGCCCAGTGACGACCACCAAACTACAGCAAAAAGGGCCCTGGGTCCCTGACTGGGATGGTGGGGGGCAAGGGCTTTTGCCACACCCCCTGACATCTGCACCCAACCCAGCAATGACCAAGCCACCACTGGAAGCCCCCCAGTCTCCCCTGGGAGAATGAGGGGGGTGACACAGGCCTCAATCCTGCCCCTCTTCCTCCCTCCTTCTTCCATCCCATTTCCTTCCCCTTTCCCCTCTCCCCCTCCCTCCCAACTCCTCCACAACAGCATCCTAGCATGTAGAAATTAATATTAATAAAATTGCATTTTCTTTAGAAAACAAAAGAAATCAGGGTGGAGGCTCCAAAGCCTCCATAGCTCTGGCATTTGGCAGTCTTGCAGACTTAACACCACGTGAATGCCACCAAGGCTTCTGGCTTGTATCTTCTGAATCAGCAGGTCCAGCCACATGTGGGGCCAATTTAGCCATGGCTGGAGCAGCCAGGGTGCTGGTGCTGGAAGCAGCTTCCCCAGGTGGCCCTGGCAGCAAGTCCATGGAGGGCACCTCATGCCTGTTCCCCAAGATAATTTTGTCTCTCTAGGCCTCTGGGCCTGTGATAGAAGAGGCAGCCTCAAAGGTCTCTGAAATGCCTTTGAGGTCTTTTTCCCTCTCTCTTCATAATCACTTTCTGTATAATCTCCTTAGCAAACAGTTGCTGGGCTGTACCCTTACTCTCATGGCCAGGCTGAAATTTTTCCAATTTTTTTGCCCTCTGGTTTCTTTTGAATTATAAATTCTGGCTTTACATTGTGACTTTGCTGCCATAACTCAGCGTAGGCTGTTGCAAGTAGCCGTGTAGCTTCCTGAATGCTTTGCTGCTTAGAAATTTCTTCCACCAAATACCCTGGGTCAGCACCTTGAAGTTCCACATTCCATAAAACTTTTGGGCATGAACAGAATGCAGCCAAGTTCCTTCCCAGTTCATAGCAAAGGTCATCTTTGCCCCAGGTTCCAATAAATCCCTTCGCATTTACATATGAGATCTCAGTATGGCCTTTACTGTCCATATTTCTATCAGAGCATTGAACCAGTCTCTAAGAAGTTCAAAACTTTCCCTGGTCTTCTTGTCTTCTAAACTCCCACCAGCAGTTAGGCTTTTTCTAGCCTGCTCCTTCTAATTCTTCCAGCCTCTCCTTAACACCCAGTTCCAAAGCTGCTTCCACATTTTCAGTTATTTGTTATAAGCAACACCCCACTTCCCTGGTACCAATTTTCTGTATTAGTCTGTTTCCCTTGCTTATAAAATAAATACCTGAAAGTGGGTGATTTATAAAGAAAACAAAATTTATTGCTTATGGTTTTAGAGGCCGGGAAGTCCAAAGTCCAAGGAACACATCAGGTGAGGGTCTTCTTCAGAGGCCAAATAGGAGAGTTGACTGGGGATGTGGTGGGAATCACCACCTCTGCCTCTTTCAAGTCCTTGATATTAGCACTAATCTCTGCAGTCCCTCCAGGGATGCAGTATTGTTTTTGATTTACTATTTTCTCAGGTAGAGGCGGTTCTAATGGCTTCCATTTGGCCTTTCCCATCACAATAGTCCTCACTCCAAGGTCAGGGAACCAATGTGGGGATTCTGCCAGCTGCTAAGTATATCTATTCCAGTTATGCATTCTGGAACTGGGGAAATAACCACAGGATGGGTTCAAGGACCCACTGGACCCACAGTAGGTCAGACCTGGGTTAAGTCTCCATTAATAACCTGACCTCCATAAGCCCCTATCCAAACTGGAGGGCCACTGTGATGCTTTGGGTCTCCTGGAATCAATGTCAGTTCAGATCCAGTGTCCAGTAGTTTCCAAAACATCTGGTTATTTCCCTTTCCCCAGTGCACAGTTACTCTGGTAAAAGGCCATAGTTCCCCTTGGGGAAGGATTGGAGAAAGACTAATAATATAAAATTTTGGTAGTGTACCAGGGTCCTTCCTCAAGGGGACCCAGCCACCCCTTCATTCAAGGGGTTCTGGGTCTGTAAACTGGCTCAAGTCTAGGAATTGATTAAGGGTTCATAATTCTCTGTTGTTATGATTCAAGTTAGACTTTTGTTCACTTGACCTAGAAGTTTTCTGCTTATACAGATCAAGTAAGAATTTAGTAGGTTTCCTGCCTGTTTGACTTATAGGAACACCTTGATTAACTAACCAATGCCACAGATCCACATGAGTCAGACTATTCTGATTGTCGCTTTGCCTCTGCTGTCCATTATGGTAACTACGCCCACCTTGCCTTTGTTGGTTGAGTGCCACAGCCCTTGGCCCCTGCCACCCTGGGATCTAATTAGTCCCACCGCATTTAGTTAAGTGTTCAGATTGCCTGACTGCAGTTCCTCCTGTAAGGTCTGGTCTACAGAGAAGAGCCATCACAAGCCCTTCAGGGAGGCTGGGGCTCCCCTCACACATGTATTTCTCAAGGTATCGGTAAAAGGTACGTCTTCTGGAGTCTCCCAGTGTGGCTGAGTAGGTTTTAAGTGACAGATCCACTCTAGCATGCCAATCTCCCTAAGCCTTTGACTCCCTTCCTCTACAGTTAGCCAAGATCAGGCATCTCTAACTCACTCACCTTTTGATCCATATTTCAGACAACCACCCAACAAAACTCTTAGCACCTTTCCTAACTTCCCGAGCTACAACATTGAGTGCAGAATCTCTGCGTAATGGGCCCATATCGATAAATTCGGCCTGATCCAGTTTTATTTTCCTTCCACCATTATCCCACACCGTGAATATCCATTCCCACACACATTCTCCCAGTTTCTGCTTGTATAAAGTAGAAAACGGGGTAGTTCTTTTGGGGTGTAACACGTTTCCTCTCAGGTCATGCTTCGTACCTCCCCTTAGGGGCCTGCTGGCCCTGGAGTCTAGTTATGGGTCTAGAATCAAAGGCAGGTGGGGGTGGGGTCCTGAGGAGACTCAGCATTGTCCTGCTCAGTCACTGCCTCAGGGGAAGCCGTGACTGTGCCCTTAGGCCATGCAGAGTCTATCCCTTCAGGCAGAGGTGGAAAAGCCACTGTCTCTGGGGATGGGGGTGGGGAGTTCTTTCCTGGCAAAACAAGACTCAATGGAATTTAGGGGTTCCCTTCCCCAGCCTCATCGGCGTCTTCCCACACATCCCCATCCCGACTTGCAGGATCCCATTCTTTCCCAACAATTCCCTCACTTTAGCAGTAGATGCCCTGCAAGGCTGATAATTCAGCTGGCTCTGTACTTCAGCCAACCTTATGATGAGGGCTTGTGTCTGATTTTTGGCAACTTCTGCCCTGTGGGAACTGGAGAGAAGATCCTGGCCCAGAGCACGCTTAGAAACTTTTAGGTCATCTATGTGGCGCTTGAGCCGAGAATTTGCATCCCTGACTCTTCCTTTTCTCTCCTCACCTTTGTCCAGTGATGTGAAGAGCAACCAGCCTTGTCATTATATTCCTTGGATTTCCACAGATACTCAAAGGTATCACATGTAGAGTCACTGAATCCCTTGCCTTTTACAAGTAGTGAATCATGAGTATCAAATGGATTTATTCTGCATATCTCTTTAAACAGTTCACACATGGACTATCAGTGCTCTCTGTATTATTAGAAGTTGAGCTGTTAGCATTTTTAGGCCTAAATCCCTGAAACCAATTGACGAAATTCATCTTCAAGATTCTGTTTCTCTGGAACCACTCCTAGCACCAAAATCCATCATCTGCAGATAACTACTCTCCTTTTGAGAAACAGCTCTTGGCCTGCTACTGGGCCTTAGCAGAAACTGAATGCTTGACTGTGGACCGCCAAGTTACCATGTGACCTGAGCTGCCCATCATGAACTGGGCATAACCTGACCCTGCAAGCCATGATGTTGGGTGTGCACAGCAGCACTCGATCATCAAATGGAAACGGAATATATGTGATCGGCCTGAGCAGGTCCTGAAGGCACAAGTAAGTTACATGAAGAAGCGGCCCAAATGCCTGTGGTTCCTACTCCTGCTACACTGCCTTCTCTTCCCCAGCCTGCACCTATGGCCACATGGGGGGGTTCCCTATGATCAGCTGACAGAGGAAGAGAAGACTTGGGCCTGGTTTACAGATGGTTCTGCACCATATGCAGGTACCACCTGAAAGTGGACAGCTGTGGCACTGTAGTTCCTTTCTGGGACATCCCTGAAGGATAGTGGTGAGGGGAAATCTTCTCTGTGGACAGAACTTCGGTGATGCACTTGGTTGTGCACTTTGCTTGGAAGGAGAAATGCCCAGATGTGCGATTGTATACTGATTCATGGGCTGTAGCCAGTGGTTTGGCCAGATGGTCAGGAATGTAGAAGGAACATGATTGGAAAATTGATGAGAAGGAAATTTGGGGAAGAGGTATGTGGATGGACCTCTCTGAGTGGGGAAAGGATGAGGAGATACTTGTTTCCCAGGTAAATGCGCATCAAAAGGTGACCTCAGCAGAGGAGGACTTTAATAATCAGGTGGACAGGATGACCTGTTCTGTGGATACTAGTCAGCCTCTTTCTCCAGCCACCCCTGTCATCACCCAGTGGGCTCATGAGCAAAGTGTCCATGGTGACAGGGATGGAGGTTATACATGGGCTCAGCAACATGGACTTCCACTCACCAGGGCCAATCTGCCTACGGCAACTGCTGACTGCCCAGTCTGCCAGCATCAGAGGCCAACACTGAGCCCCCGATATGACACCATTCCCCAGGGTGATCAGCCAGCTACCTCGTGGCAGGTCGATTCCATTGGACGGCTTCCATCATGGAAGGGGCAGTGTCTTGTCCTTACCAAGACAGACAGTTACTCTAGATATGGATTTCCCTTCCTGGCACGAAATGCTTCTGCCGTGGACTCGCAGAATGCCTTATTCACCGTCATGGTATCCACACGGTGTTGCTTCTGACCAACGAACTCACTTCACAGCCAGAGAAGTGCGGCAGTGGGCTTGTGCTCATGGAGTTCACTGGTCTTACCATGTCCCCATCATCCTGAAGCAGCCGGAATGATAGAATGGTGGAATGGCCTGTTGAAATCACAGTCGCAGCACCAGCTAGGTGACGATGCCCTGCAGGGCTGGAGCAAGGTTCTCCAGAAGGCTGTATGTGCTCTAAACCAGCGCCCAAAACATGATACCATTTCTCCCATAGCCACGATTCATGGGTCCAGGATCAAGGGGTGGAAACAGAAGTGGCACCACCCACCTGTACCCCTAGGGACCCACTAGCAAATTTTTGCTTCCTGTCCCCATGACTTTGTGCTCTGCTGGTCTAGAGGTCTTGGTTCCAGAGGGAGGAATGCTTCCATCAGGAGACACAAGAATGATCCCATTGAACTGGTAATTAAAGCTGCCACCTGGCCATTTTGTGCTCCTCATGCCTCTGAGTCAATAGGCTCAGAAAGGAGTTACAGTGTTGGCTGGGGTGACTGACCCAGACTACCGAGGGGAAGTTGGAACTACTACTCCACAATGGAGGTGAGGGAGATTCTATCTGGAATACAGGAGACCCCTTAGGACGTCTCTTAGTACTACCACACCCTGTGACTAAGGTCAATGGAAAACTACAACAACCAAATCCAGCCAAGACTATAAATGGCCCAGACTCTTCAGGGATGAAGGTTTGGGTCACTCTGCCAGGTAAGGAAGCATGACCCGCTGAGGTGCTCGCTGAAGGCAAAGGGAATGCAGAATGGGTAGTAGAAGAAGGAGGTTACAAATACCAGCTTCGACCATGTGACCAGATATAGAAACAAGGATGGTAATTGTCCGCTCTATTGTGTTAAGAATATGTCTCTAATTGGATAAGCGGCATAAAGAATAATTATGATTTGTAACAATGAATATGCCAATGATTTGATTTGCTTATGCCATGTTGTACACAGGTGATGGTAGTCAATACTGTACCCCAAGATACGTATAATCAATTATGCTTCGATTAAAAAAAAGAAAAAGAATGTCTCTCTGTATATTTACTGTACACTAAGCAATGATCTTTGTTTTTGTTCCTCTTGACAGCTTTTGTTTGTTTGTTTGTTTGTATGGGGACCTTGGTATGATAAGGCTGTTAGCTCCAACCAACAGCGCTAACTGGCCAGCCCCTGTCCTCTTATTCTTTATCATGTACCATGAGACTTAGTGACTTTATATCAGCACTTAAATATTGTTAACTTTACATCATAGTATTTGCATTTTAGTCATGAGATATCAGGAGAAGAGGAAAGATCATCTAAGGAATTTACTTCCTCTTCTGGGAAAAGGATTAATGTGTTTTTGGTTGTGTGCAGGATACTTGCACAGTATTGGGGAGAACTATTACGTTACTGTCCCATTTGAAGATTAAGTATGATTTAGGGAGATAAATAGACACCTGTTAATTCTAGGTGTCAACTTGATTAGATTAAGGAAAGCCGAGAAGCCTGGTAAGGCTGTCTTTGCAGGTGTGTCCATGAGGGTATTCCCAGAAGAAATTAGCATGACACTTGAATGGACTGGGTGGGAAAGATCTGTCCTCAACATGGGTGGGAACCATGCAATCCGCTGGGGGTCCCAAGAGAACAACAACAACAAAAAAAAAAAAAAATGGGGAAAAAATGGTGAATCTCTCTCTCTATCTTCTGGAGCTGGGATACACTGTTCTCTCTTGTCCATGGACACCACATCTCGAGACTTTTCAGCGTCTGGGTTCCAGGACTTACACCAAGGACCGCATCGGCTTCCCTGGTTTTGAGGCCTTCGAACTTGGACTGATCCATGCTACTGGCATCCAGTTTACAGCTGGCCTATCATGGGACTTCTCTTCACAATCCTGTGAACTAATTCCCCTAGTAAGTCCCCTCTCATATATTTATAACATATCCTGTTGATTCTGTCTCTCTGTAGAATCCTGATGCTACAATTTCCTATAAGGATTTGTTATGGGAATCTGACTGCATGCAGCTGTGGGGGCTGGTTATGACAATGTCTATAAGGTTTTACTTTCATATGTGATATGCTGGAGCTTGGAATCTGCAGGGTGGGCAGCTGGGTAGCGATGATGAATTTAAGGTGTGAGAGAAGCTGGAACCCACAAGTGTGACCTGTGGAGCACACAGGGATGGACAGAGTTCCCTGTCTGTTCTTGCCTGTGACTTTAGTAGGGTCCTGCTGGGGCCCTTCCTCAAGTTGCTAAAGACACACACCAGGCCCAGGATGAGATCAGCTCAGGGATGATCTAGAGGAAGTTCCAGCAGCGGTAGGTCCAGTGCCTGCTTCCCACCCAGGAGGTGAAGCAACACGTCGACAACGAGCAAACACGCTCGAAAACGGCTGCTCTTTCACTTCCTCCCTCCCAACCAGCCAGGACAATAAAGGGAGTTCTGGGAAATGTCGTTTAGCCTGGCCACGTGGATCCATGACAGAGCTGCCACAGGCGGCAGAAGAGCTGAACACCCGCGCCCCAGCCCTGAGAATTTGATAAGCAGAATTGCATTGAATCTATAGAATTGGTATCTTAATACTGAGTTTTCCAATCCATGAACCTTTCCATATATTTAGGTCTTTTTTACTTTCTCTTAGGAATGTTTTGTGGTTTTCAGTGTATGGATCTAATACAACTTTTGCAAGATGATTTTTAACGCTCTGTCTTCAGGGACATATTTCTAGTAATAGACAACAGCAAATACTTCTATAGAGCTCACTCTGGGTCAGGCACTCTTCGTGGTCTATGTCGCTATAAATACAAACAAACTCATGGAAGCCTCACAACTACCAGTGAGGAAGATCACGTGTTATCTCCATTTCATATGACAGGACTGAAGCACGCAGGTGCTAAGTAACTTGACAAGCGTCATAATCCAGTAAGTGGTAGAAGCAGGATGGGATCCCCAGCAGCTGGCTTCAGCGTCCCTCCTCCCACCGCTACCCTGTCCTACCTGCTAACAGCTACAAGTGTTCCTGCAGGAGTCCAGCAGCACAGAGAATCAAGACTAATATTCTGCGAATGTAGGATTTTACTCTTACGTTCAGACTCTCTAAACTAGTTATTTGAACTAGTTCTATGGTACAGCAAGAGATCCCTCCCCCCAGCTGCTGCAGGGGAGAAAGGACATTTTCAACTCTGTCTCACAGTATTTTATATTTATGAAGATATGCACATTTTTAAGAATGACGCTGTGGCACTTCATTAGGTAGCAGGGAAGCCAATAGCATACTGGTAGAACTAAATGTTACAGGAAGAAAGGAAGGGAAGGTGGATAGGATTTTCCTTAAAAACAGTTTAAAACAAAGACATGGCTTTAACCTCCCCTAGTGCAGTGGATTGAATTATGCCCCTCCCCCAAACTCGCTGAAGCTTGAATTGTGTCCTCCAAGTTTTATGTATTAGAAACTTAGCCCCCCTGTGACCAGTAAGAGGGTGGGAAATCCTATTATGGTAATTGAAAGGTGGAGCCTTGAAGAGGTGATTGGATTGTAGGACCGGGCAGTAGTGAATAGATTAAAAATGGTGGTCAGGGGTGTGGCTCTGAGGACTTTAAAAGAAGAGGAGAGTCTGTCTTTCTCTCTCTCTGCTCTCTCTGCTTCCGCCATCCTGCAATGTGAGACCCCTGGGTCACTGTCACCACCACCAGATGGACTTTGGACTTCCCAGCCTCAGAAACTGTAAGCAATATATTTCATTTTCTTTATAAATCACCCAGTTTTAGGTATTCTGTTATAGCAGAATAACACAGAATGGACTAAAACAGAAAATTGGTACCAGAGAAGTGGAGTATTGCATATAACAGGTACTTGAAAATGTGGAAATGGCTTTGGAACTGGGTATTGGGCAAAGGTTGGAGGAGTTTGGAGGACTTAGAAGAAGACAAAAAGAGGAGGGAAAGTTTGGAACATTTTAGGGATTGGTTAAATGGTTGTGAGCAGAATGCTGATAGAAATGTGGACAGTAAAGGCTATGCGGATGATGAGGTCTCAGATAGAAATGATGAACTTATCAGGAATTGGACAAAAGCTCACCCTTGCTACACCGTAGCAAGGAACTTGGCTGCATTGTGTCCATGCCCTAGGACTTTGTGGAAGGTGGGACTTAAGAGTTGTGAGCCAGAATGCTTGGCAGAAGAAATTTCTAAGCAGCAAAGCTTTAAGGAAGCTGCATGGTTACTTTTAACAGCCTACTCTGAGTTATGGCAGCAAAGGCATAACATAAAGCCAGAATTTAAAAGGGAAGCAGAGCGTAAAGATTTGGAAAATTTGAAGCCTGGCCATGTGGTAGAGAAGTGGAGAGCTGGAGAAAAATGCAAAGGAGAAGCAGATAAACTGGTTGCTAAAGACATTATCTTGGCAGTGAGGCAGCCAGATGCTAAGAGCCAAAACAATGAGAGAAAAGCCCTAAAGACATTTGAGAAGTCTGGAAGGGTGCCCCACCCATCACAGACCCTGAGGCCTAGAAGGACTGAGTTGTCCTGGAGAACAGACCTGGGGTGCAGCTGCCCTCGGGATCCAGCCATGGCAAAATTGGTCCCAGGTATGGTTAGACCCGCAGCTTTGGAAGATATAAGCCCGAAGCCTTGGTGGCGTCCATGTGGTGTTAAGTTTTTAGGCTCACAGGATGCCAGAACTGTGGAGGCTTGGGAGCCTCCACCCTGATTTCAGAGGATGTATGGAAAAGTCTGGGGGCACAGGAAGAGATCTGTCACAGGGGTGGAGTCACTGCAGACAACCTTCACTAGAGCAATGGCAAGTGGTAACCAAAGACATGGCTTTAACCTCCCCTAGTAATCAGAGAAACACAAATTAGCACCAGTACAGTGGCATATTCCCCCGGCAGAGGGGAAAAGATTAGAGAGAGTGGTTGAGCAGGTGAGCGAGTGAGGTTCTGCAGAAAGGACACAGTCCTGTGAAGCTGGGTTCTAGTGGCCTCTGTCCCCTTGCTCTCCTCATGTCCTTTTCCACTCTGCCACAGTCACCACACCCAAAGCCAAATGCCCAACCATAAGAGAACTGACAAAGACGGTGAGTGTATCCACTGGTGGAATGCTCTACAGCCATGAGCACTGATGATCTGCAACTCTAAGAAACACAGAGGACAAACCTCACAAACACAGGGCTGAGTGACAGAAGGCAGACACAAAAGGCTCTGTACTGTATGCTTGTAATTATGGAAAGTGCAGGAAAGCTAACACTCACTGTGTTAGAAATCCGGAGAGTGGATATCGTGGAGAAGCTGAGGAGGGGGAGACGATGGAGAAAAGGGGGCTCCCAAGGTGATAAATTTCCTATTTGGGATCCAGGTGCTAGTCACACAGGGGTTCATTGTGGGAAAACATATGAACTGTGCATGTAAAGTCAGTGCTTATATCTTCGTGTCATTATACTTCAACTAAAAATGTCCTTAGAGTAACACACCTCATACAATAATGCATTATAAGATACCAGCTCCATGAAAACTCCACCAGTTTTCTTTGCATGCACATAAGTATTTAATCCATGGAGAAAGGTCGGGTGGGCACACTCAGATACACCAGAGGACACCTCTGGAGAGGGCTGGGGTGGCAGCGGGTCGGATGGGGGTGGGGAATGGGAGGAGATTTTCTTTTTCTTTCTCACTCTATTGTTTATAAATTGTTTGAGTGTTTTACTGGAAGCCTACAGTTTGGTTTATCTGTATAACATACTTTTTTACGTATACAAGAATGGATTCCCAGTGATTGTTATTATTGTGGTAACTAACATACGCCTGTTTTAGGGACTCTCCCCTTCTATGGGACCCAGCTGAACTACAAGGACATGGTCTCCAACTGGACATGCCAAGCCAAGGGCCGGTTGGGCTCAGAGACTGAGTGAGTGGCAGGTGTTTAAGAGGGTCCAGGCCATTGACTCTCTTTGCCATGGTGGGCTGGGTGGTTATCAGAGTGCAAATGGCCTGGGGCGGCCTCTCCGGTAGCTGCTGGACATGGGTGTGAGGCAGCAGAGGACATAGCTGACCACTCGAGAAGAGCAGAGGTGAGATGACAGGCTCTCCATTCCTGCGAGTGGCCGGGGAGGAAAGCAGGGACACGGAGGGCATTGGCTCATCCATGTCGATCCAGGGATGTGACTTGGCATCCAGGGCAGCATCTGGAAGAAAGGCTCCCTCTCGCCAGGTCATCTTGAGGTGAGTGCCAGTGGGTAGAAGGAGAAGCCAAGGCCTTGAGCGGTGCTGGGTCTGAGAGACATGCAGAGAAAGGGAGTCTGTATCGGGGGAACCTGGAAGGGAAGGAGAGAGGCAGTCAGGACAGGAGAGCAGGACCAGGAGCATGGGGAGATGAAAAGCAGCAGCAGGGCTTCCAGAGAAGATGGGGGGTGGGGGCTGGGGGCAAAGCAGAGAGCAAAGCCGAGGTGAGCGCAAAGGAGCGGGGAGAGAAAGGAAAACCTACAGAAAGGAAGGGCTCCCCAGAAGGGGTGGGAAGGTGGTGGGCATCCTACCCCAGGACGCCTTCACGCTCCCAGGACAGGCAGTCAGCATCTGTCCCCAGACCAGGCCAGGGCTCAAAGGCTGTTGCCCTGTGTCCCACAAAGTCTTCCTAGCATTGCTCAAACTCTGCAGTGAAAGAGGAGACAGCCTCAGAAGTAGGGGTGCAGAAGCCACCCCCCGAGTTGCAGGGCAAGGAGTCTTCCCCACTCCACAGTGCCCCCTCACCCCAGGGTCTTTTGACATGAACTTGAATATTTTCCCTATGTCCCCTAGAGTCCAAACCCAGGAGCCCCTTCTCCACCCCACAGCTCCCAACCACCCTTCCAGAGGGAATCCTCTCCCTGGGGTTTGCCAGTCAGTCCCTGCCAGTCCCCCAGTGGGCGGCTGATGACCTGATGAGGGCCCCAGCCCTGTGAAGGGTCCTCAGCACCAGGTGATTTGCTGGGTCTTGGCAGTAGGAAAGTCTGGCTATAGAAGTTCTCAGGCAGACGTTGCTGTGCTTAGTCAGGAATCTGGCCACAGTCTGGAACACGGAGGACAAGGGCTCCAGGAAATGTACCAGGTGACCCAGTGCATTGCCAGCGTCCCCAGGATGCTTGAGCGCAGTATGAAGGGCATTTCCGTGCCCGTGTTCCCGAAGGCAGGACAGAAGGGAAGGGCAGGGGCAGTAGGTTGGGGGACCCTGCAGGCCAGACGGGAGGTCCCCAAGCCCAGCCTTTCTAGAAGCCTGTTCTCTCCCCAGAAGGAAAGAAGGAAGGCTGGTGCAGGCATTGCACGATTCCCTCATTCATTGAACAATAACCCATGAGCACCAGGGCCAGGGCTCGGTCAGGAGCCTGGGACACAAGGATGGATCTCGCACCGTCCTGCCTCCAGGAGATCACAGTATTGGGGAGACCGACGAGGACCCACAGGGACCCCCACCTTCTCCCTCCCACAGACACATCCTATATCTGCCTGTGAACTCAGTGGTCTGGGGAGGGGAGGGGGGGGGTCCTACTTTTACAAAGACGGAGCCAGGAGAGACTGATCCTGGTGGGCTGAACAAGAAACAGAGTTGAGGCTGAAGAGGGGATGAGCTGAGGGTCTGAGAGCAGCGACGTCACTTCACAGCAGGGAGGGGAGGAGGGAGAGCAGGGGGTGAGTGCTCCCCTGTCCTGAGTGACATGGAAAGTCCTATGAATTAGGTGGAAAGAAAAGTCCCTGCGTTCCCTTTTCTGATGGACACTCAGGAGTGTCTTGGCCCCGATGCTGGGTGTGGCCCGAGGTAACCCTGCAGAGGAGGAAAAGCCCAGGGCGTCCACTTCAAGCAGGGGTGTGTGGGTCAGGCAGAGCCAGGACAAGGCTAGGTGGTGACACCAGGGGAGGTAACCCAGCCTACCTCAGGGACAGGAGCAGGGGGCCTCATCAGAGGGTCTGAGCACACTGCACTCATCCTGGAGAGACCCTGACAAGGCCCAGGCAGCCACAAGGACTGTGTCGACTCCCCCATGAGCCCCCAGAGGCTCCAGCAAGTGAGTGGAAGCCCCTCCTGTGACAGGTGCCTCAGGATGTGGGGAGCTGGGGAGGAGCGTGGGGAGCAGGGGAGGAGCATGGGGAGCAGGGGAAGAGCGTGGGTGGGGAGGAGGGGAGGAGCGTGGGGAGCAGGGGAGGAGCGTGGGGAGCAGGGGAGGAGCGTGGGGAGCAGGGGAGGGAGCGTGGGGAGCAGGGGAGGAGCGTGGGTGGGAGCAGGGGAGGAGCGTGGGTGGGAGCAGGGGAGGGAGCGTGGGTGGGAGCAGGGGAGGGAGCGTGGGGAGGAGGGGAGGAGCGTGGGGAGGAGGGGAGGGAGCGTGGGGAGGAGGGGAGGGAGCGTGGGGAGGAGGGGAGGAGCGTGGGGAGGAGGGGAGGGAGCGTGGGGAGGAGGGGAGGAGCGTGGGGAGGAGGGGAGGGAGCGTGGGGAGGAGGGGAGGGAGCGTGGGGAGCAGGGGAGGAGCGTGGGGAGCAGGGGAGGGCTTTTAGGGTGGTCTTATGAGGAATTTCTGTCTTGAGTTTCTCCCACCTTTGTTCACAAGGGCTTGGATGAAGACACATTCACTTACAACTTTATAAATGACCCTTTAGTCCCTGGTCTGCACTAGACCTACCTGTGCTATGAGGTGGACCTCCTGGATGGTGACACATGGGTCCCACTGAATGAGCTCAAGGGCTTCGTGCGTAACCAGGTGAACTTCCCGGCCTAACCGCATCCAGGCAGGGCCATCCGCAGTCCAGGCACAGTCTCAGGTAGAGGCCCTCAGTGGCACGTGTGGTGTCGCATAGTCCCCGTCACCTCTAGTCCATGCAGCTACTGATGCTCTGTCCCAGAATCAGATAGGACATATGGGCTCAGATGACTGTCCATGCTTGGTGGCTTTAATCCCACATCAGAAATTGGTCATATGCTCATGAGCTTGGCCCCACTAGCCCAGTATCGCCCCATATCCAGGACTTAGCCACTCACCTCCTGCTGTGCCCCCAAGGAGGAGTCAGGGGTCGAACGAAAAGGCGTCTACACAAGGACCGGGGGTGTCAGGTGTGCCCAAGGCCAAGGAGGTTCCTGGAGACCCAGCACAGGACTCCCCTCCTGGAGATGACTCTCACAGAGAACATTTTTAGAACAGGTCAACTCAAGCACTTACAACCTACGTGACATCACAGGGCAGGTGCCCCAGCGTCTGCTCATGGGCGGATTCCTGGCAAAGCAAGATGGAGGCAAGAGAGGCCATTCTGAGATCCTGTCCTGGCTGGCACAGAGCCCACAGGAAGGCCAGAGAACGGGAGCCCTGTCAGGATTCAGGGACTGGCCAGGCCAAGGAACCCCTGTGCCCGAGGGACCTTCTTCCCTGGCCCTGCTCAGGACGGGCTCTGGCAGGAGAGGTTGAGTTCTGCTGGGCTCTGGTCCAGGGTGTGGGGCTGCTCTGGTCACTACAAGGAAATGGGCCTGGCAGGACACACCTACTACCTTGGAGGGACTTGCAGGGTTGCTGGTCCCCACAACTGTCTCAGGGGCTACACCTTCCCCAGGGATGACCCACGGCCCCTTCTTGGCTCTTTCTGGGTCAGCCATATACCCCTCATCCTCTCTGCACTGGTGTCCTTGTCCTTACTAGTTTTCAGTCCCTAGTGGAAAATGCTTCAGTCTGAAGTTTGGACAAATCTCTGTAATTGTATGAGCCTCCCCAATGACAATCATGTCCTGACCCAGAGACTACTTCTGTAGGGATGAGGCTTGATGGGGCCCCTTGTCACCATTCTTTTCTGCACAGGGACCCCTTTTGGCAGGAGTCTGTATCACCTGGAGCTCTGCATGAGCTGAAGCACAGGGTAGAAGCTTCTAGAAGTACTGGTACACAAGCGAGGATGGGTGGTAGGGGAATAGCTGGGTAGGGGGTAAATCTCCCAATCAAGGAGCACACCCAGGTCACTGGCATCAGTCCCCCGACCTTGGGCTCAGCTGACCTCCTCGTCCCTCCTCCAGCTCGTCAGCTCCTCCCTGCAGAGCTGGATTGGGTGAGGGTCCCGAAGGCACTGACACACAGAGAAAAATTAGAGGGGGCTCCAGAAACTCAGTAATCAAAGAAATCTTGATTGAAAGCAGTATTTTAAAAATCAAATTTAATGCACAAATTCCTTGGAGAACGAAACATGAGCATTTTAAATGAAGACACATGAAACAGTGCTGCGTGGAGTACATGGGAGCCGAGGTTGAGTAAAAAGTCATTGCTCCTGATCTACCTGCATTTAAATGGTTGATATTTTGTTTATCTTGGAGTTGCTGCATTAATTTTGAAATGTTAATTATCGTGCTGAAAGCCATTCATCTTTTTATTTTATTTTATTTTATTTTATTTATTTTTTTTTAATTTTATTTTGTCGATATACATTGTAGCTGATTATTGCTCCCCATCACCAAAACCTCCCTCCCTTCTCCCTCCCCCCCTCCCCCCCAACAATGTCCTTTCTGTTTGCTTGTCGTATCAACTTCAAATAATTGTGGTTGTTATATCTTCTCCCCCCCCCCCGTTTGTGTGTGTGTGTGTGTGTGTGTGTGTGTATGTGTGAATTTATATATTAATTTTTAGCTCCCTCCAATAAGTGAGAACATGTGGTATTTCTCTTTCTGTGCCTGACTTGTTTCACTTAATATAATTCTCTCAAGGTCCATCCATGTTGTTGCAAATGGCAGTATTTCATTCGTTTTTATAGCTGAGTAGTATTCCATTGTGTAGATGTACCACATTTTCCGTATCCACTCATCTGATGATGGGCATTTGGGCTGGTTCCAACTCTTGGCTATTGTAAAGAGTGCTGCGATGAACATTGGGGAACAGGTATACCTTCGACTTGATGATTTCCATTCCTCTGGGTATATTCCCAACAGTGGGATGGCTGGGTCGTATGGTAGATCTATTTGCAATTGTTTAAGGAACCTCCATACCATTTTCCATAGAGGCTGCACCATTTTGCAGTCCCACCAACAATGTATGAGAGCCATTCATCTTAATCACCACATGCGGTGCCCTCCAATTTTGTGCTGGAGGCCAGTGCCTCGCCAGCCTGCGCCTGCTCCTGCCCTCCCTCCCTGTCCCCAACAAATGACCTCACGCTTCTCTTTCTCTTTCTCACAGGGTGGTTATGAGCCCAGGCTATGCCGCCACGCAGAGCTGTGCTTCCTGGACCTGCTGAATTCCTGGCAGCTGGACCCTGCCCTGCGCTACAGAGTCACCTGGTTCTTCACCTAGAGCCCCTGCTGCAAACTGTGCCCAGGAAGTGGCTGCATTTCTGGGATGGAACAGCCACGTGCACCTGCGCATCTTCGCTGCCCGCATCTATGATCGGCCCCCAGGATATGAGCAGGGGCTGCGCACACTGCAGGGGGCTGGGGCGCAGATCGGCATCATGAACTTCGAGGGTCAGAGTGGAAACCTTGGGGTGGACGGGGGTGCTGGGTAGAGACAGGACCCTGGGAAGTTGCTGGAAAGGGGTGCAGAGGATTAGCAGCCCTGGTGGAGAAGCCTTTGTTTGCTGCCTGCAGAGGCCGTGGCTAGATCTGGGACCACACTTGGGGCTCTATTGGAAGAGACAGTCCAGGCCAGGACATGGGGTCCCTGGGAGGGAGGAAGGGTGGTTGGAAGTGGAAGAAGGACTTGGGGGCTTCCAGAAAGAAGGAGAACTGGGCTGGCTCAGCTTCCAATGGGAAGAAAGAGTTTGCTGAGGAAGCCAAGTCCCTAGGGAGGAAAATAAAAAGCAGTGGACTGAAATTATGATGTGCAAGTCTGTCCCCAAGAGTCATAGACCCTGTTTTCTCTCCCTCCCCACAGCTGGAGGCTGACTCTCTCCCCTGTCCGGTTTCAGGGTTTAGGCACTGCTGGGACACCTTTGTGCACCACCGGGGAAGGCCCTTTCAGCCCTGGTCTGGGCTGCATGAACACAGGCGAGCACTGTGGAGGAGGCTGCGGGACATTCTGCAGGTGAGGGCGTCCTGCTCTGGCTGGTCCCTGTCTGCCCTGCCCCCTCCTCTTCTCTCCAGGGGCCTTTCCTTCCCCTGTGCTCAGAACCTCCTCTGGGTCACCTGGTCCCTCCAGGGGTGTCCAGCTCCATCCCTCCCTTTCCCTCTCACTAAGTCCCTGAGCTTTCACCTCCTATGTCCCTCCTTCCTCCCCCTATCATCGTGTCTGTCCCCAGACATTTTCTCTGTTCTTGCTTCCAGCTGCCTCACTTCCTGCTCCATTCACTTTTGCCATTTCTTCCTAGAATCAGGAAAACTGAAGGAGGGACTGCAGTACCTCTCAGGAAGGCTGGAGACCTCTGCTGAGCAGCGCAGTGAAACCTCCTCTTTCAAGAGATGTAAACAGGCCTCTCGCCAGCATCTGCAGGTGCTCACAGAGACCAGCAAAGGCAATGAGGTTACGAGAAGTAGCTTATATTTAAAAATCAGAGTGGACTTACTTTTAATTAAAATTTTATCTTTTGTTTAAAGAATAGAGGAATAAGATCATGTTTGGTACTTTCAAAATAGTTTTCAATTCTTGAATGAAATAATTATTGTAATTGATTTTACATACAGACCAATATAATAAAATTTTGAGAATCTTTCAGAATATTTTTTGTTCTATAGCTCTATCATGAATTTTAAACAGTTCAATAAAGACTTGCAAACCTCCAAACGCATTTCTCTTCTGTAGTGCACCTTAATGTGGGGCAAGGGTCACACTAATCACTCTCGTTTGAGTAAAAGTCAGATAAACCTGCAGGAGAGGACCCAGAACTCACACACCTGCACTGAGTGACAATGTCTCACACTGCCAGCCGGCCCTGATTGGAAGTGACAGGCCACGTACTGAGAGCAGAGAAAGAAGCCAGTGTTACCACTGGAAAGAAGTACAGACGTGCTGTAGTGGATTGAATTATGTCCCTCCAAACTCCCCAGCTTGAACTGTATTCCCAAGTTTTATGTATTAGAACCCTGGCCCCCACCGTGAGTGTTAAGAAGGTAGGAAATCCTATTATGGTAAGTGAAAGGTGGGGCCTTAAAGAGGTGATTGGATTGTAGGACCGTGCAGTAGTGAATGGATTAAAAATGGTGGTCAGGGGTGTGGTTCTGAGGGCTTTAAAAGAAGAGAGAGGAGACTCTGTCTCTCCTTCTCTGCTCTCTCTGCTTCCACCGTCTTGCAATGTGAGACCCCTGGGTCACTGTCACCACCACCAGATGGACTTTGGACTTCCCAGCCTCAGAAACTGTAAGCAATAAATTTTGTTTTCTTCATATATCACCCAGTTGCAGCTATTTTGTTATAAGCAACATAAATGGCTTAATACAGGTGCCCTTGGGGAGCAGCCAGGGTCCTGCAGTCCCCACACCTTCTGCATTCCACTCCCCTGGAAAGGGAGCCAGGGAGGGACAGGGCTTTCCCACAGGGAGGGTGAGTTCTGCCCCTGGACAGTGGCCTGCACAGCATGAGCCCTTGTGGCACCAGATGTCTTTCTGGCCTTCATGTCCACAAGTTGCAGCACCCTGAGCCCAGCCACTTGCAACTGTCACCCTGTGCCCAGCCAGGACTTTCCCAGAGGAAAGGCTGCCCCAGGCCTGTCCGCAGCAGACTTGTGCTCACATCTCAGAGGCTGAAACTAAGTCACAATTTGACAACAACTGTTAGGGGCTGAGGGAGGAATTATTCTGTCTGCAATGCTGGAGGGGTTGGAGGAGGTGATGGCAGAGGAGGGAAGCTCTGGAAGCGGGAAGGGATCTATGAAATGACTGACAAAGAATTCAGAATAATACTCATAAAGAAGTTCAGTGAACTACAAGAATTACATAGATAGAAAATTTAATGAAATTTGGAAAACAAAGTGAGAAGTTTGACAAAGAAATAGAAATAATAACAAAGAACCCAATAGAAACCGTAGAGATGAAGAATACAATGACTGAACTGAAAAATCCAATAGAAAGATTTCACAGTAGATTTAATCAAGCAGAAGAAAGAAGCAGTGAACTGGAAGATAGAACATTTAAAATTATCCGGTCAGAAGCCAGAGTCATTAAAACAGCACGGTACTGGCAAAAAACAATAGGTACATTGACCGGACTAGAGAGCCCAAACAAAAACTCACACATGTATGATCAATTGATTTCTGACAAAGGAGCCAAGAATATGTGATAAGAAAAGGACAGTCTCTTAAATAAATGCTGTTGAGAAACTGGATATCCAGGGCAGAAGAATAAAACTGCACCCTTGTTTCACACCATATACAAGTCAACTCAAAAATGGATTAAAGACAAATGTAAAACTGGAAACTATAAAGTGCTAGAAGTAAACATAGGGGGGAAACTACATCGCATTGATGTATTGGATTTAACTCCAAAAGCACAGGAGACAAAACAAAAAATAGACCAATGGGATTACATCAAACTAAAGGAAACAGTAGTGTGCTGAGACAACCTACAAATTAGGAAAAAAATCAGCAAGCCACGCTTCCAGTAAGGGGTTCATATCCAAACTATATAAGGAGGTCAAACAACTCAATAGCAAGAAAACAAAAACATTCAATTAAAAATGGGAGAGGGACGTGGGCAGTGGGTGGGCAGCCCCTCGCGTCTTCACGCTTCCCTTTCTCCTGCTTCACAGATGCTGCATTTTTTAAAAATTGAAGGTCTGTAGCAACCCTGCACCGAGCAAGTCTATCGACGCCATTCACAGCATGTGCTCACTCCGTGTCTCTGTATCACATTTTGGCAATTTTTGCAAAATTTCAAACTTTCCCCATCACTATTATGTCTGTTGTGGTGATCTGTGATCCGTGATCTTTGATGTTACTATTGCAATCATTTGGGATTGCAACAGTAACATGAATTGCATCCATATGACGGCGAACTGCATCGATAAACGTGTCGTGTGTTCTGACTGCTCCCCTGATCAGCCGTCCCCCATCGCTGTCCCTCTCCTCAGGCCTCCCTATTCCCCGAGACAACAATATTAAAATAAGGCCAATTAGTAGCCCTACCACGGCCTCTGTGTGTTCAAGAGAAAGGAAGAGTCGCGCGTCTCTCACTTGCAATCACAGCCAGAGATGCAGAAGCCCAGGGAGGAAGGCGTCTCGAAAGCCAAGGTGGGCTGGAAGCTCGGGCCTGCACCCAGCAGGTCGCCAAGTTGTGAATGCAAGGAGAAGCTCCTGAGGGAAATGAAAGCGCTGCTGCAGTGGACACACGAGTGATGAGAAAGCCAGACAGCCCATGGCCGAGATGGAGAAAGCCGTAGCGGTCTGGAGAGAAGAGCAAACCAGCCACAACATTCCCTTAAGCCAAAGCCCAACTCAGAGCAAGGCCCGAACTCTTCGATTGTGTGAAGGCTGAGCGGGCTGAGGAAGCTGCGGAAGAAAAGTCTGAAGCTAGCGGAGGAGGGTCCACGAGGTTTAAGAAAAGCAGCCGGCTCCGTCCCAGCAGAGCGCGAGGTGCAGCAGCAGGTGCTGATGCGGGGCTGCAGCCAGTGACCCAGCGGATCCAGCTGAGACAGCGGCTCACGTGTGACGGGGCTGCACTCAGCCACAGAGCTTCAATGTGAATGACACCGTTTTATATTGAAAAAAGATGCCATCTAGGACTTTTACAGCTAGACAGGAGCAGTCAATGCCTGGCTCCAAAGCTTCAGAGGACAGGCTGACTCTTGCTAGGTGCTAACGCAGCTGGTGACTTTAAGTTGCAGCCAATGCTCACTTAGCATTCCCCAAATCCTAGGCCCTTAAAATTGATGCTAAGTCTACTCTGCCTGTGCTCTGTCAGCACACTTACAAATGCAAAACAAAGCCTGCACGACAGCATATCTGTTTACGGCATGGTTTACCGAACATTTTAAGCCCACTGTTGAGACCTAGTGCTCAGAAAAAAAAATTCCTTTCAAAATGTCACTGCTCATTGACAATGCACCCAGTCACCCAAGAGCTCTGACAGAGATGTACGAGGAGATGAATGTTGTTTTCATTCCTGCTAACACAACATCCATTCTGCAGCCCACAGATCAAGCAGTAACTTTGATTTTTAACAAGTATTATTATTTATGAAACACATAAGGCTACAGCTGCAGTAGGTAGTGATTCCTCTCATGGATCTGGGCAAAGTAGATTGAAAACCTTCTGGAAAGGATCCAGCATTCTAGATGCCACTAAGAACAGTTGTGATTCATGAGAGGAGGTCAAAACATCAACATTGACAGGATTTTGGAAGATGCTGATTCCAACCCTCATGGATGACTTTGAGGGATTCAAGACTTCAGTAAAAGGAGGAACTACAAATGTGGTGAAAACAGCAAGAGCATTAGAAGTGGATCCTGAAGATGGGACTGAGTTGCTGCAATCTCATGACAAAACTTTAACAGATGAGAAATTGCTTCTTACGGATGAGCAAAGAAAATGGCTTCTTGAGATGGAATCTGCTCCTGGTGAAGATGCTGTGAACACTGTTGAAAAGACAATGAAGGACTTACGAATTACATAAACCTAGTTAATAAAGCAATGACAGGGTTTGACAGAACTGACTCCAATTTTGAAAGAAGTTCTACTGTGGGTAAAACGCTATGAAACAGCATCGCATGCTACAGAGAAATGTTTCATGAAAGGAAAAGACGATATATGCAGAAAACTCCATTGTCATTTTATTATAAAAAATTGCCACAGCCACCCCAACCTTCAAACACCACCACCCTGATCAGTCAGCAGCCATCACCGCTGAGGCCAGACCTTCCACCAACAAAAAGATTACGACTTGCTGAAAGCTCAAGTGATCATTAGCATTTTTAGCAATAAAGTATTTTTTAACTAAGGTATGTACATTGTTTTTTAGACATAATGGTACTGCATACTTAATAGACTGTGGTACTGCTGGATCCTAAGATGGCGGTGGCTGTGGCAGTTGGCGTGGAGTAGCTGAGGTGGAAAAGGTGGCCACTGGGCCTTAGGCAGCCGGGAAACTTGTGGACCTTCCTCTTGCCATCTCTTAAGGGAGGACCGCTGCTGGTGGCCGGTCATGGGGGCTGACCGCCACTTTGCCCTTGGCAGGAGAGGCTGCCTTGTTTACAGGCAACAGCTTTGAAGTGTGGAGCAGGAAAAGAACTGTTTCTTAGCTGCAAAAGCGAGTCTCTAAACAGGGAACACGGCGCCAGGGCTGCTGTGGATGCAGCCAGGATCCTGGAGGCCGGGGCCGCACTGAAGGCAGCCAGCTGCCCTATTCAGGATTCGAGGTTTCAGGCCGGCATAAAAGAAGATTCCTGGGAGTGCCTGAGCCGCGCCGCAGGGCCGACAGAGCAGCCCGAGGAGGCGGTGGCCGAGAACGGGGAAGCCGACAAACCAGAGGCAGAGAGTGAGCGCCCGACCTGGCACAGCCCTGTGAGTGACCCCCGGCCCGGCCCTGCTCAGGGGGCTGACGCCCGCCCGGCTTCTGCCTGCCCCACCTGGCCACTCACCGCCCCGGGGCTGCCTCCATTTTCTCAGGTGGTGGCAGCTCCGGCCCGGCTCAGCCAAGCCTGTCCTCCTCGCCCGGCTCTACTCCTCATTGAGCCTTGCAACTTGCTTGCCCTGGCGCGGGGCTTCCCAGGGCCTGTGGGCTGGCCTCCCCTCCCACTCCCTCTGCGGTTCTCTGGTGGGGCTGGTGGCGTGGGGCGTCCCCAGCCACCGTCAGGAGGGCAAGGAAGTACGGGCTGGGCCTAGTGTCACTCCACCACACCCTGGGCTCCAGCCCCCAGTAAACTTCCTGTTACTGGGAGACAGATACCATCTCTGAGGCCACCAGTTCGGAAAAACACCTAACCGATTTCTGGTTAGGAATAGTGTGGTTGGAGAGTTCCCAAGTTCACTTGAACCTGCCGGAGAGCTGACTGCGGGTGGGCACTGGACTTGGTCTGCACCGGGGGGATTCAAAGGTGGACCGTGTGCTGTGGGCTCCTCCCCCGAGGAGCTCACACTCTGGTGTGGGAGATAAGACAAGTACACAAATAACCGTGATACCAGGAGGAAGGTGATAAGTCCCGAGAAAGATCTACACAGTGCTACAAAGGCACCCAGAGTGACCGGTCGTCTGTGCCTAGCAGAAACCTGGTAGACTGCCTGGGCGAGACGGTGCTGAGCAGGGTCTTGAAGGCCCAGCTGATAGACGAGGGTTGCAGAAGACACATCCCAGCCCAGCCCAGTGTGCACAGAGCGGGGAGACGTCCGGCTAGGGAGGCGGAGACTCGACAGAAGCCACACACCCTGTGGGGTTGCCACAGCATGATCCAACAGCCCGGGCCAGAGCGCACGGAACAGGGAGAAGTCCTGCATGGGAAGTGGAAGCTCAGCAGAGACCACACACCCTGCGGTACAGCCCCGTGATCCAGCAGCCCAGCAGAGTCCAAGCTGACCAGAGAGGTGGCTCCCTGGATAGGCCCAAGACCCGAGGCAACCACACACACAAGGCACTAGAGGCCAACTGAGCAGTCATGGAGGTAGCCATACCAAATTGGCAACCACAGCAACATCTTAGTTAGTCTATAGTCTCAAACTGGTGGACTGTGAAACCCCCTGCCACAATGAATAAACATCAAAAAAAAGATACCAGAAATACAAAAAATCAAGAAAGTACACCACCAAAAGTTAATAAATCTCAAACTCTAGACCCTATAGAACAAGAAGCCCTTGAAATGACTGACAAGGAATTTCAAGTGATAATTCTAAGGAAACTGAATGAGATACAAGAAAACTCAGCTAGACATCATGATGAAACGAGGAAAAGTATACAGGACCTGAAAGAGGAAACGTACAAGGAAATCAATGCCCTGAAAAAAAATGTAGCAGAACTTGCTGAACTGAAGAAGTTATTCAGCGAAATAAAAAACACAACGGAGAGTTTAACCAGCAGGCTTGTTGAAGTTGAAGAGAGAACCTCAGAACTTGAAGATGGGCTGTTTGAAATAACACAAGCAGACAAAAAGAAAGAAAAAAGAATCAAAGACATTGAAGAAAATCTGAGACAGATATCAGACAACCTTAAGCGCTCAAATATCTGAGTCATGGGTATTCCAGAAGGGGAGGAAAACGGAGATTACATTGAAAACATATTCAACAAAATAGTGGCAGAAAACTTCCCAGGTATAGGAAAAATCACAGATCTTCAGATCCAGGAAGCTCAACGATCTCCAAATGTATTCAACCCAAAAAGGCTTCTCCAAGACATGTTATAGTCAAATTGGCAAAACTCAGAGACAAAGAGAGAATCTTAAAAGCTGCAAGAGAGAAGCGTCAATCGCCTATAAGGGAGCCCTCATCAGGCTAACATCAGACTTTTCATCACAAACCCTAAAAGCCAGAAAGGAATGGGATGATATATTCAAAATACTAAAAGACAAAGATTGCCAGCCAAGAATACTACACCCTGCAAGGCTATCCTTCCAAAACGAAGGGCAAATAGAATATTTCTCAGACAAACAAAAACTGCGGGAGTTCACTACCACACGACCACCCTTACAAGAAATCCTCAAGGGAGTACTGGGTTTGGTTCCTGAAAAATAACTACCACTGCCATAAAAACCCAAGAAAAATCAAAACCCACTAGTATAATAAAAATGGCATTCATGAAGAGAAAACAAACAAACATAAATGCTATCTACAACCTAAGGAACCAACAAACACAGAAACCAAACAGTAAATCAGAAAGCAAGGAACAAAAGACACCTAACACAACCAAACAACCAATAAAATGCTAGGAATAAATCAACACCTTTCAATAACAACTCTTAATGTAAAAGGCTTAAATTCCCCAATCAAAAGACACAGACTGGCTGACTGGATCAAAAAGGAGGACCCAACTATATGCTGCCTACAAGAGACCCACCTCACCCATAAAGATTCACATAGACTAAGAGTGAAAGGATGGAAAAAGATTTACCATGCAAACAGAAAAGAAAAACGAGCTGGAGTAGCTATTCTTATATCTGACAAAATAGACTTTAAACTAAAAACCATAAAAAGAGACAATGAGGGACACTACTTAATGATAAAAGGACTGATCCATCAAGAAGACATAACAATCATAAATATGTACGCACCCAATGTTGGAGCAGCCAGATTTATAAAACAAACTCTATTACACCTAAAGAAGGAAATAGACATTAATACCATAATAGCAGGGGACCTGAACACCCCACTGTCAATATTAGACAGATCATCTAGGCAAAGAATCAGTAGAGAAACACAAGATCTAAACAAGACTCTAGACCAATTGGAATTGGCAGATATCTACAGAACATTCCATCCAACAACCTCAGAATATTCATTCTTCTCATCAGCACATGGATCATTCTCCAGGATAGATCACATATTAGGTCACAAATCAAGTCTCAATAAATTCAAAAAAATTGGAATTATCCCATGTATTTTCTCAGACCACAATGGATTAAAACTAGAAATTAATAACAAACGAAACTCTGGAAAATATACAAACACATGGAAATTAAACAGCATTCTACTTAATGACATATGGGTCCAAGAAGAAATCAAGCAGGAAATCAAAAAATTTATTGAAACTAATGAAAACAATGATACATCATACCAAAACCAGTGGGATACTGCAAAAGCAGTATTGAGGGGGAAATTTATTGCATTAAATGCTCACTTCAGAAGAATGGAAAGATGGCAAGTGAACAACCTAACACTTCACCTTCAAGAACTAGAAAAACAAGAACAATCCAAACCTAAAGTTAGCAGACGGAAAGAAATCATTAAGATTAGAGCAGAACTTAATGAAATTGAAACCCAAAAATCAATACAAAAGATCAATGAATCAAAAAGTTGGTTTTTTGAAAAGATAAATAAAATTGACAAACCATTAGCATGGCTAACAAAAAAAAAAGAAGAGAGAAGACTCAAATAACAAAAATTAGAAATGAAAAAGGCGATATTACAACTGATTCAGCTGAAATGCAAGGAATCATTCGAGACTACTATAAACAACTATATGCCAACAAATTTGACAATCTGGAGGAAATGGATAAATTTCTGGACACACACAAGCTCCCAAAACTGAACCATGAAGACGTAGAAAATTTGAACAGACCAATAACAATAAAGGAGATTGAAGCAGTTATCAGAAGGCTCCCAACAAAGAAAAGCCCAGGACCAGATGGATTCACAGCAGAATTTTACCAAACATTCAAAGAGGAATTGACACCGATTCTTTACAAACTATTCCAAAAGATTGAAACGGACGCAAATCTCCCAAACTCATTCTATGAAGCAAACATCATCCTGATACCAAAACCAGGTAAAGATATAACCAAAAAAGAAAACTACAGGCCGATATCCTTGATGAATATAGATGCAAAAATCCTCAATAAAATACTAGCAAACAGAATACAGCAACACATACGTAAAATTATTCACCACGATCAAGTGGGATTCATCCCAGGGATGCAAGGTTGGTTCAACATACGCAAATCAATAAATGTGATACACCATATTAATAAACTCAAACACAAGGACCATATGATCATCTCTATAGATGCTGAAAAAGCATTTGATAAAGTTCAGCACTCATTCATGACAAAGACCCTCTATAAGTTAGGTATAGAGGGAAAGTATCTCAACATAATTAAAGCCATATATGCCAAACCCACTGCCAATATCATCCTGAATGGGGAAAAGCTGAAAGCTTTTCCTTTAAGAACAGGAACTAGACAAGGATGCCCACTCTCACCACTCCTATTCAACATAGTGTTGGAAGTACTAGCCAGAGCAATCAGAGAAGAGAAGGAAATAAAGGGCATTCAGATTGCAAAAGATGAAGTCAAACTGTCCCGGTTTGCAGATGACATGATCCTATATATCGAACAGCCTAAAACCTCTACAAAAAAACTCTTGGAGTTGATAAATGATTTCAGCACAGTAGCAGGATACAAAATCAACACACAAAAATCAGTAGCATTTCTTTTCTCCAATAGTGAACATGCAGAACGAGAAATCAAGAAAGCCTGCCCATTTACAATAGCCACCAAAAAAATAAAATACTTAGGAATTGAGTTAACCAAGGAGGTGAAAAATCTCTATAATGAGAACTACAAACCACTGTTGAGAGAAATTAGAGAGGATACAAGAAGATGGAAAGATATCCCATGCTCTTGGATTGGAAGAATCAACATAGTGAAAATGTCCATACTACGCAAAGTGATATACAAATTCAATGCAATCCCCATCAAAATTCCAAAGACATTTTTCTCAGAAATGGAAAGAACTATCCAGACATTTATATGGAATAATAAAAGACCACGCATAGCCAAAGCAATGCTGAGCAAAATAATAAAGCTGGAGGCATAACACTACCTGACTTTAAGCTATACTACAAAGCTATAATAACCAAAACAGTATGGTACTGGCATAAAAACAGACACACTGACCAATGGAATAGAATAGAGAATCCAGAAATCAACCCACACACTTACTGCCATCTGATCTTTGACAAAGGCACCAAGCCTATTCACTGGGGAATGGACTGCCTCTTCAGCAAATGGTGCTGGGATAACTGGATATCCATATGCAGGAGAATGAAACTAGACCCATACCTCTCACCATATACTAAAATCAACTCAAAATGGATCAAGGATTTAATTATACACCCTGAAACAATAAAACTTCTTAAAGAAAACATAGGAGAAACACTTCAGGAAATAGGACTGGGCACAGACTTCATGAATATGACCCCAAAAGCACGGGCAACCAAAGGAAAAATAAACAAATGGGATTATATCAAATTGAAAAGCTTCTGCACAGCAAAAGAAACAATTAACAGAGTTAAAAGACAACCAACAGAGTGGGAGAAAATATTTGCAAAATATACATCTGACAAAGGATTAATATCCAGAATATATAAGGAACTCAAACAACTTTACAAGAAAAAAACAAGCAACCCAATTAAAAAATGGGCAAAAGAGCTAAGTAGGCATTTCTCTAAGGAAGATATACAAATGGCCAACAGACATACGAAAAAATGCTCAACATCACTCAGCATCCAGGAAATGCAAATCAAAACCACACTGAGATACCATCTAACCCCAGTTAGGATGGCTAAAATCCAAAAGACTCTGAACGATAAATGCTGGCAAGGTTGTGGAGAAAAAGGAACTCTCATACATTGTTGGTGGGACTGCAAAATGGTGCAGCCTCTATGGAAAATGGTATGGAGGTTCCTCAAACAATTGCAGATAGATCTACCATACGACCCAGCTATCCCACTGTTGGGAATATACCCAGAGGAATGGAAATCATCAAGTCGAAGGTATACCTGTTCCCCAATGTTCATCGCAGCACTCTTTACAATAGCCAAGAGTTGGAACCAGCCCAAATGTCCATCATCAGATGAGTGGATACGGAAAATGTGGTACATCTACACAATGGAATACTACTCAGCTATAAAAACGAATGAAATACTGCCATTCGCAACAACATGGATGGACCTTGAGAGAATTATATTAAGTGAAACAAGTCAGGCACAGAAAGAGAAATACCACATGTTCTCACTTATTGGTGGGAGCTAAAAATTAATATATAAATTCACACACACACACACACACACACACACACACATACACACACAAAACCGGGGGGTGGGAATAAGATATAACAACCACAATTACTTGAAGTTGATACGACAAGCAAACAGAGGGGACATTGATGGGGGGGGTGGGGGGAGGAAGGGAGGTTTTGGTGATGGGCAACAATAATCAACCACAATGTATATCAAGAAAATAAAATTTAAAAAAAGTAAATAAAATAAAAAAATAATAAATAAATTAAAAAAATAGACTGTGGTATAGTGTGAACGTAACTTTTATATGTACTAAAAAACCAAAAAATCTGTTTGAGTCAATGTAATGTGATATTCGCTTTATGGTGGTGATTTGGAACTGAACTGATAATACCTTTAAGGTATGATTGTATGAAAAAATGCTCAACATTGCTAATCATTAGGGAAATGCAAATTAGAACCACAATGAGATATCATCTCACACCTGTAAGAATAGCTATTATGAAAAAGACAAAATAAAACGTGTCGGTGAGGATGTGGTACATCGTGGGAATGTAAATTAGTACAGCCATTGTGGAAAACATTATGGAGGCTTTTCACAGAAGTAAAAATACAATTATTGTATGATCTAGCAATCCCACTTCTGGGTATTTACCCAAAAGACTGAAAACCACCGTGTCAAAGGGATGCGTGCACTCCCGTGTTCCGTGCAGCACTGTTCAGAATGGCCGAGTTACGGAATCAACCTAAAAGTTCATGAGCTAATGAGTGGATACAGCACATATGCTATATAAACACAAGAGAACACAAGCCAGCCTTGAAAAGGACGGACATTCTGTCATTTGTGACAATGTGCATAGAATTGAAGGACAAGGTCAACATGTTGTCACTTATATCTGGAATCTGAAGGAATCTACCTCTAGAAGCAGAGAGTAGAACAGGGGTTACAGAGCCTGGGTGTGGAGGGAACAGGGATATGCTGGTCACAGTGTACAAAATGTGCTAAAGACAGTGGAAAAGGTTTTCTTTGATCTATTGCACAGCATGGTGAATATAGTTACTAACAGAGTATTATACATTTCAAAATTGCTAAGACAGTAAATTTCAAATATTCTCACCACAAAAAATGTTAAGTATTTGAGTTGATGCATATTTTTTTTAAATTTTTTTTTTAAAAGATGACCGGTAAGGGGATCTTAACCCTTGACTTGGTGTTGTCAGCACCACGCTCGGCCAGTGAGCGAACCGGCCATCCCTGTATGGGATCCGAACCCGTGGTCTTGGTGTTATCAGTACCACACTCTCCCAAGTGAGGTAACCGGCCATCCGTATATAGGGATCTGAACCCGTGGCCTTGGTGTTATCAGCACCACACTCTCCCGAGTGAGCCACAGTCCGTCCCGAGTTGATGCATATGTTAACCAGCTTTATTTAATTATTCCACATTATATTTATAAATCATAATGTCAATCTGTACCACAAAAATAGTGTCAATTTAAAATAAAAATAAAAATTTTAAAAATAGTAATTGCACTCTGATTTTTAAATATAAGCTACTTCTCGTGACCTCATTGCCTTTGCTGGTCTCCGTAAGCACCTGCAGATGCTGGCGAGAGGCCTGTTTACATTTCTTGAAAGAGGAGGTTTCACTGCGCTGCTCAGCAGAGGTCTCAGCCTTCCTGAGAGGTACTGCAGTCCCTCGTGCAGTTTTCCTGATTCTAGGAAGAAATGGCAAAAGTGAATGGAGCAGGAAGTGAGGCAGCTGGAAGCAAGGACAAGAGGTCTGGGGACAGACACATGACAGGCGGAGGAAGGAGGGACACAGGAGGTGAGAGCACAGGGACTTAGTGAGAGGGAAAGGGAGGGATGGAGCTGGACGCCCCTGGAGGAAGCAGATGACTCAGAGGAGGCTGTGAGCACAGGGGAAGGAAAGGCCCCTGGAGAGAAGAGGAGGGGGCAGGGCAGACAGGGACCAGCCAGAGCAGGACGCCCTCACCTGCAGAATGTCCCGCAGCCTCCTCCACAGGGCTCGCCTGTGTTCATGCAGCCCAGGCCAGGGCTGAAAGGGCCTTCCCCAGTGGTCCACAAAGGTGTCCCAGCACTGCCTAAACCCTGAAACCGGACAGGGGAGAGAGTCAGCCTCCAGCTGTGGGGAGGGAGAGAAAACAGGGTCTATGACTCTTGGGGACAGACTTGCACATCATAATTTCAGTCCACTGCTTTTTATTTTCCTCCCTAGGGACTTGGCTTCCTCATCAAACTCTTTCTTCCCACTGGAAGCTGAGCCAGCCCAGTTCTCCTCTTTCTGGAAGCCCCCAAGTCCTTCTTCCACTTCCAAACACCCTCCCTCCCTCCCCGAGACCCCATGTCCTGGCCTGGACTGTCTCTTCCAATAGAGCCCCAAGTGTGGTCCCAGATCTAGCCACGGCCTCTGCAGGCAGCAAACAAAGGCTTCTCCACCAGGGCTGCTAATCCTCTGCACCCCTTTCCAGCAACTTCCCAGGGTCCTGTCTCTACCCAGCACCCCCGTCCACCTCAAGGGTTCCACTCTGACCCTTGAAGTTCATGATGCCGATCTGCGCCCCAGCCCCCTGCAGTGTGCGCAGCCCCTGCTCATATCCTGGGAGCCAGTCATAGATGCGGGCAGCGAAGACGCGCAGGCGCACGTGGCTGTTCCAACCCAGAAATGCAGCCACTTCCTGGGCACAGTTGCAGCAGGGACTCCAAGAGATGAACCAGGTGACCCTGTAGCGCATGGCAGGGTCCAGCTGCCAGGAATTCAGCAGGTCCAGGAAGCACAGCTCTGCATGGCGGCGTAGTCTAGGTTCATAACCACCCTGTGAGAAAGAGAAAGAGAAGCGTGAGGTCATTTGTTGGGGACAGGGAGGGAGGGCAGGAGCAGGCACAGGCTGGTGAGGCACTGGCCTGCAGCACAAAATTGGGGGGCACCGCATGCGGCGATCAAGATGAATGGCTTTCAGCACAATCATTAACATTTCGAAATTAATGCCGAAACTCTAAGATAAACAAAATATCAACCATTTAAATGCAGGTAGATCAGGAGTAATGGCTTTTTACTCAGCCTCGGCTCCCATGTACTCCACGCAGCAATGTTACATGTGTCTTCATTTTAAATGCTCATGTTTTGTTCTCCAAGGAATTTGTGCATTACATTAGGAGTTTTAAATATGTCTTTCAAATAAGATTTCTCTGATTATTGAATTTTGAGCCCCCTCTAATTTTGCTCTAGATATAAGTGCCTTTGGGACCCTCACCCAGGCGGTGTCTGCAGGGAGGAGCTGACGAGCTGGAGGAGGGACGGGGAGGCCAGCTGAGCCCAAGGTTGGGGGACTGATGCCAGTGACCTGGGTGTGCTCCTTCATGGGGGGATTTACCCCCTACCCAGCTATTCCCCTACCACCCATCCTGATTTGTGTACCAGTACTTCTAGAAGCTTCTACCCTGTGCTTCACCCTGTGCACAGACCCAGAGTAATACAGACACATCCCAAAGGGCTCCCTGTGCCAAGAAGAATGGGCAGATGGAACCCTGGCAGGATCCACTCCGAGGGGGAAAGTCCCTGGGTCATGGGATGATTGTCATGTTGTGACTCATAGAATTATGGAGATTTCCCTAAACTGCAGAGTGACGAATTTTCAACCAGTGCTGGGAGCAGGTCCGTCTAAGATGCCAGTGCAGAGAGGGAGGCTGACAGGAGAGTGTGGAGAGGGTGAGGGGTGTGATGGCTGACCCAGGAAGAGCCGAGAAGGGGCCGTGTGACGTCCCTGGGGAAGGTGTAGCCCCTGAGACAGTTGTGGGGACCAGCAACCCTGCAAGTCCCTCCAAGGCAGTGGGTGTGTCCTGCCAGGCCCATTTCCTAGTAGTGACCAGAGCAGCCCCACACCCTGGACCAGAGCCCAGCAGAACTCAACCTCTCCTGCCAGAGCCCGTCCTGAGCAGGGCCGGGGAAGAAGGTCCCTCGGGCTCTGGGGCCTCTTGGCCTGGCCAGTCCCTGCTCCTCCCCAAATGCCTGACAACCCTGACATCCTGAGTGGTGCCTGTTCCCTGGCCTTCTTGTGGGCTCCACCGCGGCCAGGACAGGATCTCAGGACGGCCTCTCCTGCCTCTGTCTCTCTTCTGCCAGGAATACGCCCATGAGCAGGTGCTGCGGCACCTGCCCTGTGATGTCACATAGGCCCTAATGCTCAAGTTGACCCGTTCTAAAGATGTTCTCTGTGAGAGTCATTTTCAGGAGGGGAGTCCTGGGCACGGTCCCCAGGAACTTCCTTGGCCTTGGGCATACCTGACACTCCCTGGTCCTTGTGTAGTCGCCTTTTCCTTCTGCCCCTGACTCCTCCTCAGGGACACAGAAGTAAGTGAGTGGCTGAACCTTGGAACCAGAGGTGACACTGGGTAGTGGGTCCAGGCCCTGGAACATGTGACCAGTTTCCAATGTGGGCTTGTAGCCACGAAGCATGGAGAGTCACCTGAGCCCATGTGTCCACCTGACTTCAGGACAGAGCATCAGCAGCTGCAGGGACCAGAGGTGACAGGGACTATGGGACACACATGTGCCACTGAGGGCCTCTACCTGAGACTGTGCCTGGACTGGGGAGGGCACTGACTAGATGCAGTTGGGCCGGTAATGTCACCTGGTTACGCAGACAGCCCAGTCGGACACACGTGTCACCATCCAGGAGGTCCACCTTGTAGCACAGGTAGGTCTGGTGCCGCCCAGGGACCAAAGGGTCGTTTATAAAGTTGTAAGTGAATGTGTCTTCATCCAAGACCCTGTGAACAAAGGTGGGAGAAACTGAAGACAGAGATTCCTCTTAAGACCACCCCACACTCCACCCCCGTGCCCCATGCTCCTCCCCCACCCTGTTCCTCCCCCTGCCCCCTGCGCTCCTCCCCCGCTCTCCTGGCTCCTCCCCTGCTCTCCTTGCTCCTCCCCTGCTCTCCTTGCTCCTCTCCTGCTCTTCGTGCTCCTCCCCTGCTCTCTGTGCTTCTCCCCTGCTCTCCGTGCTCCTCGCCTGCTCCCCACACTCCCATGCGGTTGGCTACTGAGGTCCAGGACCCAGGGGTTCGCTCCTGCTTCACCTCGAGGCCCGCACTGCCTTTTCTCTGTCCCATTCGGGCCTTGGTGTCCCGTCTTATGTTCTATTCTGCTTTTTGGAAAAGCTCAGTCTCCGGTCTCATGTTATTTCCTAAAATCTTAAGTGTGAACATGACCACTGGACTTGTTCTTTCGGCTCCCCCTGCAGCACCCTCCCCAGACTGCAGCCCACGCCAGCTGCTTCTCTGGGAGGGCTGGGAGCAGGACGCAGGGTCAGCAGGAGGGAGGGCTGGGCGTGAAGGGGAGTAACGGGCTCGGGACTCCAGGAGCAGCAGGGGGGGATGGAAGGGGTGGCAGCGTCACGTGAGGGGTCACCCAGGAGGTCAACCCACAGAACAAGGACTGCTGCCCTCCCCACCCACGCTCGGCCACAAAGGCCCTCGGTCACTGTCACGGGCTGAATTGGGTCCCCCCAATGCATGTGTGGAAGCCCTAACCCCAGTACCTGAGGGGATGAGAGCACTTGGAGACACGCACTTTAAAGGCTGACAAGTTAAATTGAGGCCGATGGTGTGTCCTGACCCGACCTGACTGGTGTCCTACGACAAGAGGCAATTAGGACACAGAGAGACACGGGGGACGTGTGCGTACAGAGGAGAGACCACGTGAGGACACAGAGAGAGGGCGGCCCTCTGCAAGCCAGGAAGAGGGGCCTCAGGAGAAGCGACCCTGCTGAGCCCCTGATCGTGGACATTCAGCCTCCAGAACCGGGAGAAGTCACTCCCTGGTGACTGGCGCCTAGTCTGGGGCGCTTATTAAGGCAGCCCTGGCAGCTATGGGTCACTTTCACAGAGGAGGTGCCTTCGCTGATAAGTCAAGGCTGCCTCGCAGGATATTTCTCAAAGCTTCTGGTTTTCATGCTTATGTGTTTTCGTGCCTGTTTATGTTCAGTGTAACACAGATTCGGTTGCTATGTCGTGATGGCAGGAGCCAGGGTAGGGGGGCTCCGAGACTGGAGAGAGGAGACGTTGGGCTGCATGGAGGTGGCTCCGCGGGGAGAAAGGGGTCTTTTCCAGGAGGGGCCCAGGGAAGCAGGGAGGAGACGGTGAGGGGGAGCAGCCCAGGGCCGGGCAGGCAGGAGGCCAGGCAGGGAGGGGAGCTGGTCAGAGCAGAGGGACGGCCTGAGGGGTCGAGTGGAGGTGACAGGGGGAGGTGAGGAGCCCCAGGAAGCCCCTCACCTGAGAACGTCCCCCAGCATGGAGTTCAGGAAGTGAAAATTTGTCGTCAGTTTCTTCCAAGGCTTGAAGGGCATTCCCTGGTTGTCCACAAACTCTTCCCAGCAGCTTTGAAATTCTGAAATAGAAGAGGCAGGAAGCCGCCAGGGCTGAGCGGGCCCTGCTCCCTGACCTCCGGGCTCACCCTCCCTGGGACCTGTCTTCTGGCGGCCAGTTGGGATCAGGGCTGGCTCCGTCCTGTGAGGCTGCCCTGGGGCCCTCACCCTGCGGGCATCGCACACCTGCCCTCCCTCACCCTGGCCCCTCCCGAAGCCCAGAAGCCTGCCCCCCACTTCTCACCTTGGAAGGACATGACGTCCACGTGGGCCCCTTCCCAGCACAGCCTGCGAAGCCCCTGCCTGTATTCTGATTTCCAAAAGTAGTAGAGGCGGGCGGCGAAGATGGTCAGCCTCACGTTTCTGTGCCTGGCCAGGAAGTCGGCCACCTGTTCTGCACACTCGCAGCATGGGCTCCAGGATATGTACCAGGTGACCAAGTAGTTCTTGTCACGGGACAGCACGTTGTTGAAGAACCAAGAGAGGAAGCACAATTCTGCATGGAGTGGAGGATCAGGATAGACCTGGGAGAAGTGGAGAAGGAAAGGGAAGCTCTTGGGTGGGGAGCAGGCAGCAGGGCAGGTGCAGGGAGAGAGGAGCAGGCGGTGGGGCAGGTGCAGGGAGAGGGAAGCAGGCGGTGGGGCAGGTGCAGGGAGAGAGGAGCAGGTGGTGGGGCAGGTGCAGGGAGAGGGGAGCAAGCGGAGGGGCAGGAGCCCCAGGCATGTTATTAACTTGATGATCCCTTTCTCCTTTCCTCCTGCCATGGTTTGGATGTTTGTCCCCTCGAAACTCATGATCAAATTGAAGTGCCATTGGAATGGTATTAAGAGGTGGAAACTTTAAGAGGTGATTAGGCCATGAGAGCTCCTCCCCTTGGGTGGGGTTGGTGCTGTTCTACAAGAGCAAGTTCAGCCCCCTCCTGCCCCCTCTTGCCCCCTGGCCTTCAGCCCTGTCATGATGCAGCAAGAAGGCCCTCGCCAGAGCTGGCACCTTGATATTGGACTTTGCAGCCTCCAGAACTGTGAGGCAATACATTTCCGATGACTGGGAGGTACCCAGTGTCAGGAATTCTTCACAGAACGGACTAAGAAGCTCCCTACTCTTCTTTTTAAGTCGTGCTCATCCCCCTCATTCCAGGACATTTATTCTAATGTCCACTGTCCCAGGCACCCGTTCAGCAAGCATTCCGAGTCCTGCTCTGGCCAGGCCCTCAGGACTCAGGCTGGTTCCCGGCCTCCTGTCTGCTGGGGAGGGCTACAGAGCTGCACTATCCCATGAGGGCCATTGGTCACAGGTGGATACTGAGCACTTGAAATGTGACTCGTCTGAAGTGAGACCTGCAGCCTGTGTAAAATACACAGCTCATTTCAAAGACTCACAATGCAAATGAAAAGAACGTACACTCTCTCGTGAAGAATGTTATGTTACTTATATGTTGGAATAATGTTAGGTATACTGCACTCAATGAATTATTAAAATTAATTTTGCCAATTTCTGTCAGCTTTGTAAGCTCTGGGTCTAGAAAAATTTAAATTACTTGTCCGACTGCTATTACATTTTATTGGGTGGCCCTGCTACGGAGCACGCCTGCCCACCCAGCAATGGCTCCCCCAACACATTCAGAAAAGTCTCCAGCCTGGGCGGAGGAGGACGGCAGGTGTGGGTTGACGTTGCAGGGGTGGCGAGGGGTGGGCGTGGGCTGCAGGGGCTGGTGCCTGCTCTAGTGGCTGCAGAGGCCGGCCACAGCTGCTGTAGTGGTCACCCAAGGGAGTCCTGTCCATGGCCTCTGAGCAGGCTGTGGTCACCACTGTGTGATAATGTGTCCTAGACCAGGAAGAATCAGGGTTGTGGCTGGGGCCGGCAGGACCAGCCCACGGGTTCTAGGGCCAGATAAGGTGTGGGGTGCACAAGACGCCCCAACTTTCCCAGAGGCTCTTCCCTCGAAGACTGCTAGATGCAGAGCGCAGTTACAAGATTTTGGGAAAAAACCACTTGGAGACTCAGGGCCGTGGCCTCTAAGCAGGACCTTTTGTGACAAGTTGGGCACCATCATCTGTCAGATTCTGCAACAGTCAAGCGGGAACATCAGGGCCAAGGACTGAAGAAATGTTCTGGGAAGAAAACGCACAGTGGGGAGCCCACATCTGGCATTTTTGCTTAATGTGATTTTTTCTGCAATCTCAACTGGCTTAGCGCCTGGCTGCGATGTGACTGGTCAGGCTGGTACCTGGTTTTTAAAGACGCCCCTGTCAACGAGGACAGGCGAGCGGTGCTCCACTGCTTCCACTCGGTAGCATAGGAAGGCGGTGCTCGAATCAGAGGCATAGGGAAGGTTTCGGAAGTGGGATTCGAATATTTCTGGATATATCCGCTCCATCGGGTTCCTGGGGCACCAGAGAGAAAAGAGAAAATGCAGACAGCGCTCCCCGGTTCCTCCAGGCTGCTGTCCTCTGAGCCCATCTCCCTGCACCCTGCTGGGCGCTGCGCCTCCCCCAACCCTCCACAGCCCTGAGAATGTCCTGCTGCCTTTCCAGGCGGGGACACGGGGAACAGGGAAGAGGAGAGGACGAGCCCGGGGCAGCAGGGAGGGGCCCACCTCTCCCACCTCGGGCCCCAGCTCTGGTCCTTTCAGTGGGACACCCCCCACCCTCCAGTATGCCTGCGCACACTTTAGAAAAACGCAAAAGAGGAAAACAACCCTCCTCTCCGCAAAATAGCTCTTAACATTTCGGTTCAATTCATTCCTGACTTTTCACCTATGCATGTTTTTGGTTTTGTTTTTGTTTTAATCAGAGCAACAGCCGAATTCACGGGCGGGCACAGGCTACTGTTCTGAGTGCGCATGTGTCTGAGCTCAGCTGATCCTGCCCCAATCCTGCAGGAGGCAACCCCCAGAGGTGGGGTAACCTGCCCAGACCACAGAGCTGGTGAGTGATGGAGCTGGAACCCTATGCTGGCAAGGCCACGTCCAGCTGGCACCTCATGTCACCTGCAGGAGTGTGTCCATGTGAATGTGGCTTTCTTTTCTCCTTAATTTAAAAATATGAGCATTTCTCCCTATCATTACGTTTTTCCTCCAATTCCATTTTAGTGGTATTGTTTGATGACTTTCAGTGTGAGGGGCTCAGCAAGGGAGGGACACCAGGGCTGGGCAGGTGGGCATGGTGGCCAATTGAGAAGCAGCAGGGGCCACCCCCAGAACGGGGCAAAGACCTGCGATGGGCGTGTGTGCTGCAGAGGTGCCCAGAGAGGGACAGAAATATGGCTGGGCCTGGTGAAGCAGTGACCCGGAGCAGAAGCACAGCAGGGGCACCAGGAAAGGAGGGGCAGCAGAGAGGAGCCCAGCAAGGCCAGTGAGCAGTGGTACCTGATCTGTGGACACCAGCTGCAGCCTCCTCGGTAGGCCTGTCTTGACCAGGCTCCTGGGAATCTTTGTCCTTGGCGCCAGGGTTCCATTTCCCGCTCATAGGGCCCTTGCTTCAGGAAAGCCGCTTATTGGTGAGTGACGTCCTAGGGCCACTCTTGTGCAGGCCCCACCCTCTTCCTGCTTAGGCACCAGGGTGGGAGGGTCCTGAGGCTCAGCCCCTCCTTCCCTCCTTCTCTGGGGCCCTCAGGCTTGGAGGAGCGGGACCTCTGATGGAGATAGGTCCTTCCTGCAGCAGGACCGAAGGGAACTGCAAAGGGAAAGAGAAAGTAATTGCCGCCGGGGAGCGGAAGAGAGTCCAGGCTTGGGCTGAGAGAACCGGGCTGACGCCCCCTCTACTGGTGACAGGGCAGGCTGGAGCCCTGTCCCCGCCACCCCTACCCAGCCCAGGTCTGTGCCCAGAGTGACCTCGGGTCTGTGCCCAGAGTGACGTGCAGCTGCTGCCCTTTGGATGAACGGAGGTTGGAGACTCGGGGGTCATGGGAAGTGTGGATCTGGGTCAGGCGCTTGTATTTACTCTGGCACAGAAGTGAAGGGATGGATGTGCTTCGAGTTCCTTATTCTGTGCTCTGTCCTTGACCTGTGTTCCCTCATCTACCCTCCCGGCTGCCCAGGGGGACTCATGGGGACCCAGGCTCGCAGGTGGCAAGGTGGCCGCTCGGGACAGACAGCTGCAGATGGTGAAGCTGGCGTTAGAGCCTAAGTCGGCTGCTGCGCGATGCCAGCGGCGTCTGCCGTTTCTCACTGCAAGTCAGAGGAGGGTGGCCAATGGCTGGAGACAGATGGACTCACTGCCCACACAGATGCTGGAGGACTGCTGGGTGGACTGAGGGATCATGGAGGACACGCACTCACACGCAGACACCTGCGCACATGGATACGTGCACACATAGACACGCACAGACACAGACGCACACGCACAGACAAATGCAGAGACACACAGAAACACGCACGCACACACAGACACCCGCACACACACAGACAAATGCACACATGCATACACATGCATACACATGCAGACACACACATGGACAGACACATGTGCATGCACACATGCATACACATGCACAGACACACACATGCACAGACATGCGCACACATAGACAGACGTGCACACACAGACACAAATGCATACACATACACAGACACACACAGACACATGCACAGACACACGTGCATGTACAGACACATGCACACACAGACACACAGACACGCACAAGCACATGTACAGATACATGCACAGACACACACAGACATATGTGTATACACAAACACATACACACACACACACACACACACACACAGACACACACACCCGGCCTTCTGATCGTTTTAGTCCTTAGGATAAAACCCACAATATTTTGGAGGAATGAATATATATTGTCCTTCAAATAATCTTCTTAAATACGAAGATACTTCAAAAAGCTTGTGGAAAATAGAATTAAAAGATAGTACGAATCCTTCCGTGAACTTTTTGAAGTTCCCTCGTATTTTGTCCTTCTACAGGATTTTGTTCCACTTGGAGCTGCTGTGCTTGCTATGGAGGCCCCGAACCCTTCTGGTGGGGCCTGAAGGCAGAACCCCCCAATGAGGGTGACCTGGGGTGTCAGGATGTGTAACAGCGCCCCCACCTGGTGACCCAGTGGCGCTGGTGCACTGCCAGCGTCCCCAGGATGCTTGAGCGCAGTATGAAGGGCGTTTCCGTGCCCGTGTTCCCGAAGGCAGGACAGAAGGGAAGGGCAGGGGTGGTAGGTTGGGGGACCCTGCAGGCCAGATGGGAGGTCCCCAAGCCCAGCCTTTCTAGAAGCCTGTTCTCTCCCCAGAAGGAAAGAAGGAAGGCTGGTGCAGGCATTGCTCGATTCCCTCATTCATTGAACAATAACCCATGAGCACCAGGGCCAGGGCTCGGTCAGGAGCCTGGGACACAAGGGTGGATCTCGCACCATCCTGCCTCCAGGAGATCACAGCATGGGGGAGACCGATGAGGACGCACAGGGACCCCCACTTTCTCCCTCCCACAGACCCGTCCTGTGAACTCAGTGGCCTGGACCTTTGCCCCAACAGCTGTGTGGAGGTGTGTCACCCTGAGACCTGCAGTCAGGCCAGGGGGCCATGCAGGTGAGAGGGCGCTGGGAGAACCCCAGGCAGGGCTGCAGGTGCAGGGCGTGTGGTGCAGGTGGTCGTGGGGGCTGCTCTGCTGCAGGGACTAGAGGGCGTGGCTCTGGTCTGATTTGGGGCCTGGAGGTCACCACTAGGCGCTATCGCTGCCTTCACAAAATCCCAACCACCGTAGTAGCAGGTGGCCTCGGGAGGAGCCAGTGGTCGCTGGGTCTGTGCTCCCCAGAGAGTCAGGCTCTGGTGGACGGGGAACGTGTGGGGATGCTGGGGGCACCAGTGGTAGGGCCACTGCGGTCCCTGGGAAGGTTGCCCTTCGGGGCCAGGTCGTGGCGCTTTGTAAAACTTGCTGCATCGAGGGGCTGGGGTGGAATTTGTACCCCCTCATGCCCAGGTCACTCTGTCCAGGGAAATGAGACCTGAAGCCCAGACAGTGGCCTCACTCTCCCCCTCTGCCAGGACATCATCCTGGCCTCCCTCCTTGCTGGTGGGGAGACCACCTATCTGTCCTTTCTCTCTCCTCTGGAGCCCCCCATCCACACGTGGCTTGTACCACGTGTTGCAGAGAATTTACCTGTGACTGGAGTCTGGGCCCCCATTTGCTATAATCATAGTGTCCACGGCCCTCTTTGTCACCGACTAAGAAGGCTTACAAAGGTGAGATTGCGGCGATACTCACCTTTCTGGTTTGCAGAACTAGAAAGGGAAACAGACAACAGGCCTCTCAGCAATACTGTCACAGCACACCTGAGCTGCAGGTGGCCACAGGAGTTGTTGCTGACAGAGAAGACCGGGCTCCTAGTTAGGGACATGGCCACTCAGATACTCCCAGAGCCCTTTCTTCCTGACCCCAGCCAAGCGCCCTCCATCCAGCACACCCCTGGGTCCTTCCAAGAGGTGAACACATTGGAGCGGCTGCCTTGGGCTGCGCGGGAGGGTCGCAGCACAGGGACAGCCTTGGTCCTGTGGCTCCCTGAGGACGGAGCCTCTGCGCAAACACTTGGGACTTTCTCTCCCCCTTTCTGGTGGCCCCTGCCCCACCTGCCCTCCACGTCCAGGACCCCGTCCCCACTCATCATTCTGAGCGCTTCGGCCTCCACGGACCTCTGGGCCAGGTCCTGAGGTGGCTTTGTGGCATCCTGCTGGCCCCTTCCCCCTGCGGCCTGACAGGCGACTCAAACAAAATTCTTTGGGGAAGATAAAAAAAAGCCGTCACCTCTGACTCCCCCCCTACTCTTCAGGGAGAAGGATGCTCTTTGCCAAGATTTCTGCTGGAAACTGAATTCAGAATGGACTTTCAGACGTGCAGACCCCCTGGGCAGAGGCTTGTCTGGGTTAAGGGGAAGGCAGGTGTTGGGAGGAGTCAGACGACCCAGAGGTGACCTGGTCAGGCTGGGGGCATCAGGGGTGGGCAAGCAGGACATGCCCAGGAACATATCAGTGAGGGAGACCCCAGATGGAGGCTGAGGAAGGGGACTGGCAGGGTGATGTCCCCGGGTGTTGGAGCAGGGCACTCTCCCTGCATGGAGGGGCCCCTTGTCTCCCCACAGAAAGCTCAGAGAAGGTTGTGGTGGTCCCTGTCCCACGGGCGCATTTGCTTAGGGGATGTGTGATGAAGTCTGAGCCCAGGTGAGAGGCTGTCACTTTGGGCAGCAGGAGCCACCTGGGAATGGCGGGGAAGGACGTGGGGGCTCTACCCTCCGAGGGTCCCGTAGGGCACAGGGTTATCCAGCAGGAGCCCCAAACCAATGTGGCCGTTCCCCCACCCCCAGCTCAGGGCCTTATGCAGTTGAGATCCGACCCCATGACACCCACAGAGGTTC
The DNA here is from genome assembly GCF_027409185.1 of Cynocephalus volans. Classification (NCBI taxonomy): domain Eukaryota; kingdom Metazoa; phylum Chordata; class Mammalia; order Dermoptera; family Cynocephalidae; genus Cynocephalus; species Cynocephalus volans. The sequence goes on from NC_084471.1 coordinate 11,432,901, forward strand.
AGAGCACTTAGTGGGGACTGAGTGACCACAGGAGACTGGGGCTATGGGCGGAGAGCTGGCTGTGATCAGGACAATGTCATCCATCCAGGGACGGGCACATGTGGGAAGGCCTTGGAGGGAGAGCAGGGACACTGGCCCTTCCTTGTCTCAGGACCCCTGACGCTCACACAGACCCGTCTCTAGCTCAGCAGGGCTGTAAGTACTGGGGTGTGCAGCGTCTGCGTGTGCAGTCAGTGTGGGCTCTAGTCACACACACGCTACACACCCGAGGTCACTTCACACCAGAAACCACCTACGACACCACTGGTGCTGACACCGCCCAGGGAAAGTCCTCTCCATTACAGGGGACCAAGGTCTGAGGACAGGTGAGACGGGGGCCCCTCACAGCAGAGGGGGCAGAGCACCCTCCCATGTCTCTATGAGTTTGGCGCCCACCCGAGAACACAGGGGACACTGTGCTGAGGTTTTCCACCCAAAACATGTCACTGGCAACGAGGACGAGCAAGGAATGTGGTGTAAGTCCAGGTGTCCAGGACAGGACTGTCCCCAGGACATGGATTTCCCCTGCATGGAAGAGCTGTGCATGGACAGGGTGGTCTAAGAGGATCCAGAACAAGGGGGTCAGCAGGACAGAGGGGCAGTCCTGTGGGACCCACAACACCAGCACCTTCCTGGGGCAGCTGTGCCCGGTGCTGGCCCGAGGACCAGGGAGAGCTCAGGGGCCGGCTCTGCCACTCGGACTCAGGGTCTCACTTGGGGCAGGAGCACACATTCCCCCAAATTGCTGGAGGTGGCAGAAAAGAGCACGGGCTGGCCCTTCCGAGGTCGGTGTATGTCCCTGCGCCCATCTGCCTGCTGGGAGGTCCTGGGTAACTCACCTAAAATCTGCGAGAATTTATTTTCCCCTCTGAGTAATGAGGATAAAAACACTCCTCTCTCTCGTTCGCCATCATTAGATGGACCGGGACACGGGAGGGTTCAGTCCGTATTTGTCCCCTGCCCATCCCAGAGCCTGGGATGATGGCTGGGCTCCCGCCCCTCAGAGCAGACTGTCCCCTCCACAGGGCGGCACCTCCTCACAGGGCCACACCCGGCAGGCCCCGGGGAGCCCGGCCCAGGCACTCCCTGTGCTGGCTTCTGTGGGGGACAAGGGGGCTGCCCTCTCACATGGACTCTGGGGCTCTGAGTCCTGGGTGTGGCCTTTCTCCAGGGTGTGGACACCTGTCCTCTCACCTGTCCCTCGCCTCCTGCCTTCCTGGTTCCTGCAGCAGAGAGTGACCACATTTCGACCTGAGGTCACTTTGCCCACTGTAGGTCCTCACGTGTCCAGGTAGGACTGGCATCAGAGCAGGGAAATCAAAACCAAAACTTGCCCTGTGCATTCCAAGGGTGAGACACGGCAGAGAAGTTCTTTCTTCAGTGACACCCATGTGGGTGGCATATATGGCCTGAGCTAGGGAAGGGGTGGGGCACAGTGTTATAAAACCAGAAGCTTCTTGGTCACTCAGATGGTATGGGAGGCTCCCAGGTCCTCAGAGCATTCGGGAGAGGGTGACCTGACCTCATGCTGTGACGGTCACAGAAGCAGGAGGACCCAGAGCCAGCACCACTGAATGGACTCACACACAGAGGCCAACCCAGCACCGATGCCCAGGTACTGCCGGCCCTGGTAGCATCTCTGCTCCTGAGCCTCCTCCTGGGGTGTCCCTGGCAGGAACTCACCTCCTCCCCTGCAGTGGCTCCTCCTCGGGCCCCTGGGCACCCCTCTCCTCCGGACCCTCTCTCTGGGCCTGGACTCTCGCTCTCGGGTGCCATCTGTGGTCCCAGCCATGGTCACTAGGCGGATGCCCCCAGTTCTGCGTCCCCTCCCACCTCCTGCTGTGCTGCGGTGTGCCAGGGAGGCAGCGGGTCCTGGTAGATGACAGCATCGTGCCAAGTCAGCAAAGGTGCTGAGAGAGGCGCTGCTCGCTGTGTCTAATTTGACATGTTCCATTTGTTGCAAATGTACCATGTCTCCAACCTGGTCTAAGCCCGTTTCTTACCGAATCTCATCTCGTTTCACCACATGTTGGGAGTAGGGAGCTGCTCCTGTCACTACATTGCTATGAGGACAAGTCCAGTGTCCTTTTCCCGGGAGCAAACAGGTGGGACGTAGTGGAGCCCAGACTCACCCCCGGGTCCATGACAACCGGAGCCCACACTGAGCCCACCCTAAGGACAGACTAATGCGACTCTCACGGGGGTGCACAGACGGGGCTGGAGGAGCTGGAGGGGAAGCTGCGGCTTCCAGCCCGGGATGAGGAAGTGGCCCTGTGGCTGGAGGGCACATTTGGGTACTATCGGGGCAGAGCAGGTCTCTGAGGTGTGAGGCAGGACTGGACTGCGGGGGAGCCATGTGCCGGGGGCAGGGGAGGGCAGGGGAGGGCAGGCGAGAGCAGGCACGGAGGGAGGAGCACTTGTCACAGGGGGCTGGGGAAGGTCATCAGCCAGGAGGAGGAATGTCGGGCCCCACGCAAACCCCGAAGCCACCAGGCTCTGCTTCCCCGCTCAGACACAAGTGCTTGTGGGGCCGGCTGCCAGCAACAGAACACTGCGTGCCCGGTGAACTTGGAATTTCAGATGAGCAGCAAATGATTGAGAACTTACTTAACTAACAAAAAGAAGTCACACTTACTGGGCATCCTGTGTAGTTTTTGGCTGAATCCGGCCTCCCCGTTTACGTGGGAGGAGATGGAAATGCAGGTGGGGGAGGGGGCAGTGGGAGGGAAGGGGGTCGCTGACGCCGCTGGGTTAGGAGACACTCTGTCCTGCCAGGGAAAGCCCGAGTCCACCGGACGACACGCTCGTGAGCGTCATCCCACCTGAGGGCCAGGGCACTGGGCTCCCGACACCGGCATGTGCCGCTCTCTGGCTGAGATGTGCTCCGGGGCCCCTGCAGGCCGCACAGGTGGCCCAGCAGACTAGGCAGCCTGGGAAAGTTCTCTGGCTAAGAAGTGCAGGGGCTGCAGTCAGGGGAGGGACAAGAGCATGACAGGGTGAGGACAGGGGCCAGGGACGAGGCGCTGTCAGTGTCTGGTCAGTGTCTGCCAGGCTCGGGAAGGAGGCAGGAAACAGCCCAGTGTGCGGGCTGTGCTTTCCCAGCCTGGGCTCTGTCGGCCTCTGACCCTGCTCCCTGCGCCCTGGGCTCCTGGCCCTGAGTCCCCTGCTTCCCTCCTGGGTTCAGTCCCAGCCCTGTTCCTTTTAGCTGTGATCAGTAATTGGCAGACACGTCCGGAACATTGATGAGCCCCTCTCTGCCCTCCTTGCCTCACGAGGACTTGAGCATGCCCTGGGAAGGTGCCCCAGGGGCGGGGAGCACTCTTGAGCTGGGGTCTCTCCAGGCGCATCCAATCCCCCTCCTCCCCTCCGAGAGGCTTCCTGAAGAAAACCGGCCCTTCGTGATTCTGTTGCTCCGCTGAGTACAAGCCTCTTGCCGTTGCGTGGGACACGGGCATCCTGAACTTTCCGGCAGGATTTGTTGGCTGTGTCCAGGGTTCAGCTACTCGGGCCCGTGGGGCAGGCTCCGTTTGCTTCTCACATCTGGATGCAGAGCCCGAGGCTCCTCCAAGCCGGAGGCATCTGAGGCTCAGGCCTGAGGCTCCTGGAGGGAGGGCGTCAGGCTGGGTTTGTGTCTGGCTCCCTCTCAGCTCTCCCAAATCGGTGCTTTGCACACAGTAGGAGCACAATGTGTGTTTGTTGTCCGGAAAAGCCATTTGAGGTGGGATGGGAAGGCTAGATTGGAAACGACACGCCTGCTTTTCCTCCCTGGCTTGAAGACCAGCAGGATAGTGGCCGGTGTTAGCAGTCGTGGGTCGTGGCCACTCGGTCTGTGCCAGGAGTGTCCTCGGCGCCCATCAGATGCTCACACTGAATCTTACCACAGAGGCAGGAGTAGTGGGTCAAGTCACAGAGGGCTCCTACAACATTTAACAAATGCTAAGACTCCAAAACAGAAACAAAATCCCGAAAAAGACGAATATGGATAAAAACCCAGCCAAGACAGAGGTCCATATGCAAAGAAAAGGACTGTGGAAGGAGATGTGGTGCTCAGGAGGGTGAGGAACACACAAGGAAGTCCTAAAGCCGTGCGAGCCTTAGGGACGGGCGTGAGCGCTGAGAAGCCCGGTACTGGGAGAATTCATTGTTCCTGAGCACTGTGGAGCGCAGCGACACAAACCTGGATGGTATCGCCTACTGCACACCTGGGTCTATGGTATGACACCATCGCGTACGGTCTTTGACTGCGACGCTGCGATGCGGCACCTGACTGTATAAGAAAATTCTCAGAGCTAAGGGGACATGCGAATCTTCACAACTAGAAGGACAACTGAGAGCCAAACAGAAAAGGGAAGAATGTCCCGCTGAATCACAGGAAATGGCCAAAGCTTGAGCTCGCTCACTTCTAAGGATGCCCTTTCACACGGTTGCCTGTTGAGTCCCCATCCATGCTCATCCTTGCGACAGTCCAGTGCATCAACAGGGGAGCTGCGAGGACGGGTGCGCTTCCCACTTCCCACGGGCTGCGGGGGTGCGGGCAGACAGCAGAGCAAGGCGTCCACCCTCTGAGGGCACCTGTTGTAGCCACAGTCTACAGCCAACGTGTGAAGTGCCAGTGCAGAATCGTGACAGGCCTGGACATGTGAGTGCTTAGGTCAGGTCCTTCCCCACACTCTTACCTAGGACGTTGTATCAGTCAGGGCTCTGCAGAGAGACAGGAGCAATAGGCTATGCACACACACGTGTGAGAGGGGACTCACAGGGAACGGGCTCACGCAGTCAGCAGGCCGGGAAGTCCCACGAGAGGCTGTCTGAGGCCGGGAAGTGCATAGCGTGGCGCAGTCCAAGTCCACAGCCTCAGAACCAGGGCAGCTGCTGGTGTGAGTCTCAGTCCGAGGCCGTGGCCTGAGAGCCACAGGGCCGCCAGCATCAGTCCTAGAACCGAAAGGCTGAAGAGTCTCGAGTCCTGATGTCCACAGACAGGAGACAAGAGAATATCTCAGCTTCAGCTGATAGAGCCAGAGATCTGCCTTTTCCTTCGCATTTGTTCCCTCTGTGTCCCTAGAGGGTTGGATGGTGCCTGTCCACGTTGAGGGCCGGCCTTTTGCAACCCGTCTGCTCAGGCGCACACGCTACTCCGTTCTGGAAACACCCTCGTAGACGCTCCAAAATAATGCTGTACCAGGTTTCTAGGTTTTCCTTAATCTAGTCAGGCTGACACCTAAAATTAACCCTCCCTGATGCACCCCGGCAGACAAGGGAGTAAATCTCCGAGGGCAAACGAGCTGAGATCTAGGAAACCATGGCCCCAAACCGTGAAGTAAATGAAGGGAAGACCCAGATGACAGCTGTGCAGCTGGCCTCATGAGCCACCCATTCCAAGAGGTGACAGTGTGCCCAGGCTCCAGAGGAGGGGAAAGAAAAGGAGTATTAATGGGCTGCATAAGACGATTAAATTTGGAAAACTATGAGGATAAGATCAAAGTCCAGATCCAAGAAAAAGAGGAAGGACTAGTTGACATCAGTTGCTGTGACAACGACCCGGCATCCACTCCCTGCCCCTGGTCACAAAGGACCTATTCCCTATGGGCACCAGCTGTCCCCATGACCACAGCCTTGGTGGGACAATTACAAACTGTCATGCACCTGCCCTCCCCAGGACGAGGGGGCATGGGGGCCAGGCTCAGGCCACCTCACCCCTCCCTGGAATGAAGTAATAGGAGGAGACAGGACAACAGTACGTTTTTGTCCCAGTGGTGGAGCCTGCACAGACTGTCCGGGCTTCCTCCTCCCAGGGGTCTCTAGAGCAACCGGAGTCTCGTTCTTTCCAAGACCTTCTTTCTCAGCTTTTCCTGTAGCCCCGTGAGCTCTGGTTTCCCATTCATTTAAAACAATCTGCTCCAGCTAGCTGCCATCTGTTCGTTTGCTTCCAACCAAAAGTCTCTGTGGGGAAATATCAAGGAACAGGCCAAGCAGGATTGTCCGTGGTGTGCTGGGGCAGCCGCGGGCTAACCCGGGCACGCTTTGTGCCTGGTCACAGAGCAGCAAAAAGGGGAAGCCACTTGAGCTTGACACCAAGAAGTTTCTTCCAGATGCACAGGAACCATTGCACAAGGGACTTGCGACGCTATAGAAAGAAGGGTTATTTCTGCTTGAATGTGAGGAGAAAAAGATTTGGAAACCCTCAGCTTTAAGCTGTAGAGCCTTCCTCTCAAGCTCGGCTTTTGGTTGGTGGGGACCTGCCCAGGTTCAACCTGGGTACCAAGAAGTGTGATTTCTCTTTGGGGCCCACCTACCCCAACCACAGCATGATGTTCCTCCGCAACAACTGCAAGGTATTTAGATTCTATAAATCAAAATGTCATAGAAACTCTTAAAAGAAGCACAATCTTCCCACGGTCAGGTGGACTAAAGCATTCTGGAGAGCAGTGGGTAAAGAGTTGACAGTGGATAATTCATGTGAATTTGAGAAATGTAGAAACGAACCATCAAATACCAGCGAGAGCTATGGAATAAAACTACTGCTGCAATGGAGAGTCAAAGGGATCAAACAGAGATGCCCCGCTAAATTTATCATGAACAGAGTGAAGAAAAATAAAGAGCTATAGAAGTTCAGGACATCAAAGAAATCACCAAAGCGTCCATCTCATCCGGGCCCCCGTTGAAGGCAGAGGAAAGCAGCCGCGGAAGAAACGGTGCAGCAATTCCAAGAGGACGTGCACGCGGGAGACGTTTCTTAACAAGTTCACTGTCTGTAACCATTTCTATGTGGACACTTGAAAATCTCCTTTGGAGACAGAACTTCTAAATTATTGATTTATTTTTTTACATAAGGTCACTCAAATGAAAGGTGATTGAAAACACCTCTCTCCTGCATTGCTTTCTGCCACACACCAGATACTGCGGATGTTAGGTTGCATGTCTGTGTTAAATCTTCACGACAGATGTGCTTATGTAAGTCACGAAAATTCTGTTTGTAAATACAGAAGAGAACTGTGCACATATAATGTTCATACCATTTGAATCATGACAGTATGCAGCATTTATGTCATAACTAATGAGAAAAATTCATGGCTAGTGATACATGAAATACCATTTTCTTTGCAGTGACATATTCTTTTGATTAATGTTATATGGGGGCAGGGGATACAATGAGGAAATCACACTTTGTGTGTCAGTTAGCCTCAAACCTTTTATTTTGATTTCGGTAGTTCCTGTTTCGGTGCGTTAGCATCTTAGAAGGGTATAATGGCCTCGGGTATTGAAGTCTGATCACGCTGGACTGTTTTGACTTGGCTTGACTGTTCTGATAACTCCTGTGGGTGCTGCGGATGGGAGCTGACTCATCTTTGCACGAAATGGCACTATATCATTTACACTTTGGAGAATACTAACTTCTAACTGTGATTCCTGGTGGAACAAGCTTTATTTGTAGAGCCTAGCAATGATCCTAATGTCTTTTAAAATTTGTTCTGTGGTTTCCTTTTAAAAAGCTGGTCATCGTTTTTTGGAAAATGGAATTTATGGGCAGAACATCTGTCCATTATTTGTGCACAAACTAAAACCATTTCTAAGGTCAAAAACAAACCATACAAAACTGTAGAGAGTGATGCGTGTTTCACGGGGCAGAGCCCTTGTTCCTAAGAGTAACAGGGAAAAGCTGAGGGGTCAGAGGAGACAGGGGAGGGGGAGGGGAGGGGTGGGGAGGGGGAGGGGAGGGGGTGGGGTCCTCCTTTTACAAAGAGGGAGCCAGGAGAGACTGATCCTGGTGGGCAGAATGAGAAACAGAGTTGAGGCTGAAGAGGGGATGAGCTGAGGGTCTGAGAGCAGCGACGTTACTTCACGGCAGGGAGGGGAGGAGGGAGAGCAGGGGGTGAGTGCTCCCCTGTCCTGAGTGACATGGAAAGTCCTATGAATTAGGTGGAAAGAAAAGTCCCTGCGTTCCCTTTTCTGATGGACACTCAGGAGTGTCTTGGCCCCGATGCTGGGTGTGGCCCGAGGTAACCCTGCAGAGGAGGAAAAGCCCAGGGCGTCCACTTCAAGCAGGGGCTGTGGGTCAGGCAGAGCCAGGACAAGGCTGGGCGGTGACACCAGGGGTGGTGACCCAGCCTACCTCAGGGACAGGAGCAGGGGGCCTCATCAGAGGGTCTGAGCACACTGCACTCATCCTGGAGAGACCCTGACAAGGCCCAGGCAGCCACAAGGACTGTGTCGACTCCCCCATGAGCCCCAGAGGCTCCAGCAAGTGAGTGGAAGCCCCTCCTGTGACAGGTGCCTCAGGATGTGGGGAGCTGGGGAGGAGCGTGGGGAGCAGGGGAGGGAGCGTGGGGAGCAGGGGAGGAGCGTGGGTGGGGAGGAGGGGAGGAGCGTGGGGAGCAGGGGAGGGAGCGTGGGGTGCAGGGGAGGAGCGTGGGGAGCAGGGGAGGAGCGTGGGGTGCAGGGGAGGAGCGTGGGGAGCAGGGGAGGAGCGTGGGGAGCAGGGGAGTGAGCGTGGGGAGCAGGAGAGGAGTGTGGGGAGCAGGGGAGGAACGTGGGGAGGAGGGGAGGAGCGTGGGGAGGAGGGGAGGAGCGTGGGGAGCAGGGGAGGGAGCGTGGGGAGCAGGGGAGGGAGCGTGGGGAGCAGGGGAGGAGCGTGGGGAGCAGGGGAGGGAGCGTGGGGAGGAGGGGAGGAGTGTGGGGAGCAGGGGAGGAGCGTGGGGAGGAGGGGAGGAGCGTGGGGAGCAGGGAAGAGTGTGGGGTGGTCCTGTAAGGAATCTCTGTCTTTGGATTTCTCCCACTGTTTTCCACAGAGACTTGATGAATCCAGGAACATTCATCTACAACTTTATAAACACTTTATTCTTTGGGCGGCGCCGGACCTACCTGTGCTATGAGGTGGACCTCTTTGACAATAATTCCTGGAAAATACTGCACAAGGGCTTCCTGCACAGCCAGGTGACCTTCCCGGCCCAACCACAACCAGGCAGGGCCCTCCCCAGTCCAGGCACAGTCTCAGGTAGAGGCCCTCAGTGGCACGTGTGGTGTCCCATAGTCCCTGTCACCTCTGGTCCCTGCAGATGCTGATGCTCTGCGCTGGAATCAGGTGGACACACGGGCTCATGCTTTTTGGCTTCAAGCCCACATCAGAAACTGGTCACATGCTCCAGGGCCTGGTCCCCCTAGCCTCATGTCACTCCTGAGTCCAGGGCTCAGCTACTCACCTCCTGCTGTGCCCCCGAGGAGGGGTCAGGGGCAGAAGGAAAAGGTTCTGCACAAGGACCGGGGGGTGTCACGTGTGCCCAAAGCCAAGGAGGTTCCTGGGGACCCTGCCCAGGACTCCCCTCCTGAAAAGGACTCTCACAGAGAACATCTTTAGAACAGGTCATCTCGAGCACTTACAGTCTACATGACATCACAGGGCAGGTGCGCCAGCATCTGCTCATGGGCGTATTCCTGGTGAAGCAAGACAGAGGCAGGAGAAGAGGCAGGTTAGGCCGTCTTGAGATTCTGTCCTGGCTGGGGTGGAACCCACAGGAAAGTCGGAGAAGGGGTGCCTTATCAGGATGTCAGGGATTTCCAGGTTCCTGGGGAGGAGCAGGAACTGGACGGGCTAAGGGGACCCCTAGCCCTAGGGACCTTCTTCCCCAGCCCTGCCCAGGACAGGCTCTGGCAGGAGAGGCCGAGTGCTGCTGGGCTCTGGTCCAGGGTGTGGAGCTGCTAAGGATATTAGGAGGAAATTTGGGCCTGGCAGGACCCACCCACTGTCTGGATGTCCTTTCAAGGGCACCAGTCCCCATAACTGCCTGACCTGCTGGACCTCACCAAAGACATCCCACAGTCCCCTCTCGGCACAAACTGTGTCCTCCATCACACTCTACTTTTCTCTCTGTCCTGGTGTCCTGGGCCTGATCTCTCCTGTCACTCTCCCCATGTCCTCTCTGCCCTGGTGTCCTGGGCTAGACCTATCCTTGACATTCTCTCGCCATTGTCTCTGCACTGTTGTCAGGACCTCATGGGTCGCCATCAACTTCTGCTGTCTTTTCCGCACTGGTATTCTCTGATTGTTCCCTGTTCCTAGTGGAAAATCCTTCACTCGGCAGTTTGGGGAAATCTCCAGAATTGTATGCGCCACAACAACGACAATCATCCCATGACCCAGGCACCTTCACTTGTTGGGGGTCCTGCCAGGGTCCCTACTGCTCATTCTGCCCCGTATGTGGAGCCTTTTAGCCAGAGTCTATATCACCCTGGGGCTCAACTCAGTGTGAAGCACAGGGTAGAAGCTTCTAGAAGTACTGGTACACAAGTCAGGATGGGTGGTAGGGGAATAGCTGGGTAGGGGGTAAATCCCCCCATGAAGGAGCACACCCAGGTCACTGGCATCAGTCCCCTGACCTTGGGCTCAGCTGGCCTCCCCGTCCCTCCTCCAGCTCGTCAGCTCCTCCCTGCAGAGACCGCCTGGGTGAGGGTCCCGAAGGTACTTATATCTAGAGCAAAATTAGAGGGGGCTCCAGAAAATCAGTAATCAAAGAAATCATGTTTGAAAGACATATTTAAGAAATCTGATTTAATGCAAAAATTCCATGAAGAACAAAACATGAGCATTTTAAATGAAGACACATGTAACAGTGCTGCGTGGAGTACATGGGAGCCGAGGTTGAGTAAAAAGCCATTACTCCTGATCTACCTGCATTTAAATGGTTGATATTGTTTATCTTGGAGTTGCTGCATTAATTTTGAAATGTTAATGATTGTGCTGAAAGCCATTCATCTTGATCTCCGCATGCGGTTTCCTCCAATTTTGTGCTGGAGGCCAGTGCCTCGCCAGCCTGCGCCTGCTCCTGCCCTCCCTCCCTGTCCCCAACAAATGACCTCACGCTTCTCTCTTTCTCCCAGGGTGGTTATGAGCCCAGGCTACGCCGCCATGCAGAGCTGTGCTTCCTGGACCTGCTGAATTCCTGGCAGCTGGACCCCGCCGTGCACTACAGGGTCACCTGGTTCATCTCCTGGAGTCCCTGCTGCAACTGTGCCCAGGAAGTGGCTGCATTTCTGGGTTGGAACAGCCACGTGCGCCTGCGCGTCTTCGCTGCCCGCATCTATGACTGGCTCCCAGGATATGAGCAGGGGCTGCGCACACTGCAGGGGGCTGGGGCGCAGATCGGCATCATGAACTTTGAGGGTCAGAGTGGAACCCTTGAGGTGGACGGGGGTGCTGGGTAGAGACAGGACCCTGGGAAGTTGCTGGAAAGGGGTGCAGAGGATTAGCAGCCCTGGTGGAGAAGCCTTTGTTTGCTGCCTGCAGAGGCCATGGCTAGATCTGGGACCACACTTGTGGCTCTATTGGAAGAGACAGTCCAGGCCAGGACATGGAGTCCTGGGGAGGGAGGGAGGGTGTTTGGAAGTGGAAGAAGGACTTGGGGGCTTCCAGAAAGAGGAGAACTGGGCTGGCTCAGCTTCCAGTGGGAAGAAAGAGTTTGATGAGGAAGCCAAGTCCCTAGGGAGGAAAATAAAAAGCAGTGGACTGAAATTATGATGTGCAAGTCTGTCCCCAAGAGTCATAGACCCTGTTTTCTCTCCCTCCCCACAGCTGGAGGCTGACTCTCTCCCCTGTCCGGTTTCAGGGTTTAGGCACTGCTGGGACACCTTTGTGGACCACCGGGGAAGGCCCTTTCAGCCCTGGCGTGGGCTGCATGAACACAGGCGAGCCCTGTGGAGGAGGCTGCGGGACATTCTGCAGGTGAGGGCGTCCTGCTCTGGCTGGTCCCCGTCTGCCCTGCCCCCTCCTCTTCTCTCCAGAGGCCTTTCCTTCCCCTGTGCTCAGAGCCTCCTCTGGGTCACCTTCTCCCTCCAAGGGTGTCCAGCTCCATCCCTCTCTTTCCCTCTCACTAAGTCCCTGTGCTCTCACCTCCTGTGTCCCTCCTTCCTCCCCCTGTCATTGTGTCTGTCCCCAGATGTTTTCTCTGTTCTTGCTTCCAGCTGCCTCACTTCCTGCTCCCACTTTTGCCATTTCTTCCTAGAATCAGGAAAACTGAAGGAGGGACTGCAGTACCTCTCAGGAAGGCTGGAGACCTCTGCTGAGCAGCGCAGTGAAACCCCCTCTTTCAAGGAATGTCAACAGGCCAGTCGCCAGCATCTGCAGGTGCTCACAGAGACCAGCAAAGGCAACGAGCTCATGAGAAGCAGATTGTTTTTTTAAAATGAGAATTGAACTGCTTTTAATTAGAAATGTATCTTATGTTTCAAGACAACAGTAAGATTTTGTTCAATACTGTCAGAATGGCTTGCATTTTATTAATGAAATAATTATTTTATTAGTTTTAAATCTACATCTATAATGAAATTTTAAGATGTTTCAGAATTTTTCTTCTTTGGTGGCTGGCTGTGATGAGGATTGAACCCTGGATCTTAGTGTCCCCAACACCATGCTCTAACCAACTGAGCTAACCGTCTGGCACCCAGAATTTTTTTGCTCTATAAAATTGTGTCATAAATTGTGTCATAAATTTCAAATAGTTAAACACTTGCAAATGTGTGCATGTCTTTTCTTCTTGAGTGCGTATTCACTAATTCTCTCAGTTTGAGTAATGATTAGCTAAACCTACAGGACATGAGCTTAGAATTCAAAGGCTCACACTCATTGACGACATCTCACATCTTTAACCAGCCCTGTGTGGAAGTGACAGGCTGTGTCATGAAAGCATAGTAAGAAGCGAGTGTCACAGCTGGTAGGAAGCAGAAACCCTCTGTCCCAGTCATTGCTGATATGCCCCTTCCACTCCCCAAAGGGTCCTGGTCTACAGGAAAAATAGTGCCCTGGCCCTACATCCAAGGCAAGGCGTGGGACTAGAAATGATCGGCCATGTGAATGTACTTACGAAGGAAGAGCCATCCCCAGAAACGCGGCGTCAGGGAGGACATAGACCAGGAAGGAGGCTGGGGGAACAGGCCCCCGGGACATCAGGCCAGGACCGTGCACAGAGGGAACTCAGGGATCTATGACTGCACAGTGTGTCCTTAGAGGTAGGTACGGAGACCTGCCAGCCTCTTGGGCCACCTTCTTGGCCAACACTTACTTCAGCCCCAGTGTCCTCGACTGGAATTTGGAAATAATCATAGTTGCTCACCTGGTGGGATGGGGTGAGGGTCAAACAAGATTCTACCTGCCGGGCTCTCAGAGGACAGCACGGTGATGCCACCGGTCGCGTGACACTGAACATGTATCTTCCTGGGTGACAAGACGTCTGAAGCTAGGGGAGCACCGCCGGGCTCTTTCGCTCGCTTGCTCATGTCCATCCCGCGGTGGGATGTGCTTGCTTTCTGGCTTCCGGCTCCACCAACCCCAGAGAACTGGCTTCGTCTTCAGGCCGCGGCCCACTCCCCAGGAGGCCTCAGCTCCTGCTCCACACAGACACACAGACAATCCTCTCCTGGGTGTCCAGTGGCATGGACGACAAACCTCTCCCTCCAGGCCTCAGGATGGCCTTTCCTGCAGCCTTTGGCTGGCATCGGGTCACACCCCAGCCCCAAACCCGATTTTCAACAGAAATGGGGTCACCGGGATTGGCTTCCTGCCACCACCCACTTACATCTCCGATGAAATCCAGCTAAGACTGTGGCTCCTCATGCCCCTCGGATTCATCTTTGGTTCTTTCAAGGCCACCAGGCTCGGCAGCGAGCAGCTGGAGGCTGACCAGCACCGAGTCCCTCCGAGCACAGCAGGCTCTGTCCCTGGCATGGGCAGGGACCTGAGCCTCGTAGGGCAGGGGCGGCCGCACGCATGGACTCTCCCTCAGAAGGGGAGCGTGTGTGGCAGGCACTTGGTGGCCAACAACGTCTGCCGCAGCTGGGCACGGGGCCGGCCACGCTCTGCAGGCTCCCATCGCTCCTCATGCCTGTCCCTCCCGCGGCCCCTTCACTTCTCCCTGCCACCCAGACTGGCCTCATTCCCTGTCCCTCAGAGAGGTTGAGCCAAAGACCTTTAAGTCTGTTGTCACCACTTTGCCTTTATGTCCCTTCAGCTGGTGGATAGTCAGTCCCGTCTCCTACACTGTGCAGCACAAACAGGGTGTAGAAATGAAACCACCATTGGACACTGTGCAGCGGGGCTTCCCTGTCAGCCGCCCTTGACCGTGCATGGCTGCACTATCCCACTGAATGGATGTCTGGGCTCTGAGGCCTGGGGTTTGCTCGAACTCTTTCTTCCTCCCTGGGATGAGAGCCAGTGCCTGGGGGTGGGCAGCCGTCTGTCCAGGACCCACCAGGTGGCTGGCAGGGGAGCCAGGCCTGGGCAGCCGGGCAGGGCTGGGGCCTGGCAGCATCTCCGGGCAGCTGAGCCAGCAGCAATGAGCCTGCTCTCAAGCCCCCCAGGCATCTCTGGGTCCTGGCGGCAACAGACCCCTGCCAGCCCCCTCTGTTCCCATCCTCCAGCCCTTGAGGTGCCTTCTTGCTCCTTGTCCCTGATAAGTGCCCCACAAGCCGGCCTGGCCCTCCCTCCCACAGCCCCCTCCTCTGGCCTCCTTTCCCCTCCGTCCCCCTTTTCCCTCCGTCCCCTCTCCACGTCCCTTCACATCTATCGGTTCTTCCCTTTCGGCTTCTGGAGCCTTCCTGACTTCCTCCCTGTCTTCCCGCCTCTGCCATCACCTCCAGTGTTGTAGACAGAATAATTCCTCCCCCAGCCCCTAACGGTCATTGTCAAGTTGTGGCTCAGTTTTCACCCCTGAGATGTGAGCACAAGTCTGCTGCGGACAGGCCTGGGGCAGCCTTCCCTCTGGGAAAGTCCTGGCTGGGCACAGGGTGACAGCTGCCAGCGGCTGGGCTCAGGGTGCTGCGGCTTGTGGAGATGAAGGCCAGAGAGAGACCAGGTGTCCCAAGGGCTCCTGCTGCGTGGGCCACTGTCCAGGGGCAGAGCTCACCCTCCCTGTAGGAAAGCCCCCTCACCCCCGGCTCCATCTCTATGGGAGTGGAATGTGGAAGGTGTGGGGACGGCAGGACCCCTGGTCGCCCCACAAGGGCATGTCTGTACTTCTTTCCAGTGGTGACACGGGCTTCTTTCTCTGCTCTCAGTGCATGGTCTGTCACTTCTAATCAGGGCTGGCTGGCAGTGTGAGATGTTGTCACTCAGTGCAGGTGTGTGAGTTCTGGGCCCTCTCCTGCAGGTTTATCTGACTTTTACTCAAACCAATTGGATTAGTGTGACCCATGCCCCACACTGAGGTGCACTGCAAAACTGAAAGACATTTGGAGGTTTGAGAGTCTCTATTTACCTATTTGGAATTCATGGTACATGTACAGAGCAAAAAACATTCTGGAAGACTTTAAAAATTGTATTATATTGGTCTAGATTTGAAACCAATTAAAATAATTATTTCATTAATAAATTGAAAACCATTCAGATGGTATTGAGTGTAATCTTACTACTGTATACTTGAAAGATTAAATAAATTTTTAATTAAAAATAATTCCATTGTAATTTTTTACAAAAGCACTAATTTCTCATGACCTCATTGCCTTTGCTGGTCTCCGTAAGCACCTGCAGATGCTGGCGAGAGGCCTGTTGACATTTCTTGAAAGAGGGGATTTCACTGCGCTGCTCAGCAGAGGTCTCAGCCTTTCTGAGAGGTACTGCAGTCCCTCCTTCAGTTTTCCTGATTCTAGGAAGAAATGGCAAAAGTGGGAGCAGGAAGTGAGGCAGCTGGAAGCAAGAACAGAGAAAACATCTGGGGACAGACACAATGACAGGGGGAGGAAGGAGGGACACAGGAGGTGAGAGCACAGGGACTTAGTGAGAGGGAAAGAGAGGGATGGAGCTGGACACCCTTGGAGGGAGAAGGTGACCCAGAGGAGGCTCTGAGCACAGGGGAAGGAAAGGCCTCTGGAGAGAAGAGGAGGGGGCAGGGCAGACGGGGACCAGCCAGAGCAGGACGCCCTCACCTGCAGAATGTCCCGCAGCCTCCTCCACAGGGCTCGCCTGTGTTCATGCAGCCCACGCCAGGGCTGAAAGGGCCTTCCCCGGTGGTCCACAAAGGTGTCCCAGCAGTGCCTAAACCCTGAAACCGGACAGGGGAGAGAGTCAGCCTCCAGCTGTGGGGAGGGAGAGAAAACAGGGTCTATGACTCTTGGGGACAGACTTGCACATCATAATTTCAGTCCACTGCTTTTTATTTTCCTCCCTAGGGACTTGGCTTCCTCATCAAACTCTTTCTTCCCACTGGAAGCTGAGCCAGCCCAGTTCTCCTCTTTCTGGAAGCCCCCAAGTCCTTCTTCCACTTCCAACCACCCTCCCTCCCTCCCCAGGACCCCATGTCCTGGCCTGGACTGTCTCTTCCAATAGAGCCCCAAGTGTGGTCCCAGATCTAGCCACGGCCTCTGCAGGCAGCAAACAAAGGCTTCTCCACCAGGGCTGCTAATCCTCTGCACCCCTTTCCAGCAACTTCCCAGGGTCCTGTCTCTACCCAGCACCCCCGTCCACCTCAAGGGTTCCACTCTGACCCTTGAAGTTCATGATGCCGATCTGCGCCTCAGGCCCCTGCAGTGTGCGCAGCCCTTGCTCATATCCTGGGGCCAGTCATAGATGCGGGCAGCGAAGACGCGCAGGCGCACGTGGCTGTTCCAACCCAGAAATGCAGCCACTTCCTGGGCACAGTTGCAGCAGGGACTCCAGGAGATGAACCAGGTGACCCTGTAGCGCACGGCGGGGTCCAGCTGCCAGGAATTCAGCAGGTCCAGGAAGCACAGCTCTGCATGGCGGCGTAGTCTAGGTTCATAACCACCCTGTGAGAAAGAGAAAGAGAAGCGTGAGGTCATTTGTTGGGGACAGGGAGGGAGGGCAGGAGCAGGCACAGGCTGGCGAGGCACTGGCCTGCAGCACAAAATTAGAGGGCACCGCATGCAGCGATCAAGATGAATGGTTTTCTGTGCAATAGTTAACATTTCAAAATTAATACATTCTCCACGATAAACAAAACGTCCACCTTAAATAAGTTAAATGCAGGTAGATCAGGAGTAAAGGCTTTGTGTTCAGCCTCGGCTCCCATGTACTCCACGCAGCACTGTTACACAATCTGTCTTCATTTAAAATGTTTGTATTTCGTTCATCATGGAGTTTTTGCATTAAATTTGATTTTTAAAATAGTGTTTTCACACATGGTTTCTTTGATTACTGATTTTCTGGAGCCCCCTCTAATTTTGCTCCAGATGTAAGTGCCTTTGGGACCCTCACCAAGTCCAGCTCTGCAGGGAGGAGCTGACCAACTGGAGGAGAGAGAGGGAGGCCAGCTGAGCCCAAGGTCGGGGGACTGATGCCAGTGACCTGGGTGTGCTCCTTCATGGGGGGATTTACCCCCTACCCAGCTATTCCCCTACCACCCATCCTCACTTGTGTACTGGTAATTCTAGAAGCTTCTACCCTACCCTGTGTTCACCTTGAACTTAGCCCCAGGGTGGTATAGACTTTGGTCAAAAGGGCTCCCTGTGCAGAAAAAAAATGGGGACAAGGGGGCCTATCAGGTCTCACCCCAAGAGTAGACGTCCCTGGATCACGAGATGGTTGTTATTGGCGTGGCTCTTAGAATTATGGAGATTTGCCCAAACTGCAGACTGAAAGATCTTCTACTAGGGACTGATAACTAGTAAATACAAGGACATCAGTGCAGAGAGGGCATGGGGAGAATGACAGGGACAGGTCAAGCCCAAGACACCAGTGAAGAGAGAAAAGCAGAGTGTGATGGAGGACACAGTTTGTGCTGAGAGGGGGCTGTGGGATGTCTTTGGTGAGGTCCAGCAGGTCAGGCAGTTATGGTGACTGATGCCCTTGAAATCCAGACAGTGGGTGGGTCCTGCCAGGCCCACATTTCCTCCTAAAATCCTGAGCAGCCCCACACCCTGGACCAGAGCCCAGCAGAACTTGGCCTCTCCCAAGAGCCCATCTTGGGCAGGGCTGGGGAAGAAGGTCCCTTGGGCTCAGGGGTCCCTTGGCCTCACCAGTCTCTGCTTCTTCTAAAATGCCTGTGATCCTGGACATCCTGACATGGTGCCTGTTTTCTGGCTGGCCTGTGGGCTCCACCCAGGCCAGGACAGGATCTCAGGACACCCTCTCCTGCCTCTGTCTCACTTCTGCCAGGAATAAGCCCATGAGCAGGTGCTGGGGCGCCTGCCCTGTGATTTCACGTAGGTCCTAATGCTCCAGTCGACCCGTTCTAAAGATGTTCTTGAGTTTCTGCTGTCCAGAAGCAGCAGTCCCTTCAGGATCCAAGCCAGACATCAGGGTGAAATGAGTGAACCATGATACCCCCAGCCACAATGACAAAACACCAAAGGAAAGAAACCAGAAATATGAAAAATCAAGAAAGTACATCACCACCAAAGGAAATTAATAACTTACAAGTGCTAGATCCTATAGAACAGGAAGTCTTTGAAATGACAGACAAGTAATTTAGAGTAACTATTCTAAGGAAACTAAATGAGATAGAAGAAAACTCAGTGAAACAACACAATGAGATGAGAAAAAACATACAGGATCTGAAAGAAGAAATGTACAAAGAAATCAATGCCTTGAAAAAGAATGTAGCTGAGCTTGTGGAGCTGAAGTATTCATTCAACAAAATGAAAAATACAACAGAAGGTTTAATCAGCAGACTTGAACAAGCAGAAGAGAGAATTTCTGACCTCGAAGACAGGCTGTTTGAATTATCACAGGCAGACCAGAAAAAAGAAAGAAGAATCAAAAAAATTGAAGAAAATTTAAGAGAGACAACTGACAACCTTAAGTGCTCAAATATCTGAATCATAGGTATTCCAGAAGGGGAGGAAATGGCATTGAAAACATACTCAATGAGATAATAGCAGAAAACTTCCCAGGTATAGGGAAAGTCACAGATCCCCAGATTCAGGAAGCCCAAAGATCACCAAACACATTCAACCCAGAAAGGTCCTCTCCAAGACATGTGATAATCAAACTGACAAAAATCAAAGACAAAGAGAGAATCTTAAAAGCTGCAAGAGAGAAGCGGCAAGTCACCTATAAGGGAGCCCCAATCAGACTAACATCAGACTTTTCATCAGAAACTCTAAAAGCCGGAAAAGAATGGGATGATATATTCAAAACACTATAGGCCAAAATTGCCAGCCAAGAATACTTTACCCAGCAAGGCTGTCCTTCCAAAATGAAGGACAAATAGTATATTTCTCAGACAAACAAAAACTGTGGGAGTTCACTACCACACGACCAGCCCTACAAGAAATTCTCAAGGAAGTACTGGGTTTGATACCACAAAAACAACCATCACTACCATGAAAACACAAGAAAGAAGAATACCTACCAGCAAAACAAAAAATGCTAACAAAAGAGAGAAAAAATAGTTTATCTATCATCCCAAGAAACCAACAAATACAGAAGACAAACAGAACATTTGAAAGAAAGGAACAAAAGATACTTAAGACATCTAAACAAAAATCAGTATAATGCTAGGAGTAAATCAACACCTTTCAATAATAACTCTGAATGTAAAGGGACTAAATTCCCCATTCAAAAGACACAGACTGACTAACTGGATTAAAAAGATGGACCCTACAATACGCTGTCTCCAAGAGACTCACTTGACCTGTAAAGACACACATAGACTAAGAGTGAAAGGATGGAAAAAGATATACCATGCAAGTAGAAATGAAAAATGAGCTGGAGTAGCTATTCTTACATCAGATAAAATAAACTTTAAAGCAAAATCCATAAAAAGAGATAAAGAAGTCCAATATATAATGATAAAAGGATCGATCCATCAAGAAGATATAACAATCATAAATACATACACATCCAGTGTCAGAGCAGCCAGATTTACAAAGCAAACACTATTAGATCTAAAGAATGAGATAGACTCTAACACCATAATAGTGGGGAACCTGAACACCCCACTCTCAACATTGGACAGATGATCTAGGCAAAAAATCAACAGAGAAACACAAGATCTAAACAACAGTTTAAAAAAAAAAATAAATAAATAAATAAACAACAGTTTAGACCAACTGGACTTGGCAGATATCTACAGAACATTCCATCCAACAACCTCAGAATATTCATTCTTCTCATCAGCACACGGAACATTCTCCAGGATAGAGCACATGTTAGGTCACAAAGCAAGTCTTAAAAAATTCAAGAAAATTAGAATTATTCCATGTATTTTTTCTGATCACAATGGATTAAAATTAGAAATCAATAATAAATGAAACTCTGAAAACTATACAAACACATGGAAATTAAACAACATTCTATTTAATGACATGTGGGTCCAAGAAGAAATTAAACAGAAAATCAAAAAATTTCTTGAGGCTGCTGGAGCTCAGGGGAAGGCGAAGAGAGACCTACGGAGTTCATGAAGGCAGGAGAAACCACGATGAGAGAAAGAAAAGGCTGCTCTGAGCATTTTGGGCTGTGGCTGCTTTAAGGCTCGAGCTCATGGGCGCATGGAGCAGGAGCTGGCAGAAGCCACAGCTGTGCCCTTCAGATGGGGTTACTTGGAGGCGGTCCCCAGGACAGCATGACCACTAATAGGGTTCCTGTGGATCCACGCAGGAGCGAGGAGCCAGAACAACTGAAAAAAGGGAGCCCTTAAGAGGGCCGGTGAGTCATTGCAAGGGACCAGAGCACGGCCCATCCCATGGGAAGTGTTTGGAGCACAGGTGGTGGGGGAGACGTGCCCACCAGGGGAACATTGGGACACAGCAAGGACAGCTGACCTGCCCCTCAATCAGCACAGGACCACTCAGAGGAGACTGGTCAGGAATACAGAATTGCATGGGGTGCAGATTGATGAAAAAACTCAGGCCCAGATCAGAGATTCTACAGAACACGGACCCACCTGGTCTCTGGAGAGCCGGAAGTACCTATAAGGTCAACCATTAAACCCTGAGCTGCACAAAAAGCCTTCCCTAGAGAAACAGCAGCGAGGCAGCAATTTAAACAACCACACAGCTCAGCTACTGGTCCCCACAGGAAGTTCCCCCATGTTAGAAGCAAAGGACAAAATATTAGTTCCGGCCCAGGCACACCACCAGCACCTTGGGGCCTGCCTGGGAACTGGAGGCTTGGATCCGGGGAATGGACCCCACTCCCACTTCCATGCAAACTGCACCAGTGCCTCAGGGCCAGCCTGGGGACCTGAAGCATGGAGAAGGGGACTGGACCCCCCCTCCCACAATGAGGCACACAACACCAGCACCTTGGGGCTCACCCAGGGATCCTGGGTATGGAGTTGGGGACCAGACCTCTCTCCCACAACCAGGCACAACATGCCAGCACCTCGGAGCCTACCCAGGGACCCAGGGCAAGGAGAAGGGGAAAGGTCCTCATTCCCACAACCAGATACACCAAGCCAGCACCTTGGGGCCTGCCTGGAGAACCGAGGCAAGGAGAAGGGGACTGGACCTCTCTCCCACAACCAGACACACTGAGCCAGCGCTTCAGAGCCCACCTGGGGACCTGAGGTATGGAGAAGGGGACTGGACCACCCTCCCACAACCAGGCACACAGAGCCAGCGCCTTGGGGCCCACTCAGGGACCCAGGGTATGGAGTCGGGGACCGGACCACCCTCCCACAACCAGACACAACATGCCAGCACCTTGGAGCCCACTCAGGGACCCAGGGCATGGAGAAGGGGACTGGACCTCTCTCCCACAACCAGGCACACTCCACCAGTGCCTTAGGGCCTGCCCGGGGACCTGAGGCATGGAAAAGGGGACTGGACTTCTTTCCCACAACCAGGCACACCAAGCCAGTGCCTCAGGGCCTGCCCACAGTCTTGGGGCATGCAGAAGGGGACCAGACCACCCTTCTACAACCAGGCACACCATGCCAGCACCTCAGAGCCCACCCAGGGACCCAGGGCATGGAGAAGGGGACCAGACCTCTCTCCCACAACCAGGCACACCAAGCCAGTGCCTTGGGTCCCACCCAGTGACCCAAAGCGTGAAGCCAGGAACCAGACCCTCCTCCCACAGCAATGCACACCATGCCAGTACCTTGGGGCCCACCAGGGACCCGAGGCAAGAAGAAAGGGACTAGACCTCTCTCCCACAACCAGGGACACCATGCCAGCACCTCGGGGCCTGCCTGGCCCAGAGGCATGCAGAAGGGGATTGGACCCTCCTCCCACAACCAGGCACACTGACCCAGTACCTCAGAGCCCACCCAGGGACCTGGAACATGGAGAAGGGGACTGGACCCCTCTCCCACAAGCAGGCACATGGTGCCAGCACCTTGGGGCCTGCCCAGTGACCAGAGGCATGGAGAAGGGGACCAAATACACTCCACAACCAGGCATACTGCAAGTGCCAAGGGTCATGCCAAAAACAGCACCTCCACGCGGGTGGCCCACCACAGCCACCACAATAACCATGGCTGCTGCAAAAGCGGCTAGACGCCACAGCCACCACGCAGATGGTCTGCCAACCACTGGAGTGCATTCACACAAGAAGAGTCACCAGCAGAGACAAAGAAAAGAAGACAATGTCTCTTTCCACAAAACCCATTTCAGAGTGACAGAAGAAGCATCTGCTCTATGATAATATTGGGGGACCTGATCACATCTCTCAACATTGGACAGATCATCTAGGCAACAAATTAACAGAGTAACCATTATTCTTTCAGAAGGAGAGAAGAAATCTAGGGCAATTAGAGGGGGGAGGGGGAGGGAATGGGGGAAGGGAAGAGGTTGGACAAGGGGCATAAAGAAGAATTATGATTTGTAATAATATATATGCTAGTAATATTGATTTAATCAGCATATCTCAATGTTCAACACCAAAAATATGTATAATCGATTTCAATTCAATAAATAAAATTTAAAAAAAATTTTTTTCTTGAAAATAATGACACATCATACCAAAACCTGTGGGATAACTGCAAAAGCAGTTTTAAGGGGGAAATTTATGGCATCAAGCGCTTACTTCAGAAGAATGGAAAGATGGCAAATAAATAACCTAACACTTGACCTTAAGGATCTAGAAAAACAAGAACAATCCAAACCTAAAGTTAGTAGATGGAAAGAAATAATTAAGATCAGAGCAGAGCTAAATGAAATAGAAACACAAAAAACAATACAAAAGATCAATGAAACAAAAGTTGGTTCTTTGAAAAGATTAATAAAATCAACAAACCTTTAGCTAGACTAAGAAAAGAAGAGAGAAGACCCAAGTAACAAAAATTAGAAAAAAAAGGTGATATTACAACTGAAACATCAGAAATACAAGGAATCATTAGAGACTACTATAAACATCTATATGCCAACAAATTTGAAAATCTGGAGGAAATGGATACATTTCTGGATGCATACAAGCTACCAAAACTGAGGCAAGAAGATATAGAAAATCTGAACAGACCATTAACAATAAAAGAGATTGAAGCTGTTATCAGAAGGCTCCCAACAAAGAAAAGCCCAGGACTGGACAGGTTCACTGCAGAGTTGTACCAAATCTTCAGAGAGGAACTAATACTGATTCTCTACAAACTGTTCCGAAAGATTGAAACAGAGGCCATTCTCCCAAACTAATTCTATGAGGCAAATATCACCCTGATACCAAAACCAAAGATGCATCAAAAATAGAAAACTACAGGCCAATATCCTTGATGAATATAGATGCAAAAATTCTCAATAAAATACTAGCTAACAGAATACAGCAACACATACAGAAAATTATACACCATGATCAAGTGGGATTCATCCCAGGGATGCAAGGTTGGTTCAACATACACAAGTCAACAAATGTGATACACCACATTAATAAAAGCAAAGACAAAAACCACATGATCATCTCTATTGATGCTGAAAAAGCATTTGACAAAATTCAACATCCTTTCATGATAAAGACTCTTTACAAGTTAGGTATAGACAGAAAGTATCTCAACATAATTAAAGCCATATATGATAAGCCCACCGCCAGTATCATCCTGAACAGGGAAAAGCTGAAAGCTTTTCCCTTAAAAACAGGAACTAGACAAGGATGCCCACTCTCACCACTCCTATTCATCATAGTGTTGGAAGTACTAGCCAGAGCAATCAGAGAAGAGAAGGAAATAAAGGGCATCCAGATTGGAAAGGATGAAGTCAAGCTGTCCTTTTTTGCAGATGATATGATCCTATATATTGAGCAGCCTAAAGCTTCTATGAAAAACTCCTAGAGTTGATAAACAACAATTTCAGCAAAGTTGCAGAGTACAAAATCAACACACAAAAATCAGTAGCATTTCTTTACTCCACCAGTGAACATGCAGAAAAAGAAATCAAGAAAGCTAGCCCATTTACAATAGCCACCAAAAAAATAAAATATTTAGGAATAAAGCTGACCAAGGATGTGAAAAATCTCTACGAAGAGAACTACAAACCACTGTTGAGAGAAATTAAAGAGGACACAAGAAAATGGAAAGATATCCCATGCTCTTGGATTGGAAGAATGAACATTGTGAAAATGTCCATATTGCCCAAAGTGATCTACAAATTGAATGCAATCCTCATCAAAATTCCAATGACATTTTTCTCTGAGATTGGAAAAGCTATCCAGACATTTATATGGAACAGCAAAAGACCACACATAGCCAAAGCAATCCTGAGCAGAAAAAAATAGAGCTTGTGGCATAACACTACCTGACTTTAACCTATATTACAAAGCTATAATAACCAAAACAGCATGGTACTAGCATAAAAAGACACACTGATCAATGGAACACAATTGAAAACCCAGAAATTAACCCATATGCCTACAGCCATCTGATCTTTGACAAAGGCAGCAACTCTACACTCTGGGGAAGAGACTGCCTTTTCAACAAATGGTGCTGGGAAAACTGGATAATCATATGTAGGAGAATGAAACTAGACCCATATCTTTCACAATATACCAAAATCAACTCAAAATGGATTAAAGAATTAAATATACACCCTGAAACAATAAAACTCCTTAAATAAAACATAAGGGAAACACTGCAGGAAATAGGAGTGGGTTCAGAATTCATGAATAGGACTCCCAAAGCACAGGCAACTAAAGGTAAAATAAACAAATGGGATTGTATCAAACTGAAAAGCTTCTGCACAGCAAAAGAAACAATCAACAGAGTAAAAAAACAACCAACAGAGTGGGAGAAAATATTTGCTAAATATACATCTGACAAAGGATTATTATCCAGAATACATGAGGAATTCAAACAACTTTACAACAAAAAACCAAATAACCCAATTAAAAAATGAGCAAAGGAGCTGAACAGACATTTCTCAAAGGAAGTTATACGAATGGCCAACAGACACATGAAAAAGTGCTTGATATCACTAAACATCCGAGAAATGCAGATCAAAACCACACTGAGATACCATCTCACTCCAGTCAGGATGGCTAATATCCAAAGGACTGAGAATGATAAGTGCTGGAGGGGTTGCGGAGAAAAAGGAACTCTTATCCACTGTTGGTGGGACTGCAAAATGGTGCAGCCTTTATGGAAAATGATATGGAGGTTCCTCAAACAATTACAGATAGATCTACCATGTGACCCAGCTATCCCACTGCTGGGAATATACCCAGAGGAATGGAAATCATCATGCCAAAGGGTTAGCTGTACTCCAATGTTTATTGCAGCTCTATTTACAATAGCCAAGAGCTGGAACCAGCCCAAATGTCCATCATCAGATGAGTGGATAAGGAAACTGTGGTACGTCTACACAATGGAATTCTACTCTGCTATAAAAAGAATGAAATACTGCCATTCGCAACTATACAGATGGACTTAGAGAAAATTATGTTAAGTGAAACAAGTCAGGCACAAGAAGAGAAATACCACATGTTCTCACTTACTTGTCAGAGCTAAAAATTAATAAATAAATAAACACACAAACAGATTAAGGGTGGAGGGAAGAAGAAAGAATAACCACAAAAATTCCTTGAACTATTTAAGCCAAGTGCACAGATACGATGTGGGGGGGGGGGGGGGCAGGGGGAGAGGAATGGGTAAAGGGGCATGAAAATCAAACACAATGTATTTTGAGAAGTAAAATTAAATTAAATTAAACAAACAAACAAGCAAACAAAAAACAAAAAAATAAATAAAAAATAAAGATGTTCTCTGTGAGAGTCCTTTCCAGGAGGGGAGTCCTGGGCAGGGTCCCCAGGAACCTCCTTGGCCTTGGGCACACCTGACACCCCCCGGTCCTTGTGCAGACACCTTTTCCTTCTGTCCCTGACCCCTCCTCGAGGGCACAGCAGGGGGTGAGTGGCTGAGCCCTGGATGTAGGAGTGACACTGGGCTAGGGGGACCAGGCCCTGGAGCATGTGACCAGTTTCTGATGTGGGCTTGAAGCCACCAAGCATGAGCCCGTGTGTCCACCTTATTCCAGCGCAGAGCATCAGCAGCTGCTGGGACCAGAGGTGACAGGGACTATGGAACACCACATGTACCACTGAGAGCCTCTACCTGAGAATGTGTCTGGACTGGGAAGGCCCTGCCTGGATATGTGGTTGGGCTGGGAAGGTCACCTGGTTACACAGGACACCCTCATGCTCATCCGGTGGGACCAAGGAGCCGCCATCACAGAAGTCCACCTCATAGCGCAGGTAGATCTGGTGCCGCCCAGGGACCGAAGCGTTATTTTTAAAGTTGTTGATGAATGTGCCTGGATTCATCAGGTCTCTATGGACAACAACGGGAGAAGTCCAAAGACAGAGATTCTTCCTGGGACCTCCCCACACGCCCTGCCCCTCAACACACACTCTTCCCCTGCTCCGCACACTCCCTCTCTGTACCCCACACCGTCATTCTGCACCGCACTCTCCCTTCCCCTGTGCGCCACGCTCCTTCCCCTGCTCTCCACATCCGGAGACACTTGTCACAGGAGGGGCTTCTGCTCACTTGCTGGAGCCTCTGGAGGCTCACTGGGGAGTCCTTGTCAGGGTTTCCCCAGGATCAGTGCAGTGTGCTCAGACCCTCTGATGGGGCCCCACTCCTGTCCCAGTGTAGGCTGGGTCACCTCCCCTGGTGTCACCCCCAAGCCTTGCACTGGCTCTGTCTGACCCACAGCCCCTGCTTGAAGTGGACCCCCAGGGCCTTTTCCTCCTGCATGCAGGGTTACTTCGGGTCACACCCAGCATCAGGGCTCCTGAGTGTGTCTGAGATAGGAGGTGCTCAGTTTCCCTGGGTTCAGGTTTCAGGACACATTTCTGGATCTCAAGACACTCCCCAAGGTCTCAAGCCCCTCCTCTAGGCCCTCCCCTAGAGGAGAGTTACTGTTGCTTGTTGGACCTATTTTGGTACCTTCGCAATGAGATTGAGACCGCAAGGGGCGGACTTATGCAAACTCAGTAGCTGAGCCTGTTCAGTAAAAGGAATTCATACAGGCTTACGTGCCCCCCGCGACCAAGCATGCTCAGTGGGAGGGAGCTTATCTTTTGAAGGACCTTCCACTGGAGGCACTAAAGAGCACCCACCCAGTCCTCTTACCAGGTTCTTGACTCAGCCACAGGAAAGAATTCAAGAGCAGAGTCACAGTAGAAAGTGAGAACAAATTTAATGTAACAAATAAAAGATACAGACTTCACAGAGAAAGTGCAGCCTAGCTCCAGAGACTGATCAGGGACCCCACCAAGTTTAATATAAAAGTGAGAAATACATATTACAGCAAAGTGCAGGCTGGCTCCAGCGTGAACAGCAGCCTGCTAAAGGCAAGTCTGATACAAAGAAAGAAACACACACCCCACAGGCAGAGTGCAGGCTGGCCCCTGAGAGAGTGAGCCACAGCCCTGCCTTCTGCTCCGACTCAGCTTTTATAATTTCTCTGTCTAATACACACTCATGCCATCTAATGAATATTCAATTAAGGGGTATTTCCCAGTTATGTAACAGTTTTGCACATGCTCAGTTGATCTCCTTTTAAGGCACGTTCATTGGTCAGATGCTATCACATGCACTGAACATATTCAAGAATGTTCTGTGCTCTTTAGTGCCTTCAGTGGAAGGTCATTCAAAGGACAAACTCCTTTCCCCTGAGCATGATCCCTCACTGGGGTCACATAAGCCTGTTTGAGTTCCTTTGACTGAGCATGCTCAGCTACTGGATTTGCATAAGCCGGCCCCTCGTGGTCTCAATCTCCCCAAGATGGTACTGTTGGTACTGAAAATAAGTCCAACAAGCAGCAGTAACTCTCCTCTAGGCGAGGGTCCAGGGGAGGGGATTGAGACCTTGGGGAGTGGCTCGAAGCCCAGAGGTGTGTCCTGAAACCTGAGCCCAGGGAGACTGAGCACCTCCTATCTCAGGGCTATCAGGCCTCCCCAGACAGTGTCCTCTGGTATCACATCCACTGGGAAAAGAGAATACCAGGGGCTTTAGTTTTTAGATAATTCATGGATTTTTTTTCTAATTATGAAAATAATAGTTGTTCTTACAAAAACAAAAATCATAAAGCTGACAGTGACCTCTTAGCCCACCAGTCAGAAGTGTTTCCAAAGCAGTCACACTGGTTCTTCACAGGGACATGACAGAGAGGAGGACAGCAACCACCAAAGGTGACCCTGCAGTGACCAGCCCTGAGGCCAAGGGAGTCAGGCTGGAGAAGCCAACTGGACATTAGCTGAGAGGTCATGGCTGGACCCAATGCAGGGCCTAAGAGAGCAGCGGGGAAGAGCTGGAGCCCTCAGGGGTCCCGGGATGAGCCCTGGAGGGGAGGAGGCAGGTCCCATCAGGGGGACGGAGGAGGGAGCTGAGGGGCGGGGAAGCTGTGAGGGCCGGGCGGTACCTGGGCCGTGGTGCTGGGCTGCTGCCATCTTTTCCTCCTCCTTTAGCTCCGGACTCTGCCTCCTTCTCTGTTCTGCTCGCAGCCGGCTCTCCCTTCCTCAATGCTCTTTGGAGACTCAGGAGCCTTATATATTGTCACAAACTACTGACAGGCTGAGCCACATTCTACCCTACTGCAAACTCTGGGCACCCTGTAGAAGGGAGGTGACTCAGAAACGATTCAGAGGTGTCAGAGGAACTGACAGAAAATGAACTATTAGAAAAGCAACCAGGTTGCTGCCCCACCCCTGCCCGCTGGCAACATGTGTATTGTTGGGTAGGTTTGGGCTTTACTTTTTCAGACTTTGACAACAGACCCCTCTCCATCCCTGGCCCAGGGGGCACCTGGGAAGCAGCCTGACCTGGTGGAAAAGGACAGAGGGCAGTGGTAAGAGGACGTTTCCCCACCCTGAGAGAGGCCATGGTTCGGATGCTGGGGTGCCAGCAGGCACCTTCCAGGGCAGCCCGTCCTGCACCTCCTGGGTGTCCAAACTACAGCTTTGCCTGTGACACTGGCTCCCTGAGGGCTTCCTGTATTGAAGGGCTGGAGAAGACCTTGGGCATAGGGAGATTAAAATGACATCAGGCACTGTGACTAAAGTGGAGGGAGGGGACTAAGATTTGCTGAGTGCTTAGTGTGTGCCAGGTCTTTACCAGATTCACTCCATGCTCAATTTCAAGTTCAGGGTTGAGAGAAAGGAATAACTTCCCCCACTTTACAGATGAGTAAATAGAGGTTCCTGGAGGAAATGACCTGCCAAGTGACCCAGCAGTGGCAGAGCAGTCACTTTGACCCAGGCCCGTCTGGCCATCCCACCTGTGCTTTTTCCCCCATTCTCCAGGTCCTCACAGAAGTTTGTGGAAACATCACTTCCTGCCCCAGAGTGACACAGAGTCACTGGCTCTCCCCAGGGTCTTTCTGATTGGCACAGAGCAGGTCACTCACACTGCTTTGGGTAGAAAATTGGAAAGGAAGAAAAAAGGTAGATTTTTGAAATCCACATTTGTTCTGAGGGTGGGGTAGAAGGATGACATTCACCAGGAACTGACTGGAATCGGTGTCTCATTCCAATGAGTCTTCCCAGGACAGCTTGGTGCTGCCAGTGTCCCAGGGCCAGCCACTGGTGGCCTAGCCGATAACCATTCCATTGCTTTGCCCTTCACTGCTGGGATCCTGATTGTTCTGTTTTGTCATGTTTTGTTCTTTTGCTGGGGGAGTGGGATGGGCGGATAACAAGATTCCCAGCTAAAAAACAAGAGTGCAACAGGAGTTAGTCAGGATTGCCCGTAAAAGCAGACAGAACTTGGTGTCCAAGATCTGATTTAAAAGCAGCATTCAAAACGACTTATGACATACTGTTGTTAAAATGAGCCGTGCATCCTGGAGACTCTTTTAAGTAAGGGTGACAGGAATCCCATCAGTTCCTGGGGAGTGACAGCCCCTCCCCCGTTCTGCCTCTGGAACATTGAGTGCAAATGTGAAAACTCTCTGCTCCTGCTGGAGTTTTCAAGCTCTGAGCGGACAGGAAGAGATGTGGTTCCTGTGGGCAGGTGGGGATGGGTTGGGGAAGAATCGCCTCCTTAGCAGGTGTGGGCTTTGCCTGGGATTTGCCCTGTTCCACTGTAAGTTCAGTTGGGCATAAGGCAGGTGCCCAGCAGGAGTCCAGACTGTGTCAGAGAGACACAGTGAGGCCAGGGGACCTTAGGGAGGGTGCTGGACGCTCAGCCAGAGTGATCCTGGGACCAGATTGGATGTTCCTGAAAGTGTCTGGGGTTCATGCTGCTCTGTACAAGGTCCTAGCTCTGCCACCTCTGTGTTGTTCTGCCTGCCCTAGAGCCAGTAAGGAGGACAGGCTGCCAGGTCCCAGACCAGAGTCTCAGCAGTGTTCCCAGGGGTGAATCAAGTCCCCTCACCAGAGCCTGCAGAGCCTCTGAGTCTAGGGCAAGGGTCTGACATGAGGTCCTGGGGGATTGGGGACCTGGGGAGCTGACCCTAAGGGAATGGGACCTGGGAGGGAGGGGGCTATCAGGTGGGGCCCTGGAGAGATGGGGCCCTGGGGAGGTGGGGTCCTAGGGAGATGAGGCCCAGGGAGATGGGGTCCTGGGGAGGTGGGGTCCTAGGGAGATGAGGCCCAGGGAGATGGGGTCCTGGGGAGGTGGGGTCCTGGGAAGATGGGGTCCTGGGAGATGGGGTCCTGGGTAGGTGGGGTCCTGGGGAGGTGGGGTCCTTGGGTGGTGGGTCCTGCGGAGGTGGGGTCCTGGGGAGATAGGGTCCTGGGGAGATGGGGTCCTGGGGAGATGGGCTCCTGGGAAATTTGTCCTGGAGAGATGGGTCTTGGGGGGATGGAGCCTGGGGAGATGAGGCTATAAGGGGACAAGGCCCTGGGGGAAGGGGCCCTGGGGGCATAAGGCCCTGGAAGATGAGACCTGGGCGGGGGAAGAGGGTGGCCTGGAACTTGCCCTTGGATAGCACAAGCTGAGGCTCTCTGTCCTCTTCCCAGGTTAGCTCCTTTGCCCAGATGACTACATTTTGTCAGCTTTTGGTCACATTCTTTCAGGGGTGGAGGCAGGACCTTGGCCAGAGCCCAGAAATCAAAACCAAAGGATCAGGGTTGATGACCAGGCTCTCCCTGAACCTTCCCCCTTATAGGAAGGTTGAAATGTTCTGATTTTGGACAGGGCTAAGGTGGGCCTCTGACTGTGTCTAGAGTTCCCGAGGAAGGTTCCCGTTTATCATGTGACCCTGACTATGTGGTTGTGTGTGTCCGTGTGCATCTGTGTCTTGGCCAGGAAGTGGTTAGGCCTGTTTGCCTGTGATCAGCTGCGTGGGAGACTCGTTCTTTGTCATATGTGCAGCTCCTGATGTCGCAGGGGACATTCTGAGGTGGAAGCCGCCTGCTGTGATCCACCACCTAGGGAGCAGGAAAGGGGCCCAGAGATGGAAGAGGGACCCACAGCCTCACAGAAGCCCAGGAATCCGAGAAACACACAGTGGCGTCCCTGTTCCCCTTTTCCTCACTGCACATGCTCTGGTCAGAATCCTCCTGTTCAGCCCTGGCCCCCAAAGCCCACCCAGCCACTTCTTCTGGGGTTGGAAACCTGGCTCTGCTGCGTTTTAATGGGGTGACCCTCAGTGCAGGATGAACACTCGATAATTGATACACCGTTGATATTATTCACTGAGTAATCACATCTGCTCCCCTACCCAATGTAGGCAGCAGGAGAGGCACAGAGAGACACAGACAGTCAGGGAGAGAAAAAACCTTCTCCTGGACCCATCTTGGTTTCCTTGGCTCCCAAGACTGGTGTGGACCCCTCACCCTGTACCCCTCTGAAGCCTCTAAAGAAAGCAGGCAGAGGCTGGTTCTGTTCCTCGAGCTCTGACACCCTGACATTGTTCCTGAAGAGCTGGGGCTGTCACCTGTCACAAAGAGCCCTGGGCCAGTGAGAGCCAGGGCTCTGCTCTCGGGACCTCCCTCCTGGGGTGTAGACCAAGGCATCAGGACTGAGCTCTTGAGTCCATTTCTGGATCTAGCTCAGCTCCCTCTGCTGTGCATACAGTAGGCACTGAGTGTGTGGGCGCAGATCTTGGGAGGTGATATAAGGGTCTCGTTGGGAGGAAGGAGCCTGGCTTCCGTCCCTGGCAGCCCATCCTGATCGCTGACGTCTATTGGCTGCTCATCTGTGCCGAGCAAGTTTCCATCCCACGCTCCTTGTGTCAACGTTGTTTATAGCATCTTCTGCTGCATAGACATTGTCTTTTATAACCAGCAATGCTGTCATGACCCAGCTGTGTCCCCCTGCCCCCTGCCCTCCACAAATTACCCATCAGTGCACCAGCACAGGTTGCCTGACACCACCTGCGAGTAGGAACTGGGGGGTTGGGCTACAGGCAGCATTGGGGCCTTAGCATGGGGGCCATGGCTAGAACCCAGGACAGGGACAGTCAGGGGAACGATGCCCAGGGAGGGGGCTGGTGTCCAGGGCTGGGCCCAGAGAGAGGAACAGCCACTGGGAGGCAGAGCTGGAGCCACAGGGAGGGGTCTCAGCCTGGAGGCAGGAGGCTCAGGAGGTGGAGACGGACCACAGGGCCAGGGCAACACAGGTGCCCGGACTGTGGCTGCAGCTCTGCCTAGCCCCGGGCCTTCGGCACTGGATCCTGGCTCAGTGACCTGGGACAATTTGCTTGATCACAGCTGGCGGCTTCCACCACAGGATGTCCTGTGGGACCTTAGGAGCCACACGTATGACAAAGAACGGGCCTCCCACATAGCTGATTGTGAGCAAACAGGCCCAACCACTTCCCTTGCCAAGACTTGCATACGTCACACACACACCAGCACAAGCATGCACACACACAAGCATGCACACAAACACACACACGAAACACATGCAGGCACACACACACAAGCAGCACAGTGACATGAGGAAGAGGAACCTCCCAGGGGTTGCCCCAGACACACCCAAAGGCCCACCTAACTCACCTCCACATGAGAGGATTTCAACATTTCCCATGGGGGGGGCAGTGAGGGGAGAACTTCATCATTAACCCTGATCCTTTAGTTTTGGTTTCTCACCTCTGACGACAGCCCCACCTCCATCCTAGAAGCCAGTGAGCAAAACCCCGCAAGATGCAGGCACTCTAGGCAAAGGGTAAACCTGGGAGACCACAGGGGTCCCCACCTTGGTGAAAGAGCTCACTCTGTGCTGTCCTAGGACAGGTTCCAGGTAGACTGGCCCAAGTCCTCCCAGGGGCCCCACCCTGTCTCCCCAGGGAGTCACTTCAGTACCCTGCTAAGACCTGGGAGCCCTGTGAGTTCTGGGGACGGGACTTGACAGTCTTGGAGATACTCCTGAGATGCCAGGCTGGGACCTGGCAGCCCTCCACTTCTAGGACCCCCACCCTGCTCATGATTCTAAACACTTTGTCCTCTGCAGCCCCGTCAGCCAGATCCTGAGGTGGCTTTGGGGCATCCTGCTGGCCCCTTCTCCCTGTGGTCTGACAGATGACTCAAACAAAACACCTTGGGGGAAGGTCAAAAACACCGTTGCTTGACTTCCCCACTACTCTTCAGGGAGAAGGATGCTCTTTGCCGAGATTTCTGTTGGAAAGTGACTTCAGAATGGACTTTTAGACGTGCAGACCCCCTGGGCAGAGGCTTGTCTGGCTTAAGGGGAAGGCAGGTGTTGGGAGGGGTCAGAGGACCCAGGGGATGACCTGGTCAGGCTGGTGCGTTGGGGGCGGGCAAGCAGGACGTGCCCAGGAACATATCAGTGAGGGAGACCCTAGCTGGAGGCTGAGGAGGGGGACTGGCAGGGCGACGTCCCCGGGTGCTGGAGCAGGGCACTCTCCCTGCATGGAGGGGCCCCTTGTCTCCCCACAGAAAGCTCAGGGAAGGTTGTGGTGGTCCCTGCTCCATGGGCGCATTTACTTGGGGGGCATGTGATGAAGTCTGAGCCCAGGTGAGAGGCTGTCGCTCTGAGCAGCAGGAGCCACCTGGGAAAGGGTGGGGAAGGACATGGGGGCTCTGCCCTCCAAGAGTCCCACAGGACACAGTGCAGTGTAGCAGGAACCTCAGACCAATGTGGCCATTCCCCTAACCCCAGCTCAGGGCTTTGTGCAAGGGGGACCCCTCTGTGACACCCACAGAGGTTCAGAGCACTTAGTGGGGACTGAGTGACCACAGGAGACTGGGGCTATGGGCGGAGAGCTGGCTGTGATCAGGACAATGTCATCCATCCAGGGACGGGCACATGTGGGAAGGCCTTGGGGGGAGAGCAGGGACACTGGCCCTTCCTTGTCTCAGGACCCCTGACGCTCACACAGACCCGTCTCTAGCTCAGCAGGGCTGTAAGTACTGGGGTGTGCAGCGTCTGCGTGTGCAGTCAGTGTGGGCTCTAGTCACACACACGCTACACACCCGAGATCACTTCACACCAGAAACCACCTACGACACCACTAGGGCTGACACCGCCCAGGGAAAGTCCTCTCCATTACAGGGGACCAAGGTCTGAGGACAGGTGAGACGGGGGCCCCTCACAGCAGAGGGGGCAGAGCAACCTCCCGTGTCTCTATGAGTTTGGCGCCCACCCGAGAACACAGGGGACACTGTGCTGAGGTTTTCCTCCCAAAGCATGTCACTGGCAACGAGGACGAGCAAGGAACGTGGTGTAAGTCCAGGTGTCCAGGACAGGACTGTCCCCAGGACGTGGATTTCCCCTGCATGGAAGAGCTGTGCATGGACAGGGTGGTCTAAGAGGATCCAGAACAAGGGGGTCAGCAGGACAGAGGGGCAGCCCTGTGGGACCCACAACACCAGCACCTTCCTGGGGCAGCTGTGCCCGGTGCTGGCCCGAGGACCAGGGAGAGCTCAGGGGCCGGCTCTGCCACTCGGACTCAGGGTCTCACTTGGGGCAGGAGCACACATTCCCCCAAATTGCTGGAGGTGGCAGAAAAGAGCACGGGCTGGCCCTTCCGAGGTCGGTGTATGTCCCTGCGCCCATCTGCCTGCTGGGAGGTCCTGGGTAACTCACCTAAAATCTGCGAGAATTTATTTTCCTCTCTGAGTAATGAGGATAAAAACACTCCTCTCTCTCGTTCGCCATCATTAGATGGACCGGGACACGGGAGGGTTCAGCCCGTATTTGTCCCCTGCCCGTCCCAGAGCCTGGGATGACGGCCAGGGTCCCGCCCCTCAGAGCAGACTGTCCCCTCCAC
Source organism: Cynocephalus volans (assembly GCF_027409185.1). Lineage (NCBI taxonomy): Eukaryota > Metazoa > Chordata > Mammalia > Dermoptera > Cynocephalidae > Cynocephalus > Cynocephalus volans. Next base: position 11,468,428 of record NC_084471.1, read on the forward strand.
AGGGCGGCACCTCCTCACCGGGCCACACCTGGCAAGCGCCGGGGAGCCCGGCCCAGGCGCGCCCTGCGCTGGCTTCTGTGGGGGACAAGGGGGCTGCCCTGTCACATGGACTCTGGGGCTTTGAGTCCTGGGTGTGGCCTTTCTCCAGGGTGTGGACACCTGTCCTCTCACCTGTCCCTCGCCTCCTGCCTTCCTGGTTCCTGCAGCAGAGAGTGACCACATTGCGACCTGAGGTCACTTTGCCCACTGTAGGTCCTCACGTGTCCAGGTAGGACTGGCATCAGAGCAGGGAAATCAAAACCAAAGCTTGCCCTGACAGCTCAAAGGGCATGATGTAGCAGAGAAGTTCCCTCCTGGGTGACACTGATGTGCGTGACCCGAGTCTGGGAAGGGGTGGGGCACAGCCTCCAGGTCGCTCTGATGCTGTAGGAGGCTCCCGGGTCCTAGGAGCATCCCAGGGAGGATGACACAGCCTCACACTGTGACGGTCACAGAAGCAGGAGGACTCAAGCCAGCACCGCTGAAGGGACTCAGACATGCAGGCCAGCTCAGCACCGATGCCCAGGTACCGCCACCCCTGGTAGCATTTCTACTTCTGAGACTACTCCTGGGGCGTCCCTGGCGGGGACTCGCCTCTTCCTCTCTAGTGGCTCTTCTTCGGACCCCAGGGCACCCCTCTCCTCCAGACCCTCTCTCTGGGCCTGGACTCTCGCTCTTGGGTCCCATCTGTGGTCCCAGCCATGGTCACTTGGTTGATGCCCCCAATTCTGCGTCCCCTCCAACCTCCTGCTGCAGGTGTGCCAAGGAGGAGACAGATCCCGGCGGATGACCGTCGTGCCTGAGAGGGGATAGACGCTGTGAGGGCTGCTTCACTGTCCTTAAATTTGTTGCACATTTGCCATGTTCCTGGACCTGGACGAAGCCCTTTTTATAACCAATCTCATCCCAGTTTACCAATGTTAGGAGTAGGGAGCTGCTCCTGTCACTATGCTGCTATGAGGACAAGTCCTGTGTCCTTTTCCCAGGAGCACACAGGTGGGACGTGGTGGAGCCAAGCCTCACACCTGGTCCATGACAACCGGAGCCCACACTGAGACTGCCCTAGGGACAGACTAATGCGACTCCCATGAGGGTGCACAGAGAGGGCTGGAGGAGCTGGAGGGGAAGCTGCGGCTTCCAGCCCAGGGTCTGGAGGTGGCCCCGCTGCTGCAGAGTCACAGATGTCACTGGGTCTATAAAGACATAGGGCTGATGTGGGATTTTTAATTGCCATATATATAGAGAGAAAGTATGTATACATATATATAATTATACATATGTATAATTATACAATTTCTAAATTTTAAAATAAATAAAATAAAATAAAATAAATTATACAATTTCTAAATTTTAAAATAAAGAAAAGGTGCTGGAACAGCCAAGGTCCTAGGAGGTGTCACCCAGGTATGGGCTTTGCATTCTTCTCCTGCATGACAGTGTTCCCTTCGGCCCTGATGTCCTCCAGCTTTACCCACTGGGTGTCCCAGACCCTCAGATTGGACAACACCACATCCGAAGTCCTGATCTTCATCCTGAACGTCTCTTCCAGCAGCCTTCCCTTTCATTCGTCCAGTTGTTTCAAGCCCCAAAGCAGCTTCCTCTCTGCTCTCACCACCATTTCCAAATAATAACTAATTCCCGTCACCTTTCTCCACCCAAGTCACCCCCAATTCATCTTTCCTGCCTTATGGTCATCTCTGTGTGGCTACATGGTGTGCTTGTCCTTCTGTGTCTCCATGCATCACCTTTCGATGTCACTCGGGACAGGGGAGCACTCACCCCCTGCTCTCCCTCCCTCCCTCCCTGCCTGATGTCGCCGCTCTCAGAGCCTCAGCTCATCCCCTCTTCAGCCTCAACTCTGTTTCTCATTCTGTCCAGGACGATCAGTCTCTCCTGGCTCCATCTTTGTAAAATTCAAAGTTTCCAAATCTTTGTCTCCACACAGTCAAGCAGAGATTGACTGCCCTTCCTTCTACAGCGTTGCAAGTCCCTCGTGCAATGACACTGGTGCATCTCAAAGAAGCGTCTTCTTAGTGTCAAGTTCAACTGGCAGCCCACTTGCTCTTGGTACTCTTTCCATCCGGTTTCTGTTCTATCCCAGGGCACCCAGGCCTTTCCTACTGCAGATGCTGCACTTCTGTTCCCTCTGCCTGCAAAGCTCTTCCCTGGGCTCCTCCCAATGCCTGTCCCTTCTTATCCTTCAGGCCTCAGTTCACAAGTCACCTTTCCTGGCCTCTTTGAAGTCGCTGCCTTGCTGGTTCCTTTTTTTTTTTTTTTTGTCATGTCACCATGTTTATTTCCTGCACTGTCCTTATCACAAACTGGAGTTATCTTGCTTATTCATACATGTTCTCACTTCTTGCCTACCCACCTCCACTGTCACATGGGTCACAAGTCCACTGCTTCCCACTCATGCCTGGAACTCCAGCGCCTAGAATTCATCTTGCCACCTGGATGGGAATCAATTGCTGTTGGAAAAAAGAGGAAACGTGAATTATTTAAAAACTCTAAAGGAATAAGAAAACGATGGATAGTAACACATAAATTATGAATTAGCCCTGAGGAGTTGGATAGGAGGTGGGAAGGTGGTGGTGGTGGCGAGGAGATAGTGACATTTTCTAGATGTGTTTGCATTGTGTCCTTTAGAAATTAACAAAGTGATAACTCTGTTTCCAGAGACACCCTTTTAAAACTGATCACAGGGGAGAAGCCAGTGGACAAAATACATGTTTCCAAATATATCTGGAAAGAAATACATCTCTGGAGACTGAATTAAGGTGAGAGGGCAACTACCAGAGGGTCCCATGTAGAATCGTGTTTGTTCTCCATGGGGTCTCACCGGGCATCTAGTTTGGACTCCTCATTAAATGGTAGCTGTGTTCCAAATAACTAGGGTTTCATCCCGACTCTGCCACGTGACAGTGGCTAATGACCCACTGGCCAGAGGAAGTCATGTGGTCAAGCTCAGTATTAATATGGGAGGGGATGCACAAGGACTTGAACATCGGGAAGGTGTGATTCGACCATGTCACAGTTTGCCACCACCTTCCCTCTGACTCCTAATGATCCATATCCCACCCACATGCAAAATGACCCACCCACACCCATGACCTCAGAGAATCATCCAATTATAAAATCATGTTCTGACTTGATTCCAGGACCTTGTCTTTTAAATCAAGCCCAGGTAGAGATGGGGTGCCTTGGGTTTGTGTCTTTGGGTGAGGTGCCTCCACTTCAGAGATCTGTGTCCTAAAAACCAAGTGATCTCCATGGACACATCCAGTGATGAAGCAGGGACAGGGCAACAGCAGTAAACATGCTGCTTAAAAAGGAGGGGGTACCCGGAAGGATCTCGCAGCCACTTGCCTGTGGTAATTCTGGAGTCCACCCGGCACATGTCACCAGGGACAGTGCCTGGGTGGACAGCTGCTGCTACACCCCACATGGTTCCCTAAGCTGTTCTGCTCTTCAACCCTACTCACCCCTGGGCCCCTGGCTCTGCTTTCTGAGACGTCTATCCTTTTCCGTTTGAAATGACCACTGTTTGCAGCTGAGCAGCTCTCAGGCTGCTTCCTGCCTTTAGAAGGTTGGGGACCTGGAGCTCACTTCTTTTCTCTTTCAACTGTCTCTGTCCATTTTAGTCCATGCTTGTAGAGCTTTGCCAACATAATTTCTTAAGACTTTGTGGGTTTTCTATGATTTAAGTGTAACTTACTCATTGCTTCTGAAATAGAGCTCCCTATACCCTCATAATGTATGCTATCTGCTTCTGTAGAACTGCTTGCTTAACCTAAGTAACTCCATTTTACCCCCATCTGACCTGCAGACTTCCTCCCCTTCTGCATGAGAAACCGTTGACCTTCTCATAGAAACAAAAGCCGTTGCATAGAAACAGGAGCCATACACAGTGAACTATTACATGGGAACAGGAGCCAGACACAGTGAACTATTACATGGGAACGTACACAATGAAAACTTGCATGCTCGACTGCTCGAACGGCTCATTCTCAGCCTCTGTGACCTAGCTCCCTAGCTTGCTTTGTGCACCTGGACAAACCCATGTGCCAACGGGATATGGTTTTTGTCCTTAAAAACGCCACAAGACCAAGGCCTGGGGCCGTTCTCCCTTGGTTGCTCCTTGAGAGATGGTCGCTGGCCGCTGGAGTGAATAAACTGCCCTTTTCTGCACGAGTGGCGTGTAAGTGCAGTCTTGTGGGAGGGGGCCTCACAGCACTTCTAAAGCACACACATAACTCCTTCCAAGACAAACCCTTCTCTACCTTGGGTGTGTCAGACCACTGTGTGACAAAGATCTTCATGTTCTCAGAAACTGTTTTTTTGGTTTTTTTCTTCTACTGGACAGGGTCTACTAGATACAGCCTTAAATCTTTCAAGTCATTACCAAAAACAATCTAGAGTCATATTCTTTGATCTTCAACCCAATGTTACATTCTACTGGCACACCCTAGATTTGATCTTTATCCCCAGATTTTGACTTTTTCTTTTCTTTCTTCTTTTGTTTTTTTTTTTTGTTGTTGGATGGAGAGACTGTCTTAAACTTTATTTCCTTCACATTATTCTTGAAAATTAGACCTCTTCCCTTTTAGATCAGTTTCCTATTCTCATACTCCATCTCACATAACTTTAAAAAGCCATTTGGCACATTCTGTATTCTGCTAGGAAATCTCCTTAGTGAGAGTCACAAGCTTATTAGGTTTGTTTTCTATCTTCCCTGTTACTGCAAGTGTCAGGTTCTCTAATTTCTCTGCTATTGCTAAACTTGGGTCACCATCTCTGCAGCTTTCAGTGCAGTTTCTTCACTGCCTGTCCAGCCTTTACTAAAGGTCTTCCATTCCTGTAGGCTTGCTAACCTCCCCCATGCTATCTGGCCCCAAGGCTAGTACAGTAGTTCCCCTTGATCTGCAGGGGATACGTTCCAAGACCCCCAGTGGCTGCCAGAAACCACAGGAAGTACTGAACCCAACTGCTGTCAATTGGGACACGCTTCCGTTCATGGCTCCCACCCATGGATTTAATGCCTTTCCATCTTAACAAAGCACTTACCATGTACCATGCCCGTAACTTTTGCAGTTTGAGGTGCAAAAGCAAAACAAACACACATTTCTTTTTCCCTTCTTGACAATTTCATGGATAGAAGATTCATTAATACTGTAGATCTTGGCAACCTTAGCAGATGATTTTTTTTTCTTTACTTATTAAGTCCACAACTTTCACCTTTTCACTTAAAGGAAGCACTTCACAGCTTCTCTTTAGCATATCCAGATTGCCACCGTCACTCCTCTTGTGCTTCAGGAACATCATTAAGTAAAGTAAGGGCGACTTGAACACAAACTTTGTGATGCTGAGACAGTCCATCTGATCACTGAGATGGCCACTAGGCGTCTAATGGATCGGTAGTGTCTGCAGCACGGGGACGCTGGACAAAGTGATGGTTCACATCCCAGGGGAGATGGAGTAGGACAGAGTGAAATGTCAAAATGCTCCCATCAGATGTGGCTAGACTGGGGGAATTTCCAGGAGGGCCCCCATCACACATCTGGGGTCTTGGGCAGGCTGTCAGTTGGGGTGCTTTTTCTCTCCACATGATCTCTCGACAGATAGGAGTATAGGCCCGGCTTCCTTGCATGGCAGTGAGCAGTCACAAGAATGTAAAAATGGCCCAATTCATTTTTCTGTCCCATAGTTTTACAGCAAAGATGATAGAGCTTAGCAGTTAAATGCATAAGCTGTGGGCACAGACTTCCTGAGTTCAACTCCCAGCTCCTCCTCCTCCATCCTGTGTGACCTCATATGAATGACTCTCCCCCTCTGTCCCTTAGCACTGAGCTCACTGGGGAGGGTTAAGGATTAAATGGATGAACACAGGCACAGTCCTGGCCAACAGATCATAAACTGCTTGTCACCTGAAACCACACTGTGCACACAAGTTGGAGTCCTGCTTTTTCCCCCACAGCATAATTTCTTCAAGTCTTAAAAAAGGCTTCAAAAGGCTGCATAATAGACAGTGTGTGGGTATCCCCTGGTGGGCTCGATCTAACCAATCCCCTAATGGAGCACATTTAGGTAGTTTCCAAATTTCTGGTATTGTCAACGAAAATACACCATATGTTTCATAAATGCTTCTGCATTTAGGACAGGCAGTCCTAGAAAATTTCTTAAGAATTGAAGACAAGCCTTTGATACACTTAGCCAAACTTCCTATGAAAATCTCCCTGCAGGAGGGTGTGAGAGGAGCCCATGGAACCGCCCCCCCCCCAGTTCCTCTGCATCTGGGGATGTCCCTGGTGAAGACAGGCACAGATGGGAGAGAGCAGACCCAGCCCAGGGGCGTAGAGGTGCTCGGCTGCTGCTGTGGGCTGGAGTCCCTCATGTCACTGTGTTGTATTCTCTCTTGGTGATGGCTGCACCTCCATCTCTGGGCTTAGCCAGACTCACCCGGCTCGATGGTCCCATGTTGGTCACCAGCTGCTCCCTCCTGAAGCAGGAGGGGTCCAGGGTCAGACCTTCAGGGACAGAGGTGCCAGTGGACAGGCAAGGGGAGGATCCCAGGGGACTTGGGGACAAAGCATCAGTGGCTCAGCACAGAGAGGGCTGGGGGCTCACACAGAGGAAGGCCTGAGGGAGGGAGTGGGCAGCCCCCGGGTCTCAGGAGTCACCATGTCCCAACCCTAGATGAGGTAAGGATGAGATGTGGCCACATGGACAGGGCTGATGTCGGCACAGAGCAGCCTGGAGGCCAAGGAGACACCAGCTTCCCAGGCTGGTTGGAGGCTCAGAGACAAACGGTGCCTTCAAGATCCCTGGCACCTTTCTGCATCTTTCTTTTTTCTCCCGCTGTGACCTCCAGTTACCTGATTTCTCCAGAATTCAACTACAAAAACCTGCCACTGGCCAAAGGGCACACAAGACATGCCTATGCTTCTGTCTGGAGCAGCTGGATGGGGACGGCCCATCCTGCTTGTCACTGACGTCCTTCACAACCAGGGGTCAGCAACGGATAGACACAGACACAGCAGATTTGCAGGGGGAAAGTGGAGCTCCCAACGCAGCTTTCTCCTCCCATCAAGTTCAGACCAGAGAAGCTGGTGGCGTGGAGTTGGGTGGAAGCCCCAAGGAAGGGACCCCAGGGCCGGGACTGCCCCAGAGCACCCACACATGGAGTCTCCCTGGAAGACAGTGGTATGGCCCAAACCAGCCCACCTGGTGACCAGAGCCACTCTGTCCAGCCCCTGGAGCAGAGCAGCCCCCACGACCACCTGCACCACGCTCCCTGCACCTCCACGGCCCCCTGGCCTGACTGCAGGTCTCAAGGTGACATACCTCCACGCAGCTGTTGGGGCAAAGGTCCAGGCCACTGAGTTCACAGGCAGATATAGGACGGGTCTGTGGGAGGGGGAAGGCGGGGTCCCTGTGGGTCCTCATCGGTCTCCCTCATGCTGTGATCTCCTGGAGGCAGGACGGTGCGAGATCCACCCTTGTGTCCCAGGCTCCTGACCAAGCCCTGGCCCTGGTGCTCATGGGTTATTGTTCAGTGAATGAGGGAATCGAGCAATGCCTGCACCAGCCTTCCTTCTTTCCTTCTGGGGAGAGAACAGGCTTCTAGAAAGCCTGGGTTTGGGGACCTCCCATCTGGCCTGCAGGGTCCCCCAACCTACCACCCCTGCCCTTCCCTTCTGTCCTGCCTTTGGGAACACGGGCACGGAAATGCCCTTCATACTGCGCTCAAGCATCCTGGGGACGCTGGCAGTGCACCAGCGCCACTGGGTCACCAGGTGGGGGCGCTGTTACACATCCTGACACCCCAGGTCACCCTCACTGGGGGGTTCTGCCTTCAGGCCCCACCAGAAGGGTTCGGGGCCTCCATAGCGAGCATAGCAGCTCCAAGTGGAACAAAATCCTGCAGAAGGACAAAATACGAGGGAACTTCAAAAAGCTCACGGAAGGATTCGTACTATCTTTTAATTCTATTTTCCACAAGCTTTTTGAAGTATCTTCGTATTTAAGAAGATTATTTGAAGGACAATATATATTCATTCCTCCAAAATATTGTGGGTTTTATCCTAAGGACTAAAACGATCAGAAAGCCGGGTGTGTGTGTGTGTGTGTGTGTGTGTGTGTGTGTGTATGTGTTTGTGTATACACATATGTCTGTGTGTGTCTGTGTGTGTCTGTGCATGTGTATGCATGTGTATCTGTGTGTGTGCGTATGTGTGTCTGTGCATGTCTATGTGTGCACATATCCATGTGCGCAGGTGTCTGTGTGTGAGCACGTGCCCTCGGTGATCCCTCGGTCCACCCCGCAGCCCTCCAGCGTCTATGCGGGTGATGAGCCTGTTTGTCTCCAGCCATCGGCCGCCCTCCTCTGACTTGCAGTGAGAAACAGCAGACGCAGCTGGCATCGCGCAGCAGCCGACTTAGGCTCTAACGCCAGCTCCACCATCTGCAGCTGTCTGTCCCGAGTGGCCACCTTGCCACCTGCGAGCCTGGGTCCCCTTGAGTCCCCCTGGGCAGCTGGGAGGGTAGATGAGGGGGCACAGGTCAAGGACTGAGCACAGAATAAGGAACTCGAAACACAACTGTCCCTTCACTTCTGTGCCAGAATAAATACAAGCGCCTGACCCAGATCCACACTTCCCATGACTCCCGAGTCTCCGACCTCCGTTCATCCAACAGGCAGCAGCTGCACGTCACTCTGGGCACAGACCCGGGCTGGGTAGGGATGGCGGGGCTGCTGGCTCCCTGCCACTTTTGGCCATGAGTAGAAGCAGCCTGAGGCCTGCACCAGATGCGGCTGTCCCAGAATCATAGGCCAAATAAACTTCTGTCCTTTATAAACTACCCAGTCTCAGGTATTGTTATAACAATAAAAATGAACTAATACAGGGGGTGTCTGCCCCACTCTCTCAGCCCAAGCCTGGACTCTCTTCTGCTCCCCAGCAGCAATTACTTTCTCTTTCCCTTTGCAGTTCTCTTGGGTCCTGCTGCAGGAAGGGCCTGTCTCCATCAGAGGTCCCGCTCCTCCAAGCCTGAGGGCCCCAGAGAAGGAGGGAAGGAGGGGCTGAGCCTCAGGACCCTCCCACCCTGGTGCCTAAGCAGGAAGAGGGTGGGGCCTGCACAAGAGTGGCCCTAGGACGTCACTCACCAATAAGGGGCTTTCCTGAAGCAAGGGCCCTATGAGCGGGAAATGGAACCCTGGCGCCAAGGACAAAGATTCCCAGGAGCCCGGTCGAGACAGGCCAACCGAGGAGGCTGCAGCTGGTGTCCACAGATCAGGTACCACTGCTCGCTGGCCCTGCTGGGCCCCTCTCTGCTGCCCCTCATTTCCTGGTGGCCCCTGATGTGCCTCTGCTCGGGGTCACTGCTTCACCAGGCCCAGCCATATTTCTGTCCCTCTCTGGGCACCTCTGCAGCACACACGCCCATCGCAGGACTTTGCCCTATTCTGGGGGTGGCCCCTGCTGCTTCTCAATTGGCCACTGTGCCCACCTGCCCCACCCTGGTCTCCCTCCCTTGCTGAGCCCCTCACAGTGAAAGTCATCGGCCTGGCTGTCCCCTGCCTTCCCTGTGCAGGGCTCCTGGCTTTATGTGTCATCAGGACATGCCTGTACTCCGTTGACAGTTAGAATTGAATGGATGGCTGACTGAAGCAGCTGGAAATTTTGTCCAAAGCACTTCCATGGATTTTCTGGAATATTTACACTGCTTCACACGCAAAGTCTTAGGAGGGGGTGGGGGAGAAGGGACTAGCTCTCAGAGGCAAGAAGATGAAGCATTTCTCCACAGACGGCTCCACTGTGAGCAGAAGAGTCAATGCAGAATGTCCCCCACATAGCCACGACCTCAGTGTCCACACGTCCCCTGTGGAACTATACAACTAACACGGAATTGGAGAAATGCTCATACTTTAAGATTAAGTAGATTAGGATTAAGTACGTGCATCCATAAGTGCACACACACTGCTGTAGGTGACATGAGGTGCCGGCCTGGCCAGCACAGGGGACCAGCTCCATCACTCACCAGCTCTGTGGTCTGGGCAGGTTACCCCACCTCTGGGGGTTGCATCCTGCAGGATTGGGGCAGGATCAGCTGAGCTCAGACACATGCGCACTCAGAACAGTAGCCTGTGCCCACTCGTGAATTCAGCTGTTGCTCTGATTAAAACAAAAACAAAAACAAAAACATGCATAGGTGAAAAGTCAGGAATGAATTGAACCACAACGTTAAAAGCTATTTTGGGGGGTGGAGGATTGTTTTCCTCTTTTCCGTTTTTCTAAAGTGTGTGCAGGCATACTGGAGGGTGGGGGGTGTCCCACTGAAAGGACCAGAGCTGGGGCCCGAGGTGGGAGAGGTGGGCTCCTCCCTGCTGCCCCGGGCTCGTCCTCTCCTCTTCCCTGTCCCCCGTGTCCCCACCTGGAAAGGCAGCGGACATTCTCAGGGCTGTGGAGGGTTGGGGGAGGTGCAGGTCCCAGCGGGGTGCAGGGAGCTGGGCTCAGAGGACAGCAGCCTGGAGGAACCGGGGAGCGCCCTCTGCATTTTCTCTTTTCTCTCTGGTGCCCCAGGAACCCAATGGAGGGGTTATACCGAGGAACATTCTATTTCCACTTCCGAAACCTTCGCTATGCCTCTGGCCGGAACACCGCCTTCCTATGCTACCGAGTGGAAGCAGTGGAGCACCGCTCGCCTGTCCTCATTGACAGGGGAGTCTTTGAAAACGAGGTACCAGCCTGACCAGTCACATCGCAGCCAGGCGCTAAGCCAGTTGAGATTGCACAAAATATCACATTAAGCAAAATGCCAGACGTGGGCTCCCCACTGTACGTTTTCTTCCCAGAACATTTCTTCAGTCCTTGGCCCTGATGTTGCCGCTTGACTGTTGCAGAATCTGACAGATGATGGTGCCCGACTTCTCACAAAAGGCCCTGCTTAGAGGCCACGGCCCTGAGTCTCTGAGTGGTTTTTTACCAAAATCTTGTAACTGCGCTCTGCATCTAGCAGTCTTCGAGGGAAGAGCCTCTGGGAAAGTTGGGGCGTCTTGTGCACCCCACACCTTATCTGGCCCTAGGACCCACAGGCTGGTCCTACCAGCCCCAGCCACAATCCTGGTTCTTCCTGGTCTAGGACACATTATCACACAGTGGTGAACACAGCCTGCTCAGAGGCCGTGGACAGGACTCCCTTGGGTGACCACTACAGCAGCTGTGGCCGGCCTCTGCAGCCACTAGAGCAGGCACCAGCCCCTGCAGCCCACGCCCACCCCTCGCCACCCCTGCAACGTCAACCCACACCTGCCGTCCTCCTCCGCCCAGGCTGGAGACTTTTCTGAATGTGTTGGGGGAGCCATTGCTGGGTGGGCAGGCGTGCTCCGTAGCAGGGCCACCCAACAAAATGTAATAGCAGTCGGACAAGTAATTTAAATTTTTCTAGACCCAGAGCTTACAAAGCTGACAGAAATTGGCAAAATTAATTTTAATAATTCATTGAGTCCAGTATACCTAACATTATTCCAACATATAAGTAACATAACATTCTTCACGAGAGAGTGTACGTTCTTTTCATTTGCATTGTGAGTCTTTGAAATGAGCTGTGTATTTTACACAGGCTGCACTGCAGGTCTCACTTCAGACGAGCCACATTTCAAATGCTCAGTATCCACGTGTGGCCAATGGCCCTCATGGGATAGTGCAGCTCTGTAGCCCTCCCCAGCAGACAGGAGGCCGGGAACCAGCCTGAGTCCTGAGGGCCTGGCCAGAGCAGGACTCGGAATGCTTGCTGAACGGGTGCCTGGGACAGTGGACATTAGAATAAATGTCCTGGAATGAGGGGGATGAGCACGACTTAAAAAAGAAGAGTAGGGAGCTTCTTAGTCCGTTCTGTGCAGAATTCCTAACACTGGGTAGCTCCCAGTAATCGGAAATGTATTGCCTCACAGTTCTGGAGGCTGCAAAGTCCAATATCAAGGTGCCGGCTCTGGTGAGGGCCTTCTTGCTGCATCATGACAGGGCTGAAGGCCAGGGGGTAAGAGGGGGCAGGAGGGGGCTGAACTTGCTCTTGTAGAACAGCATCAACCCCACCCAAGGGGAGGAGCTCTCATGGCCTAATCACCTCTTAAAGGTTCCACCTCTTAATACCATTCCAATGGCACTTCAATTTGATCATGAGTTTGGAGGGGACAAACATCCAAACCATGGCAGGAGGAAAGGAGAAAGGGATCATCAGTGAATAACAAGCCCTGGGGCGCCTGCCCCACCACCTGCTCCCCTCTCCCTGCACCTGCCCCACCACCTGCTCCCCTCTCCCTGCTCCTGCCCCACCGCCTGCTCCCCTCTCCCTGCACCTGTCCTGTGGCCTGCTCCCCTCTCCCTGCACCTGCCCCACTGCCTGCTCCCCTCTCCCTGCACCTGCCCCGCCACCTGCTCCCCTCTCCCTGCTCCTGCCCCACCGCCTGCTCCCCTCTCCCTGCACCTGTCCCGTGGCCTGCTCCCCTCTCCCTGCACCTGCCCCGCTGCCTGCTCCCTTCTCCCTGCACCTGCCCTGTTGCCTGCTCCCCACCCAAGAGCTTCCCTTTCCTTCTCCACTTCTCCCAGGTCTATCCCTGTCCTCCCCTCCATGCAGAATTGTGCTTCCTCTCTTGGTTCTTCAACAACGTGCTGTCCCGTGACAAGCACTACTTGGTCACCTGGTACATATCCTGGAGCCCATGCTGCGAGTGTGCAGGACAGGTGGCCGACTTCCTGGCCAGGCACAGAAACGTGAGGCTGACCATCTTCGCCGCCCGCCTCTACTACTTTTGGAAATCAGAATACAGGCAGGGGCTTCGCAGGCTGTGCTGGGAAGGGGCCCAGGTGGACGTCATGTCCTTCCAAGGTGAGAAGTGGGGGCGGCCTGCTGGGCTTCGGGAGGGGCCAGGGTGAGGGAGGGCAGGTGTGCGATGCCCGCAGGGTGAGGGCCCCAGGGCAGTCTCACAGGACGGAGCCAGCCCTGATCCCAACTGGCTGCCAGGAGACAGGTCCCAGGGAGGGCGAGCCCGGAGGTCAGGGAGCAGGGCCCGCTCAGCCCTGGCGGCTTCCTGCCTCTTCTATTTCAGAATTTCAAAGCTGCTGGGAAGAGTTTGTGGACAACCAGGGAATGCCCTTCAAGCCTTGGAAGAAACTGAGGACAAATTTTCACTTCCTGAACTCCATGCTGGGGGACGTTCTCAGGTGAGGGGCTTCCTGGGCCTCCTCACCTCCCCCTGTCATCTCCACTCGACCCCTCAGGCCGTCCCTCTGCTCTGACCAGCTCCCCTCCCTGCCTGGCCTCCTGCCTGCCCGGCCCTGGGCTGCTCCCCCTCACCGTCTCCTCCCTGCTTCCCTGGGCCCCTCCTGGAAAAGATCCCTTTCTCCCCACAGAGCCACCTCCATGCAGCCCAGCGTCTCCTCTGTCCAGTCTCAGAGCCCCCCTACCCTGGCTCCTGCCATCACGACATAGCAACCGAATCTGTGTTACACTGAACATAAACAGGCACGAAAACACATAAGCATGAAAACCAGAAGCTTTGAGAAATATCCTGCGAGGCAGCCTTGACTTATCAGCGAAGGCACCTCCTCTGTGAAAGTGACCCGTAGCTGCCAGGGCTGCCTTAATAAGCGCCCCAGACTAGGCGCCAGTCACCAGGGAGTGACTTCTCCTGGTTCTGGAGGCTGGATGTCCACGATCAGGGGCTCAGCAGGGTCGCTTCTCCTGAGGCCCCTCTTCCTGGCTTGCAGAGGGCCGCCCTCTCTCTGTGTCCTCACGTGGTCTCTCCTCTGTACGCACACGTCCCCCGTGTCTCTCTGTGTCCTAATTGCCTCTTGTCGTAGGACACCAGTCAGGTCGGGTCAGGACACACCATCGGCCTCACTTTAACTTGTCAGCCTTTAAAGTGCGTGTCTCCAAGTGCTCTCATCCCCTCAGGTACTGGGGTTAGGGCTTCCACACATGCATTGGGGGGACACAATTCAGCCCGTGACAGTGACCGAGGGTCTTTGTGGCCGAGCGTGGGTGGGGAGGGCAGCAGTCCTTGTTCTGTGGGTTGACCTCCTGGGTGACCCCTCACGTGACGCTGCCACCCCTTCCATCCCCCCCTGCTGCTCCTGGAGTCCCCAGCCTGTTACTCCTCTTCACCCCCAGCCCTCCCTCCTGCTGACCCTGCGTCCTGCTCCCAGCCCTCCCAGAGAAGCAGCTGGCGTGGGCTGCAGTCTGGGGAGGGTGCTGCAGGGGGAGTGGAAAGAACACGTCCAGTGGTCATGTTCACACTTAAGATTTTAGGAAATAACATGAGGCCGGAGACTGAGCTTTTCCAAAAAGCAGAATAGAACATAAGACGGACCCCCAAGGCCAGAATGCGACAGAGAAAAGGCAGTGCAGGCCTCGAGGTGAAGCAGCAGCGAACCCCTCGGTCCTGGACCTCAGTAGCCAACCGCATGGGAGTGTGGGGAGCAGGCGAGGAGCATGGAGAGCAGGGGAGAAGCACAGAGAGCAGGGGAGGAGCACGAAGAGCAGGAGAGGAGCACGAAGAGCAGGAGAGGAGCAAGGAGAGCAGGGGAGGAGCAAGGAGAGCAGGGGAGGAGCACAGAGAGCAGGGAAGAGCACATTGAGCACGAGAGGAGCACGGGGAGCAGGGGCGGAGCGTGGCGGGGGAGGAGCGCGGGGGGCGGGGGAGGAGTGTGGGGTGGTCTTAAGAGGAATCTCTGTCTTTGGGTTTCTCCCACCTTTGTTCACAGGACGTTGGAGAAAGACACATTCACTTACAACTTTATAAATGACCCTTTGGTCCCTGGGCGGCACCAGACCTACCTGTGCTACAAGGTGGACCTCCTGGATGGTGACACGTGTGTCCGATCTGGCTGCCTGCGTAACCAGGTGACCTTCCCGGCCCAATTGCATCCAGTCAGTGCCCTCCCCAGTCCAGGCACAGTCTCAGGTAGAGGCCCTCAGTGGCACATGTGTGTCCCATAGTCCCTGTCACCTCTGGTCCTTGCAGCTGCTGATGCTCTGTCCTGAAGTCAGATGGACACATGGGCTCAGGTGACTCTCCATGCTTGGTGGCTACAAGCCCACATCGGAAACTGGTCACATGCTCTAGGGCCTGGACCCACTACCCAGTGTCACCTCTGGTTCCAAGGTTCAGCCACTTACTTGCTTCTGTGTCCCTGAGGAGGAGTCAGGGGCAGAAGGAAAAGGCGACTACACAAGGACCAGGGAGTGTCAGGTATGCCCAAGGCCAAGGAAGTTCCTGGGGACTGTGCCCAGGACTCCCCTCCTGAAAACGACTCTCACAGAGAACATCTTTAGAACGGGTCAACTTGAGCATTAGGGCCTATGTGACATCACAGGGCAGGTGCCGCAGCACCTGCTCATGGGCGTATTCCTGGCAGAAGAGAGACAGAGGCAGGAGAGGCCGTCCTGAGATCCTGTCCTGGCCACGGTGGAGCCCACAAGAACGCCAGGGAACGGGCACCATGTCCAGATGTCAGGGTTGTCAGGCATTTGGGGAGGAGCAGGGACTGACCAGGCCAAGAGGCCCCAGAGCCCGAGGGACCTTCTTCCCTGGCCCTGCTCAGGACGGGCTCTGGCAGGAGAGGTTGAGTTCTGCTGGGCTCTGGTCCAGGGTGTGGGGCTGCTCTGGTCACTACTAGGAAATGGGCCTGGCAGGACACACCCACTGCCTTGGAGGGACTTGCAGGGTTGCTGGTCCGCACAACTGTCTCAGGGGCTACACCTTCCCCAGGGACGTCGCACGGCCCCTTCTCGGCTCTTCCTGGGTCAGCCATCACACCCCTCACCCTCTCCACACTCTCCCGTCAGCCTCCCTCTCTGCACTGGCATCTTAGACGGACCTGCTCCCAGCGCTGGTTGAAAATTCGTCACTCTGCAGTTTAGGGAAATCTCCATAATTCTATGAGTCACAACATGACAATCATCCCATGACCCAGGGACTTTCCCCCTCGGAGTGGATCCTGCCAGGGTTCCATCTGCCCATTCTTCTCGGCACAGGGAGCCCTTTGGGATGTGTCTGTATCACTCTGGGTCTGTGCACAGGGTGAAGCACAGGGTAGAAGCTTCTAGAAGTACTGGTACACAAGTCAGGATGGGTGGTAGGGGAATAGCTGGGTAGGGGGTAAATCCCCCCATGAAGGAGCACACCCAGGTCACTGGCATCAGTCCCCCGACCTTGGGCTGAGCTGGCCTCCCCGTCCCTCCTCCAGCTCGTCAGCTCCTCCCTGCAGACACCGCTTGGGGGAGGGTCCCGAAGGCACTTATATCTAGAGCAAAATTAGAGGTGGCTCAAAATTCAATAATCAGAGAAATCTTATTTGAAAGACATATTTAAAACTCCTAATGTAATGCACAAATTCCTTGGAGAACAAAACATGAGCATTTAAAATGAAGACACATGTAACAGTGCTGCGTGGAGTACATGGGAGCCGAGGCTGAGTAAAAAGCCATTACTCCTGATCTACCTGCATTTAAATGGTTGATATTTTGTTTATCTTAGAGTTTCGGCATTAATTTCGAATTGTTAATGATTGTGCTGAAAGTCATTTATCTTGATCGCCGCATGCGGTGCCCTCGAATTTTGTGCTGCAGGCCAGTGCCTCGCCAGCCTGTGCCTGCTCCTGCCCTCCCTCCCTGTCCCCAACAAATGACCTCACGCTTCTCTTTCTCTTTCTCCCAGGGTGGTTATGAACCTAGACTACGCCGCCATGCAGAGCTGTGCTTCCTGGACCTGCTGAATTCCTGGCATCTGGACCCTGCCCTGCGCTACAGAGTCACCTGGTTCATCTCCTGGAGTCCCTGCTGCTACTGTGCCCAGGAAGTGGCTGCATTTCTGGGTTGGAACAGCCACGTGCGCCTGCGCGTCTTCGCTGCCCGCATCTATGACTGGCTCCCAGGATATGAGCAAGGGCTGCACACACTGCAGGGGGCTGGGGCGCAGATCGGCATCATGAACTTCAAGGGTCAGAGTGGAACCCTTGGGGTGGACGGGGGTGCTGGGTAGAGACAGGACCCTGGGAAGTTGCGGGAAAGGGGTGCAGAGGATTAGCAGCCCTGGTGGAGAAGCCTTTGTTTGCTGCCTGCAGAGGCCATGGCTAGATCTGGGACCACACTTGTGGCTCTATTGGAAGAGACAGTCCAGGACAGAACATGGGGTCTCGGGGAGGGAGGGAGGGTGTTTGGAAGTGGAAGAAGGACTTGGGGGCTTCCAGAAAGAGGAGAACTGGGCTGGCTCAGCTTCCAATGGGAAGAAAGAGTTTGATGAGGAAGCCAAGTCCCTAGGGAGGAAAATAAAAAGCAGTGGACTGAAATTATGATGTGCAAGTCTGTCCCCAAGAGTCATAGACCCTGTTTTCTCTCCCTCTCCACAGCTGGAGGCTGACTCTCTCCCCTGTCCGGTTTCAGGGTTTAGGCACTGCTGGGACACCTTTGTGCACCACCAGGGAAGGCCCTTTCAGCCCTGGCCTGGGCTGCATGAACACAGGCGAGCCCTGTGGAGGAGGCTGCGGGACATTCTGCAGGTGAGGGCGTCCTGCTCTGGCTGGTCCCCGTCTGCCCTGCCCCCTCCTCTTCTCCAGGGGCCTTTCCTTCCCCTGTGCTCAGAGCCTCCTCGGGTCACCTGCTTCCTCCAGGGGAGTCCAGCTCCATCCCTCCCTTTCCCTCTCACTAAGTCCCTGTGCTCTCACCTCCTGTGTCCCTCCTTCCTCCGCCTGTCATGTGTCTGTCCCCAGACCTCTTGTCCTTGCTTCCAGCTGCCTCACTTCCTGCTCCCACTTTTGCCATTTCTTCCTAGAATCAGGAAAACTGCACGAGGGACTGCAGTACCTCTCAGGAAGGCTGAGATCTCTGCTGAGCAGCGCAGTGAAATCCCCTCTTTCAAGAAATGTAAACAGGCCTCTCGCCAGCATCTGCAGGTGCTTACAGAGACCAGCAAAGGCAATGAGGTCACGAGAAGTAGATTAATTTTAAAAATCAGAGTGGAACTACTATCTTTAAAATTTTTATTTTTATTGTAAATTGACACTATTTTTGTGGTACAGATTGACATTATGATTTATAAATATAATGTAGAATAATTAAATCAAGCTGGTTAACATATGCATCAACTCAAATACTTAACATTTTTTGTGTTGAGAATATTTGAAATTTACTGTCTTAGAAATTTGGAAATGTATAATACTCTGTTAGTAACTATATTCACCATGCTGTGCAATTGATCAAAGAAAACCTTTTCCACTGTCTTTAGGACATTTTGTACACTGTGACCAGCATCTCCCTGTTCCCTCCACACCCAGGCTCTGTAACCCCCGTTCTACTCTCTGCTTCTAGAGGTAGATTCCTTCAGATTCCAGATATAAGTGACAACATGTTGACCTTGTCCTTCAATTCTATGCACATTGTCACAAATGACAGAATGTCCGTCCTTTTCAAGGCTGGCTTGTGTTCTCTTGTGTTTATATAGCATATGTGCTGTATCCACTCATTAGCTCATGAACTTTTAGGTTGATTCCGTAACTTGGCCATTCTGAACAATGCTGCACGGAACACGGGAGTGCACGCATCCCTTTGACACGGTGGTTTTCAGTCTTTTGGGTAAATACCCAGAAGTGGGATTGCTAGATCATACAATAATTGTATTTTTACTTCTGTCAAAAGCCTCCATAATGTTTTCCACAATGACTGTACTAATTTACATTCCCACCAACAATGTGCAGGGTTCTTTTTTCTCCGCATCCTCACCAACACTTGTTTTATTTTTGTCTTTTTCATAATAGCTATTCTTACAGGTGTGAGATGACATCTCATTGTGGTTTTAATTTGCATTTTCCCAATGATAAGCAATGTTGAGCATTTTTTCATGCAAGCATACCTTGAAGATATTATGGGTTCAGTTCCAGACCACCACAGTAAAGCGAATATCACAATACAGTGAGTCACACAAGTTTTCTGGTTTTTTAGTACATATAAAAGTTACGTTCACCCTATACCACAGTCTATTAAGTGTGCAGTACCATTATGTCTAAAAACACAATGTGCATACCTTAGTCAAAAAATACTTTATTGCTAAAAATGCTAATGATCACTTGAGTTTTCAGCAAGTTGTAATCTTTTTGTTGGTGGAAGGTCTGGCCTCAGCGGTGATGGCTGCTGACTGATCAGGGTGGTTGTGGCTGAAGGTTGGAGTGGCCGTGGCAATTTTTTATAATAAAATGACAATGGAATTTTCCGCATATATCATCTTTTCCTTTCATGAAACATTTCTCTGTAGCATGCGATGTTGTTTCAAAGCGTTTTACCCACAGTAGAACTTCTTTCAAAATTGGAGTCAGTTCTGTCAAACCCTGTCATTGCTTTATTAACTAGGTTTATGTAATTCGTAAGTCCTTCATTGTCTTTTCAACAGTGTTCACAGTATCTTCACCAGGAGCAGATTCCATCTCAAGAAGCCACTTTCTTTGCTCATCCGTAAGAAGCAATTTCTCATCTGTTAAAGTTTTGTCATGAGATTGCAGCAACTCAGTCCCATCTTCAGGATCCACTTCTAATGCTCTTGCTGTTTTCACCACATTTGTAGTTCCTCCTTTTACTGAAGTCTTGAATCCCTCAAAGTCATCCATGAGGGTTGGAATCAGCATCTTCCAAAATCCTGTCAATGTTGATGTTTTGACCTCCTCCCATGAATCACAAATGTTCTTAGTGGCATCTAGAATGCTGGATCCTTTCCAGAAGGTTTTCAATCTACTTTGCCCAGATCCATGAGAGGAATCACTACCTACTGCAGCTGTAGCCTTATGTGTTTCATAAATAATAATACTTGTTAAAAATCAAAGTTACTGCTTGATCTGTGGGCTGCAGAATGGATGTTGTGTTAGCAGGAATGAAAACAACATTCATCTCCTCGTACATCTCTGTCAGAGCTCTTGGGTGACCGGGTGAATTGTCAATGAGCAGTGACATTTTGAAAGGAATCTTTTTTTCTGAGCACTAGGTCTCAACAGTGGGCTTAAAATGTTCGGTAAACCATGCCGTAAACAGATATGCTGTCGTGCAGGCTTTGTTTTGCATTTGTAAGTGTGCTGACAGAGCACAGGCAGAGTAGACTTAGCATCAATTTTAAGGGCCTAGGATTTGGGGAATGCTAAGTGAGCATTGGCTGCAACTTAAAGTCACCAGCTGCGTTAGCACCTAGCAAGAGTCAGCCTGTCCTCTGAAGCTTTGGAGCCAGGCATTGACTGCTCCTGTCTAGCTGTAAAAGTCCTAGATGGCATCTTTTTTCAATATAAAACGGTGTCATTCACATTGAAGCTCTGTGGCTGAGTGCAGCCCCGTCACACGTGAGCCGCTGTCTCAGCTGGATCCGCTGGGTCACTGGCTGCAGCCCCGCATCAGCACCTGCTGCTGCACCTCGCGCTCTGCTGGGACGGAGCCGGCTGCTTTTCTTAAACCTCGTGGACCCTCCTCCGCTAGCTTCAGACTTTTCTTCCGCAGCTTCCTCAGCCCGCTCAGCCTTCACACAATCGAAGAGTTCGGGCCTTGCTCTGAGTTGGGCTTTGGCTTAAGGGAATGTTGTGGCTGGTTTGCTCTTCTCTCCAGACCGCTACGGCTTTCTCCATCTCGGCCATGGGCTGTCTGGCTTTCTCATCACTCGTGTGTCCACTGCAGCAGCGCTTTCATTTCCCTCAGGAGCTTCTCCTTGCATTCACAACTTGGCGACCTGCTGGGTGCAGGCCCGAGCTTCCAGCCCACCTTGGCTTTCGAGACGCCTTCCTCCCTGGGCTTCTGCATCTCTGGCTTTGATTGCAAGTGAGAGACGCGCGACTCTTCCTTTCTCTTGAACACACAGAGGCCGTGGTAGGGCTACTAATTGTCCTTATTTTAATATTGTTGTGTCTCGGGGAATAGGGAGGCCTGAGGAGAGGGACAGCGATGGGGGACGGCTGATCAGGGGAGCAGTCAGAACACACGACACGTTTATCGATGCAGTTTGCCGTCATATACGGGTGTGGTTTGTGGCACCCCCAAACAATTGCCATCGTAACATCAAAGGTCACTGATCACAGATCAGCATAATACACATTGTGATGATGGGGAAAGTTTGAAATATTGTGAAAACTGCCAAAACCTGACACAGAGACACAGAATAAGCACACGCTGTCAGGAAAACAGCGCCGATAGACTTGCTCCGTGGAGGGATGCTACCCACCTTCAATGTGTAAAAACAGCATTGCTGAGACGATGACGGGAAACGCGACCAGGACCAGGCGAGGGGCCTGTACCGCTGCTGCCCAGGGCGCGTCTCCTGCTGAGAAACTTCTGCTCAGGTCCCCTGCCCGCTTTTGATTGGATTTTTTTGTTTTCTTGAGTTGTTTGACCTCCTTATATAGTTTGGATATTAAACCCTTAGTGGAAGTGTGACTTGCAGATTTTCCCCCCCAATTTATAAGTTATCTCGGCACACTCCTAACTGTTTCCTTTGTTGTGGAAAAGCTATTTAGTTTGATGGAATCCCATTTGTCTATTTTTTTAATTTGTTGACTGTGCTTTTGGGGTTAAATCCAAAAAAATCAATGCCATCTAGTTTTTCCCACATGTTTACTTCTAGTAGTTTATACTTTCCAGTTTTACATTTGTCTTTAATCCTTTTCTTTTTTTAAATTTTATTTTATTTTGTCAGTATACAATTTGGGTGATCACCGTGGCCCGTTACTGAAACCTCCCTCCCCCCCAGTCCCTCCTCCCTCCCAACAGCCTCATGTCTGTTCACTTGTCGTATCAACTCCAAGGAATTGTAATTATGTCTTCTTCCCCCCCGCCCCGTTTATTTGTGTATTTATTTATTTATTTAAGTGAGAACATGTGGTATTTCTCTTTCTGTGCCTGACTTGTTTCACCTAATATAATGCTCTCAAGGTCCATCCATGTTGTTGCAAATGGCAGTATTTCATTCGTTTTTATAGCTGAGTAGTATTCCATTGTGTAGATGTACCAGTTTCCTTATCCACTCATCTGATGATGGACATTTGGGCTAGATCCAACTGTTAGCTATTGTAAAGAGTGCTGTGATGAACATTGGGGAACAGGTATTCCCAGCAGTGGGATAGCTGGGTCATATGGTAGCTCTATCTGCAATTGTTTGAGGAACCTCCATACCATTTTCCATAAAGGCTGCACCATTTTGCAGTCCCACGAATAGTGTATGAGAGTTCCTTTTTCTCCGCAACCTCACCAGCATTTATCATTCAGTCTTTTGGATATTAGCCATCCTAACTGGGGTGAGACGGTATCTCAGTGTGGTTTTGATTTGCATTTCCTGAATGCTGAGTGATGTTGAGCTTTTTTATTTTCATCTGTCTGTTGGCCATTTGTATATCTTCATTTGAGAAATGCCTATTTAGCTCTTTTGACCATTTTTTAATTGGGTTGCTTGTTTTTTTCTTGTAAAATTGTTTGAGTTCCTTGTGTATTCTGGATATTAATCCTTTGTCAGATGTATATTTTGCAAATATTTTCTCCCACTCTGTTGGTTGTCTTTTAACTCTGTTAATTGTTTCTTTTGCTGTGCAGAAGCTTTTTAATTTGATATAATCCCATTTATTTTTCCTTTGATTGCTCATGCTTTTGGGGTTGTATTCATGAAGTCTGTGTCCAGTCCTACTTCCTGAAGTGTTTCTCCTATGTTTTCTTTAAGAAGTTTTATTGTTTCAGGGTGTATATTTAATTCTTTAATCCATTTTGAGTTGATTTTAGTATATGGTGAGAGGTATGGGTCTAGTTTCATTCTCCTGCATATTGATATCCAGTTATCCCAGCACCATTTGCTGAAGAGGCAGTCTCTTCCCCAGTGTACAGGCTCGGTGCTTCTGTTAAAGATCAGATGGCTGTAGGTGTGTGGGTTGATTTCTGGATTCTCTATTCTATTCCATTGATCAGTGTGTTTGTTTTTATGCTATACCATGCTGTTTTGGTTATTATAGCTTTGTAGTATAGTTTAAAGTCAGGTAGTGTTATGCCTCCAGCTTTATTTATTTATTTATTTATCTTTGCTTAGAATTGCTTTGGCTATGCCTGGTCTTTTGTTATTCCATATAAATGTCTGGATAGTTTTTTCCATTTCTGAGAAAATGTCACTGAAATTTTGATGGGGATTGCATTGACTTTGTATATCACTTTAGGTAGTATGGATATTTTCACAATGTTGATTCTTCCAATCTAAGAGCATGGGATATCTTTCCATCTTCTTGTGTCCTCTTTAATTTCTCTCAGCAGTGGTTTGTAGCTCTCATGATAGAGATTTTTCACATACTTGGTTAACTCTATTCCTAAGTATTTTATTTTTTTGGTGGCTGTTGTAAATGGGCAGGCTTTCTTGATTTCTCTTTCTGCATGTTCACTGGTGGAGTATAGAAATGCTACTGATTTTTGTGTGTTGATTTTGTATCCTGCTACTGTGCTGAAATCATTTATCAATTCCAAGAGTATTTTTGTAGAGGCTTCAGGCTGTTCGATATATAGGATCATGTCATCTGCAAACAGGGACAGTTTGACTTCATCTTTTCCAATCTGGATGCCCTTTATTTCCTTCTCTTCTCTGATTGCTCTGGCTAGTACTTCCAACACTATGTTGAATAGGAGTGGTGAGAGTGGGCATCCTTGTCTAGTTCCTGCTCTTAAAGGAAAAGCTTTCAGCTTTTTCCCATTCAGGATGATATTGGCAGTGGGTTTGTCATATATGGCTTTAATTATGTTGAGATACTTTCCATCTATACCTAACTTATAGAGGGTCTTTGTCATGAATGAATGTTGAATTTTATTAAATGCTTTTTCAGCATCTGTAGAGATGGTCATATGGTCCTTGTTTTTGATTTTATTGATATAGTGCATCACATTTATTGATTTGTGTATGTTGAACCAACCTTGCATCCCTGGGATGAATCCCACTTGATCATGATGTATAATTTTGAGTATGTGTTGCTGTATTCTGTTTGCTAGTATTTTAATGAGGATTTTTGTGTCTATATTCATCAAGGATATTGGCCTGTAGTTTTCTTTCTTTCTTTCTTTCTTTCTTTTTTTTTTCTTTTGAGCGGTAAGGGGATTGCAACCCTCAGCATGGTGTGGTCTGCACCATACTCAGCCAGTGAGTGCACCAGCCATCCCTATATAGGATCCTAACCCGTGGCCTTGGTACTACCAGCACTGAACTCTCCCAAGTGAGCCATGGGGCTGCCCTTCTTTTTTAGTTGTATCTTTACCTGTTTTTTGTATCAGGGTAATGTTTGCTTCATAGAATGAGTTTGGGAGAATTGCCTGTGTTTCAATCTTTTGGAATAGTTTGTAGAGAATCGGTGTCAATTCCTCTTTCAATGTTTGGTTGAATTCTGCTGTGTATCCATCTGGTCCTGGGCTTTTCTTTATTGGGAGCCTTCTGATAACAGCTTCAATCTCTTTTATTGTTATTGGTCTGTTCAGATTTTCTACATGTTCTTGGCTCAGTTTTGGTAGTTTGTGTGTGCCCAGAAATTTATCCATTTCCTCCAGATTTTCAAATTTGTTGGCGTATAGTTGTTTATAGTAGTCTTGAATTATTCATTGTATTTCAGATGAATCAGTTGTAATATCGCCTTTTTCATTTCTAATTTTTGTTATTTGAGTCTTCTCTCTTCTTTTCTTTTTTGTTAGCCATGCTAATAGTTTGTCAATTTTATTTATCTTTTCAAAAAACCAACTTTTTGATTCATTGATCTTTTGTATCGTTTTTTGGGTTTCAATTTCATTCAGTTCTGCTCTGATCTTAATGATTTCTTTCTATCTGCTAACTTTAGGTTTGGATTGTTCTTGTTTTTCTAGTTCTTTAAGGTGAAGTATTAGGTTGTTCACTTGCCATCTTTCCATTCTTCTGAGGTGAGCATTTAATGAGATAAATTTCCCCCTTAGTTCTGCTTTTGCTGTATCCCACAGGTTTTGTTATGATGTATCATTGTTTTCATTAATTTCAATAAATTTTTTTATTTCCTGCTTGATTTCTTCTTGGTCCTATATGTCATTAAGTAGAATGCTGTTTAATTTCCATCTGTTTGTATAGTTTCCAGAATTTCATTTGTTATTGATTTCTAATTTTAATCCACTGTGGTCTGAAAAAATACATGGGATAATTCCAATTTTTTTGAATTTGTTGAGACTTGATTTGTGACCTAACACGTGATCTATCCTGGAGAATGATCCTTGTGCTGATGAGAAGAATGAATATGCTGAGGTTGTTAGATGGAATATTCTGTAGATACCTGCCAAGTCCAATTAGTGTAGAGTATTGTTTAGATCTTGTGTTTCTCTGCTGATTCTTTGCCTAGATGACTGGTCCAATATTGATAGTGAGGTGTTCAGTTCCCTTGCTATTGGTATTAGTGTCTATTTCCTTCTTTAGGTCTAATAGAGTTTGCTTTATAAATCTGGCTGCTCCAACATTGGGTGCATATATATTTATGATTTTTATGTCTTCTTGATGCATTAATCCTTTTATCAATATGTAGTGGCCCTCATTATCTCTTTTTATGGTTTTTAGTTTAAAGTCTATTTTATCAGATATAAGAATAGCTACTCCAGCTCATTTTTCATTTCTATTTGCATGGTAAATCTTTTTTCATCCTTTCACTCTTAGTCTATGTGAGTCTTTACAGGTGAGGTGGGTCTCTTGAGGGCAGCATATAGTTGGGTCCTCCTTTTTAATCCAGTCAGCCAGTCTGTGTCTTTTGAAAGGGGAATTTAATCCTACATTAAGAGTTGTTATTGAAAAGTGTTGATTTACTCCCAGCATTTTATTGATTTTTGTTTGGATGTCTTAGGTGTCTTTTGTTCCTTTCTTTCTGATTTACTGTTTGTCTGTGTTTGTTGATTCCTTGGGTTGTAAATAAACTTTTTTTTTTCTCTTCATTGTTGGCATTTTTATTTTCCTAGTGGATTTTGATTTTTCTTGAGTTTTTATGGCAGTGGTAGTTATTTTTCAGGTATCAAACCCACTACTCCCTTGAGAATTTCTCATAAGGGTGGTTGTGTGGTAGTGAACTCCCACAGTTTTTGTCTGAGAAATATACTATTTGCCCTTCATTTCAGAAGGATAGCCTTGTGGGGTAGAGTATTCTTGGCTGGCAATCTCTGTCTTTTAGTATTTTGAATATATCATCCCATTCCTTTCTGGCTTTTAAGGTTTGTGATGAAAAGTCTGATGTTAGTCTGTTGGGGCTCCCTTATAGGTGATTTAATGCTTCTCTCTTGCAGCTTTTAAGATTCTCTCTTTGTCTTTGAGTTTTGCCAATTTGACTATAACATGTCTTGTAGAAGACCTTTTGGGGTTGCATACAGTTGGGGATCTTTGAGCCTCCTGAATCTGAAGACCTGTGACTTTTCCTATACCTAGGAAGTTTTCCACCACTATTTTGTTGATTATGTTTTCAATGCAATCTCCTTTTTCCTCCCCTTCTAGAATACCCATGACTTGGATATTTGAGTGCTTAAGGTTGTCTGATATCTCTCTTAGATTTTCTTCAATGTTTTTAATTCTTTTTTCTTTTCTTTTCTTTCTTTTTTTTTTTTTTTTTTTTTTTGTCTATCTGTGTTACTTCAAACAGCCCATCTTCAAGGTCAGAAGTTCTCTCTTCTGCTTCTGCAAGCCTGCTGGTTAAACTCTCTGTTGTGTTTTTTATTTGGTTGAATGAATTCTTCAGCTTGGCAAGCTCTGCTACATTCTTTTTCAGGGCATTGATTTCCTTGTACATTTCTTCTTTCAGGTCCTGTATACTTTTCCTTGTTTCATTGTTTTGTCTGGCTGAGTTTTCTTGTATCTCATTTAGTTTCCTTAGAATTATCACTCAAAATTCCTTGTTAGACATTTCAAGGGCTTCTTGTTCTATAGGGTTTAGAGCTTGAGAGTTATTACCCTTTGGTGGTGTACTTTCTTGATTTTTCATATTTCTGGTATCTTTCCTTTGATGTTTAGTCATTTTGTCAAGGGATTCCATGGTCCACTGGTTCAACACTATTGTCAGGCTAGTATGCTACTTGGGCTGCCAATTTGGCACAGCTGCCTCAGTGTCTCCTCGGTCTCCCACTGGCACCTTGGGCATGTGGTTGCCTGTGGTCTTGGGCCTCTCTGGGGAGGCACTTCTCTGGTCATCATGCACTTGGCTGGGCTAGGGATTGAGTCTGGTGGTGGTGAGGCCTACCTGCTCAGTTGCGCACTGGCACCGCGGGGTACATGGTCTCCACAGGTCTCGGGCCTCTCCGGCAGGGCACCTCTGGTTGGCATGCACTCAACCGGGCTCTGTCTTTATTCCATTTTGAGTTGACTTTTGTATATGGTGTGAGACAGGATGCAGTTTTATTCTTCTGCCCTGGATATCCAATTTTCTCAACAACATTTATTTAAGAGACTGTCCTTTTCTTATCACATATTCTTGGCACTTTTGTCAGAAATCAATTGATCATACATGTGTGAGTTTGTATTTTGGCTCTCTAGTCTGGTCAATGTACCTATTGTTTTTTGCCAGTACCATGCTGTTTTAATTACTCTAACTTCTGACTGGATAATGTTAAATGTTCTATCTTTCAGTTCACTGATCCTTTCTTCTGCTTGATTAAAGCTGCTGTGAAAGCTTTCTATTGGAGTTTTTAGTTCAGTCATTGTATTCTTCATCTCTAGGGTTTCTATTGAGTTCTTTCTTATTTTTTCTACTTCTTTGTCAAACTTCTCACTTTGTTTTCCAAATTTCATTAACTTTTCTGTGTATTCTTGTAGTTCACTAAACTTCTTTATGAGTATTATTCTGAATTCTTTGTCAGTCATCTCATAGATCTCTATTTCTTTAAAGTCTATTATTAGAGCTTTATTAGTTTCTTTTGGAGGTGTCATGATTCCCTGATTCTTCATAATCCTTAGGTTCTTGCATTGTTGTCTGTGCATTTGAGGAGACACCCTCCTCTTCTGGCCTTTTCAGGTGTTCTTTGGAAGGAATAGACCTTCACTATTTAGTATATCCTGTGATTCTGGAGGGGCCAGCTGGTGATGACTATAAATAGGCAGAGATTTCTGTAAGTTCTCTACTTGGCTGGGCAACTTCCTTTGCTCTGATATTGGGTGGAGCTGATGGCTGGGCTCTGCTGACCAGTGAGACAACTGGGTGGGCTCTGCTATCAGGCAGAGCTTCTGAGTGAGTGCTATCAGGCTGGTCAGTTTTGAGAACCCCCATCTAAATTGGATTTCCAATACCAGAGAAACTAGCAACTCTATCCTAATGGGAAATGCCGGGGAGCTGAATGTTAGTGTTTACAGTGTGCCTTTCATGGGATACATCTTTTACCTGGTGGACAGCCTAAAGCCTAGTTGTATGACCCAAGAGTAGAAGGTCCCTACAAGGAAAACTTTATTTTTAAAAAAATAATTAATTAATTATTATTATTACTTTTTAACATTCTAAGATGTTGTTGCAGAGCAGTTGGGGGGAGAGGGAAGGGAGATAGGTAGAGGAGGGGAAAAGGAGGGGTGTGTGTTCAAGGCCTGTGGCACCCCCCCATTCTGGCAGGGGAGCCCAGGGGGCTTCTGGCAGAAGCTTGGTCTTTGCTGGGCTGGATGTGGACATTGGGGGGCATGGCTGAGGCCCTTCACCCTCTACTGCCCAAGCTCAGGAGCCCCAGGGTGCTTCCAGCAGCAGCTTGGTGGTTGTTACTGGGCTGGAAGCTGTCATGGGGTAGCATGGCTGAGGCCCATGGCCCTCCCCCAATCCTAGCTTGGGAGCCCAGGGGACTTGCAGTCCTTCTAGGTTCTATAGGTGTTCTTTGGTGGTGTTAGACCTTTACTGGTTAATATCAGAACTTTGTCTCTGATCTGTGGGTATTTTGTTTTTTCTTTCAGTTCTGTGTTGGATTCTTCACTGTTCCCACCACTTAAACTCTGCACTGGAACTAATTTGTTGTCCTTTGGTTACTTCTAAAGTGGGGGAACTTCCTAAGGGCACCAGCACTTGAGCTCTGTGGTTCAGCTAAATTGCTGCTTTGCTGTTGGTTCTCTGGGGAAGGCTTTTTGTGCAGCTCAGGTTTTAATTTTTGACCTTATAATCACTTCTGGGTCTTGTGAGGTCCAGCACACCTGGGTTGTGTGGAAACTCTGGTCTGGGTCTGAGTCTTTTCAGCAAACTACACCCCCTGCAGTTCTATATTCTTGACCAGTCTACACTGAGTGGGCCTGTGCCAACTGGAGGGAAAATCAGCTGTCCATGCTGTGCCCCAGTGTTTCCCCAGTGGGCCTTTCTCCCCCACAGCCTGCACTCCAGACACTTCCCATGGGACAGGCCATGTGCCAGTCCCTTGCAATGACTCACCAGCCTCTCAGTGGCTCCTTTTTTCAATTGTCTGTGGCCCCTCACTCCTATGTGGGTCCATGGGAACCCTGTTAGTGATCTTGCTGGCCTGGGGACCACCAAGGCCCTCTTCTCTCCTATAGCCTCCAAGCAACTTCATACGAAGGCCACAACTCTTGCTCCTTGTGCTCACCAGGGCCAGCCTTGAAGTGGCTAGAGCTCGATATGGTCAGAGCGGTTCTTTCTTTCTCTCATTGTGGTTACTTCTGCCTTCATGAACCCCATTGGTTTCTCCTCTTCTTCTCCTGAGCTAGTGGCCCCTGCTTGGCTGTCCTTGCTTTTTAATAGTTGTAAATTGGTTGATTGTGGGAGAGGGTGACTCTGGGAACCATCTGTCCTGCCATCTTGACTGGAAGTCCAGGAAACTTGTTTATACTGTCTTGTGGCTCTTGTCTGACCTATGTACAGTCTATGCTTGTCTGACCATTGCTCTAGCTCTAGATCTTAGACTCATGTTCCCCCCCAGCATCCTGGGGAAAACCCAGCCTGGGATAGCCCCTAGTTCTTCAGATAGAAGGCACAAATTCAATATACCACCACAATAGAAAACAAGTTTAAATATTTTTACTTGCAGATCCTAGGCAGAGAGGGTACAGTGAGTTGGGAGGGCAGTCCTTCACTCTTCACCCCTGGGTCACTTGAGGCAGGAATGAAGAGTAAGGCAGAAAGAGAAAGAGCATGTGAACAAGCAGCAACCTGAAATGCCTGAAAACCATTCAGGCATTTTCCATTGTGGAAAATGCCTGAATGGTTCATTTAAAGGGAGTGGTGGGAAAGCAGCCAACCCAGTCTTCTAAGCTGGAAAGATGCTTCCAACTTCTTATCTCCAGACACTGGCTTAGGCCATTCAGGTGTATTGTTCTAATTCTAATGCCCAAGCAGCAACCTTTACTGTGTCATTCCCATTTCAATTGATTTTGTGATGCCAAGGCTTTAGACCTTGTGCTTGTTCAAATGAGTACTTTTTTTTTTTTTTTTTTTTTTTTTTTTTTTGTGACTGGCACTCAGCCAGTGAGTGCACTGGTCAGTCCTATATAGGATCCGAACCCGCGGCGGGAGCGTCGCCGCGCTGCCAGCGCAGCACTCTACCAAGTGCGCCACGGGCTCGGCCCAAATGAGTACTGTTTTAATAGTGAAGACATTAAAGGCTACCAGAGAAATATGGGTTAAGCAGTGAGTAAGACACTTGATGAGCAGAATGAAACAGACAAACAGTGTTAAAGCACCCACTACAACTTGCAATCTCATGGATGGCCGTCCACATCACTGTGTAGGGCTGAGCCAAGTAAACAGATCGGCCCTTACCCTAGAGCAGAGTGGGACTGTTGCTGTAAACCTGAGTAAGGTTATGAAATAACTATACCTGCTGAGCCATGAACTTGCTTCTATATTGGCTTGTACTTGGCTAGAGTTTCCTTTAGGTATGGAAGTGCAGGAGTGTGCATTTGAGCAGTGAACAAAGGGTATACCAGGACCATGGGCTAAGCAGGCAGTGAGTTCTGAAAGAGAAGCAAAAATTGCCCTGTGTCCATTTTTGTCTTAGGAGAGGCAGTCCATAGGCATCGCTGGAGTGGAAGGTTAGTGTAAGGGGTGCAGCAGAGGGAGTGAAGTTATCTCCAATCATCTGCAGCAGAGGGAGTGAAGTTATCTCCAATGTCAAGGTCTTGGGTCTCAATGTTGTTTGAGACGATGTCATTTCCAGTGGTGAGACTTTGGGTCAGGGTGATGTCATCTAGGATGTAGGACTGGGTATCCTTTTCAAGTGGGTACCTACTTGAGTTGACTTAGGCTTCAGCAACTGTTATAATTGGTTGAAACTGTGACGTACTGCTTGGGCCTCTGAGAGAAACCAATGGAAGCATCCAAACCAGTAGTAATAAGACCAACAATCAACAGAACAGTGTGCAGTTGTACCTGATGGGGTTTTGCTTTGCATAGAAGTTCAGGTTCAAATGGGTCACATATCAGAGGAGCAGCTGCCTGGCCTGTGAGACCATCTATGGTTCATGAGTCCCAGGAGCATATGTGCCCTCAGTCTGACCTCTAACTCTTGTGGGATGCGGGCAAGATTAAAAAATTGTTTAAAAAAATAGGATAAGGCCTGGGGCAAACTGGAGAACTTTAAGAGTTTGTTCGTTGTATTGGGATTTGAAAAGCATTTCTTTGAGGACATCATTTTTCTTTCAGTTAAACCAACTACTTAAGACCTATCAGGGACATGAAAGTACTATTGAATGCCTCTTCCAAGAGCTCAGCATAGTGTGTTCTAAGCGAAATGTGTGTCTTGGTTACCATTAGTAATGTACATAACTGAAAGAAATAAGGAGTATCCTAGTGAGGCTTTGCATTGTGCCCTTAGAATATGTGGAGATGTGTGATTTTGATTTATACTTTGGGTGTCTGTGAGGCAAGAGATTCCCAGAGTATATTGTTTTTGTTTTTGTTTTTTTACTTTGAAGGGACAATTTTTAAGTAACAGCCCAATAGTTTATAATAAACATGAAGATGAGACTATTTGTTGGCATCCAGTGCAAAGACAACTGCTTGAAGTTTGGCCAGGTGTGTTAATCCTCTGGTCCTGCCCTTTATTAGAAGCAACCTGGCTACAGGATGGCATGCAACATCTCTTCACCAAACTCTATCATGTACGATGCAGTTAGCAGTGCCATTTCCAACACTGTTCACTCAGTTAATCCTAAGGGGCCTCCCAGTAGTCTAGGGGTCTGGGGCAGGGATGACCTGGCATCTAACAAGGGACTGAGGATGGAGAAACCCCCGCCTCCTGCAGGTGGAATATACCAGAGGGCCCAAGTTTGGCTCCACTCTGTCTTAGGAAGGCCTTGGTAGCTGTGCCAAGCTTGAAGGGTGCTGTTTCCATGACCCCAAGCATAATGGCCAGCTGGGTATGGAGGGTCACAGGCTCAGAGTCTGTGAGGCCCTCTATTTCCAAGATAGCCTAGCATATAACCTGTCATTTGTGATTTTAGTGGTATATAGCATGAGGTCAAGAGGGGCAGGATCTTGCATTGGAAGCCCTGATGCAACCAATGGCCAACAGTGGTCTGGAGACCCCAGGAGGATTACAACAGGCTGCTGAGGCCTCTACAGTGGAGGAATTTTTGAGGGCACACATAGGAGAGCCTGTTGGCTTTAATTTAGAAATAAAATTTATAAATATGGAATATGTTGCCACCAGAATCCCAAAGTACTGAGAAATATTGGACTTAAATGTCCTTAATGCATATATTGGAGGAGGATGTCCTCAATGTAGTGTCATACCTGTGCTGCTGGAGAGGGTGGATGCCATAAAGATCTTGTCTGCAAAGATTATATGTGATTACAAAACTGTGGAGGTCCCCCGTGGGTGACCTGGAAATGTGTATCGTGTCCCTTCAGAGGTGGAGGCAAACTGCAGCTGAGAGGCGGTTGAAATAGACACGAAAGAGAACATGTCAGCCAAATCTATAAGAGCAAAATATTTACCAGTTGTTGATGAAATAGATTCAGTAATTTTACTAATATGAGATATTGGGTTGAGGCCCTGATAGATGGGACCACAGCATGAAGGTACCTTGGATGTGCGTGCGTGTGCGTGCGTGTGCGTGTGTCTTCAGATTTGAGAACTGGGAAGAGTGAGCCCGCTAAATTGGGACGCAATGGGGATAATCACCTCTTTGTTAATTAGGTTTTACATAACACATTTTAATATTTGAGGCCTTGCTTTAACTTACACTGGGCCACGTTAACTATCTCTACTGGGGATTCATGGGGTTCCATTTTATCAAGCCAAAAATATTGCAAGTGCCAAAAATTTACTATAATTTTAATTTATTACTCACCGTGTCGGAACATCTATGTCCGACGTAGTTATGTATGCAGTTAGAATGAAGCACGCTTGTTTTTCTGTTTTCTATTCAGTTACCTTCTCAAGATTAGAGGGACACAGTGTTTAAACTTAGTGGGAACCCCAGGCATAACTCTAATTTGAGCCCCAGTATTGATTAAATCCATGATTTTTTGTTAATTAGTGCATTTTAGCAAATGTTCAAATTAAAGTAGAACGTATGTTGTCGAGGCATAAAAGCCAGTTAGTGCGCTTTTTATCTTTTACGTTATACGGGGTCTTCAGAAAGTTCATGGAAAGGTTCATATTATCTTTTAATTCCATTTTTCCATGAACTTTTTGAAGTACCCTCACATATTCTTCAGTCTATAAATTTGGAATTTCCAATTGAATCAAATTATGAAAAATACATACACAATTTATTTATATTACAATACAATACATATAATTTATTTAATTACCTCTTATTTTCCCTCTGTATCTAGGAGTTTGTTTATAAATCCATAAGCAATCTAGGGCCAGCATTGTGTTTGCTAGGCCTGGAGTTTGCTCAGTACTTAAAGTTCCTTTTTTTTTTTTTTCCTTGGACTTGCAGCTGTCTGAAGGGGCAGTCTCTTCTTTCTTCCTTTCTTTTCTTGCTTTTAGGCTTTTAGCCAGTTGAAACCAAGGTTCTTAGTTTCTGTCTCTAGTTGATAAAAGAAAAATAGGGAGGAGGAAGGGGCCCAGTGCCTCTAGGCCCTAGCCTCTCTCTAGGGTGGCCCCCCCACCACAAGATAATCAGTCCCTCTTCCCCTATTTTTTCCTTTAAGTAAAATCTTTAGAATGGCTTGTATTTCTAGGTGGCATATATACATATGCATATTTTTTTTTTTCTCTTTGGATGTTTCCCTGACAAGTTCCTGGTGGTACTGAGCAGCCACTGCTTGAATGGTGGTCTCCATTTGTGATTCCTGTTTCTCAGTCCTGCTGATTATCTTGTGACAACACCTGGGCAGGAGGTCACCTTCTCCCAGACTCATGCCGCTGTCTCCCATCCCAGGGTGTACCAGGGAGTGAGAAATGACCCCTCCAGGTACATTCAGCTTAGTGCCCTCCACACTGAGGCATCACAGTGTGCTCTGAGCTGGCAGGACAATCAACCCCTCCCCAGGGCCTTTCCATAGAAGGGACACCCTGGTGCTGGGGAGGGCAAGTGAGAAACTGCTGCATGTCCCCCAGGGGCCAAACCTCTCCAAGAAGCCTTAACAAAGAGCAGCCTCACTGAGACTCTGGCTTCAGGGTGGGTGGGGGTTCTAGAGGAAGGGCCTCCTGTGGCCCAGGTCTGCCCCCAGCCTGCAGAGTCTGGTCTGACCCCAGTGCTCAACCCCCGTGGAGGCTGCCTCCAGGAGCCAGAGCCCCAGGGAGTAACTTTCAGTCCCGGAAGCTGGGTTCTGGAGTCTCTGTGCCCATGCCACCCCTAAAGAGTTGATCCATTCTTGTATTTTGGTCATCCTGATATTGGGTGAGGAGTGAGCTTGGTGTTATGTGTGCTATGTCAGTGGCACCTCTTGGAGCTCAAGTCCCTAAATATCCCCTGAAGTTATGCAAAACTATAGGGGTTGGGCACAAAACACTTGAAAGTTTTTTTTCTAGAAAAGGTGCTCCTTGTCACCCCTGATATAATTTAGTTAATGATCTTTCTTGCTTTGAGGGGTCCATTTGGTTTCCTCTACAGGCAGGAGTTGTCAGAAGGGAAACCCAGTGCTTCAATGGAGTTCCTGCTGGACAGTGTCCCCACACCACTCTAGATAGGTCACCACTTCACCCGCTTGTGTTAGGGACCGACTGCATCCTCCTCAAGTGCCTCTGGACACAAGTGAGGGTCTGGGCGCTAGGTGACTTGCTACATGATCCTCCTGGTGACATGTGTTTGTGTGGCTCTGACCTTGACAACAGACAAGTGGATGGGGATGAGGACCCATTTGGCACCTTTGGTGGCCTCACTGGTTTGCCATTTTTCGCACTCAGAATCTCTGTCCTGTACTGCAGCTTCCCTGTATAATCTGTTTTTGGCTTTGCCTCAAACCAAGACAGAGAACTCAGCCTCTGTCCACGTTGCTTCACATCTCCTATCACCAAGAAGGGCTCCTGAGCTCTGCAGCTCACTGAAGGTTCTGTAAGGGGGGCAGGAAGCAGAGCGTGGCACAATCTCCATGGTACACGCTCTCTTAGTCCCTTCTCTCCCAAAGTCCTTTTTGGGCTGCTGTGCCCCTGGGCCTCTCAACTCTGCCCCACCATGCAGGCCCCTCTCTCGTCTCTCCCATGTGCCCACCCTTCCCCTGGGGTTTTATTTCCTTCCACTTTATTATATAGAACAACTCGCTTCCCCCAAGTCCCTCCCCGCGTCCTTCACCCCCCATCTGATCTGGGAGCGGAAGGCCGCCTCTTTCACATGCCCAACCTCCTCTGAGAGTGGCTGGAGTTACATGTGCAGTAGCTTTTGTTCCTTTTCAATCCCACCTGTGATCACCTTGACTTTGAAGCATTCCTGACTCTTCCCATCTTCCTTTTACCTTTTCATCAAAATCCTTAAGGACCTCCCCAAACTCACTTTTTATATTAAAATCAAATATTTTATGAACCGATTCTAATTTTTCTACTAAAACGGGAAGTCCCAGTCAAGAAGTCCAATGGGTATCTGGAAGGGGAACAGGAAGAAGAATGCTACACAGCACTCCCCAGGGGGTGAAATATAGTCCAGACCTGTAGATTTATAAGAGGTGGATGTAAGTGGCCTTGGGAGGGTTTTTTCTTTCTTTCTGTTCATAGAAGAATATTGATCATTTATTGAGTATCAGTACCTCCTGTGCAGGCTCTTAAGTTTTACAGTCTCTTTGCAAGGAAGGTAAATGTCATTATCACCATGTTACAGGGGATCAAAGTAGGCTCAGAGAGGTGAAGCCACTTATGCAAAGGCACAGCCAGGAAGAGGCAGAGACCAGACTCAACTGCAGGTCTGTTTGATTCCAAAGCCCCCGCTGAGGAAAGGCACATGTGACAAATAGACTAAACAGGAAGGAGTTTGCAGAAAGTGGAAGTTGACACCAAATGTTCTGGGCTAGGTGCTGCAGGTTTGAGAGGCTCAGCTGGAGAGTCAAGCTTGGGGAGCATCAGTACAGAAGGGAGAGTTGAGGCCTGAGACAGGACAGGGACCCAGAGGGAAGGAGACTAGAGAAAGGGCAGGGAGGGGCAGGCCTGAGACAGAGAAGGCCCTCCCAAGGAGGGAGCGGTAGTCCAGGAGGAGAGTGACTCAGGGGCCACAGAAAGAAGCTGCCCTGGAGTCTGGTGCTGCAGAAGGGGCCGTGGGACCCCAAGCTTCTCTTGCTCTCTCTCTCCACCGCGTATTCTGTTTCCTGGGATCTCTGGTCACCTTCTCTACCTGTTAGGGATCTTTGGTTGGAAGCAGAAAAGCCCCACCACTTCCCTAGTGGAAAGACATGGGGAACACACAAGGTTAAAGGATAAATTATAGAATCTGGGCTCAGGAAGGACAAGAGCCAGTGAAGCTCCAGGGTCCAGGAGCAGGGACCAATGAGCAGTCCTGGAAATCTTGGCCTTTGGGATAAAGATTGCTCTGGCCATGTTTTCTGTTTTTGTCTTATCTTGTTCAGAATCAGAGCTCCAGGAAAGCCAGATAGGCCAACCTTGGGTTCTGAAGTGGCCCTAGTCCTGGAAAGTGCAGGGGCCTGGAACATCTGTCCATGACCCCATCAGGATGGCATCAAGGGAGAGGTGGCTCCCCAAAGGAGGTGGTGGAAGGGACGCTGGGCAGGCCAGACCGATGAAGTTCAGCTACTCCTTTGGTTTTGTCTTGCTTTCTGCACTCGACAGTCACGGTCCGAGGAAGCCAACCAGATCAGGGCATGATTGTGAGTATAATCAGTGGAAAATCAAAAAGACAGAACCATTTGCTCTCCACACTAAGGGGATTATTATTTTTAACAGCATTGAGATAGGAGGGCTCAGGAGGGGAGTGCAGCCGTGACGGGCTTAGTGGGACACAAGCTTTTCCTGTATCCACAATGATATAAACCACAGATACTAGGTTTCTGGCATTTAGATTCAATCTGTAGACAAGACATGGGAGGCTGAGATATGTTCACAAAATTAATAAAAGTATTCTCAATGTTCCTAATGTGAAGGCAAAACTAGAGAGGTTGGGAGAAGGAATGAAGAGGAAGAGTGGAAGAGGAGGGATGGGAAACGTGGGCTGCTGGTTTGCAATGTCCAGGTGTTTGCAGCTGCAGAGCTTTCCTGTGGGGGACTGAGGGTGCTGATGAGCTACCCAGGGAGGGAAGTTCTGGGGGGTGATAGAGCTAAATCCTCATGCTCTGTCATGAGGAAGGCAGTAGATAGTATCAAAAGGTGGTGGTCAAGAAATAGTGGTGCCCGGAGGAAACCACCAGAGAAACTAAAGCCAGAAGAGGCTCAATATAACTTCCTCTGAAAAACAGAAGAAGCCTGGAGGAGGAAATCCTTCACATTGTATTCCCTTCTCTACTGTGTTATTTCTTAAATGGTGTGTTTTATAATAATAATCTAAACCCCATTTACAATATGGAACAAAACTATAAAATAACTAGAAATTAGTCTAGTAAGAAAGCACAGACTTTCATCAAAAATCACCATTAAGAGAGTAAAAAGCTATACTAGGGAAAGATGCCTACACTACATCTGTCTGACAGAGGGCTCATCCCCCAAATATATAAAGAACCCCCCAAAAAATCAGTAAGAAAAAGATACAGTTGTAAAATGGGCAGAAATATTGAAGAAGCAGCTCACAAAAGAGGATATCAAAATGGCCTACGGACACATGGAAAGGTTCTCATTAAAGACACTTAAATTAAAATCACAGTGACATACCACTATGCCCTCCCCATCAGCATGGCTAAAATTAAAAAGATTGACAATACCAAATATTGCTAAAGATGTAGAGCACTTGGAACCCTCTCACACCGCTGATGGCAGCATAAAGTGGGACAACTACTTTGGAAAGATGTTTAGTGTAAGAAAATTAAGTGATTCATTTTCAGAAATGGCTTATCTGAGGGCGTTTTAACTGATTCAGGCGCACCCCTTAAGTTGCCTGGCTGGTCCAGCCCATTCCCAGAGGGTCTCTGAACAGACAGAGCTCTCCTTGAGGTGGTGATTAGTTACGAGCCCCCATTGTTTTCTTCATTCCCTGGTGTTTCCCCCTTTCACAGGGCATAAGTGGGCCTTTTCTGTGGGCTTGTCCTGAGCCTCTAGACAAAGGAATTCCTTGCAAGGGGGTAATAAATCTTAAGCGGCATCCAGGAAGATTGTGCGCCCTGTAGTACTCAGCCAATGAGGAAGTGGGGGGAGGGACTTGCACACTAGGGAGTAAATAGCTCGCTGCAGCCCTTTCCCATGTGCCTGCCCTTCAGGCACCCAAACCTTATAAGGCCGTAATTAAAGTCTGGCTTTGCTGTACCTCGCGTCTCCATGTCCATCCTTTGGCATTGGATGGGCAAGGGCATTTCTCACATTTAACACCTACTAAAGCTAAACAAACATCTACTCTATGACTCAGCGATACCACTCCTAGGTAAATATTCAATTGAAATGAGTTACGTCCACCAAAAAACATGTACAGAATGTTCACTGGTGCATTCATAATAGCCCCAAATTGTCAGCAACTCAGTTTGCCCAGCAACAGTAGAATGGGTAAACACACTAGGGTATATTCATCACGGGAACACTACACGGCAATAAAAGTGAATGAACTCCTGTTACGCACAGCCACATAAATGAACCCCAGAAATAATACTGAATGAAAGAAGTCACACATAAAAGTTCAGGCTGTATGATTCCACTTATATGCAATTCAAAAACTGGCAAAATCAGTTTGTGATGATAGAAGTCAGAACACAGGTTCCCCGTGCAGGGGGAGCAAATGGCAGGGAGTGGGGAGACGCCAGGGAGCCTATGGGATTCTGGAAATAGTCTCCACCTCAGCTGGGCAGTGGTGGCAAGAGCTGGAACCTTAAGATTTTGCAGTTAACCCTACGTTAAATCTCAATTAGAAAAAAAAATTGTAAAGGTCACACAACTCATATTTTTAAGAAAAAAAAAGTTTTACTAAAGAACATACGATACAACATCCCAAATAAATCGATAGATGGAAATGTCGTACAAATACAAACAGAAACACCATGATCGCTGCTAGCTCTATTCTGTAAATTAGAAAAAGGGCTATTTAAGTCCAAATGGCAAGGTAAACATGGTTGAAAGTGAAGATATTTTCAAAAAGAGGACGTGAGGGAGGTACTTACAACACATCAGAAACTACAAAAGCTACAAAGCTGCTGTGATCAAAAGTGTGGTATGTGCAAGGAACATAAATAGAAAAGCACCACAAAGAAACAGATACAAGTATATTTGGGACCCTCGCATATGAGCAAGGTAGAGTTGCAATTCAGTGCCGGACAGATCAGCATCAACTCACCTGTGTCACTGACTGAACAAGAAATGGACCCCTGTGACATCGCCGTGGTACCGTGCGAGTGACCCCTCCCCTACACCGCTGCTCCCACTGCTGCCCTACCTCAGTCCCCAGCTAGTGATCCCACCTCAGCCTTCAATGAGCAGAGAGAAACAGAAAACAGCATCCTCCTCTTCACCCCCGTATCTAGAGACCTGCCTCCGTCAGTGCCTGTATCCCTTCACATGACATAAATTTTACTGAGCACCTTCTAGGTGCCAGGTGCAATGCTAGGGACTGGATATACACTGAAACAAAACACACACCTTCCTGACGCCCCAGTTTACCACCGTGTCTGTCTGCCCTTTCAAAAGCCAACCCTCTGCTCCTGCTCCCGGGCTCAGCCCTCGCCTCCTTTCGTGGGTTTCTCCTCCGCAGCTTTCTCTCTCAATGCTGGCTCATTCCCATCAGCAAACCACATGCACTGGTATCGCCCACTTTTAAAAACAAAAACCCTCCCTCGAGCCACATTTTCCTCCATTTTCTGCATCCCTTCGTAGGAAAAAAATCGTACACACAGATATATTGAATCTTTCTACATGGTTTGCCCCAGCTTCGTGCCTCCGTTTGTTTTTATCCCACTACACTCTGGCTCCTGTCCCCACCCCTCCAAGAAACTGCTCTTGGCCGCACCACCAATGACCTCCACGTTGCTGGAAGCAAGGGATGCTTTTCAGTTCTCATCTTACCCCCTTTCTGCGACACCTCTTCTCTCATTGTTGGTGACACTCCTGTCCAGTGGTTTTCCCCACTTCTCCTGCTCGCTCACTGGCTCCTCCTCTTCTCCCAGATCTGAAAACACCAGCACCAGACTCAGGGGTCGTCCCCCTTGTACCTCCCACCCTCTCCCGGGGAGACCCCAGCCTGCCCCACGGGCACGCAGCTCACATCTCCAGTCCTGGTGCGGCCTGAGCCCGCGACTGGGACACAGGCCTCCTGCTGGACACCCAGCCCTGGACGTCTGATGGCATATTTATTTTCCTCAGACATCCTCAACTTTACAAAGGACACCAACATTTACCCAGTGAGCAGTGAGTTTAAGCCCAAAACCAAGGAGTTATCTTGATTCTTCTTTTTCCTGACATCCAGTTCACAACCAAATCCTACCAATGCTACCTCCAAATTCATCGCTATCCATCTCCAAGCTCGCCCCGATCCTTCTGCTGACCTCCATCCCCATGGCCTCCACCATCACCTCTCACTGGGATGATGGAGAACCTTCAGCTCTTCTCCCCTACAGTCCGTGTCCACAGAGGTGCTGGAAGGAGCCTTTCAACAAAAGGCAGGACATGTTATCACCCTGATTAGATTCCCCAGCCCCTCAACACGCACGCGCAAGCACGCGCACGCGCGCAAGCACGCGCGCGCACGCAAAGCACGTGCACGCACGCAAGCACACACAAGCACGCGCACGCACGCAAGCACGTGCACAGGAAAGCACGCGCACGCACGCAAGCACGCGCGCACAGGAAAGCACGCGCACACACGCAAGCACACGCACACAGTCTTGTACGAAGTACAGGCGCATGTCTCTTTTCTGCTTCCCCAACACACCAAGCTCCTTCCTGCCCCAGGGCCTTTGCACGTGGGTTATCTCTGCCTGCAAAGCTCTTCCCCCAAGTCCTCCTCAGCCAGTTCCTTTTCATCCTTCCCGTCTCAGTGCAGCTGCTCTGACCACCCTATTTAAGATCCCACTCACTCCCACCCCTAGTCTGTTTCTATCCTGTTTATTTCCCTCAAAGCAATTGCCTCAGTTGGGTTAACTTACCCATTTGTATACATTTTTCATTTCCTTTCTGTCTTCCTCCACTACCACATAATCCCCTTGAGGTCTGGAGCCCCCTGTCTCTTACTCAAGTATGTATCCCCAGTGCCTTAAACCAACCCTACGACACAGTTGGTGCTCAATTAATATTAGTCAAAAGGATGAGCTAATAAACAAATGAATAAAGTAGGGAAAGAGAAGATACAGATTAGAGAGGAGTGAAGAAGGGCTGGTGGTCAGACAGAGGCTGTGAACTTTCCCATGAGACATCTTTCTATCACTTGACTTGTTTCAATAAGCAAATACTTCTTTGATCAGTAACCACTAATAAAGCCACTGCAGGAGAAGAGGTTTCCAGGCGACAGAGGCAGGAAAGCCAGTTCAGGCTGCCAGGGCCAAAGGCCTCATGGGCATCACACACCACCTGTAATTAGTCACCAGGAGAAGGAATTCGGGGTCAGAGCTGTGGGTGGGAAAGTGGTAGCTGAAGTGATGTTTCATAATCCACCCTCCTGCTCCCAGGGTCATGTAAAGAAAAACTAAACAAAACAGTGAGAGCCAACAGGAATCTGGTCAGGTAGTAAGTGATGAGCCCCCGAAAATAGAATCCGAAATGATAAGTCAGGGTCTCTGTAAGTCTTCCCAGCCCAGGGTTTTCAGTAACACCCAGACTTCAGCCCAGCCTTGGGGAGCAGGTCCTGCTGTGGGCTCCTGGGGATCCCAGGCAAAGGCAGAGCCTGCCGTTAGAACCCGGGGACACCATGGTGTAGGGATGCAGCACAGGCTTTCCAGCCTTCTGGATCTTTCTATCAATGCCCACTCTGGCATTTACCTCCTAGGTGACCTTGGGGATATCATCGCTTCACCTCTGTGGTGCTGTTTCCTTATCTCTTCTATGACGGCTTCTGTGATTATGGTAAGACTTGGCACATGGCCTGACACAGGGTGGCAGTGGGGAGCTCAGCCAATGTCCCCCTCTTCCCTCCCTAGAGCCAGGGATGAAAACCGGGTGACCAATTACTAGACCAGCTTCTTTTCTCTCCGTCCCCCATACTCCTTGTGGAGTTGACCCGACTCAGTGCGTCCACGCTAGCAGGGAAGCCCCAGGCTGGAGCCCGGCAGGCATGGAGATCAGTCCCAGCTGACTCCTGCCCTCTGGCAGTGCCCGAGGTGGACACCTGGCTGCTCCCCACTAGCTGACCTGCCCCTTTCCACCTGGGTTTGGTCCCTGCTTCCCAGAGTGACCATACCTGGGCCTGTGTGCTCCTTGTCAGATGTGAGGCCCCTGGCTTCTGGGAATGACCGTGCACCTGTAGTCAGAGCCTGGGATGCAGCGACTTTGGGCAGTACAGAGACACACATCCAGGTGAGTCCTGGGTGACCTATGTATGGGCAGGATCCTTTTCTGATTCTGTGTGTGTGTGTGCGTACACGTGTGTGACCAGACCAGGGAAGGGGTGGGCCTGGCCATGTGTCAGGAGGGCCCTCTGTCTGTAGATACATGGAGCTCTAGAGACCAAAGAGAGCTTCCTGGGGACAGAGAACGCAAATGAAAGTGGAATAGAAGCAGGAAGATACAGAGCCCACAATCAGAGACAGGGACTCACGATGACGGTGTCGAGGGCAGCTCCGTGACCCAGGTAGCCTGACCCCCTGCAGCAGCAGGCCAGTGTCATCTTTTCCCTGCTTCCCAGGACTTCCAGGGCAGTGAGCTCGATTCTTCCCTGGGGCTTCTCCTTTCCTTCTGGCCCCTCTCTCTCGGTCTTCTCCAGCACAGTCCTGGCCTCCCGTCCTGTCTCTGGGCTCCTTCCCCCCAGGAACTGGCTCTGTCTCAGTTTCCAGTCGTGACTGCTCTGCTGAGCCCCCCAAGTCTGCTTCTTCAGCCTGGCTCCCCCAGGCTCCTGGCTGGGCTCCGGGTGTCATCCTGATTCTCTTCTGTACG
The DNA here is from genome assembly GCF_027409185.1 of Cynocephalus volans. Taxonomy (NCBI): domain Eukaryota; kingdom Metazoa; phylum Chordata; class Mammalia; order Dermoptera; family Cynocephalidae; genus Cynocephalus; species Cynocephalus volans. The sequence goes on from NC_084471.1 coordinate 11,512,003, forward strand.
TGTTGCCAATCCCTGTCATTTCTGCCTTTGCAAAGGCTCTCAGGCCTTCAGTATTTTGCGTCCCTGAGACACAGGAAGCACACCCGCCTTTTAACTCTGTAGCAGATATTAGAGCTGTAGGAACCCTTGGGCGTGTTCTTTTCAGATGCCGATTCAGGTGGAACTGAAACTATGCCAAAATGACTTTTAAACCACTTCGGCAAACTTTACAAAAATGTACAGAGAATATCCACTTTTCAGATCTATGACCAAAAAAGCAGGTACCCTAGACAAGGTTATACTGTTTCCTATAAAGACATTGTCAGCTGTGAGAAGAGCAGTCTATTAACCCTTAAGTCCTGCTTACTGACTGTTTCCACTCTAACTGCAACCTAAGTTAGGGTTAGGGTTAAATGACATAATTCAACGAATATCTGATAATGAAGAAAATGAGTAAAGTGGAAAGGGCCTCCTCTAGAGGAAGAGGAAGTTACTCCTCTGACAGACCCTGATCGTCCCTGCAGTGGGAGCCAGAATTTTATGAACAGAAGCCAAGGTCATTTAGAGAGCGCTCTCTGCTTTTTTTTTTTTTTTTTTTTTTAACTTCCAGAGATCTTTTGGATCAAGAAGAGTTTTGCTTTCATTTTAAAAACCTCAAGACCCATGAACAGAGCGTTCCCAACCCATGCACAGGCTACAGTGACTGAGTGCTGACCACAGCCCAGCCTTGTTGGACACTGGTCCCTTCAAAACCATATGTCAGAATCCAATTTTACAGGAATCTGGGAGAAGATGGGCCTGACTTAGCACCACATTCCATGCCTCGTGATGCTAAGTTCTTTAAATTCCATAACGCCAGGAAGTCATGGTTTTCCCCCAAGATCATTGACTCTTCCCAAGTCCCTAACACCCGAACATACTTGAGCCTTGCCCCCTACCATCAAACACCTCAATCCCTCTCCTTTAAAAATTCTCCTGGGAGTTGAGGGACAGGAGATGGGGCTTCTGAACAAGGGGGAAGTTCGCAACACAGCTGCAGGAGCCAGACCAAGGTAAAGGCCAATAATTCCACAGTCCCAGAACTCGCCCACGTAGGCATGGCTACTTGGCTGCAAATAAAAAGGAAGGAGGGGGATGGGCTCTGAGTGCTAATGGACTCGCACAGCTGATTTTCATTAGCTGTATGATTCCCAAATGTCCACTTCCTAATTCAGAAAGATAGGAGGGAAATGAGGCACATGAAGAGGAAGAGGAAGACATTGCAGACAGGAACAGAGCCCAGGCAAAGGTGGGAGGCAGGTGGAAGCAGGGCCAGGAGATAAGTGGCCAGAAATTGTGACCCAGTGGCAGGGAAGTCTGCACACAGAAGACTTCAAAAAAAAAAAATAGGGCATGTATAACAAAATTTACCATTAAGTACTGCTACGGTTTGAATGTCCCCTCCAAAACTCATGCTGAAATTGAGTTGCCATTGTGTTGGTATTAGGAGGTGGGACCTTTAAGTGATGATTATGTTCTGAGGGCTTTGCCTTCCTGCGTGGATGAATGCCCTTATCACAGAAGTGGGTTAGTTACTGTGTGCATGTGGCCCCCTTTTTCTCTGTCTCGCCTGCTGGCTTGCCCTTTCGCCATGTTATGAGGCAGCAAGCAGGCCCTCATCAAATGCGGCCCCTCGACCTTGGACTTCCCAGCCTCCAGAACGGTGAGCCAAATAAGTCTCTGTTCTTTATAAATTATGCAGTCTGTGGTATGGCAGCAGAAAACAGACTAAGACAAGTACATTCACAGCATTGTGCAACCATCACAATCATCCATTTCCAAAATGTTTTCATCATTCTAAACTAAAATTCTGTACCTATCATACACTAACTCCTCATTCCCCCTCCTCCCAGTCCCTCTAAAATGTCACCTGTTTACAACACACACAGGATAGTATCTGCTTCATGTCTGCCAGTCTTACTGTACTTTAAATAATTTTTTTTGGAAGGCACATAGGATTGTAAAAGTTAGCTGCCCAATTTTATTCAATCACAAAAAGCACAAATGGTAGGCCCAACACCGCAAATTTGAAACGGTTGAGATAGTAGACACTGTTTGTTATCTATAGTAGGTTTGACTGTTTCAGCCTGAAATTCTTGGCTTATTCTCTTAAGAAAAATAAATCTCTTTAGGCTCTTTCCTCTAACTTTCATAAACTGGGCCCAGAAGCAGAGTGAATGAGAACAACAAATTCAAAGTGTGACAACTATGTTCTGTTGCATTATAAAAGAAGAAGATGGGAATTTTGCAAGTTATCTAGAATAAAGACAACTGCTTGTTAAATGGCATTTTTAAAATGCTGACCCAAGTGTCACTACTTAGTGCAAACAACCGAAGAATATTTTACAGTAATAGGTTGACTTTTAAGAGATGGTTAACATCTTTGCCATGCATATTTTATAGGTTGAATTAATAGTTCAAGAGTTTATAAAATAGGATCATGCATTACTACCTCTAAGAATACCATATACATGATAAACCCCAAGTGCTTGTGATAGTATTTCAGGTAGAAGCAGTTTCATATAAGAAAAAATCTAGTGTCTGTATTGTGTGGGTATTCAATTTAAAGAAATTTCAGAGACTACTGAGAATAAAAATCTTGGTCTATTAGAGATGGATAGAAAAGATCAGTTTGTGGAATTTAAAATATTTTCTTTATTAAAAACACCCAGAATACATAATTTTATGCATAAATAAAAATAGTAGACTTCCAAATGGCCGTATTTGATCACACTGCATGATTTGGTCTTGTATTATGTCTTTGGTTGAAAGCTGTTTTCTACTGTACTCATTCCTTTGACAACTAAATTTTTGTGAACTAAATTTTATTTTGTGAACTAAATGTCTGAAGTTTATATTTAGTTCATCTGCCTTTATGGCATGAGATCTCATTTTCAAAACAGCACCGCCAGTTTTTCTTAAGTATAACAGGACTCAATTTTTAGCAGCAATTATATTTTTAAGAGGTCAACAAGCAGTAAAACAAAATGTCTTAGTTATACCTATTTTATACATCATATTCACTATCTACCAGTTACAATATTTGGAGAAAGTTTAATCTACCTATAGAATGATCTTTCTTACTCTCCCATCCCACGTCTTATTCAAAGATTTTTTTTTTCCCCACCTCATTTCTAACCTGGTTGGGGCAAGTGGAGAAGTTTCAGAAAAGGTACCTGTGTATTTTAGATGGGGTTCTTGATTTCAACTATAAGGCAAATATAAGACAAAAAATCCTTAGTTCAGGGTACATTATAGTACCCCAAGAGTTAGTTATGTCAAAAATAGTACCTATGAAGAGCCCACAGAAGATGAGGCATTCTGAGGTGTCTGGCCATATGATTAGTCTGTAACAGTGGAAGGACAAGAAATTCATTTTACTCAAAAAAGTCACTTAGTCAACTCAGTCATGCAGGCAACACTGACTGGGCAAATTCCAACAATTTGCAAGGTCAGACTCTCATCCTGTGGTTATTAGCAGACAGGCAAGTTTAATTTGAAAGGTGTCACTAAATTCAAAAACTGAAAATATGTTTTTGAAAATCAACATTGAAGGAAATATGTTTCTAAGGTATTTTGTGTAAAAATATTGTGAAATAAGGGAGTTGGCAACTGGGCACGCTAAATCAAATTCTGTGAATACAATTTTCATAATTATATATACTACTTGCATTTTGTTAATGATATTTCCCTTACAATAACTAGCTCCATAAAGTTGTACTTTGTGTTAAAACTACTCTAAGTTATTAAGGGTAATGTTCATGGCAGATAGCTAGTGACAAAATACCATCTGTTAAAATTGAGGCAAATTGAGAAACTAGAAGTTTTCCCACCAAGATCAGGAACAAGGTAAGAATTTCCCCTCTCACCACTCTTTTTCAGCATTGTACTGGAAGGCCTATAATGTAATAAGACAAGGAAAGGAAATAAAAAGTATACAGATTGTAAAGAAAGAAACTTTGTTTGTAGATAACATGATCATTCTCTTAATACATTTGGGATGCTATAACAAAATACCTTAAACTGGGTAATTTATAAACAATAAAAATACATTGCTCACAGTTCATCCAAAATTATCTGGTCAGAGAAAAAAAGAAATAAGAATAAAAAAGAGTGAAGAAAGCCTACAGGAATTATTAGGGGACACTATTAAGCAAATAAATATTTGAATTATAAGCATTCCCAAAGAAGAAGAGAAGAGAAAAGGTATTGAAAACTTATTTAATGAAATAATAGCTGAAAATTTCCCAAGTCTTGTGAGAGATATGGACATACAGATAGAGAATGCTCAAAGGTCCCCAAATAGATTCAGTCCAATAAGGTCCTCTCCAAAGCACATCATAATCACATTGTCAAAAGTCAAAGACAAAGAGAGAATTTTAAACACAGCAAGAGAAAAGCATCAGGTCACATATAAGAGAATCCTCATTAGACTAACAGCAGATATCTCAGCAGAAAACTTACAGGTCAGAAGCAAATGGAATGATATATTCAAACTGCTGAAAGAAAAAAAAAAATGCCAGCCAAGAATACTATATCCAGCAAAGCTATCCTTCATTATAAAAACCCTCAACAAATTAGATATAGAAGGAACATACCTCAACACAATAAAGGACATATGAGACACACTCACAGCTAATATCATTCTGAACAAGGAAAAGCTACAATCTGAAAGCTTTTCCTCTAAGAACTGGAACAAAACAAAAATCCTACTCTCTCCACTCTTATTCAGCATAGTACTGAAGTCTTAGAGAAGTTAGGCAAGAGAAAAAAATAAAGAGAGAAAAAAATAAATTGGAAAAGAGGACATCAAATCGTCCCTGTTTGCAGACAACATGATCTTAGAAGTGAAAAAACCTAAAGACTCCACCAAAAAACTCTTAGAACTGATAAGTGAATTCAGTAACATTGCAGGATACAAAATCAACATGCAAAAATCAGTAGCATTTCTATACACCAGCAAACTGAAAAAGAAAACAAGAAAGCAATACCATTTACAATAGCTGAAAAAGAAATCAAGAAAGCAACACCATTTACAATAGCTACCAAAATATAAAATACCTTGGAATAAATTTAACCAAGGAGGTGAAAGATCTCTACAAGGAAAACTATAAAACACTGATAATTTAAGGACACAAAGAAATGGAAAGACATCCCACATTCATGGATTGGAAGAATTAATATTGTGAAAATGACCACACTACCCTAAGCAATCTATGGATTCAATGCAGTCCCTATCAAAATACTAATGACATTCTTCATAAAAATAGAAAAAATATCCTAAAATTTGTATGGAACTACAAAAGACCTCAAATAGCCAAAGCAATCCTGAACAAAAAGAATAAAGCTGGAGGCATCACACTACCTGGCTTCAAAATATGCCACGAAGTTGAAGTAACCAAAACAGCATGGTACTGACGTAAAAACAGATACACAGACCAAAGGAACAGACAGAGAACCCAGAAATGAAACCATGTATTTAGAGCCAACTGATTTCCAACAAAGGTGCCAAGGATATTCATTGGGGAAAGAATGGTCTCTTCAATAAATGGTGTTGGGAAAACTGTATATCCATACACAGAAGAATAACACTAGACTCCTGTCTCTCACTATATACAAAAATCAACTAAAAATGGATTAAAGACTTAAATGTAAGACCCCAAACCATGAAACTACCAGAAGAAAACATAAAAGAAATGCTTCAGGACATTGGGCTGGGCAAAAACTTTATGAAGAGGACCTCAAAAGCACAGTCAACAAAAGCAAAAATAGACAAATGGGACTACAACAAATTAAAAAGCTTCTGCACGACAAAGGAAACAATAGAATGACGAGACAACCTGAAGAATGGGAGAAAATATTTGCAAACTATACATCAGACAAGATATTAATATCCAGAATATACAAAGAACTAAAACAACTCAACAGAAAAAAAACCAATCTGACCAATAAATGGGCAAATGAGCTGAATAGACATTTCTCAAAAGAATACATACAAATGGCCAAGAGGTATATGGAAAAATGCTCAACATCACTAATAATTAGGGAAATGAAAATCAAAACCACAATGAGATCTCATTCCAGTCAGAATGACTATCACCAAAAAAGACGGAAAATAACAAATGTTGGCAAGTATGCAGAGAAAAGGGAACTCATATACACCGCTGGTGAGAATGTAAATTAGTACAGCCACTATGAAAAACAGTATGAAGTTTCCTCAAAAACTTAAAAGAGAACTACCATATGATCCAGCAATCTCACTAGTGGATATATACCCAAAGGGAAGGAAATCAGTATATAAGAAAATACACACACGCCCATGTTTATTGCAGCACTATTCACAATAGCCACAATAACCAACTTGTGTCCATCATCAGATTAATGGATAAAGAAAATGTGTTATATATACACGATGGAATACCATTCAGCCATAAAAAAAAAAAAAAAATGAAATCCTGTCCTTTGTGGCAACATGGATAAGCTTGGAGGATATTATGTTAAGTAACGCCAGGAACAGAAAGAGAAATACTGCATGTTCTCACTCATATGTGGAAGTTAAGAACATTGATCACATACAAGTGAAGAGTTGAAGGGTGGTTCCCAGAGACTGGATAGGGTAGAACGGAGGGGAGATAGTGAGAGGCTGGTTAACAGCTACAAAATTACAGCTAGATAGGAAGCATAAGATCTAGTGTTCTGTAGCACTGTAGGGTGACTATAACAACGATTTATCGTATACTTTCAATGAGCTAGAAGAGAGGATTTTCAATATTTCCAACACAAAGAAATGATAAATGGTTGAGGTCATGGAAAAGAGAAAAATCAGTGATTACAAGGGCTTCAGGGAAGAGGGAGGGAGAGCAGGATGAACAGGTGGAGCACAGCAGATATTTAGGGCAATGAAACCATTCTGTAGGATAAATGCATGCCATTATGTGTTTAGCAAAATCCATAGAACTGTACAACACAAAGAGGGAACCCTTATGCAAATTTGAGTTAATAACAATATATCAATATTTGTTCGTAATAAGATGAATTCATAAGATGTTAATAATAGGCCAAACTGTGGGGGGGAGGGGTAATATGGAAATTATCCGTACTTTCTGCTTAATTTTTCTGTAAACCTAAAACTGCTGTAGTAATGAAGTCTATTACGCGGCAGGGGGAGAGACACATCTGATAAAGGACTGTTATCCAAAATATACAAAGAACTCTGAACACTCATGATAAGAAAACAAACAACTCAATAAAAAAATGAGCCAAATACACTAACAGACAACTCATCAAGTAAGATACGCAGATGGTAAATAAGCATGTGAAAAATTGCTCCACGTCATATGTCATCAGGGAAACACAAATTAAATGAGATACTACAACAGACCTATTAGAATGCCCAAGATCCAGAACACTGAGAGGATGTGGCGCAACAGAAACCGTCATTCATTGCTGGTGGGAATGCAAAATGGTACAGACACTTCGGAAGGCAGCTGGGCAGCTTCACACAAAACTAAACACTTGCACTCTTACTGAATACAAATTCAGCAATTCCACTCCTTGGTATTAACCCAAAGGAGTGGAAAACATATGTCCACACAGAAACCTGCACACAGATGTTGATAGCAGCTTTATTCATAACTCAAAACTTGGAAGCAGCCACGTAGGTGAATGGACAAACTGTGGTGCATCCAGACAACGAGTATTATTCAGCACTAAACAGAAATGAGCTATCAAACCATGAAAAAGACAGGGAGAAACTTTAAATGCACATTGCTAAGTGAAAGAAGGCGATCTGAAAAGGCTACATACCATACAATTCCAACCGTATGACATTCTGGAAAAAGCAAAACTATGGAGACAGTGGTCCCCAGCAGTTGGGGAGAGGAAAGAGTGAATAGGTAGAGCACAGAGAGTTTTTAGGGCAGTGAAAATATTCTGTATGGCACTATACTAGTGAATAAATGTCATTATACATCTGTCCAAACTCACAGAATGCACAACACCAAGAGTGAACCCTAATGTAAACTACAAACTTTGGGTGGTTATGATGTGTCAGTGTAGGTGCCTCAGTTGTAACAAATGCACCACTCTGGTGGGGGATGTGGACAGTGGTGGAGGCTCTGCATGCACGAGGACTGGGGGTATATAGGAAATCTCCGTACTTTTCTCTCAATTTTCCTGTGCATCTAAAACTGCTCTAAAAAATAGTCTCTAATAAAAAAATTTTTTTCCCAAAGAAAACAAGTTGAGGCAAATGAGTCAATAAATTCCCCAAAAGAGCAAATTAAATCATTTGTCAAAATAATTAATGGACAATACAAAACTAGTCCAAACGTGAAATCTATAAATTAAGATTATGATTCTATGAAACAAGTTTTGGAATGGATGTAAAATTTCTTTAAGCCCGAGAATGATCATATTCACTAACTCCCCCCAGCCAAGGAGTTGTTGAATATGTTAATGCTGTGAAAGAAAAACAAGTTAGGGGAGAAATGTCCCCCAAGCGAGTGGATCTGACTTTTAGAAGCTACCACTAAAAAATAAACCACAGACTGATGTCAAATGGACAAAAATAAAATTGAATACTGTGGGGAAAAACATGACAACTAAGAAGCATGGGGTGGGGGAGTGGAGGGGACACAGTTAAGACATATTAAAAAGAAAAAAAAGCCACAGGGCTTTTGGCTTGTTAAAATAAAATATGGTACACTTTTTTTTTCCCCCAAAGAGGATTTCAAAGCATCTGGATAACATGCAAATTGTAAACTCTGCATGGCAAATCCAATTTGCAGGCATCGTACAATACAGCCGCCTCCCCGGGGCTGCGATTGTACGCGGTGTTCGGTGTTGGTGGCACCTCAAGTTCTGAGCAGTTTGGGGACACAAGGCACGGGAGGGGAGGGCCCGTGGCGCTTGCACTGTTTGGGGAGCAGCCCAGCTGGCGGTTTCCAGGTCTTCTGCATGCACAGGCTCAGGACACTGGAGAACGGTGCGTCTCCTGCACGGCGTCGTTCTCTCCCTTCCCGTGGTCACAGAACCTTCCCAGTCTTCCAACATTTCAGTGACTGTGACAACATGAACACACGTGCTCGGCTTTCGGTCTCCGTTCCGCTCCCGTCTGCCCGGCGTCCCCCTGACCTTCCCTTGGCTCCAGCTTCCAACAGCTCAGGCAGGGGCGGCGCGGTGGCTCCACCGTCCCCGCAGCTGGGCGACGCGGCCCGGGTGTCCGCGGGGCGACCTCGGCAGCTCCCGCCGCTGCCCGCAGGGGGCGTGGGCGAGTCGCGGCCGCGGGGGCCGCGGAGCGGGGGAGGGGCGCCGCTGTCACCCCGTCCCCCCTCGGCGCGCGACCCCGAAACCCCGCCCCCGCCGCCCCCTGCGCCACGCGCCACGGCTGCGGGGCCGGAAATCTTCGAGTAACAAATAGATCTTTGTATTTTAATTACTACCCTTGACCTCAGACCCAACTCTCTCTTTAGTTTTTAAAGAACACCAGGAGGAATATTTTTGTTTGTTGAAAATCCGGACCACACATACGTACAATCCATTATCTTTCAATAAAAAGTGTTTTCAAAAAATCCATACCAATACTGAAAACACGACTAACCTTCGGTGTTACTGGCAAGGAGAAAATGAAAGAAAGGCAACGAGAGTTTACAAGCGGGGACACACGTGGTGTCTGCGAAAGGCCCGGGGAGCGGGGACGGGCCCGCCGGGGGCTCCGCCGGGCGCACGTTCCTCCTCGTGTTTGTTTCTTCCGAGCTGTCGTGGTCACTATTCATTGTGCTGGGCCTCCAATTCTCCGCGTAGCCCAAAGGCAGGGGGTCTGGCAAAGGGACCGGCGTCCTGTTTTCGGTTCGTGTACCCCGTTTTGGTCAGAGGAGGCGAGGCTGTGCTGCAGGGACAACCCCCCCCCACCCCCCGAGATCTCAAAGGCTTAAATCGATGAAGCCCTTTGCTCGTTTACGTGAAAGGCCGTGGGGGGTGGGGGTCTCTCCCCAGTCCTCGCTGAGGCGGGCTGACACGGGGCGTCCCCGTGCTGGACACTGATCAGCAACGTGGCGGGGACGCCTCAGTGACTCTCTGGCTCTTACAGCTTCTGCCTGGAAGTGAGGTATCACTTTTGCTCGCATTTCATTGGCCAAAGCGATCCCAGGTTCAAAAAGGTAGGAAAGTGTGACTCTACCATGGGCCCAAAGAGGGGGACTGGGAAGGTTTGCAAGCAGCCCCGATGGCCCTCGCGCGTCGTCCTGTCGCCGGCTTGCTCAACATCTTTGTGAAGGTCTAAGCCAATACATAAGCCAAGGAAAAGGGAAGAAGTGCGATCACTGGAAAGGAGACACATTTGTTGTTATTTCCCGGTTATTTTTCTATCCTATCTCCACTTAGAGCCACAACCTGGCAGAAGTTTATCTCACTGTCCAGCTCAGGACCGCCACCTCCTGGCCAATGAAAACGCAAAAAGCTTCTATAGAAAGCTGAGAGCTGAAGGAAAGACATTTAAAGTATTAATGATCTTGCAGTCCTGATATATTTTTTCAAAGACTTACTGTTTTTACCTACCTGCTTCCACCTCTCCCCCCATTTCTCTCCCCTGACATACGCACACAAACACACAAACCTTTAGAACATCAAGAATAAAAATAAAATATTAAAAGCTACCAGTTAGAAGAAATACACTGCCTAGAAAGAAATAAGAATCAGACTGACACAAGTCTTCTCCTTTGCAAATTGTTCTTTATGTTTGTTACTTCTGAACTGTTGTGGCCACTATTAAGTTGTACTGTAGCTCCAATTCACAAAAATGGATCAATGACTCATCCTCAATATGTTACTGTTAAAATTAAAACTCTGATAAATGATAATCTGAAGCCATAGAAATCTTTTCTATTACCTTCCAAAAAAAAAAAAATAGCAACTAAACCCATTTTTCCAGAACAATCACAAAATAACACTTTCTGATGTAAGATTGATTGTTCTTGTTACTAAAGCTACAGAGACATCATCTAAGTTGCTGTCCTTTCAACAAATGCACATGTCAGTCATACACTTGCCAAGAATCTCTCAAACCAGCTGCAAAGATAATGAAAAGACTATGCTTGGAGAGAGAGCCAAAAGGATATTGACAAAACTCCTTTATCAGATAACACCGCCCAACATTGCACAATATCAAGAGCATACAAAGTAGAAAAGCAATTTTCAGTGCATACACATGGTAGCAAACACTTTGCTTTTGAGCAAGCCAAACTGCTCACGTGTAAGGAATAAAGCAGCCCTCGGCACAAGTGGGGTTCAAACACGAAGGAAAAATGCTGCCTGACTTGTCATCTTGTTTTTCGTGCCAAAGTATGTTAAGAGGCTTTTCGCTTATAGATTATTTACTTTGTGAGTCATGTGCTAGAAATGGCACTTTGGGATCCATGCCAGAGTTGAAGCAGCCATGACGGCGTGAGGAAGGGCTTTGCTCTGTGAAGAAAAAAGGCTGCTCCTCACATCGCTTTATCCACAGGGAAGAGTTAATGGTCAACAAAATGCATCTGGACCTTGATTCAGGGTTAAAGGAAGTAATAAAAAAAAATACAGACATCGTCTAATACTGGCTGAGTTCAATGCACATCTTTTCAGCATGCTGTGAGAAAAAACAGGTAGTGTGCAGGTCAGCACACTTTCAGTCAGGGATGACAGGAACCCAGTTCCAAGTGGATTAAACAATAAATGGAACTAATTAGAGCATTTGTGATGTCAGGGCTCTGGCTCCATCTCGCTGCAGGTGCCTTGGCTCTGTCCTCCTCCTTGTGTTGGCTTCTTTTCAGACCAGCTTCTCTTGTGGTAGAAAAATGGTTACAGCTATGCCAAGCAGTGCTGTAGTTCACCCCACCCTACCCAGACCAACAGAGAGCATCTGTGTCCCAGAATTCCCAGGAAAAGTCTGAGATTCACACTGATTAGACTGGCTTAGGTCACGTGGCCACTTCTGAACCAACCATGGTGTGGCTGAAGGTGGATCCCATGGATTGCCCCACCCCTGCCCTAATGGCCAAGGCAAGCAAAGCAGCAGCAGAAGGGAAAGGAGGTAGAAAGGCAGGGAGGCAGGAGGGAGGCCTTTTCACTGATATGAAATGATAATAAAACACTGTTTTGGCTTTTAATTTAAAATCATAGATGAAACTACTTTTGAACTACAAGTTGATGTTCTATGATTGTGCCAAATGCCTGTTAAGTGGTCTGTGGTGTAAAAAACTTTGAGAATCTGTGTCTTTTTTTTTTTTTCTGAGTTTTTAAAAATTGATTATACATATTCATGGGGCACAGAGCTGACCTTCAGCACCTGTGCCCAAGATGTGGTAATCAGATTAATACCTCAGATTGCAAGGATTCCCCATGTCCCCCACCCAACCTCTCCCCAATTCCCCTCTCCCTTCTCCACCCAGTCTCCCTCTCCCTCCCTCCCCCCCCCCAGCCACCTTAAGTCTGTTCTCTCCCTCTGCAAGTCCAACACACCCCTGTGGTCTTTATGAGAAACTGTGTTTTAAGAGGATGTCTTAAGGATCTAATACTTAATAAATACTCCTTGCAAATCCATGTTCTCCTAAGTAGCAAACACTCAAACAATTATTACAAATGAATACCCCCTAATAAAACTCTCTTTCATCTGTTCCCCTCACAGACATTAAAGTCAGTGAATGGCAGGGAGAGAGCTGGAAGCATCAGGGCAGACTTTCTGCTGTGGGGTCTTTCCAGGTGTCAGCTGTGCCACTGTCCTGATCTCTGTGCCCACCAGCACCAGTCTGATGCTAAGACCACAGAGAGGGTCGGTACCAGCCCCACAATGTTGGTGTTGCCTGCAGGCTGTCCTCACCAGCACCTCTCTCTGCCTAGTCCTCTCTGTTCCTGTGTCTCCTTCAGTTCCTTCATTCTACCTCCGCATCAGTCTTGTCTCTCTGTACAAGGACTATACCCCTGTCCCATAATGGCATCCTCAGCCCTAGGTCTCCCTGACCTTCCAGGTCCAACAATCAAAACAAACTGCTTCTTGACTCTAAAGAAGATAGAATCTGATTGATGTAACTTGCATTAGGTGTTCACTCCTGGTTAAATCGACCACAGAAGCCTGCAGGACCCACTAGCATGGGTAGGAAAAATTGAAGCAAAGGGGACATTGGCTAAGTACATACTTTAAAGTCTGTCTACAAATCCTTGGGAAGAAGTCCTGACATCCTCTAAATATACCTTGGGAAGACAGTTCATAAGGGCAACACGGACTAGGCTGATCAATGGGTGAAGAACAGCACTCAAGTGGACCAAGTTGAATTAGGAAAAGCCTCAGAAGGCTAGAAAAAACTCCATTCCCTGGTGACGTGAGGAGAGAACTGGCCCAACACAGATCTACTGGCTGCAGCTCTGGATCCTGATTGAAGTCCGGGTGGTGGTCAGGCTGATTCATCCATGAGCTGATGAAAACCACCTGCCTGTAGCTTAGACCAAGCCCCACCAGATCTGTTGTTTCTTTATTGGCTTTCCTAATGACTCCTTCTGTTGCTGGGAGTCATTCATCACTTTTGCTGTCTGAAATTAGTCTATGAACAACATCAAGAAAAGGAAAAACCCTAAGCCCATCCTCACCCCCCTCCCCAATCCTAGACCTAAATATTTACCGTCACAAAACCAATTTTCTGACCTTTTAACATGACCTCTAGACATTAACCAAGATGCTCGTCTGATCTGTAAGCCCGTTTTTCCCTTATGGCATTTGCGTCTCTCTCTTTGTATAAGAAGGAAGTATCCAGTGATGGTGAGAAAAACTTGGGCTTTGGGGTCAGCAAGACACAGGTTTCAGCCCTAGACTCACCACATAGGAGCCATGGGGTCTCACTCAGGTGGGAAATTTGTGATAAATTTCCGTGAGGATAAATTTAAAGAACCTAGTATCAAATGCCTGACACATAGATAGACACTTAAATGTTAGCCCTTTTGCCATCCTTAGAGGCAGGGATGCAAGCAAAACTTATTCTGAGTACTCAGTCCAGGCTCTCTCTCTTACACCCGACATCTTACCAGTTCAACCAACACTTATTGAACACCTGCCATATACACTGGCAAGGTGATAGGAAATCCAACATGGACCCTGAACTCCAGGGATTTGCAGTCCTATGTCTCCATCCTCTTCCATAAACTTACTACCAGAGGAAAGTGGTGTAGTGGGGTCACGTGCTTCCCAACTTCTCAGAGGTCTGGGTAACTAAAATTTTGGAGTTGATGACCAAAAGAAAAAGTCCCATTTTCTTCTCCCTGGAAATATCTCAGCAGAAGGATTTTCCAAAGGATTCAGTCTGCTTTTCTCTCTTCTCTCCGTCTTTCACATCTTTGCTCACTTGTTTCCCAATTCCTGGAAGGGGCTGGACAGGAGTCACCACTGCCCCAGGGGAAAGTGCAGTAGAGACCAGCAGCTATGGTTCAGGACCACGAACAGCGCCAAACAGGCACATCACATCCCAAACAGGTGAGTCCTATTAGCCCAAGGTCTAATTGCCCCTGTACAAGAGCCAAGGTGAGGACAGAGCTTCCTGCCTCTCATGGGTTTGGCTCCTGTCGCTGCAGTAACTGGATCTTCACCAGAGCCTGTGTTGTAAATTGTTACAACCCTCCCCTCTCATATGGGTCTGAGAAAAAAAATACCCAGGAATGTTTTCCATTCATACCCACAAGTGGAGAAAGGGGAAATCCAACTGCTGGCTTCTGGGGAAAGCAGATGTAAAGGGATGGGATTATGTAGATTTGCCTAAGAGAAATTCCTAAGCCGAGTCACATGGTGCTTTTATGCTTGAAGCCTAAAGCCAGTCGATGACACTCAGGTGCAAGAGTTCACAAGGAAGGAATGCCCTAGAAAGGGAACGCCAGAGCCAAGCCCAAAGTAAGGCTGATTCTTCTCTGCTGGCCTGTCTGCAGCTCCTGGGATGACTCTCCCCTTCTTGAGAGTCCGTTTTTACAGCAATGTCCAGCCATTCTGGCCTTCACATAGCAAATGGTGTTTTTTCTCCCTCCTAACCCCTTACTCAAGGACATGAACAGCACGAAGTCTGGGCCATTGTGTTTGCTTTCTCCACACAATCCTACTGTCCTGCTATGTCAAGCTTCAGGTCTCACCTCCCTGTCTCTGCCTCCAAAACCTGCTTTACCATCCCACATTGCTGGTAAAATACATGGTCTCTAAAGAGAGAAAATCTTCCAGGCTTCCAGGCAGAAAGAACAACTTGAGAAGACAGAGCTCTACTGTGCAGTTTATGCTTTGGGTAAGAAACCAATATATGGTGCTTTGTCTCCCATCACCAGAATGTATAAGTCCAGGAAATAAGGGGTAGAAGTAGGAAGGGCTCCTCTCACTATACCCTAATAAACTGCTTGCAGAATTTTTACTTCCCATTCCCACAACTCTGAGTTCTTCTGGGTTGGAGGTTGTGTTTTCCAAGACAGGAATGCTTCCACCATAGGACACAACAGCTCCATCCAAGTGGGTGTTAAGACTGCTACCAGCCATTTGAGGTCTTCATTGCCAATGAACCACAAGGAGAAGAGATGGATCCTCTACTGCCTGGGGTGACTGATCCTGATTACAAGGAGAAGCTGAGTTTCTGCTACACAGTGGAGGTAGAGAGGACTATATCTGAATCCCAGAGGATGCTCTGGGATGCTTCTTAGTATTTCCTTATCCAATCATAAAAATCAACAGAAAACTATGACAATTAAAAACATCAGGACCACTAAAATCTCAGAGACTTCAGGAATGACGATTTAGGTCAACCCATCAAGTAAAGAGTCCTAACTAGTTGAGAGCACAGGGTACATAGAATAAGGTGTGGAAAAGGGTATTGAAAATGTCAACTATAGCCACATGACCAGTTATAAAAACAAAGTCCATAGCAGTTATGAATATTTTATTCCTTGTTTGCTATATCTGTGTGTGTGTGTTGACTACTTTTTTCTTCTGTCTCCTCCTTCCCGTTATTATTTTGTGTAAGTTTTGTCCGAGGTTAACTTTTCCACTTAGTATTTAGGCAACAGAATATTCTGATGGCTCTGTGACTGGATTTGAGGAGTTCTTAACATTGTCTAGAGATGGATACAATGGCTGTTGGGAGTTTGCATCTCCTTATTTTGGGGAGAGACTGAAAAGTTCTTTATTTGCATGAATGATAGTTGCATCTCGTTAGGTGCAAACATAGAGTTGTTTTCTTGTTGTATGAAAGTCAGACATTCACAGAATATCAATTCCCTTCCTTCTCTCTCTTTGGCTTTTTGTTTTTTGCTTTTGTGCACCAGTTTTTTTTCCCAACTTCTTGAGGAGGCAGATGGTCAGCTCAATAATCTTTAGTGTTCCTTATTTTCCCATGTATGAAATTAAAGCTGTAAATTTTCCTCTAAGTTCTATTTTAACTGCATGCCACAAGTTTTAAAATGTGATATTTTCATTATTATGTTTCATCTGAACACTTTTCTAATTTCCATTATAATTTTGTCTTTGACTAATGGATTATAGAAAATTGAGCATCTTAATTTCCAAATATATTAGTAATTTATTATCTTTTTGTTGTCGATTTATAACTTATGCAATATAATTCGAGAATTTTGATCTGTATAATTTTAATCTTTGATGTTTGTCGAGACTTGTTTTGTGGCATAATATATGATCAATTTTCACAAATGTTCCACAGGAGCTTGAAATGAATGTGTATTCTCCAATTCTTGTGCAAAACATTCTTCAAGTGAAAATTCAATCAAACCTGTTAACTATATTGTCCAAATCTTTTACATTCTTATAGGGCTTTTCCTGCTTAATCTATCAGTGACAAAAGTATGTTAGAATCTACCACAGTGGTGGTGGATTTGTCAAGTTCTTAGTTTTTCTTTTTCTCTCAATTTTTTGCTTCATTCATTTTAAGGCTATAGGAGACATATAAGCTTTTAACTGGTTTATCTTCTTGGTGAATTAAATATTTTATATTTTAACAATTATTTGTATATATTTGTGCGGTACAGTATGTTGTTTCAATACATGCATATACTGCACAATGATTCACTTAAGGAAGACAGCACAGTTTTGTACCCATTTGTATTAGCCCATTTCTGTTGCTTATAACAAAATACCTGGAACAGGGTAATATGTAAGAAAAAAAATTGCTTACACTTTTGGAGGCTGGGAAGTCCAAAGTCCAGGGAAAACATCTGGTGAGGTGACTCTACAGCAATGCAGGGTGTCACATGGCGAGAAAGACAGAGCAGAGAGAGTAACCTCCTCATTCATTCTCCTTTAAAAACCACTGGATCCACTCCCTTTATTCCAAGAACGGAGCAATCTATTCAGAAGGGTACATTCCTCACAATCTAATCACCTCTTCAAGGCCCCACCTTTCAATAACCATAACAGGATTTTCCACCTCAACAGTTGCAGTGGGAATTAAGTTTTGAGGGGACATTCAATCCAAGGCACCAATAATCCACAATTTTCCTCCTTCCCCTCCACCCTGCCTCTGGTAACCATTATTCTACTCTCTACTTCTATGAAAATCACTTTTATATTTTTTAGCTTTCACATATGAGTGACATCATGCAGTATTTGTCTTTTTGTACCTGATTTACTTCTCTTGACATGATGGTTTCCAGTTCCGTCCATGTTGCTACAAGTGATAGAATATCATTTTTCTTAAGTAGCTGAGTGGTATTTCATTGTGTATATATACCACAGTTTTTTTACCCATTCACTCGTTGATGGACATTGAGGTTGATTCCCTCTCTTGGCTATTGTGAATACTGCTGTGATGAACATGGTAGTGCAGATGTCTTTTCAATATATTGATTTCATTTCCTTTAGGTATATATCCAGTAATAAGAAAGCTGGGTTTGAGGGTAGATCTATTATTAGTTCTCTTAGAAAACTCCATGCTGTTTTCCACAGTGGCTGTACCAATTTATACTCCCACCAGCAAAGTAGGAGAGTTGCTTTTTCTCTGCATCCTTGCCAGCATTTGTTATTTTTTGTCTTGTTGATAACAGCCATTCTAATTGGAGTGAGATGATATCTCATTGTGGTTCTAATTTGCATTTCCTGATAACTAGAGATTTTGAGCATTCTTTCATGTGCTTCTTGATCTTCGTATGTCTTCTTTTGAGAACTCTCTGTTTCACTTCTTTTGAGAAATGTCTTCTTTTAAGAAATTTTGCCCATTTTTTAAATTGGGCTATTTGGTTTTTTGCTGTTGTTTCAGCTCCTTGTATATTCTGGATATTAGCTCCTTATCTGATGTGTAATTTTCAAACACTTTCTTCCATTCTGTAGGGTGTCTCTTCACTTCGTTGGTTGTGTCCTTTGCTGTTCAGAACTTTTTAGTGTGATGTAGTCCCATTTGTGTATATCTGCTTTATTTGCCTGTGCCTTTGTAGTCTCACTCAAAAAAGTGCTGCCACTCCCATCCTGTGTAGCATTTCCCCTGTTTTCTTCTAGCAGTTTCATAGTCTCAAGTCTTAAATTTAGATCTTTAATCCGTTTTGAGTTGATGTTTGTGTATGGTAAGAGATAGGGGTTTAGTTTCAATCTTCTGCATGTGGACATCCAGTTTTCCTAGCACCATTTGTTGAAGAGGCTGTCCTTTCCCCACTGGATATTTTTGACACCTTTGTTAAAAAGCAGTTGGCTGTAAGTGCATGGGTTTATTTCAGGGCTCACTATTCTATTCTATCGGTCAATTTGTCTGTTTTTATGCCAGTACCATGCTGTTTGGGTTATTATAGCTATATGGCACCTTTTGAAGTCAGGAAGTGCAATGCCTCCAATTTTATTCTTTTTGTTCAAGATTGCTTTAGCTATATGGGGTCTTTGGTTGTTCCATACAAATTTTAAGATAGTTCTTTTTCTATTTTTGTGAAGAATGTCATTGATATTTTGATAGGGATTGTGTTGAATGTGTACATGCTTTGAGTAATATGGACATTTTGATATTGTTAATTCTTCCAGTCCATGAACATGGGATATCTTTCCATTTATTTGTGTCATCTTCCATTTATTTCACCAGTGTTTTATAATTTTCTTTGTAGTGGTCTTTCACCTCCTTAGTTAAATTTACTGTTGGGTACTTAATTTTTTTGGTAGCTATTGTGAATGGTATTTCTTTCTTGATTTCTACTTTGGCTATTTTGTTGGTAGTGTATAGGAAGGCTATTGATTTTTGTGTATTGATTTTGTATTCTTCCATTTCACTGAATTTATTTACTAGTTCCAATAATTTTTTTGTAGAGTCTTTAGGGTTTTCTACATATAGGATCATGTCATCTTCAAATAGGGATAGTTTGATTCCTCCTTTCTGATTTGGATGCCCTTTATTGCTTTCTCTTGCCTTATTGCACAGGCTAGAATTTCCAGTATTATGTTGACTAAGAGTGAGGAAGGTGGGCATCCTTGTCTTGTTCCAGATCTTAGAGAAAAAGTCTCCAATTTTTGCCCATTCAATATGATATTATCTGTGGGGTTTTTGTATATGGCCTTTATTTTGTTGAGATACATTCCTTCTATACCTAATTTGTTGAGTGTTTTTATCATGAAGCAGTGTTGGATTTTATCAAATGTGTTTTCTGCATTTATTAAAATGATCATATAGGAGTTTTTCCTTCATTCTGTTGATGTGATGTATCATGTTTATAGATTTGTGTGTGTTGAATCATCCTTGCATCCCTGGGATCAATCCCACTTGATCTTGGTGTATGATCTTTTTAGTGTGTTGCTGGAATCTGTTTGATACAATTTTGTCGAGAATCTTCACATCTGTGTTCATTAGAGATATTGGTCGTAGTTCTCTTTTTTTTGTTGTGTCTTTTTCCAGTTTTGGTATAAGAGTAATGCTGGCCTCATAGAATGAATTTGGAAGTACTCCCTCCCCTTCAATTTTTCTGGAAGAGTTTGAGAAGAATTGGTATTAGTTCTTCTTTGTTTGGTAGAGTTTGTCATCAAAGCCATCTGGTCCTAGGGTTTTCTTTGTTGGAGGACTTTTTATCTCTGCTTCACTCTCATTGTTCATTATCCATCTGTTTAGGTTTTCTAGTTCTTCATGATTCAACTTTGGTAAATTGTATTTTTAGGAATTTATCCATTTCTTCTAGTTTTTCCAGTTTGTTCACATATAATTGTTTGTAGTAGTATCTTATGATCCTTTGCATTTCTGTGGTATCAGTTGTAATGTCCCCTTTTTCACTTCTGATTTTATTTAATTGAGTCTTCTCTCTTTTTTTTTTCATTAGTCTAGTTAAAGGTTTATCAATTTTCTTTGTCTTTTTGAAAAACCAACTCTCTGTTTCATTGATCTTTTGTATTTTTTTTTTTTAGTCTCTAATTCATTTATTTTTGCTCTGATCTTTGTTATTTCTCTCCTTCTACTGATTTGGGCTTTGGTTTGTTCTTGTTTTTCCAGCTCCTTGAAGTATAACATTAGGTTGTTTATTTGGAGTCTTTGTTCTTTTCTTTTCTTTTTTTTTTTTTTTGAGTTTTTAAACTTTATACATTTGTGTATCAAAACAATAATTTGAGTGTATATATATGATTCATACACACTTTCTTCTTTTCTGATATAGGCATTTATTGCTATAAATGTCCCCCTTGAACTGCTTTTGCTGTATCCCATAGGTTCTGGTATGTTGTGTTTTCATCTTTATTTGTCTCCAGAAATTTTTAAATTTTCTTCTTGATTTCTTCTTTGACCCATTCATTATTTAAGAGCATATTGTTTAATTTTTTTTTAATTTGTTGAGACTTGTTTTCTGTCCTAACATATGGTTTATTCTAAAGAATGCTCCATGTGCTGCTGAGAGGAATGTGTATTCTGCAGCTGTTGGATGAAATGTTCTATAAATGTCTGTTAGATCAAACTGGCCTATAGTGAAGATTAATTCTGATGTTTCGTGGTTAGTTTTCTGCCTGGATGATCTGTCCTTTGCTGACATTGAGGTATTAAAATCCCCAATTATTAGGTCCAATAGTACTTGCTTTATATAACTGGATGCTCCAGAGATGGGTGCATATATATTTAGAATTGTTACATCTTCTTGTTGAATTGATCCCTTTATCATTATATAATGACCTTCCTTATTTTTTTTTTTGCTTTCCTCGGCTTAAAGTCTACTTTACCTGATATAAGTATAGCTACTCCTGCTCTTCTTTGGTTTCCATTTGCATGAAATATCTTTTTCCGTCCCTTCACTTGCACTTGTTGTGTGTCTTCATAGGTGAAATGAGTTTCTTGAGGGCAGCATATTGTTTGTTGGTTCTTGTTTTGTAATCCATTCAGCCACTCTGTGTCCTTTAATTGGGGCATTTAATATGTTTACATTTAGGGTTATTATTGATATACAGGGTCTCGTTACTGTCATTTTGCTATTTTTTGCTAGGTTCTTTTTGTGATCTTTTTTTCCCTTTTTTCTGGTTTTAGTGTCTCTTCTAAGTTTTTGTGTTATTTTTACTACAAAGCTTACAAAAAACATGTTATAGTTATAATAAATCATTTTAGGCGAATAACAATTTACCTTCAATATCTAAAAAATAAAAATAAAAAAAACAAGGCCAACTCTACACTTTGGCATCAATGGGCTTTGTGGAGACACATCCCCACTCCTCACCCCACTTTTTGAGGATTTGTTGTTTCAAGTTACATCTTTTACTATTGCCTATCTGTTACACAGTTGTGTATATTAGTGTCTTGTTAGGTTTGTCCTTTAGTCTTCATACTAAGGATGTAAGTGGTTTATTCACCACCCTTATGACATTGGAGTATTCTGAGGTTGTCTGTGAACTTACTTTACTAATGAGTTATGCACCTTGAAATGTTTTCTTGCTGCCCCTTAGTGTTGTCTTCTTTCAGATTGAAGAACTCCCTTTAGCATTTCTTGTAATGCAAGTCTAGTGCTAATAAATTCCCTTAGTCTTCGTTTGTCTGGGAAAGACTTTATTTCTCCTTCATAGCTGAAGGTTAGTTTTGCTGGATACAGAATTCTCAGATGATGGTCTTTTTCCTTCAGCACCCTGAATATATCATCTCATTCTCTTCTGGTTTCTCTGAGAAACCCACTGACAGACACATTAGGGCTCCATTGAACATTATGTGTTTCTTTTCTCTTGCCACTTCAGTATTCTCTCTTTGTCTTTGGTTTTTGATAATTTGCTTATGAGGTGCCTTGGGGTGTTCCTCCCTGGATTGAATTTGACTGGTGACCTCTGAGCTTTCAGTACCTGGACACTGTCATCTATCTCCATACATGGGAAATTTTCAGCCATTACTTTCCTGAATATGCTTTCTACATCTCTTTTACCTGTCCTTTGGGTATGCCAGTTATGTGGAGGTTATTTCATTTGAGGAAGTCCCATATTTGCTGTATTTGTTTCATTTTTTCCTATTCTTTTTTCTTTTTGCTTCTCTGATTAGATAATTCCATGTGTTTTATCTGTGAGCTCACTGATTCTTTCCTCTGTTTGATTAAGTCTGCTGTTGGAGCTTTCTATTGAGCTTTTCAATTCAGATAATGTATTCTTCATTTCTAGAATTCCTATTTTTTTTTTTTAGTTGATCCTATTCCTTTG
This sequence comes from Cynocephalus volans, assembly GCF_027409185.1. Taxonomy (NCBI): domain Eukaryota; kingdom Metazoa; phylum Chordata; class Mammalia; order Dermoptera; family Cynocephalidae; genus Cynocephalus; species Cynocephalus volans. Next base: position 11,534,627 of record NC_084471.1, read on the forward strand.
TCAAGTTTCTTATTCTGCCCCTGAATTATTTTCCAGATATCATTTAATCTTCTATCTATATTTTCTTTAAGAGAGTTATTCTGAATTCTCTGTCAGACATTTCATAGATCTGCTGCTTTTCTGCATCCCTTGCTGGTGCTTTGTTTGTTTCATTTGGGGGTGACATATTTCTCTGTTCTTTCTTGATCTTTGTGTCTTTACATTGATGCCTAGGCATTTGAAGAGACTGCTATTTGCTGCTGATTCTCTGGGAAAGGCTTTTTAGTGAGGATCGTTAATCACTTCTGGGTCTGGGCTGTGTAGAATTCCAGCCTGTGATGGGGTCTTGCCTGCAGATTACACACCCTGCAGTTCTACTGCCCTGACCAATTTCCACTGCCCACACTACACGCTGTTCCCCTGGTGCGTAGACTTTCCCCTGCACTCCCACTGCTTCCCATGAGGAAGGCCATGTATGTGTCCCTCAGGATAACTCACCCACCTCTGGGCACCTCTCCTCTTCAGTCGGTTGCAGACGTCTGCTCCTATGTGGGATAGGGAATCCTGCCAGTGGCTTTTGGCCTGTAAGCTGGTATGGTGCACTCTGAAGCCCTCCTTTCCCCTGCAGACCCCAAGCAGATCTATGTGAAAGGTGCCATGGCTTTTTCCAGCTTGTGTAAAGGCTGGTCCCCACCTCCATACCAGGCTGGCTCAGAACATTAGGGGCCATCCCTGCACCCTGTCACCATTGCCTCTCCACCTTCCCAACTCCACGGATTTTTCTTGCTCCTCCCCAGCTCCAGCAGTTCCAGGTTGGCAGTCTTTGCTTTTTAATTGTTGTAAATTGGTTACTTGTGGAAGAGTGAGATGCTTTGAATCTTCTATTCTGCCATCTTGATAATGTCTCTCTGCAAATGTTGAATTAAATGTTTTATCATTATATAGATACCTTTTCTATTCGTAATAAGATTTTTCTTTATAGATTATTCTATCTGATGTTAATATCATTAAAATAGGTTTTGGGCACATCTTTTTATTTTTAGCTTTCTGTGTTCTTTTCCTTTTAATATTTCTCTTAGAAAGCTGGATGAGGGGGGCGGTAATCCATTTTGAAAATCTCTGTCCTTTGTTGAGTTCAGTCCATTTGCTTCTGTAATTGTTGTTATTTTGGAACTTATTTCTACAATCTTATTTTTGTTCTCCTTTGCATTTTCTTTTTGATGCTTCTTTGTTTTTCTTTCTTGGCTTTTTTTTTTTTTTTTTAGTAACCAGTTGGTTTTCCTTTGTTTGTTTTCCTTTCCTATTTTCTATTCCTGTTTGTATCTCCTATTTCCTGTACTCTTTGTAATTTGTATACTCAACTTCTTTTCTTTTTAGTGATAACCTTTGATGTTTTACCATCACGCATATAATTAACAAAGTCTAGAATTAAGTAATATCTTATTCTACACTCTCCTGAACAATTCCAAAGAACTTTAACACTGACCTACATACCCCACTCCTCTCTCTCTTCACACACTCCCTTAACTCCATGCCTGTGACCCCTGGTCATGCCATGTACTGCCCAGGACGTGAAAGTAACAAAATCTTTATTTCAAAAAGAAAAAAAAAAAGGAATTACATGCTTCTCGTTTTTCAGTACTGTATTTTGGTTTGTAAGTTTTATCATTCATGTTAAAAAACCAACTTTAACTTTGTAGATCTTTCTCTATTGCCTGTCTGTTTTCAATTTATTTCACTTCCATTCTTATCTTTATTTATTTATTTGCCCTTCTACATATTTTGGGCTTAATTTGCTTCCCTTGTTCTATATAAATAAGATGGACTTTTAGGTCATTGATTTTACACCTTTTTCCTTTTCTAATATTAGCATTTAAAGCTATAAATTCTGCTTTAAACATTGCTTAACTGAATCCACAAATGTTGATAAAACTAAAAAGAAAATAGAAAAAATACACAATTATAACTGGAGATTTTAACACTCCATTTTCAGTAACTGACAGAATAAGCCAAAATATCAATAAGTATTTAGCAGATTTGAACAACACTCTCAACCAACTTAATCTAAGTGACATTTATAGAACATCATTTCCAAAAACTGTAAAATATACTTTTTTTCAAGTGCACATGGAACATTACCAAGCTAGACATAAGACATCTCAATAAATTTAAAAGGACTGACATCTCATGGAATATGTTATCTTACTAAAATGGAATTAAATTAAAAATCAATAACAAGATGATATTTAGAAAATATCCAAATCTGGACATTAAACAACACACTTCTAAATAATTCTTAGGTCGGGCTGGTCCGTGGCTCACTTGGGAGAGTGTGGTGCTGGTAACACCAAGGCCACGGGTTTGGATCCCATATACGGATGGCCGGTTTGCTCACTGGCTGAGCATGGTGCTGACAACACCAAGCCAAGGGTTAAGATCCCCTTACTGGTCATCTTTAAAAATAATAATAATAATAATTAATAATAATAAATAATTCTTAGGCCAACAGAGAAGTGACAAATGAAATATTTTTTAGTTTCCTTTGCTTTTGGATCCCCTGATCGATGGAAACCCCTCCGCACCTTGGCCAGCTGCCTGCCTCCTGGGGAAGCTGCCGCAGCTACCCACTTGCCTCTGAAGGACTCACCCTCTGTAACATGGTTCATCCAGCTTCCTCACACCCGCGGCTGTTTTCCAGGTCTGTGTTTTAAAATACGGCTTTTATTTTATTTGGTTTGTCTCATTGTCACTACCAAAATGAACGTTCTTGTTTTTGTTCCTCAGTCTCCTAAGCAGATGGGAAACACTTCTGTTGTATTTCTTGAATCTGTGGATTCATCTCTTCCTCATCAGCTCTGAAAAATTTACTCCTGTTACCTCCTCAAATTTGACGTCTCTGTCACACTGTCTGTTCTTTCCTTTTGAGACTCCAAATAGTCCTTTCTATTCTACCTTCATCTCTCTTAAATTTTTTCTCATATTTTTACTCCCTTGTCTTTCTGTGCTTTATTGTGGGAAATTTCATTAGACATAACTTTCAGTTCACTAACTTTCTCTTCAGTGATAGCTAATCTGCTGCTTAATCCATCCGGTCAATGTTTAACTTCAGTAAGTATGTTTTTCACTTTAAGCAGTTTCATTTATTTATTTCTTCAAATCTGCCTGTTCATTACTGATAGTGTCTTGCTGCCCATTCATTTTTTGTGATTATGTCTTTTATTTCTTTGCACGTTTTACAGAATCCTAATCTGAGATTATGTATCAACTCCAGTACATGAGTCCTTGGGGATCTAAATGGTTTTGCTGTTGCTTCACTTCTGGTGCTCTTAGAAATCTCTGATTGTGACTTCTTTGCTTGATCTTTACTGTGGAAATCATATACGTCCAAACTGAAGCTTTCACTCTGAGCAATCAGATGGTACTTCACATCTCATTTGTGCTTGCCAGAGGCTCCATACCGCAGCAAAGGCTAGAGGAGCCTTTAAAGCCAAAGTAGGAAGAAACAGATCACCTTCCAAGGAATGATGATAGGTTTCTCAACAGCAAACCAAAGCCATAGCTACCTGCAAAATGATGGGGGGGTGGAGGGGAATGTCAACCCAGACTTGTATTTCCAGTGAAACTATCTTTCAAGAACAGGGGCAAGACAGGACACTTTCAGAAAAAAACTGAGTTTACCACCAACACACTCTCATTGTAGAACTTCTAAAAAATGCTTATTACAGTTTACGTGATCACTTTCAATAATTTCACATCATAGACAGTGTATCCCAGACCCTAAGGGTGGTCCATTGGCTTGATATTAGAAGGCAGATGTCAGAGGCAGATACCACTCTACTATCCATATCAAGAACAACACCTCAGGCTTGCTAATTAGTAAATTAAATGTCAGAAATGAGTTTTCACTGTTGAAATTAACATGTTAATTAGCATGATGACTCTTAGTAGGAGGTTCTAATGGTTAAATTAAAGATATGTCAATTTATTTAACAACACTCCCCACTCTTGTGTAAACAGGACAGAGAAGTCTAGTGAGTCCTGTAGGCTGCACACTTAGGAATGCTGCCTGAGACTTGAGCCTTAAAAGATCCTATATCCGGGCCATGGTGTGGACAATTGCTGTTTGCCTGATGCCAGCCACAGGAGTAACAGAACCCTGCCTCTAATTCTATTACATGGTGTTACATCTACCTTTAGTGCACCTTCTATGCAAGATGATGGCTGGAGCCTAAAAGGACAGAGAACGGAGGCTTCTTTAGCGTATAGAACTGCTTTATGCTTCCTTGCTAATAACTATTGGTTTATTAAGCATCTATATATGTGGCAGAATTTGGAGTGGAGAAAGCAATTTGGATAGGAGATGGCACCTCCTATGTTCCTCAAACTTTTAACAGATAGCCAATATCTACCAAAACAAGAGTTGGCTTGAGCAAATTGGCTTGGGTTGGTTTACGTGACCGGACACAGCAGCGATAGTGAAGATCTTTTGTAGGAGCCAAACACAGATGTTGGCAAGGCAGTGCGAGCATGTCACTGTGTCGTGCTTTTATTATATAAACTGAAAAGAAGGAACCAAGGTCAGGAAGGGGGTATACCACTTAGAAACAAATCCACAGCATTGGAACCAAACTATTGTGAAAAGTGGGAGAAATTATAGGAAGCAGCAAGTCATTTTCTGGAAGTTTTGGTTGAGTTTAGGGATTACGTAAAGGAAAGTGAAGAGAAGTTGGTGGAAAAGATGATAAAGAGGCAATGGAGAAAAGAATGGTAAAGAAAGGATGGGGTAAGAATTAAAGGTGTAAAACCCTCTTAGAGGAAAACATAGATGTACATTTTTATTACCTAGGATTAGGCAATAGTTTCTTGAATATTGACACTGAAAACACAATCAATCAAAGAAAAATAAATAAAATGGGCTTCATCAAAATTTAAAACTTTGGTGTTTCAAAGAACACTATCAAGAACAAAGACAACCCCCAGAATGGGAGAAAATACTTGCAAATCATATATTCAATAAGGGTCAATATCCAGAACATGTAAAGAACTCTTACAACTCAACAGCAAAAAGACAACCCAATTTAAAAATGGACAAAAGACTCAAAAAGGCGTTTGTCAAAAGAAGATATACAAATGGCCAATAAGCACATGAAAAAATGCTCAACATCATCAATCATGAGGGAAATGCACATCAGAACCCACAATGAGGCAACACTCCATACACACTGGAATAGCTGGAGTGAAAGAAAGACAGTAATGAGTTGGTGAGGACGTGGGGACACTGCAGTGCTCACAGATCGCTGGTGGGAATGTAAAAAATGGTGCAGCTGCTTTGGAAGACAGTTTGGCAGTTCCTCAAAAAGTTAAACTTAGAATTACCATATGATCCTGTATTCCACTCCTAGGTATATACCCAAGAAAAAGAAAAACACGTCCATACAAAAATCTGTGCATGAATTTCATAGCAGCATTATTCATAATAGCCAAGAAGTAGAAACAACCCAAATATCCATCCACTGCAGAACGGATAAACAAAATGTGGTACATCCATAGAGTTTGGCTGTGTTGTCCCCCAAAGCTCATGTCTAAATCTGATCCCCAATGCAGCAGCATTGGGAGCTCTTTGGGTTGTGGGGGACAGATCCCTCATGAATAGATCAATGCCCTCTGGGGGGGGGGGCGGGGGAGGCAGTGAGTGGGTTCTCACTCTGTTAGTTCCCACGAGAGCTGGCAGTTTAAAGAAAACTGTCACCTCCCCACCCCCCTTGCTTCCTCTTGCCATGTGATCTGCTTGTACCTGTGGGCTGCCCTGCCGCTCTCTGCCATGAGTAGAAGCAACCTAAGGCTGGTGCAGATGCAGCTGTCCCAGAATCATGAGCCAAGTAAACCTCTTTTCTTTATAAATTACCCCGTTTCAGGTATTCTGTTATAAGCAACAGAAATAGACTAATACAATCCAATAGAATATTACTGAGCCAAAAAAAGGAATGAAGGAATGAATGACACGATATGGATGATCCTTAGAAACACTATGCAAAGTGAAAAAAGTCAAACACAAAAGGCCACATGTTAAATGATTCCATCTATATGAAATGTTCAGAACAGGCAAATCCATAGAGACAGAACATATGTTAGTGGCTGCCTGGAACTGAGGGGACTGGAGGAAATAGGGAGTGACTGCTACTGCTAATGGGTAGTTTTGGGGTTTTCTTTTTTTTTTCTTTTTTTGGCATGTTAAAAATGTCCTAAAATTATTTGTGGTATTGATTGCACCCTGTGAGTATCCTTAAAACCATTTAATTAATTGTACCCTTTAAAAGAGTGAATTTTATGATATGTGAATTCTATCTTCTATCTCAATTTTTTAAGTGGAGAAAAAATATCATCACAGAAGATCCCCATCCACTCACAGAGAGACAGAGTGGGTGTGAAGGGGGGGACGTGTGGAATATGCTATAAAGCGTATGTACTTCACAGGACCTGGTTTTCCCAAGCCTTGCAGTTTCAAATATTGACCTTGCAAGGACTGAAAATTTTCCTCAGGCTATAAGTCTCTGGTGTAAGATAAAGATTTGTGGCACAGCAGGTTGCTGGCTCAAGGACAGACTAGTTACTGATTGTTATGTAAAGATACTGAGAAATTGCTATAAGAAGGAATGTTTGCTAAGATCAAGCTTGTGTTGATAAGACCACTTAATTGTCTACTGGAATGTCATCTGGCTTGTTTCATGGAAAGTTACCAGCCTATACTGTTAAACTATAATCCCACCTATGTTCTTTTCCTGTAACTTCCTGGTCTGGAAAATAAATGCAGGAAGAGAAGCCCAATTTGGGGTTAATTTCCCAAGGAAGGGATCCCTCTCGCTTGAGGGTTCCGGTGGGAGATTAAGCACTTCGGGGTCTCTCACTGCTCAGAAGAGATGGCTTTGAGTAATCCTTTCATCTCCGTCACCCAGGGGAAGTGGGGTGACAAATCCATGGGGGGCAAAGCAATGCAAAGCAACAGGGAAGGGGGGTGAGAGAGGGGTGAAGGGTTGTAAGAGAGTAGTGCCATGGTCAAGGTTAGTATGCTAAGCATTGTGGAAAGAGTTAGAAAAAGATAAGAAGTTAGATTATCCCTGGTGATAAGCAGCTAGAAGGATGGTAACTCTTTTTCATATTCTATCAGGTGATCCATTGCCCGGGGGCATGACAAGGTCTGCTGGGTGAGAGACACCCACTGAGATTACAGAAACCAGGAAGGAGTAGGAACAGTTTGTTTAAAATGTTCTCTGGAAGAGCAGGTTAGAAAAGGTGCTTCTCCACAGCTACCCTTGGTAAGAAGAGAGGTGCTGGGAAGATCAGTCTATCTCAGAGATACAGAAAAGAGGGAGAGAGATTTGTGGTCTCACGTCACAGGCCGCTGTTGTGGTCAGGCAATTAAAATAGTAGAGAAGGAAATTAAATATGCTAAATTTATAAAGGCGATTTAAAGATGAAAGTGGTTTAATTAGCTGAGTTTGTACATAGAACCAAGCATTAATTAAATCTCTAACAATAATTTGTTAAAATTTGCTCAGTTTATAAATAGAATAATAAAAAGTGTGAACTGAATTTAAATGTAAGTAATAAATAGGATCTTGAATTGATACATTTTAAAAATAGAATATCAAATTTTTAAAAATAAAAAGAAATTTAGTCTTCTGGTCAGAAATGGTAGCATTTCACTTGTCTATTAACAGTAGAGCACCTGAAAAATCAGAAATTAATCTAAATAAATATTTTTCTCCTCATGTTAAACTCAGCCAAAAATAGGGAGAGATTTTTCATATTTCCAATGAAGAATCCCAGTCTACCAAGAGACAATAAATACACAAATGTGTTTGATTGGAAGCAACTCCTATTTAAGATTATTTTATGGCTAGAGAATTTTTCCTCAAGAAAAGAGCTTGGCATATTAAAATTTGAAAGACAATCTCAAGATCTCAAGTATGGGATTTTCTGTTTGAAAAGGCACCTCCAAACAAATGATAAAAAATAATAAAATATCAAATCAATTTTTACAAACACTACAAAGATCAATTTAAAATATTTGATTAAATATTTGGAAGTTCTCTTGTTCAAAGTGCAAAAAGGAGGGAGGAATGTTTGAATATCATATATATAAATGTATTCTGAAAATATAATTATTAAAGTGGGTTTGCATGAACTTAAATATCTTATGAATTTAAAGGATTTTTAAACAAATAATTTTGGGGGAGATGATAAATAAGCAACAGACTTGAGGCTAAGACCAAGATCTTTAAAGTCAAAGAAAAATTAAGTGGCAATTTTAAAATTGTGCCTAAAAACATAACCTGAAGTTCTAAAATAAACAAAAAGATGGGAGTCAGACCAACCACTCCCTTTCTTCTAAAGGCAAATCAATCAATCAATCAATCAATCAATCAATCAATCAATCATATATGAATTTTGTTGTTTTTCTAATTTTTTTCAAATTTTAGAGATTTTATAGCAAATGCCTTCTAAGTCATAAACAGTTGTAAGAAATGTATAATGAAAGCCAAAATTTTAAATTTAATCTTAATTTTAAAACTTAGTAATTTTGTTAGTTTCCATAAGGTAAAGGGCAGCTACTACAGAATGCAAAATTAGGAATTGAAGGCATAGCAGAGCCTGATTCCGTGCAAAAATCTGAATTTCTGAACTAAAATGAAATAGATAAAACCTTTTTCAAATGTTATATAATCATGGGATCACAAGTGAAATGTTTCAATGGAATGTGATACAATTATAACATCTACTGTCTCTCACAAATTGGTCTTACTGAAAAGTATGTAAACATCTAGAAAATTTCCACTAGAACTTTTGGGAAGAATCAAAGGCACAATATTTTTATTCGATAATTATTTGTTAATTTAATCTTAGCTTATTTGAATATATTTCGGCCATATTTCTTAACACGCTTTTAGAATTTGGGTTTTAAGCATTAGGGGTAAATAGATATTTGGTTTTATCAAAAGCTCTTCAATAAATTGGAAGTTCCACATAAAGATTATCTGCAATTAAAATACAAACACATATGAAGTGAAATATGCATTTTGACCCCCAAATTAGAAGATTTTAGACCAAACCTAAATATTTGCATGTACGAACCTACAGCATTCAAAACGTTTAAGTACAGTCGTCTTTTTTAAGTTCTTCTAAGGGGGAAGGGGAGGTAAGGAATCTAAATGGTTTTGGATTTAGATGATATGATGCTACTGGGGAGAATAATTTAGATTTAGAGGCTGAAGCTCTGATGTTATAATACAAAATCCGATGTGTCGAGTTGATGAAGATATGTTATAAATGATTAAAGAGAGATTATGTGTCTTCAGAAAAGGAGCAATGCAAGGTAAGAATAAACGAAAAATCTGTAAAATGTGAAGGGAAAGGGAGTGAACAGAGCAAAGGAAAACGGAAAGAAAACTGTGAATATATCTTGTTTCATAGTTTTTATTTTGGAATAAAGTAAAGCTTTTGATAAATAGGAAATAAAGATAAATCAAAACAGAATAAAAGGATCCCTTAAACAAGCTAACCTAAAATATCTTAAGTTGGTAGCATAGACCCATCGAAAGAGATTATTTCATGTGACTTTAAAACACAATATTTTGACTGTATGTCCTTAGCAGGAGATAATCTAAGAACAAAAAGAACCGTGTAGAAATCTCAAACTACATTTAGTGTCTTGTCATTAGCAGTGGTTTGAAAACTGTTAATTTTGGAACATTTGTATGTATATTGTAGAATAAGCTCATTAAAAAACAAGATTTTTCAGTGAAAGAAAAAACACACCCAAGTATTAAATCAAATACGTTGAGTAAAAATCCTTTTGTAAAAATATTGTAAATTTGCATTGGAAATATAAGAACGAACTCATAACTCTCTTCGTTTCGAATGTAATTCTTCCTAATCTGTGCACTGAAAAGTCCCAGGCGGCATGAAAACCCACTAGCAATGAATACTCCTTGTTTCCTTCCTTCTGCCAGCTTCGGGTTTAGATTGCTCTTCTTTTTCTAGTTCTTTAAGGTATAAAGTTAGGTTGTTGATTTGAGATCTTTCTTCTTAAATATTTAAATATCATGTTTCACTAAAGGTAACAGAGCTTCTTAACAAAACGGCCTGTTCCAGGTCTGGTACAGGAATCATAAAAGATATGCCTAAAATATCTTGTATTAGATAGAAAGAAAGCTATCGCAGACTGCTGGGATCGTGTCAGAGGACACAGAAGCCAACTTGAAGGTGTTCCTTTTGGACTAAGGTGTGTCAATTTCACAGTAACCAAATAGTGCATGAGGGGAAGTTTCTTATAGAAGAATTTCAGCTAATAAATGCAGAAGAAATAGTAGAAAACCACTATTTTGCAATCCTTAATGACACCATGGATGTAGCCAATGGTCATCAGTAGATGATAACCCTTTAAGCAAAAGGTGAATGGGGAACTCAGTAAGGGGGGGAATTAGGCTGACACCACCTGACCCATTTATGAAAGTTATCATTTCAAAATTGAGACAACCAGACATTATTATGAAATAGGAAGTACATAGCATCACTTGTGAAGTGTTCTTTCCTAAATAAATAAACCTGAAGTAAATTACCTAGACATAAATATCAGTTAATAGAAAATATAGTGGATGGAAGAACAAGTTAAAAGCTATCACAATGAAGCAATCAGCTAAATCTAGACTATAAGACATTCTACCCAAAAAATGACTAGATTCGTCCAATAAATCCATGGCAGGAAAACAAAAGGAGGAAGTTCCATATAGAATAAAAGAGATTTGAGACAGTAATAAAATACAGTGCATGGCCATTAGATCCTGATCTGGAAAAAAAAAAAAAAGATTTTGAAACAGAGAAATTTGAATATGAACTTAAATAACAGTAAGAAATAATATAATGATGAGAAAGTGGTTATGTCAAAACAAAATGTCCTTATGAGTTAAAGATGCATAGTGACGTATTTACAGGTGAAATGATACAGATGTTTGAGATTTACTTTAAAATAATCTTGCAGAAAATAAAGAAAAGTAAAAAATAAGAAAGTAGATGAAACAAGTTTGGTGAAATATTGATAACTGTTGGAGCCAAATAATTGGTACATGAGGGTTCATGATACTGTTTCTTTTTTTTTTTTTTTTTTTCTCGTGACCGGCGCTCAGCCAGGGAGTGCACCGGTCATTCTTATATAGGATCCGAACCCGCGGCGGGAGCGTCGCCGCGCTGCTAGCGCAGCACGCTACCGAGTGCGCCACGGGCTCAGCCATGATACTGTTTCTTACTTATGTGTACATATGTAATTTTCCATGTACAAAGGGAGTAAGATAACTTTAAAACTTTTGTTACAGGTAAGATAGAGAAAAAGTATTGGTTAACATCAGAATGCATATGATAAATTTCAGAGTGGTCACTGAGAGAATAAAAACAGAAGGTATAAATTCCAAACCCACAAAGTGAAAAACAGAAATGAAAGGGAAAATCCTCATCTATTACAGTTCAAAAAAGAGCAAGGTTTAGATAACAGAAAAAAGATAAATGAAAAATAATATGTAGCCATAAATCCATGTATTTAGGTAATAATAATAAATATGAATTGACTAAACTTTCCTGGTAACAGGCAAAGATTTAACATCATGTAGCAAAAGCAATATTCAAAGGTAAATTTATAGCTGTAAACACATATTTAAAAAGAAAGATCTCAAATCAACACCCTAACTTTATACCTTAAAGAATTAGAAAAAGAAGAGCAATTTAAACCCAAAGCTAGAAGAAGGAAGGAAACAATAAAGATAAAAGATTAGATTAGGTAGATAAATAAAATAGAAAACAGAAAAACAATGGAAACAACAAAATCAAAAATTGGTCTTTAAAAAGATCAACAAAATTGGCAAATCTTTTGCTAGACTAAGAAAAAAAGAGAGAAATTGCACATAACTAAAATCACAAATGAAAGTGGAGACACTACTACCAAACTTGTGGAAATAAAAAGGATTTTAAGATAATAGTATGAACAATTGTACACCAACAAATTAGGTACCCTGGATGAAACAGACAAATTCCTAGAAACACAAATTGTCAGAACTGGTTCAAGAAGGAATAGAAGGACGTAGGGGAGAAAGCCATGTGAAAATGGAGGTAGAAATTGGAGTGAAACATCTACAAGCCAAGGAGAATGCCAAGGATTGCCAGAAAACAGCAGAAGCTAGAAGAGGGAGGAAGGGTTATTCCCTACACCTTCAGGAGCATGACCCTGACAACACTCTGATTTCAGACTTCCTTCTTACAGAACTGATAATATCCCACTAAGGATATACAGCCAAATTACTGCATTTTCAGGTCACTTAAAATAATTCCTCTTTGGTGTATAAGCTACCAACAGCCTGGAGATTATCTGGCAGTAGAGAATAGAATGAAATGGAAAGAGTCCAGAGAGGTTGAGCAAGGAACCCAGAACCACACAGCAAGGCACTGATTTGAAATGCCTGGGAGAAGTAGGAGCTGAATTTGTCTCATATTCTTAGTGAACCAAGAAGGTCTCCTCCAAGAAGTACCTGATATGCCAGGAGGCAAGAAAATGGTTAAACAAAGAGGAACTGAGTGAAGAAGAGAAGAGTGAAATATGGAAGATGAATTTGGTCTCTGAGACAGAACCAGGGGAGCACTGCTAACTGGGACAGGAGAAAGCCTGGAATGGCTCTGTATGATCTTTCTTGAAAGAAAGAAATGGATTCTTGAACTGGTGAGAATAGGAGATAAATTCAGGAGGCATCCTCTCAGCTTATTTTGTGCATTGGCTAGACATGCACTGTGCCATATAGTAGTCACCAGCCACATGTGGCTACTGAACACCTGAAATGTGGCTAGTGGGACAAAACCCCCAATTTTTAATTTAATTTAATTTTCACCAATAGAAATTTAGGTTTTAAAACTGAAGCAGTGTAAAATACTTTTCCCATTAAAAGCCACTTCTCTGATTTGGCAGGACTATATTTTACTTCAACAATTGACAATTTAGTATCATAACTGAGATGTGCTGAATTATAAAATCTATACCAGATTTCAAAGACTCCATACCAAAACAAAAAACAAAACAACAACAACAACAAAAAAACCCCAAACCCAGAATACTTTAAAAATACAAATTACAGGTTGTAAGGATAATATTTTGGATATATCAAGCTAAATAAAATATTTTATTAAAAATTTAAAAAGAAGAAATAGAAAATCTGAACATAGGTATAACAAATAAAGAGACTGCATCAGTAATAAAATGCTTCCCACGGGAAAAAAAAGTCCAGGACCAGATGGCTTCACTGGTGAATTCTACCACACATTTAAATGAGAATTAACACCAATCTTTCTCAACTCTTTCAAAAAATAAAAGAGGAGGAAATGATTTCTAATGCATTTTGTAAGGCCAGTATTGCCCTGAAACCAAAGCCAGAAAGACACCAAATACACACAAAAAAAACTATAGGTCAATATCCCTCATAAATATTGATACAAAGTCCTCAACAAAATTCTAGCAAACAGAATCTAACAGTATATTAAAAGGATGCTATGAGTAACTGGGACTTATCCCTGGAATGCAAGAGTGGTTCAACATAAGAAAATCAATAAATGTAATACATTGCATTAACAGAATGAAGAGGAGAAAAACATAATGATCATCTCAATTAATGCAGAAAAAGTGTTACAAAATCCAACACCCTTTCATGATAAATAAAAACTTAGAGGGCTGGCCTGTGGCTCACTTGGGAGAGTGCAGTGCTGATAACACCAAGGCCATGGGTTCGGATCCTATGTAGGGACGGCCGGTTAGCTCACTGACTTGACAACACCAAGCCAATGGTTGAGATCCCCTTACTGGTCATCTTTACAAAAAAAAAAAAAAAACTTAAAAAAATTGGAACAGAAGGGAAATTCTTCAACATGACAAAGAGTATTTATGAAAAACCCACAACTAACATCATATTCAGTGGTAGAAGACTAAAAACTTCCCCTCTAAGAATAAGAACAAGAATGTCCTTTTTCACCACTCCAATTCAACATTATATGGAAGTTCTTGCTAGAGCAATTAAGCAAGAAAAAGAAATAAAAGACATCCAGATTGGAAAGGAATAAGTAAAACTATCTCTATTTACAAATGACAACATCCAGTATATAGAAAATCTCAAAGAATCCACAAAAAAATTACTAGAGCTAACAAATTCAGGAAAGATGCAATGTATAAGATCAACACACAAAAATAATATATGTTTCTATATGCTAACAATGAACAATCTGAAAAGGAAATTAAGAAAACAATTTCAGTTACAATAGCATCCAAAAGAGTAAAAATATCTAGGAATAAATGTAACCAAAAAAGGTGAAAGATTTGTACACTGAAAACTACAAAACATTGATGAAAGAGATTAAAGAACTAAAGAAATGGAAAGACATTCATGTTCATGGGCTGGAATACTTAATACTATTAAGATAGAATACTAAATATTATTAATATTACCCAAAGTGATCTATAGATTCAATGCAATCCCTATCAAAATTCAAATGGTCTTTTCTGCAGAAAAAGAAAAGCTTATCTCCAAGTTTATATGGAATTATAAGGATCCTCAAATAGTGAAAACAATTTTGAACAAGAAGGAAGCTGAAGGACCATCTCCCAATTTCAAAACTTACTACAAAGCTACAGTAATCAAAAGGGTGTGGTACTGGCATTAAGATATGTATACCAATAAAATATAGTTGAGTGTCCAGTAACAGACCCATATATCTATGGCCAATTAATTTTCCACAAAGACCACGCCCATCCAATGGGGAAAGAACAGTTTTTTCAACAAATGATATAAAGACAAGTAGATAACCCCATGCAAAAGAAAAAAGATGGACTCCTCTCTCACAGAAGTACTAAGAGGGAAGTTTATTGCAATAAATTCTTACATCAAAAGAAGAGAAAGACTTCAAATAAACAACCTAATGTTATACCTCAAAGAACTAGAAAACAAGAACATTCCAATCCCAAAATTAGTAGACAGAAAGAAATAATTAAGATCAGAGCAAAACTAAATGAAATAGAGCCCAAAAATAAGACATAAAAGATCAAAGAAACAAAAAGTTGGTTTCTTGAGAAGATAAACAAAATAGATAAACCATTAGCCAGACTAAAAAAGAAGGAAAAAGACTCAAATAAAAAAATCAGGAATGAAAAAAGAAACATAACAACCAATATCACAGAAATATAAAGAATCATTAGAGACTATCACGAACAACTATACGGTGACAAATTTGAAAACCTCAAGGAAATGGATAAATCTGTGGATACATACAAACTACTAAGACTGAACCAGAAAAAAAAACAGAAAATCTGAACAGACCGATAACAAACAATGAGATTGAAGCAGTAATCAGAAGCCTTCCAACAAAGAAAAGCTCAAGACCTGATGGCTTCACTGCTGAATTCCACCAACCTTTAAAGAGGGATTAATACAATTCTTTTCAAACTATTCCAAAAAATTGAAACAGAGGCCATTCTCCCAAACTCATTCTATGAGGCCAGCATCACACTGATACCAAAATCAAGCAAAAATACAACAACCAAAAAAGAAAACTACAGGTCAATATCCTTGATGAACATAGATGCAAAAATCCTCAAAGAAATATTAGCAAACAGAATATAGTAGCACATTAAAAAGATTATATACATCATGATCAAGTGAGATTCATCCCAGAATGCAAGGATGGTTCAACATACACAAATCAATAGATGTGATACACCACATCAACAGAGTCAAGGACAACACCCATATGGTCATCTCAATAGATGCAGAAAAAGCATTTGACAAAATTCAACATCCCTTCATGATAAAGACTCTCAACAAATTAGGTATAGAAGGAAAGTATCTCAACACAATAAAAGCCATATATAACAAATCCACTGCCAATATCATACTGAATGTGAAAAAGCTGAAAGCTTTCCTTTAAGAACAGGAACAAGATTACTAGAGCAATCAGACAAGAGAAAGAAACAAAGGGCATCTTAATTGGAAAAGGCAAAGTCAAATTGCCCCTCTTGCAGATGACAAGATCCTACATACAGAAAACCCTAAAGACTCTGCCAAAAAACTCTTAGAGCTGATAAACGAATTTAGTAACATTGCAGGATATAAAAATCAATATACAAAAATCAGTAGTATTTTAATACTCCAACAATGAACTAGCAGAAAATGAAATCAAGAAAGCAAGCTCATTTATAACAACTACCAAAAAATAAAATTCCTAGGGATAAATTTAACCAAGGAGGTGAAATATCTATACAATGAGAACTATAAATCACTGCTGAAAGAAATGAAATAGGATATCAAAAGATGGAAAGACACTCTATGTTCATGGATTGGAAGAATTAACAGTGTGAAAATGTCCATACTACCCAAAGCAATCTACAGATTCAATGCAATATCCTTCAAAATAACAACAACTTTCTTCACAGAAATAGAAAAAACAATCCTCGCATTCATATGGAACAAAAGACCCAAAATAGCAAAACAACCCTGAGCAAACTAAATAAATAAGTAAAGCTGTAGGAATCATACTTTCTGATTTTAAATTATAATACAAAGTTATAAAATGAAAACATTGTGGTACTGGCATTAAAACAAATACTCGGACAAACGAGACAGAATAGAGAACCCAGAAATCAACTCATGTACTTAGAGCCAACTGATGTTTGACAAAGGCATGAAGAACATACACTGGGGAAAGGACAGTCTCTTCAGTAAATGGTGCTGGGAAAACTGGATATCCATATGGAGAAGAAAGAAACTAGACCCATACCTTTTGCCACATACCAAAATCAACTCAGAGTGGATTAAAGACTTAATATAAGACCTGAAACTATAAAACTCCTAGAGGAAAACATAAGAGAAATGCTTCAGGATGTAGGACTGGGCAAAGATTATATGAATAATGCTTCAGAAGCACAGGGGACAAATGAAAAAATAAACAAATGGTAGTATATCAAACTAAAAAGCTTCTGCACACAGCAAAGGAAACAATCAACAGAATGAACGACAACCTACAGAATGGGAGAAACTATTTGCAAACTATCAATCCAACAACGGATTAATATCCAGAATATACAAAGAATTCAAACAACTCAACAATAAAAAAAATAATAATTCAATTAAAAAATCAGCACAGGAGCTGAACAGACATTTCTCAAAGGAACATGCAAATGGCCAACAGACACGTGAAAATATGCTCAACATAACTAATCATCAGGGAAATGCAAATCAAAACCACAATGAGATATCATCTTGCCCCAGTCAGACGGGCTATTATCAAAAAGACAGAGAATGACAAGTGTCGACAAGAGTACAGAGAAAAGAGAACCTTCTGCACTGTTGGTGCGACTGTAAGTTAGTGCAGCCATTATGGATAACAGTATGGAGTTTCTTCACAACTGCATACAGAACTGCCACACTAGCCAGCAACCCCACTGCTGGGTATACACCCAAAGGAATGGGAATCATCATGTTGAAGGGATACTTGCACTCCCATTTTCATCACAGCTCTGTTTACGATAGCCAAGCTATGGAACCAACATAAATGTTCATCAGTGAATGACTGGATAAGGAAAATGTGGTATATATTCACAATGGAATGCTACTCAGCCATAAGAAAGAATGAAATTCTGGGCCAACGCCATGGCTCACTCGGGAGAGTGCAGCACTGGGAGTGCCAAGGCCGCGGGTCCGGATCCTATATAGGGATGGCCGGTGCGCTCACTGGCTGAGAGCGGTGTGGGCAACACCATGCCGGGGGTTGCGATCCCCTTACCGGTCACAAAAAAAAAAAGAATGAAATTCTGCCATTGGCAGCAACATGGATGAGCTTGGAGAAAATTATATTAAGTGAAATAAGCCAGGCACAGAAAGAGAAATACTGCATGTCCTCACTCAGAAGTGGGGGCTAAAAATTAAATAGAAAGAGAGAGAGAGAGAGAGAGAGAAAGCAATCACAACAGTACATGGAACTTTCAGAAAGAGAGAACAGAAGTGGAGTTACTAGAAATGGGAAAGGGCTTGGGGGGGCAGTCAGCAAGAAATCGGTTACTGGACACACAGTGATTATGTATTGTAATGATGAATAAGCTAATTACCCTGATTTGACCACCACATATGGTGCACAAGTATTGATAGTCAATTCTGTACCCCACAAATATGTATAATCACTTACATTTCAATAAGAAATAAATAAATAAAAATATTTTTAAAATTTTTTAAAAGAAAGTGAAAAGACAAACTACAGAACGGGAGAAAATATTAGCAGATCATATATCTGAGAAGGGTCTAGTATCCAGAGTATATTAAAAATTCTTAGAACTCAACAACAAAAAGACAAACAACCCAATTTAAAAAATGGACAAAGGAATAAATTTTTCCAAAGAAGATATATAAATGGCCAATAAGCACATGAAAAGATGCTCAGGCTTCTTAGTCATTATGGAAATTTAGATCAAAACCACGATAAGATACCACTTCACGCCCTCTAGGATGGCTATAATATAAAGCATAGACAATAAAAAGTGTTGGGAAAGGATGTGGAGAAACTGGAACCCTCATACACTGCTGGTGGGAATGTAAAATGGTTCAGCCGCTGGGGAAAACAGTTTGGCAGCTCCTCGAAAAGTTAAACATAGAATCACTGTATGACTGAGCAGTGACATTCCAAGGTATGTACCCAAAAGAATTGAAAGCAGATGTTCAAATAAACACATGTGCACACATGTTCATAGTAACACTATTCACAATAGCTTAAAGGTGGAAATAGCCCAAATGTCCATCAATGGATGAATGGTTAAGCAAACAGCAGTACACACACACAATGGAATACTGCTCAGCTGTAAAAAGGAATGAAGGACTGACACGTGGTAGCATGGATGAACCTTGAAAACATTATGCTCCATGAAAGAAGTCAGACACAAAATCACATATTGTATGATTACATTTATATGAAATATCCAAAATCGGTATCCATAGAGACATAAAAACATTTCTGTGGTTGCCAGGGCTTGTGAGATGGAAGAGTGGGAGTAACTGCTTTAATGGATTCGGAGTCTCCTTTTGGGGTGATAAATATGTTCTGGAACTAGATAGAGGTAGAGATTGAATATACTGAATACCACTGAATTGTTCACTTTAGTCAGTGTTATGTTATGAGAACTTCACGTCAATAAAAAAGGAAAGGATTTGGGAGGTTTGATATAAAAACAAAATCTAAGTTCAAATACTAACCCAAAGAAAGCAGATATACATATTTGAATATTCAGAGAAAAAAAAGACTTCAGGGCACAAATAAATACCTAAAATAACTCAAGATAAAGTAAATCCCAACATAATAAGAGTTTCACCAGGAAGATATAAAATTTCTAACTTTGAAAGCCAACATAGCTTCAAAATGTATAATACAAAAATAGGCAGGACTACAAACAGAAGTAGATAAATCCGCTATCAGAGTGGATCGTTTCAACACATTTTCTTCACCCAGTCATGCATTTATTCATTCAACAAATATTTTTTGAGTGTCTGCTGTGTGTCTCCTATAGAGAAAAAACAGTTTCTCTATAGGAGAGAATAATTATATCATCTGTAAATGATAGCTTTATTTCTTCTGTTCCAATTTTATATTCTTTGTTTGTTTTTCTTGCTGCTCCTATTATAATGTTGAATAGAAGTGGTGAAAGTAGGCATCTTTGCCTTGTTACTGATCTTAACATCTCAACATTTACTAAGGTTTTCACTGGAGGGTTTTTTTTTTAAAAAAAGATACGCTTTATTAGTTTTAGAGAGTTTCTTTATATTCTTAATTTGCTAAGAATTTTTAAAATCATAAATGGAAGTTGGATCTTATCAAATACTTTTTCTGCATCTAATTGAGATGATTATGTATATTTTCTCCTTTTACGTATATATATGATGAATTACATTACTTGACTCTCTGTTGTATTTGTGGAAGTTGGTTATACAAATTGGGTCATTCTTGTCATACTCAAACTAAATCAGAGTTGAGGAGCCGGAGGGAAAAAGCTCTTGGGGCACATAGCACCTGCTCCAAGAATTTTCTACAAGCCCAGCTACTGAAATGGCCTGCTGTAACCCTACGACCAGTTTTACCTAGTACCTGGTAAAACAACCTGCCATGACTCTAAGACTAATTTTACCTACCACGAACATTCACCAGTCAAAGCCTGCCAACTCCAAAAACTTCACTAGGGCCAATGAGCTCTCTTTCAAAACAATTCGTAGCACTTCTCTCTCTCATAAAACTCCCCACCTGTTCTTTGTTCTTTGGACATGTTAAGAGCATTCAACATCATCTGACTAACTATTCAAAGATACACAGTACTTTGTTGTTAATTGTGGTCTTCCTATATTACCATGGAACCCTGGATCCCATTCTTCGCTCTACTATTTTGTATCCACTGACTACCCTCTCCCCTTCCCCCCCCACCAGTCTCTAGTAACCACTATTCTACTCTCTATTTCTATGAGATCAACATTTTTAGCTTCCACATATGAGTGAGAACATGTAGTATTTCTCCCTCTGTGCCTGACTTATTTCACTTAACATAATTTTCTCTGAGCTCATCCATGTTGCTGCAAATGGCAGAATGTCATTCTTTTTTTATGGCTGAGTAGTATTCTATTGTGTGTATACACCACATTTTCTTTATCAAATCATCCATTGAGGACATTTAGGTTGGTTCCAACTCTTGGCCATTGTGGATAGAGCTGGGATAAACAAGGGAGTGCAGGTATCCCTTCAACACGATGATTTCCATTCCTTTGGATATATATAAATACGCAGTAGTGTGATTGTTGGACTGTATGGTAGTTCTATCATATTTGAGAAATCTCCATACCGTTTTTCATAATGGCTGTACTAATTTACTGTCCCACCAACAATGTATAAGAGTTTCCGTTTCTCTGTATCCTCACCAGCATTTGTTATTTTCTGTCTTTTTTGATCATAGTCATTCTAACTGGGGTGAGATGATTTCTCATTGTGGTTTTGATTTGCATTTCTCTGATGATTAGTGATGTTGAGCATTTTCTCATATACTTGTGGGCCATTTGTATGTTCCTTTGAGAAATATCTATTCAGCTTCTTTGCCCATTTTTTAATCAGATTATTTGGTTTTATACCATTGAGTTGTTTGAGTTCTTTGTATATTCTGGACATTATTCCCTTGTCAGATGCATAATTTGCAAATATTTTGTACCGTCCTGCAGGTTGTCTTTTCACTCTGTTAATTGTTTCCTTTGTTGTGCAGAAGCTTTTTAGTTTGATATAATTCCATTTGTTAATTTTTGTTTTTGTTCCCTGTGCTTCTGAGGCATTATTCATAAAATCTCTGCCTAGACCTATATCCTGAAGTGTTTCCCCTGTGTTTTCTTCCAGAAGTTTTACTGTTTTGGATCTTACATTTAAATCTTCAATACATTTTGTGTTGATTTTGGAATATGGTGAGAGATAGGGGTCTAGTTTTACTCTTCTGCATATGGATCTCCAATTTTCCCAGCACCATTTATTGAAGAGATTG
This sequence comes from Cynocephalus volans, assembly GCF_027409185.1. Taxonomy (NCBI): domain Eukaryota; kingdom Metazoa; phylum Chordata; class Mammalia; order Dermoptera; family Cynocephalidae; genus Cynocephalus; species Cynocephalus volans. The sequence continues at coordinate 11,556,228 of NC_084471.1, forward strand.
TCCTTTCCCCGATGTGTGTTCTTGGTGCCTTTTTCAAAAATCTGTTGGCTGTAGGTACATGGATTTATTTCTGAATTCTCTGTTCTGTTCCACTGGTCTATATGTCTGTTTTTGTGCCAGTATCATGCTGTTTCAATTACTATAGCTTTGTAGTATATTTTGAAGTCAGGGAGTGTGATACCCTTTACTTTGTTCTTTTTGCTCAGGATTGCTTTGGGTATTCAGGGTTTCTTATTGTTCTATATAAATTTTTGAATTGCTTTTTCTGTTTCTGTGATGTATATCATTGGTAGTTTGATGGGGATTGCATTGAATCTGTAGACTGCTTTGGGTGGTATGGTTATTTTGATTATATTAATTCTTTTGATACATGAGCATGGGATGTCTTTCCATTTTTGTGTGTCTTCTTTAATTTCTTTAATCAGTATTTTATAGTTTTCATTGTAGAGGTCTTTCACCTCCTTGGTTAAATTTAATCCTAAGTATTTTTTGTTGATGCTATTGAAAATGGGACAGTTTTCTTGATTTCTTTTTCTTCAAGTTCATTGTTGGTGTATAGAAATGCTGCTAACTTCTCTATGTTGATTTTGTGTCCTGCAACTTTACTGAATTTTTTTATCAGGCCTAAGAGTTTTTTTGGTAGAATCTTTAGGTTTCTCTCTGTATAAAATCATGTCAGGGACATGTAAACAGGGACAACTTCACTTCCTCCTTTCCAATTTGAATACCATTTATTCCTTTCTCTTGCCTAATTGCTCTGGCTAGGACTTCCAGTACTATGTTGAATAGAAGTGTGGGACGTGGGCATCCTTGTCTTGTTCAATTCTTACAGGGAAAGCTTTCAGCTTTCCCCCAGACCCTCTTTCAGTATGATGTTAGCAGTGGGTATGCCATATATAACCTTTATTGTATTATGATATTTTCCTTCTATACCTAACTTGTTGAGAGCTTTTTATTATGAAGGGATGTTGCTTTTTCTGTGTCTATTGAGATGATCATATTTTTTTCTTTTATTCTGTTGATGTGATGTGTTACATTTATTGATTTGCATATGCTGAAACATCCTTACGTCCCTGAGATAAATCCCACTTGATCATGGTGTATAATCTTTTTGATGTCCTATTGGATTCAGCTTGCTAGTATTTTATTGAGGATTTTTGCATCTTTGTTCATTAGGGATATTGGCTTGTAGTTTTCTTTTTTTGTTTTGTCTTTGCCTCATTTTGGTATTAGGTTAATGATGACCTCATAGTATGAATGTGGAAGAATTCTGCCCACTTCAATTTTTTGAAAAAGTTTAAGAAGTAATGGTATTAGCTCTTTAAATGTTTGGTAGAATTAAGCAGTAAAGCCATCTAGTCCTGGGCTTTTCTTTTTATGAGACTTTTTATTACTAATTCTGTCTCATAACTCATTACTGGTCTATTCAGGTTTCCTATTTCTTCTTGGTTTAGTCTTGGTACGTCATACGTGTCCAGGAATTTATCCATTTCCTCTCATAATAATCTCTGATGATCCTTTATATTTTGGTGCTATCTGTTGTAATGTCTCCATTTGCATTTCTGATTTTATTTATTTGAGTCTTTCCAGTTTTTTTCTTGGTTGGTCTACCTAATGGTTTGTCTATTTTGTTTATCTTTTCAAAGAACCAACTTTTCATTTGATTGATCTTTTGTATTGTGTTTTTAGTCTCAATTTTATTTATTTGTGCTCTGATTTTTATTATTTCTTTTCTTCTATTTTTCCGGGTTTAGGTTGTTCTTGCTTTTCTAGTTCCCTGAGGTGGATTGTTAGGCTGTTTATTTGAACCTTTCCTTTTTCTTATGTAGATATTTATTGCTATAAAAGTCCCTCTTAATGGTGCCTTGGCTGTATCCCATAGGTTTTTGTATGTTGTGTTTCTGCCTTTCATAAGTTTCAAGAATTTGTTTTTATTTCCTTCTTAATTTCTTCTTTGACCCATTGGCCATTCAAGAGCATGTTGTTTGATTTCCATGTATTTGTGTAGTTTCACAAGTTCCTCTTGTTATTGATTTCTAGTTTTATTCCATTATGCTCTGATATGGATTGGATCATGTCCCCCAAGTTTTGTGTGTTGGAAGCTTGATCCCCACTGTGACTGTTGGGAGGACAGGAAATCCTATTCTGGTGATTGAAAGTGGGGCCTTGAAGGGGTGATTGGATTGTGAGGATCATGCCTTGTGAGCGGATTAATAATGGTGGTCACGGGCATGGTTCTGAGGGCTTTAAAAGGAGAGCACATGAGAGTCATTCTCTCTCTCTGTTCTACCATACTGGCATTGAGATACCCTGTGTCACTGAAGCCACCACCAAGGAAGACCTTCACCAGATGTGTTCCATGGACTTTGGGCTTCCCAACCTCAGAAACTGTAAACAATAAATTTTATTTTCTTATAATTACCCAGTTCGAGGCATTTTGTTATAAGCAACAGAAACGGACTAATACATGGTCAGAAAAAATACTGATATGATTTCAACATTTTTGAATGTGTTGAGACTTATTTTGTGGCCTAACATATATGGTCAATCCTGGAGAATATTCCATGTGCTGATGAAAAGAATGTATATTCTGGACCTGTTGAATGAAATGCTCTGAATATCTGTTAGGTCCATCTGGCCTATGGTGCCATTTGAATCCAATGTTTCCTTGTTGATTTTCTGTCCCAAGGATCTATCCAATGCTGTGAGTGGGATGTTAGAGTCCCCAACTATTATTGTGCTGATGTCTATCTCTCCCTTTAGATCTGATAATATTTGCTCTATATATCTGGGTGCTCTGGTGTTGGGTGCATATATATTTATAATTTTTATATCCAATTGCTGTATTAATGCCTTTAGCTTATACAGTGACCTTCTTCATCTCTTAGTACAGATTTTGATTTAAAGTCTGTTTTATCAGATATAAGTATAGTTACTCCTGATTGGTTTTGTTTTCCATTTGCATGGAATATCTTTTACCACCCCTTTACTTTCAGTATATGTGTGCCTTTGTAGGTAAGGTGTGTTTCTTGTAGGCAGCATATGGATGGGTCACTTTTTTTTATTAGTCAGCCAGTCTATGTCTTTTAATTGGGGCATTTAATCTATTTATATTTAAGGTTATTATTAATGTGAGAGGTCTTACTCCTGTCATTTTGATGGTTGTTTTCTGATTATTTTGTGTATCCCTTGTTCCCTTCTTCCTCTCTTATTGTTTTTCTTTGAGGTTTGGTGGCTTTCTGTATTAATAAGTTTTGATTCCTTTCTCTTTTTAATTTATGTATCTGCTCTACCAGTAAGTTTTATATTTTCAGGTGTTTTCATGTCAGTTGTTATCGTTCTTTCTCTTCTAGATGGAGGACTCCCCTAAGCTTTTCTTGTAAGGCCAGTCTGGTGATGATGAATTCCCTTAGTTTTTGCTTGTCTGAGATGGAATTGATTTCTCCTTCATTTCTTTTTTTTTTTTTTTCTTTTTTCTTTTTTTAATTTATTTATTTTTTTATTTTATTTATTTTTTTTTTATTTTGTCGATATACATTGTAGCTGATTATTGCTCCCCATCACCAAAACCTCCCTCCCTTCTCCCTCCCCCCCTCCCCCCAACAATGTCCTTTCTGTTTGCTTGTTTTTTTTTATTATTTTTTTATTTTTTTTTATTTTTATTTATTTATTTATTTATTTTCTTTTTAATTTTATTTTGTCGATATACTGTAGCTGATTAATGCTCCCCATCACCAAAACCTCCCTCCCTTCTCCCTCCCCCCCTCCCCCCAACAATGTCCTTTCTGTTTGCTTGTTGTATCAACTTCAAATAATTGTGGTTGTTATATCTTCTTCCCCCCCCCCCCCGGTTTGTGTGTGTGTGTGTGTATGTGTGTGTGTGAATTTATATATTAATTTTTAGCTCCCTCCAATAAGTGAGAACATGTGGTATTTCTCTTTCTGTGCCTGACTTGTTTCACTTAATATAATTCTCTCAAGGTCCATCCATGTTGTTGCAAATGGCAGTATTTCATTCGTTTTTATAGCTGAGTAGTATTCCATTGTGTAGATGTACCACATTTTCCGTATCCACTCATCTGATGATGGGCATTTGGGCTGGTTCCAACTCTTGGCTATTGTAAAGAGTGCTGCGATGAACATTGGGGAACAGGTATACCTTCGACTTGATGATTTCCATTCCTCTGGGTATATTCCCAACAGTGGGATGGCTGGGTCGTATGGTAGATCTATTTGCAATTGTTTAAGGAACCTCCATACCATTTTCCATAGAGGCTGCACCATTTTGCAGTCCCACCAACAATGTATGAGAGTTCCTTTTTCTCCGCAGCCTCGCCAGCATTTATCGTTCATAGTCTTTTGGATTTTAGCCATCCTAACTGGGGTTAGATGGTATCTCAATGTGGTTTTGATTTGCATTTCCCAGATGCTGAGTGATGTTGAGCATTTTTTCATATGTCTGTTGGCCATTTGGATATCTTCCTTAGAGAAATGCCTACTTAGCTCTTTTGCCCATTTTTTAATTGGGTTGCTTGTTTTCTTCTTGTAAAGTTGTTTGAGTTCCTTATATATTCTGGATATTAATCCTTTGTCAGATGTATATTTTGCAAATATTTTCTCCCACTCTGTTGGTTGTCTTTGAACTCTTTTAATTGTTTCTTTTGCTGTGCAGAAGCTTTTTAGTTTGATATAATCCCATTTGTTTATTTTTCCTTTGGTTGCCCGTGCTTTTGGGGTCGTATTCATGAAGTCTGTGCCCAGTCCTATTTCCTGAAGTGTTTCTCCTATGTTTTCTTTAAGAAGTTTTATTGTCTCAGGGTGTATATTTAAATCCTTAATCCATTTTGAGTTGATTTTAGTATACGGTGAGAGGTATGGATCTAGTTTCATTCTCCTGCATATCGATATCCAGTTATCCCAGCACCACTTGCTGAAGAGGCAGTCCCTTCCCCAGTGAATAGGCTTGGTGCCTTTGTCAAAGATCAGATGGCAGTAAGTGTGTGGGTTGATTTCTGGATTCTCTATTCTATTCCATTGGTCAGTGTCTCTGTTTTTATGCCAGTACCATACTGTTTTGGTTATTATAGCTTTGTAGTATAGCTTAAAGTCAGGTAGTGTTATGCCTCCAGCTTTATTTTTTTTGCTGAGCATTGCTTTGGCTATTCGTGGTCTTTTATTGTTCCATATAAATGTCTGAATAGTTTTTTCCATTTCTGAGAAAAATGTCTTTGGAATTTTGATGGGGATTGCATTGAGTTTGTATATCACTTTGGGTAGTATGGACATTTTCACTATGTTGATTCTTCCAATCCAAGAGCATGGAATATCTTTCCATCTTCTTGTATCCTCTCTAATTTCTCTCAGCAGTGGTTTGTAGTTCTCATTATAGAGATTTTTCACCTCCTTGGTTAACTCAATTCCTAAGTATTTTATTTTTTTGGTGGCTATTGTAAATGGGCAGGCTTTCTTGATTTCTCCTTCTGCATGTTCACTATTGGAGAAAAGAAATGCTACTGATTTTTGTGTGTTGATTTTGTATCCTGCTACTGTGCTGAAATCATTTATCAATTCCAAGAGTTTTTTTGTAGAGGTTTTAGGCTGTTCGATATATAGGATCATGTCATCTGCAAACAGGGACAGTTTGACTTCTTCTTTTCCAATCTGGATGCCCTTTATTTCCTTCTCTTCTCTGATTGCTCTGGCTAGTACTTCCAACACTATGTTGAATAGGAGTGGTGAGAGTGGGCATCCTTGTCTAGTGCCTGTTCTTAAAGGAAAAGCTTTCAGCTTTTCCCCATTCAGGATGATATTGGCAGTGGGTTTGGCATATATGGCTTTAATTATGTTGAGATACTTTCCCTCTATACCTAACTTATAGAGGGTCTTTGTCATGAATGAGTGCTGAACTTTATCAAATGCTTTTTCAGCATCTATAGAGATGATCATATGGTCCTTGTATTTGAGTTTATTAATATGGTGTATCACATTTATTGATTTGCGTATGTTGAACCAACCTTGCATCCCTGGGATGAATCCCACTTGATCGTGATGAATAATTTTTCGTATGTGTTGCTGTATTCTGTTTGCTAGTATTTTAGTGAGGATTTTTGCATCTATATTCATCAAGGATATCGGCCTGTAGTTTTCTTTTTTGGTTATATCTTTACCTGGTTTTGGTATCAGGATGATGTTTGCTTCATAGAATGAGTTTGGGAGATTTGCGTCCGTTTCAATCTTTTGGAATAGTTTGTAAAGAATCGGTGTCAATTCCTCTTTGAATGTTTGGTAAAATTCTGCTGTGAATCCATCTGGTCCTGGGCTTTTCTTTGTTGGGAGCCTTCTGATAACAGCTTCAATCTCCTTTATTGTTATTGGTCTGTTCAAATTTTCTACGTCTTCACGGTTCAGTTTTGGGAGCTTGTGTGTGTCCAGAAATTTATCCATTTCCTCCAGATTTTCAAATTTGTTGGCGTATAGTTGTTTATAGTAGTCTCGAATGATTCCTTGTATTTCAGATGAATCAGTTGTAATATCGCGTTTTTCATTTCTAATTTTTGTTATTTGAGTCTTCTCTCTTCTTTTTTTTTGTTAGCCATGCTAATGGTTTGTCAATTTTATTTATCTTTTCAAAAAACCAACTTTTTGATTCGTTGATCTTTTGAATTGTTTTTTGGTTTTCAATTTCATTCAGTTCTGCTCTGATCTTAATGATTTCTTTCCGTCTGCTAACTTTAGGATTGGATTGTTCTTGTTTTTCTAGTTCTTTAAGGTGAAGTATTAGGTTGTTCACTTGCCATCTTTCTATTCTTCTGAAGTGAGCATTTAATGCAATAAATTTTCCCCTCAATACTGCTTTTGCAGTATCCCACAGGTTTTGGTATGATGTATCATTGTTTTCATTAGTTTCAATAAACTTTTTGATTTCCTGCTTGATTTCTTCTTGGACCCATATGTCATTAAGTAGAATGCTGTTTAATTTCCATGTGTTTGTATAGTTTCCAGAGTTTTGTTTGTTATTAATTTCTAGTTTTAATCCATTGTGGTCTGAGAAGATACATGGGATAATTCCAATTTTTTTGAATTTATTGAGACTTGATTTGTGACCTAATATGTGATCTATCCTGGAGAATGATCCATGTGCTGATGAGAAGAATGAATATTCTGAGGTTGTTGGGTGGAATGTTCTGTAGATATCTGCCAATTCCAATTGGTCTAGAGTCTTGTTTAGATCTTGTGTTTCTCTACTGATTCTTTGCCTAGATGATCTGTCTAATATTGACAGTGGAGTGTTCAGGTCCCCTGCTATTATGGTATTAGTGTCTATTTCCTTCTTTAGGTCTAATAGAGTTTGTTTTATAAATCTGGCTGCTCCAACATTGGGTGCGTACATATTTATGATTGTTATGTCTTCTTGATGGATCAGTCCTTTTATCATTAAGTAGTGTCCCTCATTGTCTCTTTTTATGGTTTTTAGTTTAAAGTCTATTTTGTCAGATATAAGAATAGCCACTCCAGCTCGTTTTTCTTTTCTGTTTGCATGGTAAATCTTTTTCCATCCTTTCACTCTTAGTCTGTGTGAATCTTTATGGGTGAGGTGGGTCTCTTGTAGGCAGCATATAGTTGGGTCCTGCTTTTTGATCCAGTCAGCCAGTCTGTGTCTTTTAATTGGGGAATTTAAGCCTTTAACATTAAGAGTTGTTATTGAAAGGTGTTGATTTATTCCTAGCATTTTATTGGTTGTTTGGTTGTCTTAGGTGTCTTTTGTTCCTTGCTTTCTGATTTACTGTTTGGTTTCTTTGTTTGTTGGTTCCTTAGGTTGTAGATAGTGTTTTTGTTAGCTTGTTTTCTCTTCATGAATGCCATTTTTATTGTACTAGCGGGTTTAGATTTTTCTTAGGTTTTTATGGCAGTGGTAGTTATTTTTCAGGAACCAAACCCAGTACTCCCTTGAGGATTTCTTGTAAGGGTGGTCGTGTGGTAGTGAACTCCCGCAGTTTTTGTTTGTCTGAGAAATATACTGTTTGCCCCTCATTTCGGAAGGATAGCCTTGCAGGGTAGAGTATTCTTGGCTGGCAATCTTTGTCTTTTAGTATTTTGAAAATATCATCCCATTCCTTTCTAGCTTTTAGGGTTTGTGATGAAAAGTCTGATGTTAACCTGATTGGGGCTCCCTTATAGGTGATTTGACGCTTCTCTCTTGCAGCTTTTAAGATTCTCTCTTTGTCTCTGAGTTTTGCCAATTTGACTATGACATGTCTTGGAGAAGGCCTTTTTGGGTTGAATACGTTTGGAGATCGTTGAGCTTCCTGGATCTGAAGATCTGTGATTTTTCCTATACCTGGGAAGTTTTCTGCCACTATTTTGTTGAATATGTTTTCAATGGAATCTCCATTTTCCTCCCCTTCTGGAATACCCATGACTCGGATATTTGAGCACTTGAGGTTGTCTGATATCTCTCTCAGATTTTCTTCCATGTCCTTGATTCTTTTTTCTTTCTTTTTGTCTGCTTGTGTTATTTCAAACAGCTTATCTTCAAGTTCAGAGGTTCTCTCTTCAACTTCGACAAGCCTGCTGGTTAAACTCTCCGTTGTGTTTTTTATTTCGCTGAATAACTTCTTCAGTTCAGCAAGTTCTGCTACATTTTTTTTCAGGACATTGATTTCCTTGTATATTTCCTCTTTCAGATCCTGTATACTTTTCCTCATTTCATCATGATGTCTAGCTGAGTTTTCTTGTATCTCATTCAGTTTCCTTAGAATTATCACTCGAAATTCCTTGTCAGTTATTTCAAGAGCTTCTTGTTCTATAGGATCTAGAGTATGAGATTTATTAACTTTTGGTGGTGTACTTTCTTGATTTTTTGTATTTCTGGTGTCTTTTTTTTGGTGTTTATTCATTGTGGCAGGGGGTTTCACAGTCCACCGGTTTGAGACTAATGACTAACTAGGATGTTGCTGTGGTTGCCAATTTGGTATGGCTCCCGCCGTGACTGCTCAGTTGGCCTCTAGTGTCTTGTGTGTGTGGTTGCCTCGGGTCTTGGGCTTCTCCGGGGATCCACCTTTCTGGTCAGCTTGGACTCTGCTGGGCTGGTGGATCACGTACCACAGGGTGTGTGATCTCTGTTGAGCTTTCACTTTCTGTACAGGACTTCTCCCCGTTCCGTGTGCTCTGGCCCAGGCTGTTAGATCGTGCAGTGGCGACCCCACCGGGTGTGTGGTTTCTGTCGAGTCTCCACCTCCCTGGCCGCACGTCTCCCCCCTCTGTGCACACTGTGCTGGGCTGGGGTGTGTCTTCTGCACCCCTCGTCTATCAGCTGGGCCTTCAAGACCCTGCTCAGCACCGCCTCGCCCAGGAAGTCTACCAGGTTTCTGCTAGGCACAGACGACCGGTCTCTCTGGGTGCCTTTGTAGCACTGTGTAGATCTTTCTCGGGTCTTGTTCACCTTTGTATCCCCCCGGTATAAACCGAGTCTAGTGCCCGCCTGCAGCCTGCTCTCCGGCAGGTTCAAGCGGACCTGGGAACTCTCCTACCACACTATTCTCAACCAGAAATTCGTTAGGCTTTTTTCCAAACTGGTGGTCGCAGAGATGGTATCTGCCTCCCAGTGACAGGAAGTTTACCGGGGCCGGAGTCCAGGGTGTGGTGGAGTGACAGTCGGCCCGCCCGTACTTCCTAGCCCTCCCAACACTGGTCGGGACGCCCCACACCCCCAGCCCCGCCAGAGAACCGCGGAGGGAGTGGGAGAGGAGGCCGGCCCGCAGGGTCCGGAAAGCCCCGCGCCAGGCCAAGCAAATGGGCTCAGTGATGGCTGAGCAGGGCGGAGCTGCCCGCACCTGGGAAAATGGAGGCAGCACCGGGGCAGTGAGTGGCCTGGTGGTGCAGGCGGGAGCCGCGTGGGCATCCACCCCCCGAACAGAGCTGTGCCAGGGATCACTCACAGTGCTGTGCCAGGTCGGGCGCTCGCTCTGTCTCTGGTTTGTTGCCTTCCGTGTTCTCGGCGCTGCCGCCTCGGGCTGTTCAGTCGCGGCGCCGCTCGGGCGCTCCCAGGAATCTTCTTTAATGCCAGCCTGAAACCTCGAATCCTGAATAGGGCAGTTGGCCGCCTTCAGTGCAGCCCCAGCCTCCGGGATCCTGGCTGCATCCACAGCAGCCCTGGCGCCGTGTTCCCTGTTTCAAGACTCGCTTTTGCAGCTAAGAATCAGTTCTTTTCCTGCTCCACACTTCAAAGCTGTTGCCTGTAAATGAGGCAGCCTCTCCTGCCGGGGGCAAAGTGGCGTTGAGCCCCCACGACCAGCCAGCAGCAGCAGTCCTCCCTTAAGCTATTTCTCCTTCATTTCTAAATGAGAGCCTTTCAGGCCATAATTTTTTAGCTGGCAATTTTTTTCTTTTAGTACTTTGCAAATATCATCCCATTCTCTCTTGACCTGTAGGGTTTCTATTGAGAAGTGTGCTGTTAATCTAATGGGGATCCCCTTATATGCAACTTGACTCTTTTCTCTTGCTGTTTTTAGAATTTTCTGTTTGTCTTTAACTTCTCACAGTTTGACTACAATGTGCCTTGGAGAGGATCTTTTTGGGTTGAATCTATCTGGAGACCTTTGACCTTCCTGGATCTGGATGTTTATATCTCCCCCAAAACTAGAGAAGTTTTCAGTTATTGTTTTGTTAAGTAGGTTTTTGATATTTTTTTTGTTTTCTTCTCCTTCTGGAATGCCCATAATTCAAATATTTGTTTCCTTAAGGTATCCCATAAATCCTATAGGCTTTGTTCATTCTTTTTTATTCCTTTTTGTTTGTTTGTTTCTTCAGTTATTTCAAAACAGTTATCTTCAGGATCAGAAGTTCTTTCTTCTGCTTGATCTAATCTATTGTTGAGACTCTTGGGTGTGCTTTTTGTTTCACTCAATGAATTCTTTAATTCCAAGGTTTTTATTTGATTTTTTTAAATGATACCTATCTCTTTGTTAAATTTCTCATTCAGATCATAAATTGTTTTCTACTCAGGTTGAATTATTTGTCCATATTCTCTTGTATCAGAGTAAGTTTCCTTAAGATTATTAATTTCAATCCCTTTTCTGTCAAGTCAGCAATTTCTGATTCTGTGGAATCAGTTACTGGAGCATTACTGTGTTTCTTTGGTGGCGTCACATTTCCTTGTTTTTTCATGTTTCTTGTTTCCCCACATTGATAACTGTGAATCTGGTGATATCTGTGCAGTCTCCTCTTTGAGTTTTGTAGAGTGGCTTGCATAGGGAAGCTTTCATCTGCAAATGCATCCTAGGGTGTCAGTTGGGTAGGGTACATTGCCTTTTTTTCTGGAAAGATGCAATAGTGTACTCTGTAGTTTCTTCAGCTGTAATTCATGTTCAATATGTCTGTATCTCAGTGGCCTAGGCTTGGGAAGTTTGTGACTGAGATGGCACAGCTTTGCCAAGGATGGGCTTGCTGGGTGGGTTCTCAGGCTAAGGGTGTACATGTGCATGTTGTGGATCAGTTGTCTCAGAAGCTGGATCACTGTGGATGGGGTTGCTGGGCAGATTCTCAGGTTGCAGGTGTGGGTGTGTGGCATGTCAGGGTCTCTAGGACTGGTACATCAATGGCAGGGTCACCATGCTGATTCTATGACCGGGGTAGGCCCACCAGGAGCATGTCAGCTGGGCTGTTTCTCACTCAGATGTGTGGCAGTGTGATAGCTCAGGAGCAGAAGTGTGACAGCTGGGCTCTTTCTTTGAGCTTGGTGCATGGGCACGCTTTTGCTCTGCTAGCTGTGTGTGGATCTGCCAGGAGCTGGTCCACTGAGCTACTTCGTGGGGCCAAGTGTGAGGTCACGCTTCCCTCTATGGTTCAGGAGTGGTTCTGCTAAGGGTGGAGCTGCTAAGCTGCTTCTTGGGTGATGAGTGGCATCACAAGGCAGGCCTTCCAAGAGGGAGACAAGCCAGCCACTTCTTGGGTGGTGGGCAAGGTCACAAGGCAGAACTGTCAAGTGCAAAATCACCTGGCTGCTTCTCTGGGAGAGCACAGATGCAATTTAGCTCTGCCAGCTCAGGGCTGTGTTCATTAGGGTAAGACTCCTTGAGCTGTTTTTCCAGGTCAGGGGCATGGTCACACAGAACTCAGTCAGCTGGCAGGTGAGGAGCAGGGAGCAGTCTGCCAGAAGCAGATCTGCCTGTCTCATCTCTGGCCAGGGCATGGGGGTGAGGTAGTTCAGTCAGCCTTGGGTTGGCTTCCCAGACGTGCAGGACCAGAGTCACAGCCACTCCTGGGCCCAGGCTCCAAACCCCTGGGATCAGAGCATTATAGCCTTTCATGTGTGAGCACTGGGATGAAGGCAGAGACTTAAAGCTGGGGAGGCACAGTGGCCACTGCCCCCCAGGGCAGGGAGTGCTCCCACAGTGGCTCTGGTTTCAGTACAGTGCTGTACTGCATCAGCTTGGTTCATGAGGGTGAAGAGGGAGCGCTAAACGTACGCTCCCTGCACTTGGCTCCAGTCTTGCAAGGGCTGTGGAATCTTCCTGCAGTAGGAACCGCAGGCCTCTGTGGTGAGGATGGAGATTGGTGTGGGCCTTCTGCCTACCTTTTCCCTACAAGGGAAGGTCCGTTCTGTGCAAATCCTAATGGTGGAGACTTGGTGACTGAGGTAGTCTGCCCCCCTCCCCTCTCTACACTGCCATCCTGGGCTTTCGTGCTCCATGGGGATATTTGCAGTCTCTTGCTGCACTCCTGCTCTCTCCCATAGATGCTCCAGTCAACATTTAGCTGTCTGTTAGTTGTTCTGGTCCTTCTCTGTGGGAGGGATGCACACCAGGTATCTCTATTCAGTCACCTTGCATGCCCCCCTCACCAATTCCATTTTTTAAATGGTTAAAACATTGTTTAAATTTTTTTATTTCTTCTGGAGCTAGATTTTACTACTTGCAAATGTAAAATTTGTGCATTTGATTTAAGTTTTCAGCATTATTGGTATAAAGTTGCTCATAATATTCCATTATTATATTTTTAATTTATTCTTTGTCTGAAGTTACATTTCCTTTCAATTCCTATCATGGTTTACAGGTTCCAGTTCTGTTTCCTAATTAGTCTTGCCAGAGATTTGCCAGTTTTTTTAGTCTTTTCAAAAAAACAGAATTTGGCTTTGTTAGTCACATCTGTTTTACAGTTATTTTCTGTTTCGTTCATTTCTGCTCTTGTCTTTAACATTTCCTTTTTCCTCCTTTCCTAGGGTTTACTCAGCTGTTCTTGAGCTAACTTCTTGTGTTAAATGTTTGGCTTATTATTGATTTTCAGCCTTTTCCTCCCAGATAAGCCTCTCATACGTTCTCATATGTAGAATTTTCCTAATTGTTCACTTCTAAGCATATTCTACAACCGCTTTCTTTTTCACCCAGGAATTATTTACAGTTTATTTTATTTCTAAACTTTTTTGTTACTGATTTATTATTGAACCACATGATGGTCAGAAAATGTTATTTTTTCAATCCAATCTTTTGACATTAACAGAAGATTGCTTTTTGTTGCGATAACTGGTAATAATTTTCATAAATGTTTCAGGTGTACTTGAAAAGCATGTGATGTCTGCAGTTACTTGCTGAGATGTTCTAGAAATTCCCAATAAGTGAAGCTTATAATTCCATAATTCTCCTCTTCTCTATCCTCACTGATTTTTTGCTGTTGTATTTTTGTTTGGGCTACTTACTCCATTGGGTTACTGAGCAAGGTATGTTACACACAGGAAAGACAGGAGACAAAAGGACCAGCTTAACCTATCAGTCATATACAGAAAGTAAAACATTCTATAGGACAGCAGCTTAGTCCCTTCGATTTGTGTTATGAAAATAGGGACTGTTTAAATTAAAAGAGATTTGCAGATGTAAACAGATTGGGTCCTGAATCCTAACTTCATAAAGCCAGATATAAAGGACATTTGGGGGATAATTGATTTGGGGCTCTCTGAAGCATAGGGTCCCCTTGCCCAGGTCCTAGGGCATCTAAGTGTCCTCCCTTTCCAAATGGCCAGTGCTTCAGTCCTGCCAGAGGAAGCCTGACATCATCACCAACCTATTCCAGTGATAATAACTCCACTTCCTGTGATAACAAGTCAGTCCCCAACACCCAGAAGAGAGTCTGATAAGTGGCAGACACTTGAAAATACGGTTTTGAGTGACTTATCAGTGGACTTTTAAAAACAGACTGTGTGGCAGTTTTTGCTGGGAAGGCCCTCTCTGAAGTCTGTGATGATGGGGTAGCCTCTCCCCCGTCCCCAACATACCCTCCATTTTCCCACAACACCCAGGGCTTATCGTTACCTTGATATAGAACTCTTCATGATGCGTTTAAGGGTCTGCACTCTCTACTACACAGCTAACTCCTCATGGACGAAGACTGCATCAAATTTCTCTGGGTCCCAGCATCCAGCCTGGCTTGTTGGATAAATGTAGGAATTAGTGGACTATCAAGTCACAGCTTCTATCCTGGCACAGCCTTGTGGGTGCTGTCTGCAAAACTCTGGGCCCAGGTCCTTTTTCCATCTTCATCCTCTTTCAGAAAGGGATACTCAAGCCCATCACAAAATGAAAAACACATTACATGCATGCCTGGCCCAGACAGATGGGAAGGAGGTTGGATGCAGAGATTCCTATGGCCAAACAATTTACTGTGTCTGGACACGGCAATTTCAGGGTTTGGGAATTCCCCAGAGGAGGAGAGAAAAGGATCCACCCTGTCCAGTTACCCAAGTGGTGGCCAGGGACAGGTGTGAGGCTGTGCTGCACCCTCTTGAGAACCCAGCAGAATGAGACCGCTGTTCAGTGGAGGTGGGGAGCCCCTGGATTTGCAGAGAAATGAGAGTGCATGGCTGGATTGGATAGGACAAAAGCAGCAGTATACACTCCCCTAAAATTTGTAATGTTTTCCTAAACTCTGCTCACCAACCGTATTCTGAGAAGACAAGTGCATGAAGACATGCACTTAAGGATCTTCATCACAGCCTGGTTGTAATTTCAACAATATGGAACCAACATAGAGGTCCATCGATTTAGGATTTCTTAAATGAATAATGGCACATCCATGCAGGGGGTTAATCTAGAGCTGTCAAAGGGACAATGGAGATCTACATTTATTGGCAGGGAGTTAGATACATAAATACACACATAGACATAAACATGTGTGTATATATTTGCATAAAGAGATGTCTAGAAGGTCATTCACCAAACCGTACACAGGTAACCACTGGGTAATGGAAATTAGAATGATTTTTACCTTCTTCTTTGGACTTTATGTAGTGTTTCATTTTTTACTGTGAGCATACATTGTTTTTATAATCAGGAAAAACAAATGCATTCACATTTTGGAATAAATAAAATGTGCTGTTGGCATTTTTGAGATGTTTAAAAAGAATTAGCAAACCACATAGGTTTCATTAAAATCAGTTTGAGCTTAAGTCTGAGATTTTTTGTTTTAATTATGCCACATCAGTTTTGGGAACTCTTTCTTAACAATTGCATTATACTGCAACAGTTAAAAGCCAAAGGCTGGAATCAGACAGGCCAGGGTTCACTAGCTCTGCGATCCTGGCTAGCTCCATTAACTACCCTCTGACTCATATGTATGTATTTATTTATTTTTAATTTCTGACTTATTCATTTATTTATTTTATTTTACTTTAGCAATATACTATGTAGATGATTTTCTCTGACTCATATTTAAATTTGGGATTATAATAGTACATACCTGATAGGGCTACTGTGAGGACTTAATGAATTGATACAGGTACAGAAAAGCACTTAAAACTATGCCTGGCTTAAGGCGAGCACTCAATAAACATTTTTATTTTACTTTTTATTAAAATCCACGGTCAGTCACACCATCAATTATTTGGTCTTAACTATATATTTCACTGATTTCTTCTTTTTTGTCATTGTTATTATACCTTGTCTTCTTTTCTGTTTATTTGTTTTTTCCAGTTTTATCGGGGTATAATTAACAAATAAAAATTGTGTATATAAAATTATATATATTTAAATCATACAAAGTGATGATTTGATATACATATATTTTGTGGAATTATTACCACAACAGAGCTAATTAACATATCCATCACCTCTCATAAATAAGCGTGCTCCTGCTTGCGTGTGTGTGTGTGTGTGTGTGTGTGTGCGTGTGTGCATGTGTGTGTTAGATTCCAGATTTAAGTGAGATCATACAGTATTTGTCTTTCTGTGTCTGGCTTATTTCTCTTAGCATAATTTCCTCCAGTTTCATCCATGTTGTTACAAAAGGCAGGGTTTCCTTCTTTTTTAAGACAAGTAATATTCATATACATATATACACACACACACACCATGTTTTCTTTATCTATTCATCCATCAGCTTACATTTATGTTGTTTCCAAATCATGTCTGTTGTGAATAATGCTGCAGTGAACATGGGAGTGCAGATTTCATTGGCTTTGGATATACAGCCAGAAGTGGGATTGTTGGATCAAATGGCAGTTCGATTTTTAATTTTTTGAGGAACTTCCATACTGTTTTCCATATGGCTGTACCAATTTACATTCCCACTAATAGCATACAAGGGTTCCCTTTTCTCCACACCCTTGCCAACACTTGTAATCTTTTGTCTTTTTTTCTTCTTCTTTTGTCTTTTTGATAATAGCCGTCCTAACAGGTGAGAGGTGATAGCTCATTGTGGTTTTGATTCATATTTCCCTGATGATTACTGATGTTGATTATTTCTTCATAAACCTGTTGGCCATTTATTTGTATGTCTTCTTTAGGAAAATGTCTATTCAGATTCTTTGCCCACTTTTTAATTGGATTACTTTTTTTTTTTTTTTTTTTTTTTGCTGCTGGGTTGTATAAGCTTCTCATATATTTTGTGTATTAACCCCTTATCAGGTATATGGTCTACAAATATTTTCTCCTATTTCACAGGTTGCCTTTTCATTTTATTGACTGCTCGCTGTGCAGAAGCTTTTTAGTTTGATGTAATCCTACCTGTTTATTTTTGCTATTGTTGTCTATACTTTTGGTGTCATATCCAAAAAATCGTTTCCAAGACCAATGTCAAGAAGATTTTTCCCTATGTTTTCGTCTAGTCATTTTACAGTTTCAGGTCTACAGTTAAGTTTTTAATCAATTTTGAGTTAATTTTTGTATACGGTACAAGATTGGAGGCCAATTTCATTTTCTTGCATGTGGATATTCAGTTTTCCCAATACATTTATTGAAGAGACTATCCTTTCCCCATTGTGTGTTCTTGGCACCTTTGTCAAAACTTAGTTGACAGTAAATGTGTGGTTTTATTTCTGGGCTCTCAGTTCTATTCCATTGGCCTTTGTGTCTGTTTTTCTGCAGTTTGGTTACTATAGTTTTATAATATAGTTTGAAAGCAGAAAGTGTGATGCCTCTAGTTTTGCTCTTCTTCCTCAAGATTGTTTTGGCTATTCGGGGTCTTTTATGGTTCCACACAAATTTTAGGATTTTTGTTCTATTTCTGTGAAAAATGCCACTGGAATTTTGATAGGAATTGCATTAAATCTGTAGATCACTTTGGGTAGTATGAACATTTTAACAATATCAATACTTCCATTTATTTGTGTTTTCTTCAATTTCTTTCAGCAATGTCTTCCAGCCTTCAGTGTAGAGATCTTTCACCTCCTTGGTTAAATTTACTCCTAGGTGTTTTTTTTTTTTAAATTTTCAGTCCTATGATAAATGAGATCATTTTCTTAACTTCCTTTTTGGATAGATTGTTTTAGGCATATAGAAATGCAAATGATTTTTGTAGGTTGATTTTTCATCCTGCAACTTTACTGAATTCATTTATTAGTCCTGACAGTTTTTTGGTGGAGTCTTTAGGATTTTCTGTATATAAGATTCTGTCATCTGCAAACAGAAATAGGTTGACTTCTGACTTTCAATTTGGATGACTTTTATTTCTTCTTCTTCCCTAATTGCTCTGGGTAAGACCTCTAGTACTACGCTGAATAGAAGTAGTGAGAGTAGGCACCCTTGTCTTGTTTCTGATCCTAGGGGGAAAGATTTCAGCTTTTCACCATTGAGTTACTG
This sequence comes from Cynocephalus volans, assembly GCF_027409185.1. Taxonomy (NCBI): domain Eukaryota; kingdom Metazoa; phylum Chordata; class Mammalia; order Dermoptera; family Cynocephalidae; genus Cynocephalus; species Cynocephalus volans. The sequence continues at coordinate 11,574,293 of NC_084471.1, forward strand.
ACATATTCTTAAATCTCATGTCTTCTCCTGTTTTGGATCCCCTTCTCTTTTTTCTGAAGCAGATTCTTGAAAAGCTTTTCCCCAAGGTACTGACTGTGGGTAAAAGTAAGAACTTAAGATAACCACATATTTAGAAGGTTGAGAATGAGACAGCTGGGGAGTGTCTAAGGGATAGGAGAGCAATACATCCCAGTGATATTGTTTTGGCTTGTTGTTCAGCAAATTTTTATTGCCCTTTTGTTTCTCCCCATGGGCAGAGTAAACTTCCTCACCCATTGATATTGGGCTTGCCATGTAATAGGCTTTAGCCAATGAGATGTTTGTGGTCATATTGGAAGAAAGGCTTGAAATGTGCTTGTGCAGTGGGACTCATCCACTTGTGTCTCTGCCATTACCAAGGGAATAATATTCTGTGGCCAGCCTTGCTGGTCCAAAGGAGGTGAGAGACACATGGAGCAGAGCTGGACCCAGCTCCTACTTGAAGCCAAGTACAACCTGGATCAGCCAACTCCTAGGTGACCCTCAAAAGCATGAGCAACTTGTTTTAACCTATCAACAGGTAAATGAATAACTAAGTTGTGGTATATCCATACAAATGTAACACTACTTGGCAATAAAAGGTATAAACTATTGGCAAACACAACAATATGGATGGATTTCAAAAGAAGGATTACAAAGAGGCAAGAGAAAATTTGGGGGGTGATGGATATGTTCGGTATCTTGATTGTAGTGATGATTTCACAGGTCTATGCGCATGTTAGAACTCATCAAATTGCACACTTTAAATGTATACAGCTCATTATATGTCAATCCTATCTCAACAAAGCCATTTTTTAAAAAAATACATGATTGCTGTTTTAAACCACTGAGTTTGGGGGCAAGGGTTGTTACATTGCAAAAGCTTACTGATATGTCCCCATTGTTTATGTTTTGCTAAAATATTTTCCTAATATATCTTCAGACTGAGGAGCAAGGCCATCTCCCAAAACATAAAGATCAACTTGTTAGGGCTAACACAGAATGCATATGCCACCCGGGCACATGTCTGAACAACAGACGTTAAGCCCGTGTGGAAGTGTGTGTGTCTGTGTGTGTGAAGTTGTGATTGAACAGTCAGAGCCCTGAGAGAGCCCGTACTACAGTATTTTAATAGTTATGAGAGTTAGGTGGTCCTACCAGGATTTTTCCAAAAAATCAGGGTCCCAGGTAAGAGCATGACTCTGGCCATGTGACCTTGGACACTTTCCTTCATCTCTCTGTGCTTCGATCCTTTATTCTGTGTGGTGGACTGAATAATATCCCCCCAAAACTCACTGACACTTGAATCATGTCCCCCAAGTTTTATGTATTAGAAACTTGGCTCCCACCGTGACTGTTAAAAGGGTGGAAAATCCTATTACGGTAATAAAAGGTGGGGCCTCGGAGATGTGATTAGATTACAGGACCATGCCATAGTAAATGGATTAATAATGGCAGTCAGGGGCATGGTTCTGGGGCTTTAAAAGGAAAGTGAATAAGGAAGGTTGCTCTCTCTCTCTGCTCTACCATTTTCACAATGTGATATTCTGCCATCACTGTCACCACCACCAAGGCCTTCACCAGATGTGTTCCCTGGACTTTGGACTTCCCAGCTCAGAAACTATAAGCAATAAGCTTCATTTTCTTTGTAAAATACCCAATTCCGTATATTTTGTTATAAGCAACAGAAATGGACTAATACATTCTATAAAATGGGGAAAATGACAGCATCTACCTCAAGGCACGTTAGAATTGAATGAAGTAATGAATGAAGAACACATAGAACTATGTCTAGCACGTAGTCCGCCTTCAATGAACATTAGCTATTAATATTGTGAAGTTCAAAGGTCTTTAGACCGTTTATATCTTAAGAGGCAAAGAAATACAAAATCCAATCAACAACATAGAAACAAAGGTAGGAGTTCAGTTTTCCACAAACAGAGGGAAGAATTGGGTAATGATATGACTGAAACCCAAGGCTGTGGACCAGGCTTGGTCCCAAGGCTCTGAGATGAGCCCACATGGAAGGCCTCAAGATAAGCATCTATAAACAGGCCCCAGAATGACCCATCAAGGTCACAGACAAGAATCCGGCCTGCAGCACTTGGATCATTAAAATGCTGAGTAGGTATCCTCAAAAATTACTTAAAATAACTGAATTGTTTCCTTAATAAGTAACCTCCAGGAAGATTTGAATCAAGTACAGAAATGTAAAAAGAGAAGCTAATGTTTTTATGTTAAAGCAGTTTTTCTAGTTTACATCCTTATAATGTTTAAGGGAACTCAGTTTACTAGAATAACAGATTGCTTCGTGACTCCGATTTAAGATATGTAATTGAGTAATTGATGTGGATTTGGATTTTGCTTTTTTTACATAGTACTGAAACAGCTAATCAAACTTCAACTTCAGCATATGTTACATTCACAAGAATTGCTTAAGTACTTGAGAAAGTTTGTCAGCCAGTTATACTTAGGAAGTTAAGTCAATATTTGTGATGGATAATGCAATATGAAATGTTTAAAGGAGTTTAAGTTTGTAAATGAGACCAAATTAATCAAAGTCTCCTTATGAGCACTTGTTAAAATTTACTAGATCTATAACTAAAATAATAAGTTAATAGCTTAAGGACAAACTAGGTTTTTTCCCTTTTGTGTATCACTTTAATAAGTTGAATATTAATCTTTAAAACCTAAACAAACCCCTGAATCTCTTCTGCACACAAAACCACCTTTAAGGGCATCAAAAACAGTTGATATAAATGTGTATATGGAGTTAAGGCTGTTTGAGATAGTGTTGTCACCTCTTATTTCTGATCAGGTGGGGTCAAGAATAGGACGAATTCCTAGCACGCCCCTGTTCTGACCACCTGACCCCCTTAAATTCACCCAGGAACTGGGCATAGGTCACAACTCTTCCTACTTTACACACCAATCACCAGCTGCAGGTCACACAGGACTAGGAGGACAGAAATGTCCACAACCCATATTGGGCTGAGGTTGTGGCTCAGAGTGTCACCCGGGGGATGTCCTATCTCCAGGTGTGAGAGAGGCTGGGGCTCAGACCTGTCCCAGGGTCTGAGGCTGGGGTGCACCAGGGTTCCGGCCATGGCTCAGAGCATGAATATCAGGATGCGATTTCCTGGGCAAAGTCCTCTTTGGCACCTCATCTAGGCAAAGTCATGCCTGCACTGGACAGTAGGACATCCGAGGTGGATGAGTGACCTCGTTGGGGCACCCCCAGCCGGTGGGGGATAAATTATAGATTGGATTCATACACACAATGCTAGAAATACTCTCTGACAGCCCTGAAGAAAAACCAGTGAAGTTAGGTGGTGACAAAGGTCAGGGCAATCCCCCAGAGCAGGGGACTTCCACCATGGAGGTTGGTTCAGAACTAACTACATAATCAGTCCGACACATTCTTTTGTCATGTGACTCTGGCCTATCTGCTCACCCGAGAGTGCCACACCCCTGGAAAATCCCTCCTGGTGCTGTCTGGGAGGCCCAGGTGTGTCCCTGAGCCCAGTATCTGGGCCGCACAGAACTTTCTCAGAGCTTCTCTACTGGGTGTGTGCTCTGGAGGCAGAGCTGGAGGAACCCATTAGACGTCTGCTTTCTCATTGTACCCTTTAAAACAGCTCCAGAACTGCTGTGTCACAGCAGGAACAAAAACCTTGCAGGCATATTTCTCATGGGTAAGCCTTCGATATTATCTCACCTTCAGGGCCCCTCAAGACCCGAGGGAAGGAGGTGAGGAGGAAATGGCAAAAACGATGCGACCTGCAGTGGGAGGTCCCCTCCTCCAGCCAGGACAGCTGGCCCTGGTGACACTGGTCCTCACTGTGAGCAGGAACAGGGCACCAAGGCCGGGATGCCGAGAGGCAGCCTTCAGCCAGCCTTCCCCGGGGCAGGGGCCACACTGCCTGACAGATGTGGCAGAACAGAGCCAGGAGAGCACCAGCCTCCCGGCACCCACCCAGCAGGTTGCCCTCACCTTTCCTTACTTGAAAAAGAACACTAGCACCCCCCAAACCACTGAAAAGTAGTTGGAAAAAAAAAATAAAGTTTCCCAGCCAAACAGGAAGAGCAGGAAGAGGACGAGTCTGCACAGAGCTGGGAGATGAAAGAGGACAGAACAGGACTTTGCTTTCTTCTCATCTGCTTTGCATTCACTGGTAAGAGGGCGGGTTCCTCAGGGCGAGGGGCCCACGTGAGCAGAAGTGTCCCTGGATTTTATCTGTGACCACCCAGGCGTCAGTTCTCCCAGCCGTGGCCTTGACCACCCCCATCAGTCCTGCCGACCTCGCTGGGGGTCCCCAGCCTCCACAAGCCACACTGTTGTACGAGAGACAAACATGCTCTCTCTAAATCACTGTATTTCGGAGTGTCTTTGTACAGAAGCTCGACGTTGGCCCTAACTAACTAGCAGACTGGAGGAAATGGCGTCCCTCACCCCCACCCTGTTGGCCCCTCTGTGAGAGGGTGCCCAAGCTTGGAGTTTCTAGAGATAGCTCTTTCCATTATATTTCGAGCCTCTGCCTCCCTGAATATACATCGAGGGGGCTGGGCTGCAGCAGATTTGAGAAGCAGCCGTCCCTAGGCCCTCGGAACCTCACCAACAACCCAAGGCTTTGCCTCGCATCAAGCTTGCTGTGCCAGGCCCTTTTCCTACTGCAGTGAGCCTCCTTGCTGCATGTGGAACAGGTCCAACTTCTCCCCCATGACCTGCAAGGCTCTACATGTGGGGCCTCTGCCTCTCTTGCCGACCCCAGTCTCCCTATCTGCTCTGCTCCAGCCCCACTGGCTTCCTTCAGTCTCTCAGGGATGCCAGGTGTGTGC